>NC_133623.1:18802614-19449280 GCF_048593235.1 Sminthopsis crassicaudata
TAATTGCTTCAGTTGTGTCTGACTTTTCATCACCCCGTTTGGGGTTTTCTTTGCAAAGATGCTGAAGTGCTTTGCCATTTTCTTCTCCAGCTCATTTTATGGATGAGGAAAGTGAAGGAAACAGTGTTAAGTGACTTGCTCAGGGTTACACTGCTAGGAGATTTGTGAGGTTTAATTTGAACTCAGGAAGACGAGTCTCCCTGACTCTAGGCCTGGAGTTCTGTCCACTGCAGCGCTCCTTAGCAGCTAGGTAGCTAGTTGGTCTTGAACACATTGGTTCAATTGCATGGACTTCTGTAAGTTGGACTTGATGACCTATAAGATCACTTTCATTTGCTCTTCTGTTTGTTTTCCATGGACCTAGTAGGTACAATAATGGGGAGATGGGAGTGAACACCCTAACACCACCCCAAACCCATTACCTGTACATTTAAAGCTTCAGAGATGTAGTTGCTCCCAAATAACTATTGAAACAAGAGAGGTATAACATTGTATTAAAGATCTTTGAAATGTATCACAAATGTTTTACAAGTTAACAATTTATAAGTTAACAAATGTTTACAAGTAACAAGTTACAAGTTAACAAGAATGATTTGGGACATTAGAGGGGAATCATTAACAGCCTTATAATGCCCCTTAATTAAGCTTTGCAGTTGTAGCTTCTCAAGTAAAGATGAAGGAACCTTCTGCCCACGCTTCCTTCAATCCCCCACCCTTCCTTCAATCCCCCACCCCTCCTCTTTCTGTGCTAATATGGTATTTAATAGGTACAGATGTAGTGTTACACTTGGGTTCAAGAAGTTGATTCCATAAGTATCGAATTGGGGAGTGCGGCATGATTAGATCATCATTTTTCTTTTTAAAAATGATCTGGAGGTTTTAGTGGACTACAAGCTCAATAAGAGTCAACATTGTGATTTGACAGCCTAGTAAATGTAGGCTACCTTTGTGAAGGCAATTTCCAGTTATCAAGAAGTGACAGTCCCACTGTATTCTGTTGTCTCTCAATGTCTGGCAAATCTTGCTGGATTCCGGGCATCACAGTTTAGACAGGACATTGATAAACTAGAGAACATCCTTTGGACACCAGTGAAAATGGGGAATAGTTTTTAGCCCCCTCAGGAGAACTGATTGAGAAAACTTTGAATGTGTATATTGGAGGAACTAAGACTTGGAGGGGCCATGCTAGATGCTACCAGTTACTTGAAAGAGTGCACCATGGAACAGGGATTATACCCATTCTGTTTGAGTCCATGGGTCAGAACTAGGAGCAAAGAGAAGTTGTAAGAATGGTTATACCAAATGAGGGCCTAGATTAGTTGGATGTTGATGGTAGTTCTCCACTTTTGGGATAGTTCTCGCTTTTTAAGCCACAAACATTTATTTACCCTGAACTTATATACATAGGCTTCTCTGTAAAGTGTTGGGGATATTGACAGCCATATACATATACAGATACACATGAGCACTCATACACAGATATTCCCAGTCATCAAGAATAGGTGTCCTGCTCAAGAACAGTTAGGTTCTTTGGGCTGGCATTGTGTGTGTGTGTGTGTGTGTGTGTGTGTGTGTGTGTGTGCATGTGTGTAGGAAAAAATCTTGTGAAATAAACCTGAAAAGACAGGTTGCAATGAAGAACATTAAATGACAAGCTGAGAAAACTGTCATATTCTAGAAGTGATTGAGAGCTATTGACAATTTGTCATTTGGGGTGGGGACATCTTAGGGCTACTTCCTTACATAAATAACTTCCATCCTCAGGAATTTTCTTCTTAGAAAAATCCTTCCAGTTGTTTTCTGACTTTTTTTATCTCCTAGATAAAACACAAAGTCTTGTTATGTGATCCCTGCTCCCTTACTAAAAATGTGTCTCTCTGATATCATTGTACACCTGCTTGGCTGGGTTTTCAAATCAAAGATTGTGAATCGTTAGTGTAATTCCTTCAAATAGCTTCTAAATGGAAATTGCTGAATGTCCTTCATCAGTAGATGTGACCTCAAAACTGGTCTTCAAGGAATTTTTTAAAATAAAAATAGCAAATAGAACACTGAATTGCAGGAATTATGTTTTGCTGAACTAATGAGCCTCCATGTCATGAAATGCAGCATCCCTTTGATCTCCATAAGTAATGGGAAAAGTGCTGGAAAGCAGTGTGCACGATTTGATTTTAAGGTATATGTTGTCCTGTGGCAGTTGTGAAAGGGGAAAATAATTTGATAAACATGGATATCATTTAAAAAAATTAAACATTTCAAAAAATCTAGAAGTGATTGAGTTCCTGAGGTTTTGTCAATTGGGGTAGAGATATCTTAGGTCTGGCTATATGGAATAGTAGCACTTAAGTGTTCAAAATCCCTGATGGACTATTATATGTGGTGATTATGAGGATCCTATGGGATCAGGTATATGAAAGCAATGCGGGGAAAAATAAAGCATCATGTGACTAAATATTATTATCATTATTATTTCCTATATGGTTTCTCATGCTATTTTTCTAAAATAAACTCTAAACCCCTAAATGTAATAATTTATGTTCACCTTTACTATTGATCAAATTTACAGATGAGATTTTGTCCTCCTTTGAAAGAAATATGTAATTATTTTTAATAGTACTTAAAATAGTGCCTGGGATATGGTAAGCATTTTATAAATATGTTTTTATTTCATAGGTAATGTTTGGTAATTATTATGTGTTAGATACTATGCAAAGTACTTTACCATCATCATCTCCTTTGATTCTCACAACTTCCCGGGGAGATAGTTGGTCTCCTTTTTTATACATGAGGACACCTAGAGCAAAGAGAGGGGAAGTAAATTGCCCAGAGTCACATAGTTAATCAAGTTCTGTGGCCACACTTGAACTCAGATCTTTCTAAGTCTGGCCTCCACCTTCTATCCACTAACCACCTAGCTACATACAAACATACTCCATCAAGACAGCCTGGACATTGAAAGGGACTGTGGAAATATTATGGGAGAGCAGCAAGTGAACTTAGTACTAACAAAATCATGACAAGTTAAGAAGGACTTCTAGTGGTATGTGAGAGGAGATTATAACATGAATGGGCCTAAGCAGAGACCTGGAGAAAGGTGGAGCACATAGAATGGGCGAGGTCTGACATTTGGGACTCTAGGCCTCAGTAGGCTAACTCATCCTTGCTGCTCCCCTGAGATAGAAGAGAAGATGATTGTTCATGGATTGTTGTGTTGAGCATTCCAACACCTGTTCCTGAGTTTAGATGAACCGTTTCTTTCCAACAAGTTGCGATATGTTGAGTTTGTTTGCATCTGTGATTCACTGATTATCTTAGGAGAATGGGAAGGCAGGAGCCCTTTGGGTATGAGTGTCATGAACACATGATATGTGATTCCATTACTTTTTGTTTTACCTTGTTTCATGTTTTGATCAAATATTTCATTCAATTTCTGTATTCTAAGCATGTCTTACACTATAGTGACCATCTTATGGGAGCTTATAAGCTATGAATTTAAATAGCTCATTACCCTCAAACAGCACCTCAAATTAGGGAAGTATTAAGTGGTCCCAGAGCCATGGAGGTCTAAGTATTACTACATACATATGTTTCTTTTTAGGTATGAAAATCTGTTTGCATATTTTTTTCTTTCTCAAGGGCATATATTATATACTTTCACACATTTCTCTGTAAAGAAATGAAAACAAGCACACAAAACACCCCACAATTTCATCCTAATTGTTGATATGTAGGTGACTCAGTCCTGGAATTCTGAAAATTTAGAAACTATATTGAGTGTTATCTCTCCTCAGAAGGATAACAATTTTTTTTCTGACTTATGCGTTATCTCAGTGGTTCACAGTATGTATTTTAACTCCATCAGAACTTGGACCAAAACATCTACTGGCAAGAGAAAATAGGTAAAATCTATTATATAAAGTGTGGAAAAGGACCGACTAAATACAGAAATCAGTTCTGAAAAAGATGCCAGCTTGCCATCCATGTCCGTTGGTATGGCTCTTCAGCGCAGACCACCAGGGAGTATTGCCCTTTAAGAAAATGCAGTGTTTGACATACCTGGGTCTTATCCAGGTCTGTGAAATGTTGACACTTTTTGAAGCTGAGGTTTGCAGTAGAGGATGATAGCCTGGTGTGTTGGAAAGTGGATGACAGAGTAACAAAGTTAAAATTAACACAATGGGAGTAAATGAAACAGGTGTTTGGCAGTTGGACTAAGTAAACAAAAGCTTAATATGCCATTTATGTCAAAATTTATATTTATGAGTATCTACTGTACAGATAATCTTGTTCACTCAAACAATTAAAAATAAACAAGAAATGGCTTCTAAAAAAATGAGAATCTTTCTACAGAAAGGTTCCAGGATGTTTATGTGTGTATAATACACACACACACACAGAGTCATATATATTTATATATATATATATATATATACACATACATATATATGTATACATACATGTATATATGTAGACAGAAAATATATTTACATACATAGGTATTTCATATAAATAATGGGGGAGTAAATGTGTCTCCAAAGAAAAAACAATCTTAGGAGCTGGAGCCAAGATGGTGGAGTAAAGGCAGGAGTTCACCTGAGTTCTCCCCCAAAGCCCACCAAATACCTTTAAATAATGACTCTAAACAAATTCTAGAGTGGTAGAACCCATAAAAGATGGAATGAAAACAAATTTCCAGCCCAAGGAATGTATTATCAGGCAAACAGAGTGAAGATGACAGAATAGGAGTCATTTTTTTTCCCAAGTCATCCAAAGTGCCTCATCCAAAACAACCTAGAAAATGTATTTTTGCATCCTGAAAGCCAAGAAAAGTAATAATATGTCATTTTCCAGTCCAGGCAAGACTGAAAAGGTAGGCAGAGAGGTCTATAAACACTGGGGTAGGTACTGGGCCTAGAGTACAGAACAGTGGCAGCTAAGGACAGGGATAACAAAGATGGCAATAGTGAGGAGCATTTTGCTACCCAGGGATGGCAAAGTGGCTGTAATGAATCTCTAGGTCTGGAAGAACTAGGGCAGAAAGAGATCCCAGGGGAACCCTATACAAGCACTGGGAACAGAAATTGGTGCTATCTAGAAACTTTCTCTCCCTATGATCCAGTTCTTGGTCATAATTCCAGGATTTTCTAGAATGAGTGGTCCCATCACAGCAAGAGGGGCCCAAGCTGTGTATGGGGCAAGAAGCAATTAATAATCATCATAAGAGTCCAATAGTCCAAGACTCTTCTCCAAAGAGAAGTTAACAGTTTGGTAACTCTAAACTCACAGAGCAAAAATGAATATAAATAACTTTACATGTAATTGGGAAATATTTAACAAAACAAAGCAAATATATATATATATATATATATATATATATATATATATATGTATATATCCTGGAGGGTGATTAAACTACTCCTTGTACTCCTTTGCCACTTCAGTTTTCTACCACGATCACTCAGAAATCTCTTTTCTTTTAAGGTTCATTCTATACAATTTTGTCAAGCTGTTTATGATCCTAGTGACATATCTATTGATTCCCAGGATATTCTCTCCTCTTTTATTCCATGAGTTTGTGTCCCTCTGGCTTGGGTGTCCCTCTCCACATGAGTCACTGTCCTCTTAGAATGGTACTTATATATATATATGTATATGTTGAGGTTCCCTCAAATCCTCTAACTTCTCAGTTCTTCAAGCCACTCAAAGTCCATGATGATTTCTTCTATTTCACTTCAGCACCTTATAGGGAGGATTATACATTTGATTTTGCCGCCACCTACAAGTGCTCCATTTCCCTTCTGGGTAAGGTTTAACTCAAGTTTGTGTGGTGTTTCAGGCTCAGGATTGGAATTTAATGACACTTGTAGAACATCAAAGAAGTTCACTTACAAGTAGCATGGATAGGATATGCATCAATGATATGTAGCATTGATTCAGTTGGGCACAGTACCTTCGCCTCACATATGCCACAGTGACATGCTGGCTTAGAAGTGTGTGTGTATACTATTGATCAGAGAAATGAAAATTAAGACCACTCTGAGGTATCATTACACACCTGTCAGATTAGCTAAGATGACAGGAACAAATAACGATGAATGTTGGAGGGGATGTGGGAAAACTGGGACACTGAGTCATTGTTGGTGGAGTTGTGAAAGAATCCAGCCATTCTGGAGAGCAATCTGGAATTATGCCCAAAAAGTTATCAAACTGTGCATACCCTTTGACCCAGCCATACTACTACTGGGCTTATATCCCAAGGAAATACTAAAGAAGGGAAAGGGACTTGTATGTGCCAAAATGTTTGTGGCAGCCCTTTTCATAGTGGCTGGAAGCTGGAAGTTGAATGGATGTCCATCAATTGGAGAATGGTTGGGTAAATTATGGTATATGAAGGTTATGGAATATTATTGTTCTGTAAGAAATGACCAACAGGAGGAATACAGAGAGGCCTGGAGAGACTTACATCAACTGATGCTGAGTGAAATGAGCAGATCATTATACACTTCAATGATACTGTATGAGGATGTATTCTGATGGAAGTGGATATCTTCAACATAGAGAAGAGCTAATCCAATTCCAATTGATCAATGATGGACAGAATCAGCTACATCTAGAAAAGGAACACTGGGAAATGAGTGTAAACTGTTAATTTTACCTTCTGAATCCAATTTTTCTTATGCAACAAGAGAACTGTACGGATCTGCACACATATGTTGTATCTAGGAAATACTTTAACATGTTTAGCATGTATATGACTACCTGCCATTTAGGGGAGGGGGTGGAGGGAGGGATGGGAAAAGTTGTAACAGAAGTGAGTGCAAGGAACAATGGTGTAAAAATTACCCATGATTTTGTTCTGTCAATAAAAAGCTATAATTAAAATTTTAAAAAAAAGTGTGTGTGTATAAAGCCTGAGAAGCTCTTCACTCTTACTCATCAAACTTATCAGACACGTGAATAGTTACCAATAACCTCCTAATTAGTCCCCTACCTCCACTCTGTTCCACTCCATTCCATCCCCTACACTACTGCCAAAGTGATTTTCTTAAAGTTCTCTTAGTATCCATCACATACACAAATCCAGCAACTCTGTATAATCTCTATGATCTATTATTGGTATTTAAAATGCTTCACAATTTGGCCCGTTGTTGTCTTTCTAGTCTTCATAACACCCTCCTAGCACACTCCTGTCATTACACATCTCTCCCTTAGGAATTTAGAGGTATTCCTCAAGGATTGGTGGGGCACAATTCTCTCAATTCTTTAATAATGTTGGCTTCAATGGAAATGATAATAAAGAAGCAGCATTACCATGTGCTTTGCTGCTGCACCCTGAGGATCATGGGACTTTTCATTCTGACTTTCAGTTGAAACCTTCCTTATGTGTTATCTCCTCCATTTCAATGTCAGCTGGTTGAGAGCAGGGACTACTTTAGATTTCTTTTTATACCCCCAGAACTTAAAACAGTGTTTTGCACCTTAACACATTATAAAAACACTTAATAAATGTTTCATTCATTCATTCATGTCCCTACCAGTATGATTCCTACTTCTCCAAGGTTGCCATTTGAGAATAATTTAGACAGTTAGCCTTAAGTGGCTTTTTAAAGAATGGGTCTTTATTAAAGTGAGACAGTAAGCATACTTGGTATAAGACTGTTCTCCCACTCCACTCTCTTTAGTGTCTGTGATTCTCTTACAAGTGAATATATATATATATATATATGTGTGTGTGTGTGTGTGTGTGTGTGTGTGTGTGTATATGGTTATATTTTTATGTGTGTACCTTACATCACACAGAACCTTCAGTTTTAATAGGTATTTGACTTAAATTATATTGTCTTTTAGTGTTATCTTCATTTATTACAGTAATAGTGACACAATGACAGTAAAATTACATGTAAAATAAAGGTTGAAATGTTTTCAGAACTATTTAATAAGGAAATTCAGTGTTACCTTAAAAACATGCTTACAAGTTTTTGTTTTTTTTCTTTTGTAAGCACCCAGGCATGTGGCCTTGGGACTGAGTTTTGCTCTTTTAATGATGTTCTCCTTCCCTATTATATTGTTTAAAAATTTAGCCATCACTGATAGCATATTTAGCTCTTCTGATTGTAGTGCAGCAGTGTGGCAACAGACGTCTTGTATAACAAAATGTCACATCCCAGTAGACTACCATAGTTAAGAATTTGTTAATAAACATCTGTTTATAGCTTCCTCTTAGCACTTCCTAGTGGTATACATTTATTTGGGCTTCTGTTTTCTATAATAGGTTCTACTATAATATTCTGCCCAGAAATAATACATCTTTAGATCACTATATATTTTGTGTGCCTGAAAAATTTGGCTATTTCTATTCCTGGTACATTTGTAAAAGATGAGGGGAAAATGGCTGACATGTTAGAAGATCTGCATTCTGGGCTTGGCTTAACTATTAATTTGAACACAAGGAAAGGAGAGGAAAGCAAACTTCATCAGAAGTTCATTTGTAAAAAGACTGACATCTCCTAACATTTCTCCCCCAACATGGAGTTGGCCTAGGCTTTTCCTCTTTCCCTTCTTTGACTAAGATTAGTTTTTCCCTAAAAGGAAACTAAGTAGTCATAAGACCTAATTGATCTTGACTTTCTTGATATAGCTCCCTAGTTACTTAAGCACATAAAAAGTCTCAACCACATGGAGTATTAAATATGAGTCTCTCATATTTGGTGAGTCTTTGAGACCATGTCACTTTGACAAACTACCTTTATAACCTGTTGACCAGATAGTTCCATTAGCCAGTGGACTCTTCCACCAAAACTGATGATAACTGCTACTATATCCTTGATGCATATCTCATCTGCATTAGGAAAGGCTTAAACCTACTTTTCATTAACTGTTCAATGACTTCAGAGTGCATCATTTCATCCCTAAATAAAAACTAAATTAAGAGTGTGCTGGCTGGCATTCAGCCTAACCTTACCATTGGTCTTCTTAAGAAGTTAAATCTCCCTCAATGAAAGAGAATCTATTAAATTTAGTAATAGATTTTTAAAAACTCAGTTGTCTTAAACATCTGAGAACTACTGAAGAAGTTTGGTTGTAATTTCTCTTTCTACTTTACTTTCTCAGATCAATTGATTGGAATGTCCTTGCTTTTGATGTCTCTACTTTAATTAAACCACTTTCTAACATTAAAATGTGCATTATTTGTAGGCTTAGCTTTGATCCTGATATTTACTGAAGTTGTCTGTTATGTTGACCTTTTGTTGATTCTCTTGGATTTTCTAAATAAGCCATTATATAGTCCCCAAATGAAGATATTTTAACTTCAAAACTATACCCACTTTTTCACAATGTGAATCAAATAGGCTGGATAACCCATGACCAAAAGGATAGGTTTCTCATGTAGAGGTAAGCTTTGCAAATATTATGGAAACTTATATTTATCCTCTTTTATCAAAAAGCAGAGTGATAGCCAACAGTTTTCATGAGACCACTACTAGTACACTAATTTCTTGGTGACAAATGGATTTTAGAGTTTATATTTAGTTTCACAATTCCTAGATGTAATTGATGTTATCAATAACAGCATACATAGTAAGCGTTTTATACAAAGGGTCCCAAAATTTGTAGTGCAGTGTTTAGCTATTAAAGCAGAAGACCCTGGGAGTACTCTATAGAGTACTTTAAAGTTTGCAGAGCACTTCATAAACATTATCTCATTTGATTCCCACAAAAATCCTGTGAGCAAAAGACTGTAGGTATTATTAACCCCATTTTTTCAGATAAAGAAATTGAGGCCCAGAGAGGTTAATGGACTTGCTCACCAAGTGTTGACATTGATTTGATCTCTTTCAACCTTGGGTTCCTCATCTATAAAATAGGAATAATAATAATACCTTACCTGAAAGAGTTTTTTTTTTAAGGGCCAAATGAGAAAATGTATATAAAATGTTTTGTAAACTTTAAAGCACTGCATAAATTGTACAGTATTATTATTATTATTATTATTATTATTATTATTATTATTACTACTACTACTACTTTACAAAGGTCATGTCAAGGGTGATATTTGAATCCAAGTCTTTCCTAAATTCAAATCCAGCACGTCTTTCACTAGGTGTACACATCTTCACTTTGAGCTCATTGCTTAATTTCAAATATGTTTTCCTTTTGTTTTTTTTTTTGTTTTCCTTTTTTAAAATAAAAATTACTAAAGGAACAACAATTACAATATAAATTCATTTCATATTTTATAGCTAGAAGCAAATTTCTCTAATACACCATTTTCTGCTTGAAATAGAAATGAATCTGAAAGTAATCATCATGATGATGACACTTTGCTCCCAGGAAGCAGTTTGGGCCGAATACCAAGTTTCTTTCTACCAGTTCTATATCCTTTCTACCAGATCTATGTAGAGGTCTTGGATCCTCTGCTGAGTCAGTTTGCTTGGCAACTGTGGTGAACCTGAGGATAATGACCCTTCACTGAGTTATTGGTGGGAGTGTGGTCTGTACATTGCTTCAGATGCATACTAGCAGTAGAGACATTGCAGTTACAATTACTAGTCTGTCCTAGGCCCAACAGAGCACCTTTGACCACTGACCTTTACAGTGTCAACTCTACCCAGTATTTTAACATGCACTCGTGTAATCTTAAAAGCCTTTATTATACCTACTCACATAATGCTCTGACTTGATGCCCTGACTTGTTGGGTCCCTAGTGAACACCTGGTCAGAAGACCCACGTGAACAGCAGTTTGCAAATGTCCCACAAAATCCGCAAAAGGTTCATTGGGACCTTGCTCTATTTTAGTGAAAGCCTCTCCCCGATCTTTCTGTCCAGGGAGGACACCCCAAGCTTTTATTGCAGCCTTAGCAATTTGCTCATATATTGTCATGGTATAATTAATCTGTTCTGAATTCTCTCCATACCGACCTTCACCAGCTAAGTGCTCAAAAGTGAATTGTGTGTTAACTCCTATTTCCAAATTGCATCTGACTTGGATTTTACATAATTTATGAAACTCAGCAAGCCATAACAAATTTTGTCCAGGTTGTAGGCATGTCCTTGCTATGGATTTCCAATCATTTGGGGTTAGGACTTCATAAGACAAACCATCTAGTAATATTTTAACATAAGCTGATGTAGCCCCATAAAGGGTACAACCTTTTTTCAAATCTTTAATTTTATTCAGATCTAAAGGTGCATATCTTCTCCTTTTTTGACCTACAGAGTCAATATCTTCAATCACAGGATATGCATGTATAAAATCACTTATGTCCTGTCCTTCTCTCTTAGCTTTAACCAATGCTTTTTCTAATCTTGTCATAGGCTTAGGCTGCTTCACAGGGGATTCTGTTTGTGTTTCTGCCTCTTCTCCTCCTCCTTCTTGCTCCACCCCTGAAGGGTTAATTGAGGGAGGAGATGGGAAATGCTCCTGTTGCTTAGAATTGTACTTAACTTCATTGTTATCTGATTCATCCTTTTCACCTAGTTTAGTCGACACTTCCCCATTTTGCTCCTTCTTCTCTTCCTTTAGAATAACATTTTTTAAAGCCATTTGGATTAAATTGTAGGTATGAAGTGTATCTTTGGAAACTGTGTTTGGTCTGGAACCAAAGGTCAAAATGTCACAAAGGCAATTGTAGTGTTCACCTAATTGCTTCCCTACTAATTCCCATTCATCTAGATCCAATTCTTTTTCCAGAGAAAAACAAGGACATATGACCTTCACAGTTTTTAAAAGTTCAGTAATCTCCTCCAAAATTATAATCAATCCTTGGCTTTTCATAACCTTGATGATGCTCTCTAAACATTTTCCTTGAACAGAAGGCGTTTGCCCCATTTCATTATAAGAGATTGCTGGTTTAGCCCTTAACAGGGCTGAGTACCAAGTTTCTTTCTACCAGTTCTATATCCTTTCTACCAGATCTATGTAGAGGTCTTGGCTCCTCTGCTGAGTCAGTTTGCTTGGCAACAGTGGTGAACCTGAGGATAATGACCCTTCACTGAGTTATTGGTGGGAGTGTGGTCTGTACATTGCTTCAGATGCATACTAGCAGTAGAGACATTGGGAAGGAAGCAACAGTTATTTATTCATAAGGATGGGCTGCTGTTTGCCTTGTAGCTGATACTGAGCCTCTTTTCCCACACACAGATCAAAACTTCTTTGTCACATCTTCAACAAGATGCATTCGGGAAGAGAATGAATATAATATAGTGAAGATGTTCAAGTTTGGTATGTGGACTATAAGTTGCCTTTCTTTTCTGTGCCTTGGATTCTTGGTTTCTTAAACTGAGATAATATCTGATCCTACATAATAGAAACCAAGTTCAGATATACAATTGGTAATCCAAAATATTTATATAGAACTTTTAAGCTTGAAAGCATTTTCACTTTGTGAAGGGAAAGAGCTTTGTATTTGAAATAAGGGAATCTTTGTGGCCTAGTGAAAGTTCCACCATCCCTCCTGGCCCATGTTTTCCATCCCTAAAGTTAGGGAATTGTACTCTGTGGTTTCCAAGGTCCCTTCTAGATTCATGAGATTAAATGACTAATAGACTAACAGAAAGGAACAAAATAGGTTGATAATTATATATATGTATAATTGCTGTTGTTCATTTTTTTTTCCTATTTGACTCTTTATGGGGGTTCTTTGGCAAAGATACATAAATGCACATATACATATATGTACACACATACACATACATGTGTATGTATTTATTAACATGTGCATTCATTAAAATATAATAATATTTTAAATATATAATAAATTAATATATATATATAAATAATTACAGTGATGTATTTGAATATTCCTTCCTAAATATTTTATATCCACACACACATTATATACATATACACAAGTATGTGTGTAAATTCAAAATTAGGATAATGGAGTTCTACAAAAGACCAAGTTTTAAAAATGAATTTATCAGTTTCTAACTCAAGCTAGAAGTGACCTCAGGGATCATCTATTTCAATCCCTGCCTCCTCCTCCATCTTATAAAGGAGAATAACAAATCCCAGGGAGGTGATTATGTGCCTGTGGTCATACAATGTTCAAGTGGCAGAGCCAGGAGGGGAAGCAGGTTCTCAGAATGAGAACCAAAATAAACATATAGACAACCGACAATTCTTTTCACTCTCTCATAAATGAAACTCACCAAGAAATGTTCTTAGTCTTTTTCAGCCTCAGTTGGTCCATATTTCCTCAGTTGTACCCTCCCCCAGCCTCTCCCCAAGCAGCTGACCTTTCTCAAACTAAGTTCTTTATAGGCAAAGAAAAGATATGGGAATTATTTTAAGTCTAATAAACACCCATGTCATGAGGGACTTTTCATACTAGCTTCTCTCCACAACAAGCAAAAAAGCAAGCAATGCATGCCATGAAAATTCATTTATAACCAATACCATCTCTTAAAGACTCAGTCACAGTTTCCAGGAAGTGTCAGATAGTTGAATATTAATATTGATTTATGAAGCTTTCAATACCCTGCAGAACCTAAACAAGGGTTTGCTGTGCAGAAAATCTTCCCCTAATCTACAATCTACAATCTAGAGAAGAATGGTGAGGAAGTCAATGCTAAGGCAGGTTAGTATCTTTCTTTATTTGTGTAGAAATGATGTGTCTCAAAAGTCTTTAGTGTAATTTTAAGCGATTAAATCCCAAAACATCACTCAGACTTTGGATCTCGTTGTGTTTTTTTCCTTCCTCTAGAATGTAAGTTCCCTGAGATCAAAAACAGTTTCATGTTTGTCTGGGCTCTGACTGACCTCAGCTCAGGAAGATGGTCTTAGCAGAGGGTACTAGGCTCCCTTGTGCCTTCCTTCCTTCCCGGAAGCTTGAGGAGTTAGGTAGACTAGCTACAATAAAACCAGATGGCCTCATCTTTAGGTCTTTGGGTCATTTGGTGAGATCTTCTGTTTCCTGCTGTACATGTCAAAGCCCCTCTCCATAATTCTCAATTCTCTGCCTTTGCTTTTGTTTCCGACAAAAGGGTAGCCAGACTCCTTGCCAAAGCCACCTCTTCTACCTAGATCCTCAATCCCATCCTTTGCCATTTCTTTCTAGAGTTTGCCTCAGATCATCTGCTTCTCCAAGTTTCAGTTTTTTTATTCTGCCCTTCTCACCAACACTACAAAATCTCCTCCAATCCTTAAAAAATGAACCTTTTATTTAACTGCCATTTCTTCAAATTAGCCTCCTCTATCTATCTTTCTTGTCCTATCCAGTGCTGGTAAAAGCTCTCCACAGGAAATGTTCTTCTTCAGGTTGAAATGATTCCTACTCCAACTCCTTTTAGACTATACTACCCTATGTACCACAACCCGTTAAATGCCACCCTCTTGCCACACCCTCTCCTTAGAGCATGCCTTTCTCCCAAACTCACACAGCGGTAAGGGTTATGCTTTCTACCACACAGGTATCCTCCTTTCTTGAAACTGCATCCATGATGAGACTGTCCTGTGCTCTGCTACTACCTCCTCCATCTTAAATCTGTCATCTGTGCTGCCTAGATCTTCCCCACCCACCACTATATTATTATTGTTCCAGGTAAAAGGATCCTAATAATGACTATGCTTATTTCTTGCAGGCCTGCAGTCTGGTTTCCAACCTCAGTCAGCTGAAAGAAAACTCATTATTCTGCTTCTTAGTCTTGCCCCTTCTCCACACTTTCCTTTTTGTGTTTAAGGATATCACTTTTCTTTCATTCATTTTGGTCTGCAACCTCCTAGTCATTCCTGACTCTTCAGTCTCCCTCACCATTCATAGAAAATCTATTGATAAATCTGAGTTTTACCTCCATTATGTCCCATGATCCCCTTTTCTCAATTCATTAGCCATAATGGAAGTCTTAATCATTTCTTACCTAAACTAATGCAGTGGGCTCCTAATCACTGTCTCATATCTTTAGTCTTTCTCTGTTTCTAATCTATCTTCCATAGAGAAGTCAAAATATTCTCAAGAATCCTTAGAAGCTTACAGTCTGGCTCATGCATATCTCTGGAGTCTTATTTCTTTCTTTTTTTTCTTTTAATAGTTTTAATTTACCAGATATATGCATGGGTAATTTTACAACACTGACAATTGCCAAACCTTTTGTTCTAATTTTTCCCCTCCTTCCCCCCCCCCAGATGGCAGGTTGACCAATACATGTTAAATATGATAGAGTATAAATTAAATACAATACATGTATACCTGACCAAACAGTTGTTTTGCTGTACAAAAAGAATAGGACTTTGAAATAGTGTTCAATTAGCCTGTGAAGGAAATCCAAAATGCAGGCGGACAAAATTAGAGGGATTGGAAATTTTATGTAGTGCTTCATAATCATCTCGTAGAGTTCTTTTGCTGGGTGTAGCTGGTTCAGTTCATTACTGCTCTATTGGAACTGATTGGGTTTATCTCATTGTTGAAGAGGGTCACGTCCATCAGAATTGATTATCATATAGTATTGTTGTTGAAGTATACAACGAATTCCTGATCCTACTCATTTCACTCAGCAGTTCAGGCCTCTCTGAAATCCTCCTGTTTGTCATTTCTTACAGAACAATAATATTCTATTCCATAATATGCATATACCACAATTTATTCAGCCAATCTCCAATGGATGGGCATCCACTCAGTTTCCAGGTTCTGGCCACCACAAAGAGGGCTGCCACAAACAGTTTTGCACATACAGGTCCCTTTCCCTTCTTTAAGATCTCTTTGGGATACAAACCCAATAGCAACACTGCTGGGTCAAAGGGTATGCACATTTGGAGCCTTATTTCATGTTGCTCTCTTCATGCACCCCTCTACATTCCATCTGACTAGTCTACTGGCTGTTTTTTAAACTTGACTTTCCACCTGCCTACTTTCACCCTTCACCCCATGCCTTTGCAATGCTTGTCACCTCAGTCTGGAATGCATGCCCTCCTTACCTTTTCTTCTCAGTCTGTCGGGATTTCTTCAAGAATTAGCACAGGTGGGGCAGTTAGTTGGTATAATGGATAGAGCACTAGCCCTGAAGTGAGAAAGACCTGAGTTCAAATCTGCCCTCAGTCACTTAACACTTCCTGTCTGTGTGACCCTGGGCAAGTCACTTAGCCTCAATTGCCTCAGGGGAAAAAATTAGCACAAGTGACCTTCCTGATTCCCCTTATCACTAGCACCCACTCTACTTCCTCAAATGGTCTTATTTTTCTTTATTTATATACCTGTTGTGTCTCCTCCAAGAGAATGTAAGGCTGTTTTTTGTTTTTGCTTTTTTAATCCCCAATACCTGGAAACATACATGCTTACTGATTTGAATTTGTATCTCTCAAATTATCTAGCAAGTCAATCCCACAGCAAGTGCTACATTGATAGTGAAAATAATCTAGCCAAATAATAAAATAATCTGGGGTTAGTAAAGGAGAAATAGAATTCGAAGGGGCAGTATGGTCCCATGAAAAAGACACTTGGCTCAAAGCCAGGATCCCTCAGTTTGCATCTTGATTTCATTGGGGGATTGCATAAAGAAGAGCCCTATCTTTAGCATACTTAAGAGTAGAGTCTCTGCTTCATGTTGGTACACATCATAGCTTAATGATCCTGCTTCTGGAAATCAGTGATGTGATGGAAGGGACCTTCTCTCTCTCCTTTCAAAGTATGTGCGGGCAGTTTTTGTTTCCTTTTGGCCTTCTTGGTCATTGAACTGACCGGGCTAAAATTGAGTATGCATCTTGCACAGATGAAACAGCCCTTCTTTTCTTGATGGTGCTTCAGGCAAGAATTGGTGTAAGCTTATGGTTGGAGAGAGAGTTAGCAGCAGTGGAATTGGCAGCCATCAATAAGTTTAACAGCTAGAGTCAATAGAGGTCTTTTCCAGTCGACATAGCAGCTAAGTCTAGTGAGGATCCATGACCCAGTCTAGAAACCAGGGCACTGTATTTATCATGGAAGGGATTGGCCCATGTGTTAGCAATGTCACAACTAGAGGTGACCTTTGAAGAGGGAATGCTTTGTAACAACCACCTTAAAGCTTGGGCTCACTTTACAAGGAATCAAGTAGGTGTGTTAGTGCAGAGACTGCCCCAATTCAGGAGAGGTTTGGTTGTATATTTGTCCTTGCTATAATTTCTCAGTAAGTAGATCTTGATTGGTCAATTGATATTGAGGGTCTTTCAAATGATCATGTTGATATTGAGGATAAATTAATCTGTCACATGATTCTGGGCAGACCACAACAAATGAGGACTTTAAAACATTAATTTTATTGAATCCCACAACCCCTTAGAATCCTGAAGAATACAGTGGCTTTGCTCTGGTGATCCTGCCTACTGAGCAGAGTAGGATTGAGAGAATGAGCTTAGAGCCTATGTGCTCTATCATTTACTACATATGATGTTGGGAAAAGTCACATATATTCTCTGAGTATCAGTTTCTTCATCTGTAAAATGGGGATGATAAGAGTTGTCTTGCTTATCTCACGGTATGGTTTCGAAGTTCAAACATGACACTGTATGCAAACCAATGTTGCAACATGGATTACATTCAGAGCTAGGAGTATAGAAGACTTGAGTTCAGATCACACATCAAGTCCTTCCAAGCTTTATGATCATGAACAAATCACAGAATCTCTGTTCCTCAGTTCCATCATCTATGAAATGAGAATAGTACCTTACCTTCCAGGATTGTTTTGACAATCAAATGAGATAATTTCCCTAAAGTAATTTGCAAACTTAGAAATTCTGCAGAAATATCAGCCAGTATTATGATTATAAACCACTTTTGTAAATCTTAGATCACACTATAAATGCCAGTTATTCTACTTAGTGAGATATTAATTAGTAGTCTCACCTTATAATTCATAAATCATATTTGAGGAGTTGATTTGTTGGTTATGAGGAGGAAAGAAATGGGCAATTAAGCAATGTTGCCAGTTGATTGCAACCCCTTCTTTAAAGTAAATAGTTACAGGTAATGAAGATTTCAGTAGGAATGCATTTGTGCTCCTTTTGATAGCTGTTACCCAGTGAATGTAGTTATTTAAAAAGAATGTAGGACCATAAACAAATATTTTGAGACACCTTTAGACTAAATCTCAAAGATCTGCTAAATTCTGAGGGTTGCTCATCTGTCATGATAAAAAAGTCCTACCTCAAGGTGAGCATAATTTACCAGCATCTGCCTTCTCTAACAGAAAATAGGAGAACCAAATTATTGAGAATATAAAACAAGCAGAAGCTGTGCAGGACTGAACACACTACTTCTCTCAAATAGGTATGTAGCCTTCTTAAAATGGGAGAGTGAAATTTAACAAGTTTGGTTCTCTTTTTGATGGGGACAGATGTTTCTTTTCCATCTCCTTTTATGTGGAAGCTTATCTCAGTAGGATCAACATGGAGGCAGCCCTATAGCCAATTTGAATATATTAACACACAAAGTTTCCAGGAATCCCATGAGCTTAGTACTAAGCCACTTGCCTTGCCTTGCCTTGCCTATATACCTGGGTGTGCTTCAACTGTCAGAACTGTGGAGGAATCTTTTTAACTCAAATGTTGCCTTCTCCAAGAAGCTGCCTGATTATTCTAACAAGTAATGTTGTACTTTCCTTGAATTTCACGTAGTATTTGGCTTGCACTTCCCATATTGTTTTATTATTTGTTTATACATTTTGATGTATATGCCCTTATCATAATCAAAGCAAATGTTTACTTCTTTGCATTGAATTCTGTATGAGATAGAAAGATTCCACTCTTATGGAGGTTTCAATCTAGGTGGGGCATGTAGGTGATAAGTAACTAAAATATGCGATCATATAGGAATAGGAGGGGTATCTAATAAGTGAGATCTGAGTGTCATTGCCAAAAGGAATCTGGGAAGGGTCCATGGAAGAGTGGACTTCAACAGACAAAGACATTCAGGGAAGTTATTCAACTGCTGGTTCCTAACTTGTGGGCAATCTACTCTGAAATGACTACCCAGTTATTCCAAGGACTGAATCACATTCAATGATACCGTATAACAATAAACAACATATTTTCTGGAGACTTAATAAAAAATAGGTCTCACATCTCTGGTACTCCCCAGTGCTTTTGTCCATGTCTTGCCTTAAATTCAATATGAGGGCTTTACCCCGTATGCTCAAGGGCTTCTTTCTGACATGATGATGAGTGAAACCTTCACCACCCGACTAGCCCTTCTATTCTCATCATGTATTTCCCCTATAACATGTTTTATGCCTGTTCTACTTGGGTGGTGGTTGTTCAGTTGTCTCTGTTTCTTCATGACCCCAATTGGGGTTTTCTTGGCAGAGACACCATTTCCTTCTCCAGCTCACTAGACAGATGAGGAAACTGAGGCAAGAAAGGACTAAGTGAACCTCCCAGGGTCACACAGCTAAGAAGTGTTCGAGGCTGGATTTGAAGTCTCCTTCTGCTTACATCAATTTCAGGGCTTTATTCACTCTGCCCCCTAACTTCACTGTGAATTCCTAACAGCTGAGAAAGGTGCTGGACATTGAGATTGCTCAGAAGCTTTTAGCACTTTACAGGAAGAACAATTCACCAGAGTAGCTTCTGCAGTCAGCTAACCAGCCTGGCCCGGCCCCGCCTCCAGGCTAGTTCTTTCCCACGTGGATCCCGAAAGAAACCCTGCGAGAATAAAATGGGCCGGCCGGGTCAGAGGCCACACCCGACGCCCCTCCCCACGGCGTCGATTGGAATTGGCGGGCAGGCTTGAGGCTCGAGGCCACACCTGACGCCCCTCCCCATGACGTCGGTTGGAATTGGCGGGCAGGCTTGAGGCTCGAGGCCACACCCGACGCCCCTCCCCATGACGTCGGTTGGAATTGGCGGGCAGGCTTGAGGCGCGAGGCCACACCCGACGCCCCTCCCCATGACGTCGGTTGGAATTGGCGGGCAGGCTTGAGGCGCGAGGCCACACTCGATGTCCCGCGCCGGAGGCCTCGAGCGGTCTGCCGGACTTTCTTTCACGTGGAATCCCTCCAACCGCTGCAGAATCCCCCCTGTGTTGTCTTCTAAGGCCCTGGGCTCAGCCTGAGGGCGCCATTGAGGGCCTTGGTAGCCTCCCGAGGGGGCTCTGTGGAGAAGTGGGGGTGGGGCAGAATGAAGTAGGAGCCCGGGAGGGGAGAAGGTGAATGGGTGGCTCTGAGGCTGCTTCTTCGGGTGGAGCCCCACCGTAGCCCCGGGGTGCGGCCTGTGCGTTTCCTCTAGTGTGCTGTAATGTCTCCCCTCTTCTCTGGTATTCCTTTGTGGCAGGGAAGGTGGCGCTCCTGCTTGGCTCCAGGAGCCCTGAAATACTCTTCTGAAAGCGACTTCTGGGCCTAGAGAGAGAAAGGAAGGAGAAGTTTTGCTGAAAGAAAGTTCTGCCATTCCCATCTTTCACCAGATGACTCCAGTAAGTGCACAGTTTACCAGGGGATGCTTAGTGAGTGGGAGAGATTAAGCTCTGTTAGTGTATATAGGTTTCAATTTTGATTTTACATTTAAAAGGCTTCTCAAATTCTAGTTACCTTTTGGTTTTTACATTAAACTTCTTCGTATAGCTTTTAACAAAGAGGAACTCAAGCAAAGAGGAGAAATTCTTCACAACTGTGACAGTATGTGGAAAGTTCAACATCCACAGCTGCCTGTCCTTATTTTACACTTGAACTTGATCTTTGGTTACAAGATTGAGTTTGCTTTTCTCTCAATGTATCTTCTGTCTTTTTATTTCCCCAGATTTTGCTTGTTTCAGTCCGAATTAGTTCATACAATCATTTTCTGTTTTAAATTCATGTTTGTCTTTTAATGCACATTAATGTTATTTTACTTTTACATACCACCGTTTGTTTACCTATTCTCTCCCTACTAGACACTAGAAGCTCCTAAAGAAGCCATCTACTTTATTTCTAGAGGGCTGCTATGAATATTTTGAGATTTTTTTTTTCCTGCAGTCTCCTTTAGGCATATGTCTGTCTGTAGGATCACAGGTCATGGGCATTTTAATTCATGTTGTAGCATACCTCCCAATTTTGCTTTGTAGGATAATTAGATAAATTCATGGTTTCACTGACACTTAATCATTTAAACAAAAATCATCTATTGTGTACTATTTTCTAGGCGTTATGCTCTGGACACACACACAAAATTGATCCTACTCTCAGGAATATTATTACACTTAAAAAAGGAAGACAGACTTGAAAATAACTAGGTACACTCAGACTACATAGAGAATGGGTGAAAAAGAATCTCAGATGTGAAGACACAAGAAGCTTTGGGGTGAGGCTAGAAAAATCTTCCTGAGATAAGTGGGCTTCCTATTGAGGGTCAAGAAAGTCATGGCAATTGACAGGTAAAGGTGATGATAAAAAATATTGCAGCCCTGTGTGACCCCCCCCCCCCTTATCCACACAAGGTACACAGATAGGAGATGGTGTGCTGCTGCTGTTGTTTGTTCCTTTGAAAGAGGACTTGACCTCAGGGAGCAGGTGCCATGAAAGGCAAATAAATTGGATTTTATGTCAGGGAGGGCTGTGCAACATCACCAGCCTCACTTTCCCTTCCAGAGCCATTTGGGTCCCATGGCCAGATATAGATCAAGACTCTCTTTCAATCCCTCTGGATGCAATGGCCTTTGTAAGTTGAGGTTTTTAACAGAAGACATGTATTGTGTGAAGAACAGCTAGTAGAGTCTCTTAGAGTCCAGAGGGAAGTGACATATAAGAATATTGGAAAAGGAACCGGGGGAGGGGGGGGAGCATCAGGTTGCAAAGAGCTTATATTTAAACTGGGAATTAGTAATGAGTCCCTGGAGTTTGTGAGGGGACAAGGGGCAGGGAGGCTGGTGTGGTCAGCCTAATACTTTCAAAAAGACTTTTGGCAACTGGTGGAAAGTGGAGTGGAGTGGGAGAGACTTGATACTAGGAGATCAATTAGAAGAGGAGTTCCTGCAATTAGGGATGAGCATATAAATTTGGGAATCGTTTGTATAGAAGTAGGTAATTGAGTATATACATGGCAGCTCCTGAGATAACAGAGTGAGTATGAAGTAGGAATTCTTAAACCTAGAGTATATGATGTGTGAGGGTAAATGGATAGCTGTAAGGGTGTCTATGAATTTGGTTAAGAAGAAATTGCAGCATTATTTTCACTAACCCTTGGTTTTCTTTGTGAGTCTACATATTTTTGTTTTATGTTTGCAAAAACATTTAGAGAAGTTAACAGGCTTTATGGGTTTGCCTCAGTCTCATGATTTCTACCAGATTGCTTTCCAGTTCTTATAAAAACAGGAAGTCTTCCCTAATTAATTGATGTTCTGGAAGATTTTTTTTTTTTAAGCTGGGCTTCAGTGAATTATTTCTACTTTTTTCTTATCTCTAATTATCTCATGTATATATTTTGAATATCCTTGTTATCTGATTTTTCCTTGACTCTTACTCTCTGACCCTGCCCAATTTCCATCCTGTTGCCAAATCATGTCTCTTATAGCTTTATATCACTTATCTCCCCCTCTTTCTCTTTCTCCCCTCTCCCTTTCTCTCTCATTCTCCTTCCTTTCACCCCCTCTTATCTCTCCTCTCCTATCTTTCTCCTCCCCCTTTCTCTCAACCTCTCCTTCCCTCCCTCACTGCCACAGCTGTGGTCCAGGCCTTCCTCACTTTATACCTCAATTAAAGAGGTACCATGCTGGTGTTGGGTTCCCTGCTACCTCTTCCCTATTCTAATTTAGTTTCCACTCAGTTGTTCAGTTGATCTTCCTGAAGACCACAGTTATGACCATGTCATCTCTCCATTCAATAAACTCCACTGGCTCTCTAGAATTTTCAAAATTAAATATTAAATTATCTGTTTGAAATTCAAAGCCCTTCATAACCTGGCCTCCTCTTACCTTTCTATGCCTTGCTTCCCTACCGTGTGCTCTATGATTCAGTAACAGTGCTATTACACCTGACACTGTTTCCCTAATGTACATTTTCACCAACTGTCCCCCATTCCTTGCCTTATTTCCTACTTCATCTCCTTGTATGAAACAAAATGTCTTACCAAAATCTTCACTGACTTAATAATGAACACAGAAAAATAGTTTTATTTTACATTGTTGCTTGAGCTGATATCTAAGCTAGTAAGCACACTTTTGAAATAAAAAGGTAATCTTGTATTTCCTATGCCTAAGCTCAAATTCTTTCTTTGATTCCCCATAGATTGAGTGTTACAGAGGTTATAGAGTGTGAATCTCCACCCCTCATAAAATCTGCCTCCCTCCCCATCTCTTCCTTTACATTTTATATTACTGCTTCTAGTTCAGTCTCTACCTTACATTTCCCTTTATTTTAATTCCTTAATCCCTGACCCCTATTGTATTTTCCCTTTTTAAAACATTTCATTTTCCCCATCCTAGCCTTCCATTTTTTAGATTTCAATTTTCTAATTTGTTTCATTTCAGTTTTCATAACCCTGTGGCAACTAAACCCCCATTTGATTCCTACACAAGCCTGGCTTCCCAGGTTTCCATCAAATACCATTTTCTACAAAAAGCTTTTCCAGTTCCCTCTATTAAGTCTCCTCTCTGTTGATCTTGCATTTAATTTGTTCATATCTGATGCATATAGCTGTTTGCTTTTTGTCTTTCTGATTAGGTTGTAAATTCCTTAAGATAAAGAACTAATTTTTGTTCCTTTCTTGGTATCTTCAGCAGCACTTGGCATTGTACCTAGCAGCCTAGGTGTTTTAAGAAATACTTCTTGACTGACTGACTGGATATACTTCATTGATATGTTTTCTTCTTCTGAAAATCAGTACAAAATAGTTTTCGTCATTATTTCTTTATAGTAGGATTTAAGGTCTAGAAAGATTATTCTTCTAGCATTTTGACAAATTAGTGATTTGCATTTTGGGTTTTAAATATAATTCTGTTCATTATTTTTCCTAATATTGAATTCTTCTCTTCATTCCTTGGTCTTAGTACAGTTAGCCACTGTGAATAATTATTTGGGTCTCTTTTTTTTTTTTTTTTAAATAATTTTGTTTACAGTGCTTCTCAATTATTTGTGATTTTGATCTACAATTTTCCTTTCTTTTATCTTTCCCTGGTTTTGGTATTAATATTGTGGGTAGTTTAATGCTTACTTTATCTGCTTTAAAGAAGAATTTATATAGCAATAGCATAAATTGTTGCTTAGTTATTTGATAGATTTTTTAACTGGAAATCTTTCTCAGCTAAGGTCTCTCTCTCTCTCTCTCTCTCTCTAGTTTTGCAGTTCCTTTATAGTTTCTTCAATTTAATTTTCTATTATTACATTGGTTTTGATATCTAATTCATGTTCTGGAAGTTTGGACATTTTATAATTTTGTAGGTAGTTTTTCATTTCTTTGAAATTCTCAGTTTTGCCAGCATATGATTATATAGGTTCTAATAACCCTTTTTAAAGATTCTTTTGTGATTTAATCTTGATTTCTTTTTCATCTTATTCGAGTTGTCTCTCTTTAAAAATACAGATTAGCTAAAGATTTACCAGAAACTTAGTTCTTTTCAAAAACGTTTTTTTTTGTGTTTATTTTAAATGTTTGTTAACTTTTCTATTTTTCTTTATTGCATCCTCAGCCCATTATCTTTTTCTTTCTTAGTAATGTATTTTTTCTTCTTGGAAAAAAAGACTTTTCCTCTGAAGATTGTTAGTTGCATTTTATGTATTCAATATGTTGTGTCATTCTTATCAGTGTCTGTCACATAGTGTTTTTATGATTTGTTTTTTTGACCCACTTGCTTAGAATGTCATTATGAAATCTCTGTTCATGTCTGTATCTTTTACTTGTCAGCAGTTATACTAAAAAAACAAACAAACAAATAAACAAACAAATTATTTCTCTATTTTTTGAATAAGCCTGGGAGTAGAAGAATTTGGCTCAATATCTAGGGTGCTTGTTGTCAAAGTTGGGACCTAAATTTCTACTCTAGCTCTGGCATTTAACTTACTACTCCATTGCCTTTGGTCACATCATGTTAACTTCCCTGGCTATCAGTAAAATTAGGAGATTAGACTACACTTCAGCTTCTTAAATTGTGGCTTGGGACCTCATATGGGGTCTTATAACTAAATGTGTGGGTTCATGAAATTGTGATTTGTTATCAGTAAAATGTTAGATGTGTAAACATATTTCATATACCTCTGTACCAAGATTCACGTAAAATTTTCAGGTGAAAAGGGGCTGTGAATGGGGAAAATAATTTAAGAAGTCCTGCACTAGATGTCCTCTGAACTCCCTCCCAGCTCTAAATTCATGAACTTTAGTAAAGGCAATAACCATTTTGGGAGTATGTTTTGCAAATTGTAAGTATTATAGTGTAAATGGTAGCATGTTTTTGTAAATTCAAATATTTATAATACTTCACTCACCCACTTCCAAATTGTGCTTACTTATAAATACAGTTGCCTATTAAGTATAATCCCTATTTCAATGACAGAAGAGGAATTTCATGAAGATGTAACCACTTTTTTGAAATTAGACCAAGTTTTTAATGAGAAAAGGTGCTTATTCCTGTCTCCATAAGATTTTTTCCTTCTATTATAATCTGAACTCAACAGGAAATGGACTTAATTTGAAACCTTTCTTCCTTTCATCTGAACATCAAGACCACATAGGTGAGGGGGAAAAAAAACCCTGAAATAAATGGAAAGTCCAGAGGGCAGATGAATTCTCCATCCTTGGAGATAGTTGCAAAGAAAATCATCAATCATTTGTCTGCAGTGCTTTGTATATTCATTTGTCTGAAGCTAGGAAACTGGATCAGTTGATCTCTCCAGGTCTTTTCCATTCACAAGAATCTACGATTTTCTAACAGTGCAAAGGAATGAGTCAGGTTTCCATATTACCTTAAATAGTTCACCTCTCTAAGAATGAAAAGACTTTGCAGTATCAGTCATCCTACAGGGTGATTTTTTTTCCCCCAAATGAAAATCGAGTTTTTAGAGTAGTGATAATATTTTTTTGGTTTTGATTCTAGTGAAATCTAAAAAAACAAAACAAAAACTTAACCACTTTTTTCCTTCAAGTGAACGAAATTGTTCAGGTTCAAAAAGAAGACCTCAAAAAGTTGGTGTTGTGAGGTGTCTCAAAAGTATTTGGAGGATTGAACCTTTTCTCCAAGTCAAGGGCCAAAGTTTATTGTAATTATAACACCAATTGAAGTAGGCTGAGTTTAGAAAAGCATTTAGCTAAGAACCAAGAGAATGAAGATAGATTTATAGGAAAAGACAGAGATACAGATCTTCTTGTCACTGATATGTTAATTTTATGTCCCAGAGGTGGAACTGAGGAGTGTTCTTATTCACTATTGTCTCAGGAACTTGGTTATTATTGACCAGTAGGTTATCTATTTGATGGCCATCTATTTGTTAGGACTATCCTAGGGCCGGAAAACTTTAGAATCATTGACAATCAGATATACTTAGAACAATAGCAATCTAAAGTCAGGGGACTTTAGGATTACAGTTATTTTTCCTTTAGAAGCTGTACCCTCTTCAGAATGGGAACTATGTTGTTGTTGTTGTTGTTATTATTATTATTATTATTATTATTATTTTACCTGTCACTGGTCCCTGCTGATAGAAGCAGCATTTGATTCTTAGGAAAAATTTTCTTTTAACTGTGAAATTAAGTAGAGATGTTTTCAATGATGATTCAGTTCTCAGCACTATTTAATTAAACTCACAATAATCCATCCCCAGATTTGGAGAATATTCAAAACAACCTGCTTTCAGTTGCTGCTGTGTCTTGCTGAGAATCCGGCTTGCCAGCATGTCATGTAGAGCAAAATTTTGAATGTAATAAAGTGAACTTTTACCAAACCAAAGGGAACACATACTGACATGTTTAGCATTCCAGGAGCTGGTCTATAACAGATGCTTTACAAAATTAAAGGTCTGGACACATTTCAAAATTCATCAAAACACTGTAAGTTTTTCACTAATTTTGGAGTTTAGGAATTTCAAGATTCCAAGCCTTTGTCAATAAAATTACTTCAGTGCAAACATAAAAACTATGTTTTGTTTATTGCTGAGCAATGAAGATTAACAGATTTTTTAATTAGCTTTCAAAACTTAAATTCGGTGTTAGTTAATTATTTCTTCTGGAAACAACTGTCTTTGGGCTTTTCACAGTACACAAGAAAGAACACATTTTCCCTACCCTCTTATATTCAAAGGAATAAAAAATGAGTTTTAATTGCATTTCTTAATATGAGAATCTCTTTCTCCTATAGCAAATCTTATAAAGCAAATGAGTTAACAAGACTTAGAGGACTGATTGGGGAAAGCTTATTTGCTCTCTCACTATTATGCCATACGTCTAGCCACAGCTGTATTTCACACTCCAGCACACGGTGATTATGTCTCAGATAAGTACATTGCAATAATAAGTGTGCAATAGACATAATGTGTGCCTGATTTGGGAATGATTAGGGCCTTATTCTGTGTTCAGTGTTTCTAGCAGGGAGTAATGGGAAGTGGCTTGACACTTCTCCATAAAGAAGGTTGTCCCCAGGAACTACCTCTTTGCTCAGCATTTGTATCATTAAGCATTCTTGGCAGGTAGTCTTGACTTCCTGAACTTGTCCTCCCTAAAAGATCAGTTAAGTCAAATCTGATTCTCTGAAGTAATGATGGGGAAGGGCCATAACCTCCCTTTCCACTACCTTGGTAGGAGTTGCTAACAAGTAAGAAATCTGCCTTATTGAGTTTCATTCTTCTCTAACCCACCCTATAGAGAAGGTGCTAATTGGCAGTGAAAAGAAGAAAAAAAAAGAAGCAGCAAAAGGAAGAGAAGTGGAAGTCCTGAGTTTGGACTGATTTCTAAACTAGGGAGAGAGTAGCCCAATGACTCTTATTATAAACATACTTGGAAAGCTGCATGACAAAGTAAAGTAGAGAAATTTATCCAGGGTAATGATGGATTAGTGGTGAATGTGAGAGGAATTTTAAATAAAAAAAGGTGAAATTCAAATATGTGTGGAAAATTCCTCTTGTTGGATTATACCTTGATGTTGAAACCAATTGTGTTGGATAAAACCTCACTGGATGAAACCTTCAAATTTGCATCTGAATTGGAAGCTATAAGAAAAAGATACATTTTTAAAAAATCAGTAAATTGCATTCTTCATTATGGTGTAGGAATGGGGTTGGAGTTGAAAGGGAAGCAGAGCTCAATTGAGCTTCAGTCTAGTTATTGTCATCTCAATCCCTTTATTATGCTCAAAAAGGTCTGGGACCTCTCCAATGCAGTTATTCCCTCCTATAACAGATAACCACCCATCCTGGATACTTCTCTTCTAAGTCTTTGCCCTTTAATTTTCTTTGGAGGCATTCCTAACTTAAATATATTTTATTGACCCATTTAAAATTTTTTATATTATGGTCATTTCAATAGGAAGGGGGTTTTCCAAAAATCTTTCTCTGAACAAAAGAAAAAGATGCTTCATCTGAAAATAAATGCATCTTTCTACTCTAACATTTTCCCATCTCTTTACCTTGAGTAGGAACGCTTATTTTATTATCTGTTCTCTAAAACTTGTCTTTTTTTAACTATCCTTTTTAAAAATGATTCTTCAAAGTTTGACTTCCCTGTAACTATCCTTTCTTGGACATTGTTGTTACTGTTGCATATGTTCTATGGTTCTCTCCTGTTTTGCTCTGTCAGATTTTCTCATATTTCTCTCTTAATTCACAGTATCAGAGATGTAGAGCTAGGATAGTATAAGTTGTCAGATTTGTGAGAAGCAAAACTGGGATTTGAACCCAAGTTCTCTAACTCCTAATTATTTTCCCCCACATATTGGTCACTTTCTACTGTAGAGTAACTTTTCATTATATGCAGATACCCCTTTTTTTCAGCCAGACCCCAAAAGATGTGCTTTGACTTTATATAATTCTTTGCTGCCACAACGATTTACTTTGTTTTTCTCTGCTAGTAGTTCATTTTTTTCTTAGAAGAAATTTTAAAAAGCAACTACCACAACTATGACAACCCTATTCTACCATCCCATATTAATGTCCCTTCCCCTTCTTTTTTTATTCCAGGCCATATAAAAATGTGTTTCTCTAGGTTTCATTGTTATTTGAAAGTATTTAGTTTTCTTCTGTTTAGCTCATTTGATTGTTGAATTCCCTGCTCACCTTTGGGTACTTTTGATGTTCTGATTCAAATTCTTCCCCTAACGCTTAGTCCAACTAAGATTGATTGTAGGTTTTCCTAGTACTGTGCAGAGGGAAACTTTTCTGAAGGCTTTTCAATTGTCTTTCTCTCTCTTTCCTTACCTCTCTGCCTTAAATAGTTGTAAATATATGCATTTCTTGACTTCCAGTCCTCCACTGTTCTCTCCAGTAAGCTCCTTTTATTCTACTTTTGCCTTGGGCCTTGTCTCACTCTGAGCCTTCTATTTGCCCTTATTGTAAATGGATCTGTGTCCTTGTTAAAAGGTTTACTCTCCAAGTCTATGGCTAAACCTTCATCTGTCACTAAGGGTGAAACTGAGTAGTCTGTGCTATTGGGGAAGAGAGGGCATTGGACAATGTGAGTGGAATGCCTGGAATGGGAAGTTAGGAGCCATGGCCTGGCCCTCAGAACCAAAAACATTTTATTTTCATTGACTTCTGGGGGATGGTCCTTTTCCATGAATTTAGGATCATAGCGTTCCAGGATTCACATCTTCCCAGATGGCAAGTTTTGGGAGTGAGGGGTGGGGGGCTGAGGGGCAGTCAGCTTCTTCAATGTGCAGAATTTGCAAGCCCTTTTCTATTTGACTAGCCTGCCTAGGAAATGATTGTTTTTCTCAAAATTAATTCCTCTGGAAAGAATGAAAAATCATTTACTTTTAAGATTTGAGTCACCTTTCACAAATCTTTGTATCAAGAAGGACCTTGTCCAAACCCTGTTTCCAATTATTTCTCAACAAGTGCCCATGTCTCCCTTGATGAGACTAGATGCCTTTTTGTCCTCAGCTTTCTAGTGTCACATGAGTCTCGGGAAGGACATGTTCATACACTGCATCACTGGCAAAAATATCCACTATTTTGCAGTGTTGCTTGCTGTATCAGAAACAAAATTCGCCTTTCTCTTTTCATCAGCATATGGCGCATCCCTGCCTACATCGCTCAAAGTAACAGAACAGGAGTAAGCAAAATTAGGTTCATAAGTTGAATTTCCACTATATGAGCAGTTACATCAGCAGAGAAATGGACAGGATCCAGTATCAGATTGCATTTAAGGAAAACGCAAATAGGCTTCCTTGGGTGCTTACTAATGGGACTTGTACTCCTGAGGTTCTTTATTCGGTGGCCCAGGGTTGCCTTCCCTTCCCAGGGCAGAATAAGCATGATTCATGTCTCTGTAGTGTTTTACAATCTTTCATGCTTTCATCACTGTGACTTTGGGAGCTATGGTTGGCATGAGTTATCATTATCATTAGCAGATGAAAGAACCAAGTCTCTATCCCTTGAAAGATTAAAAAAAAAAAACCAAGATAGCCTGTCCTGGGAGGCTGAAGGAGTGTTCTCCCTTTGCCCATGTACACACCAGTCTTCCAGAGACAATACTGGGGTAAGCCCCAGACCACCCTTTCTGTTGACACAGCCAACACACCTTACTTTCTGCTGTGCTGTTACCCTCTTCTTCCCTCGCACCCCTTACTCTTGTTCTGGGAACAGTAAACAAATCAATACTAGCACTGTCTTCAGATGATAAACAACTGCCTTCTGAATGGCTCTACTAACCATCCCTCCTGTCATTCCCCACACAACAACTTCTTCCCTGGCATTCACTTCTCTGTATGTGTTGTTCCCCCCCCCCCCAATATGATATAAACTCTTCCAAGGCAACGAGTTTCACTTTTCTATGTGTATTTTAAATAGCTTGTCACAGATATGTTTGAGCACTTTTAATTTATTCACCTGCACATCTTCTTTGTCAAGTGTTCCAAAGCAGAGCCAGATTCTCTAGGCTAGGGCCAGGGCTTCAGTCCTGATAACTGAGATCATACTGTTTTCTATATGCTATACTTTATCTGTGCCGGTTTTCCTCTGCCCAGGCTACTTCTCCTCAAAAAAAAAAAAAAAAGCAAAAAAACAAAAACAAACAAACAAAAAAAACCAACAACAACAACAAAAAAGATCTCCTTAATACCCTCAGGCTACTTGTCCCACACATATCCTCACAGGTTCCTCTAATTCCAGTTGTGTTGATCTCTCCCTTGTCTGATCTATGATACCTAGAGTGATACCTAGAGTCAGTGCAACACAATTTGGCATTTCATGTTTCCTAGTTACTGACCATGTTCCTAGAATCTCCCCATATTAACGCTTCTCACTTTGAATGATTTTACAGTAACCTACATTTTGTCTTTTACACCTTTTTCTGCAACCCCAAGAGCATTACGCTACTTGGCTTTCAGTAATTACCTCTTGTGAGAAATTGATTGACTAACTAATTCATTGTAGGAAAAAACAGCCAATGAGAATGTATGCCTAGCACTGTGCCAAGAACTAGGGATACACTGATGAAAGCAAACCAATAAGTCTTATCCTGAGGGAGTTTCTATTCTAACAGGAGAGACTGTATATGTATGTGTGTAAAGGTAAGGACTGGGATAGGGATTAGACTTCTAACTTAAGTGGCACAGCGAACTTCCAGGGGATGAAACTGCCATACCCATATATGTTGGCATTGTTTCTACAATTTATGCTCAAAGCACTGATGAATTACTTCCCCAAATGTATAATTTGTCACTTTGAGATTTTTCCTGTGCACTGAATAGCACATAACACTAACTTTTGATTTGTTTACTAGTTATTAAAGATATTCATGCTGGCGAAAAAAATTTGACTTGTCAATCAACCATCTTTAAACAAGCCCCTAAGCTTGGGAGACTAGAGAACAGTCAATCTCTCAGTAAATGTAAGTGGATACATCTTCAAAGGGAGAGGGGAAGATTTAGATAGAAGGATTTTTTTTCTGGTGTGCTGTGCGTACAAAATAGCTTTTTCACTCTTACTTTCACTCAAAGTTCTAAAGATTTTGTAAAATCCATAACTTGACCAGATTGTCTCAATTGGAATTGGACAGTTTTTTCTTCTTGAATCATTTAAAGCTTAAGGCTCAAGTTGTCATATGTTGATTTCCTCCCTCATTCTGACTTCTTTGTATGTGTGTGTATGTGTGCATTTTAAATTCAAATTGCAGTGTGCTATATGTGATATCTTTTTAAACTGTTTATTACTTTTCACTAGCTTCTATTCCATGCCATTTGTGAATGTAAAGAGAAAAACCACCACCTTCTTCATGAATTTTTTACACAAGTAATTTTCTAGGCAAGTATGCTTCAATGCCCCAGTAACAGAAATGGCTAGACAAGGTTTGGGCAGAGCCCCCTTAAGTCCTCTGACCTCTGTTTCTAATGATCCCTTCATGGAGATGCCCTTTATCTTGGATCCTCATTCATTCTCACTTCTGTTGGTCCTGCCTCAAACCAACAGGGAGTCTAACAGCAGCTTGACTATCATGTTTCAACTAGACAAGTGTGCAGAGGGCAGGCTCATAACGATTGCTCCAAAAGTGCTTTTGGAAAACGTGAACCCATTCCTTCAAGGTTGGGATTCAGACTAATAGAAAGTCCATATAAGACCCTGGAAGTGTCATTTTCCCCCCATGTTAATTCATGTCATCCTCCTTCTCCTTTACTATGGTATAAACATTATCTTAATTGTTCACCCAAAGTAATGTAGTAAGCATAACTTCTAGAATTCAATCAAGTCTTTATCCTCTCCCAAATGATCATTCTCCTCTTCCTATCCTTTAGCCATGGTGAATGTTTGTACTTGGGAAAGCTCATCTACATGTAATTCTTCAAAGTCCTATGATGTTATTTTTTCTTTTTATTGCAACAGGGGTCATAATTCAGGAACATATGCTGGTTCTCATTGTGAAGTCATTAAGAACTTATTTTCAGCTTCTCTAGAGGTTGTCACAAGGCTGCTATCGATCCAGGTAGGCTAGAAATAGCTGGCTCTTCACTGTTCTAAGAGATCTTCTCAAAGTCCTCAAAGGAAAGGCTAACAACTGACTCATGTTTTGCTTCATATCTTTTCATTCAGTTAAAAAATAAGCACTGTGGCAAGTGGTATGTATGGTCTGTAAAGACCATACAACAGAAAGGTTTGTGTCTGAAAGAGAAGGTCTAAAACTTTTCATCTTACTATTTCTTCATAGTAAAAGTTAAAAGTATAGGTATTAATGCTAAACATACCTACTGCCCCGTGAATAGAGTGCCATGGTCAGGAAGTCTCATCTTGGTGAGTTCAGATTCACCTCAGACACTTATTACTTGTTAAACCCATCCCTATTTGACTCAGTTTCCTGATTTGTAAAATGAACTGGAGAAGCAAATGTCTAAGTACATACAGCTTCTTAGCTAAGGAAACCTCCTGTGGGGTCATTGAAGAGTCAGACATGACTGAAATAATATAGCATCAATAAACAAAATCTTTTTTTTTCTGTTGAAAATAATTGTGAATGAAATAAACATTTCAAGATCATAGGGTGTTAGTAGAGCAGCTAGTCATAAGATGACCAGAGAGGGATGGGCTTTTCCAAGGTCACACCAGTAGCATTTGTTAGAGGTATGGTCAGTGCTTTTCCCACCATACCATGAATTGTATATTTGGAAAGATTTCAAGATATGTGCCTGTGTGTATGTATGTATATCAAGAGCTACACATGCACATATGTATATGTACCTGTGTATATATATATATTCTTTACCCCTTCACTGTTATGTAAACAATGAACACACTGGCTCACTATTTTGACCCATACTTTATCACTACCTCATACTGTTCTAGAACAATTCATGTCATTCAGTACGCTGATTTTTATTTTTAGATGTATTATTTAGCATGGGAATTGCATAAAATATATCAGATTAACCACAGAAGCCTAAAATAGCATTTTGCTTCACTGATTAAAATTAAATTGTTATAGGTACTGAAATGGGCTACCTACCAAGATATATATCATCTCTAAAAAAAAAGAAAAACCCCACATATAATAGATTTTGTTCTTAATGTATTTCATAAGTCTGATTAATAATCTGATATTCTAGATCAGATCTAGCTTCCCTAGCTTCTGTATGAATAAAAAGGGACTGTTGGCTTTTGCTTCTGTTTTGAAGATAATTTCAACCAAAAAGAGTAGACCCTGTAAGACTGATTAATGTGATATGTAACACTTAGTATTGGTAACTGCATTTCCCCAAAATCAGAATTGATGTAATTTGTTGTGAAAGGTACTTTTACAGCCTGACTTCAATGTGACATGATGTACCACTTTGGCTGTAGAATGTCTCTTTTAATCCCCTGAATATGATGTGCCTTTTATGTTACTGATATGTGCCATCTGTAACCAAATGGTTGACCCTGCATCAGGTATTAGAAGGGAGACCTTTTCACTCTTCTGTCTGACTTGGATTGTATCCGCACAGTGTACTGATTTGTGTGTTGGGAAAAAAGTATTTTTGTTCAGGAAAAAAACATTAAGCAAATTAAAAAAAAAACTCATATAATTTTTGTCCCCATCAGCCACATTTCCTAGTAAGTGGTACCTTCAAATGATGTCTCTCTAGCCACATTTTCTACTTCATTCTTTCTTTCTTTCTTTTTTTGTTGAAGAAAAAAAAATCTGTATTTTTTTTTTGCTTTTTAAAAAACTAGTTAGTATCATTTTGTTTTGATTTAAATCAACGGTTCATTCCATTTCATAAGATTAATTAAAGAAGAAAAACTCTTAAACAGTGCTGTAACTGATTTATACTAAATGAGTGAAAGACATGACAACCTTGACGGATGCTATTTTCCTATTATTTTTTTCTCAAATAAATCAAACTGTATACAGAGAATAGTGTAACTGAACCTGCACCATCATCTGAAAAGTTTCATTTGAATTTCACTTGAGAAAATCTATAAATTTTGCAGTGAGAGATTAATAATGTTAAAAATATCACTTGAATAATAAGTTCATACATTTATTCAATGGAGATGTAGACTAGAGTAAGAGCAGATATGTAGATTTAAAGATCTACATTTGACAAGGCTATTACAAATGCAAAGGATGCCATCTACATTAAGGCTTTTACAATAGGTGATGAAGCCTAAGGATGTGTAATATTGGTCTATACATGTGATCTCCAGCTTAAGCCATTACCCATCCTGTAAACCAGAAGATGTTGCTCACATGTTTGTGATAGTTTTAAGCAGGATAAAATTTTGGCTACAGGGAGAGTCTTATTTGTAAACATATATTTAAATAGGAATTGGCATGGAAATAATTACAGAGGACCTCTTCTTTCACAAGAGAAGTGACTTGTACATTATGATGAGCAGAAAGAGATAGGTAGCCTTTTCTCTTTGTGTTATGTAAACTTGCATTTTAGCTGAAAGATGATCTCTAGGGTCCCTTTCAGGGACAAATAAAGTTTTGGAGTTGTACCCAAGCTTTTAGAAGCACATATTTCTTGTCTTAAAGCCATTTTTTTTTGGTTAATCCACCAATTCATCATCATCCAAGTATTTACACCAATGAAGCCCTTCTGAGATAAATGACATTATTTAGAGATAAAACACTTGAGATATATTGATAAAAATCATAGTATGTATAAACACCAAATTTTACCTTATTCCTGAATAAGTTCCCCTTTGTTATTTTTTAAAATTTGGAAACCTATTAATATCTAGTGATTATATCAATTATGAGGTAAGAGAAAGAACACCAAAAGTCTCACAGATGAGTGGTAAAATGCCATGAATTCTGCTCTACATAGTAATAGGACTGTTGTTTATAGTAATGTGGAAAAGAACTGTAGTCAAAGGTGGACATGCTGGGCCTTTGTATATTTTTTTCAAATAACCTAATCATTTTTGGTAAATGTCCTAAAAGTACACGAGAGAAAGTTCCCCCTCCAATTGCTGACTACTAGATGATGACATAATACCTCAAGAATCCTAGACACCAAACATATTCTGGTTTACAGTGATACACAACAAATTTTGTTAGTTAATTATTGTTTTTTTGAATGCTGGAGACATTTATTAAAAACAGTAGCAAAATTTTGGCAGACATTCCAAAAATCAAATTTGTAAACTGCCCTTTTCAATTGGTAGCACTTCGAAAAGACAATATGGTAAGACAACACAATTTAAGCCAATGTCAGTTCAAAATTCTTACATGCTTGACCAATAAGTTATATTCCCACATGATAAAACAAGTGATAGCTTAAATCAAAGTAAACAGATAAATTGCATGAAATGAAAGTTTGTGCTGTTTGGTAAATCACAGAATTTTATAGTTAAATATATGTACTCTTTATTATATTCCTGTCACTCAGGAGGAAAAAAAATCTTTTGAATATACATTTCATGTAGGTAATAGCTTCTTTGCATATCTCTCTTCAAAAAATATTTTATAGCAGTATATAAATAGGTCATCTACATGTTTAATTTTATAATTTTGCCCCAAACTATAGATCAGTTTCATTTTTATAGCATTGATTTTTTCCCAGCATTGATAAAGCTGATAGACTGTTGAAATGGAAATGCTTTTGTCTTTCATAGTAGAAGGAGCGATTTTATAGGAAAAAACCTACAGTAACACTCATCAGTTGTTTTAACCTGAGCATTTTGCCCTACTAAGAGGGCAGCTTTTTTTTCTTCAAGCATGCTCACATCCACACAACCTCTGCACACATCCAGTAAGTACAAGCACACGCTTACAGATGCTGGTAGGCCACAATGTGCTTCTCCATTGCTTTAATAATGATGTGAGCCAGTTTGTTATGAAGTACTTCACTCTTTCTTAGTTGAATTACACCTAAGAAGGATGTTTCTAAGGCTGATGCTTATAGATGTTCACTGTTGAACATTTATTTCAGATGTGAGAAACTCTCATTAGTTGGGTTTATACTTCAAGGGTTCTATCCTGTTAACATGGCAAAATGTGGAATTGTAGATGAGCCAACAAAGTAAAGGTACATATGTCTAGTTTATTAAGAAACTTATAATTATAGATTGTTGTAAATCAATAGATAGTCTCACTTATCAAATTTTCCAGCTCCATAAAGCCTTACTTTTTGGCAACTATATCTTACTTTGTTGACTCCCCGCATCCCTGTTCAGTTCCAGCTACATTTTCAAAAGGAGGTTTTAATAATGTCTTTTGCGTTTATTACAAACATTTCTTAAAGTCTCTACTCCTCAATTGACTTGTCGTAACTGAGTTCAAATAAATAGTCTTTGATTCTGGAAAGGGCATGTCACTTGACTGCCCTGTTCTGCTCATTGTCTCTTTGACGTCTTATATCAAAATGCCCTTTCCTTGCCATCATGTGCCAATATATATGTTACTTATCCTTATTAAAATGACAGCTCTTTGAGGGAAGAGGTTGTCTCACTTGTAATTCACATATTCATCATTTTGGTTTTGATCTTCTAGGTAATATGCTTCAGAGTAGGATGTCTTGGGAAGAGGTAATGAACAACTTACTGACTTTTTGCATAATTTCAAATTGTTTTCCATAACAAATTAATAATTCTCCAACAGCATTAAACAGTTCTTCTGCCAGGGCTATCAGCATGGAGAGGAGAACCAAGGAGAGGAGAAAATTGTATACAAGATCATGTCCTGAAACATTCATAGTGACTTCTGCTTTACAAAAAAAAAAATTATTGATGGCCCTCCCCACCACATAGCTTCTCCAACACTCACTTCTTCCATCTTTTATTATCATTAAAATAAGCAGAATGATGTGCTTTGTAGTCATTCTTTTATTTAGAAAGATGGGCTTTCAAGTATTACTTCTGATGTGTAGTGCTATAAGATATCAAGTCACTTGTCAATACCTTCACCACCTCTCTAAGATTATAAATTGCTAAAGCGTTAATGATTCGCTTTCACAGAGGGAATTTCTTCACTGATAATTTTCAGTAACTGAGAAATCACAGATTTAGGACCCCCCATGCCATAAAAATTATATTTGAATATTTTTTGATTGTCAGGACATTAAATGTCAATGTCATTTTATTTTGTATTTCTCCTATTATTAATAATTTGGACCAGTTTTCACATTTTACATTAGTTGATATGTCTTGTTTTAAAAACGGTTTCCTATCTTTTGGCTACTCATATTTGGAAGAATATCTCTTGATCCTTTATCTTTGTGTTAACTTCTTAGCAATCTTAGATAAGAAAGATATTTGATGCAAAGTTTCCCCCCACTTGAAAATTTCATATTTTAACTGCATTGGTTTTGTTCATGCAAAAGGTTTAAAAATGTATTTGGTTGAAATAGTCTGTTTTATCTTTTAGGATCACTTCTATCCTTATTTGGTTAAGAATTGTCCTATTCTGAAAAATACCTTTTTGCATTCTCATTTCCAGTATAATCTCTTATATTCAGCCCATGTATCCAATTGGGTAATACTGTGACATATTGTATAAGGTATCAGTCTATCTAAATCTGGTTTTTTTTTTTCAAGCTACTTTCAGTTTTTCCAGTAGGTTTTGTTACAAATAAAATCATTCCATTACTTCATGATTTGCAGTTTATTGAATGCTAGCATTGTGTTTGCTTCTATGTCAGGCTTAGCTAGTACATGCTACTGATATAGTTGGTAAATTTTAAAACTGAATACCAAATTGTCGATCATTTCTTTATAATGTTCAGTGTGAAATCTGGTAATGATCTACCTGTCCCCACTTTGGTTTTTTCATATCTTCTAGAGATTCATAATTCTTTGCTCCTCCAGATGAGTTGTTATTCTTTTATTCTGTGTTTGATAAAATATTTCCTCTAGGTCAAGTTATTGTTTTATTATTTTGGCATAGATAAGGGATGAAAAAAATGCTCCATTTAAGTCTATTTCTTTTTTTCTGAGGCAGTTGGGTTAAGTGACTTGCCCAAGAAGTGTTTTAAGTGTCTGAGACCAGATTTGAACCTGTGTCCTCCTGAATTCAAGGCTAGTGCTCTATCCACTGCACCATCTAGCTGCTCCAAGTATATTTCTTTAAAACATTTTGTAGTTGTATTTTTATAAATTTTCTGCGTGTGTTGGTAGCATAATGCCCTTGTATTTTATTCAGTTTGTGCTTACTTTGAATGAAATATCTCTATCATTTCTTCTTGGCTTACTGTTGCTATACAGGAACACTGATTTTTTGGTTTACTTTGTATTTTGTCAATTTACTGAATTTTTAATTTTCTGTACCAAGATTGATACCTTTGAATTTTCCTATTCTACTGGCATTATTATCATTTTCATTGTCTTGTCAAATAACATTGAGGATAGAGAGTGTCCTTGATTTATCCCTATACATATTGCAAAAACTTTCAGTATCTGCATTGCAAGTCATACTACCTCTTGGTTAACTATGATGTAGATGAGCCATCTTGCCTCTCTCGAAGTGATGGCACAGAGTCATTTGTAAAATTCTGTAGATCTCCTTAAGTACCACCAGCTTTCTGGGTATACTGTAATAATACTTGTAGAGTTCTGATTTGTGTTTAGAACTAATCTGGGGGCAGTTAGGTGGTACAGTGGATAGAGTATCAGCTCTGAAGTCAGGAAGACCTGAGTTCAAATCTGACCTCAGACACTTAACACTTCTTAGCTGTGTGTCCCTGGGCAAGTCACTTAGTCCCAATTGCCTCAGCAAAAAAAAAAAAAAAAGTAAATAATAAAAATAAAATCCTAAGGTTTAAAAAAAATAACTAATCTGTCATGAAACTCATCCTGCAAAGCCTTTTACCATCACAGTTGAAAAGCATCCCTCATATTTAGCCAGCAAATATGAAACCATTTATTGAAAGCTTTGTCTTCTTCCTTCTTGTTTCATGTGATTCATATGCTTTCCTCCCCCATCTTCTCCATCACATTTTTCTTACAGGAAAAGTTAACTTTTCTCCTAGCCAAAGTAAATGTCTCTGCTTGCACAATTGATGCAAGCAGTGGTACATCCCATCTTTTCCAGATTGTCCCCTCTATTCCTCACTCTGTCATTTATTTCCTTTCTTTCCCTATATGCCGACCAGGTACTTTCCTGCTGCATGTAAACATAACCACTCTTGATTGATTTACTGTTTCCTTTTATTTATATTTTCTCTCTTTTGTGACTAAATTCCTTGAGGAAGTACTCTTCAGTAGATGGCCCTACTTAATTCCTTTCACTTTTGCTTAACTTTCTATAGTATGGCTTCTGCAAATATCCTTTCTTATTTTTCATTGCTGTATCTTCATCTAGATCATGCCTACTATTAGTAGGTATTCCCTAGGGCTCTCTACTGGACCTTCTTCTATTTTTCCTATATGCTATTTTGTTTGATGATCTCATCAGCTTCCTTCTATATGCTGATGATTCACAGATCTATTGATACAGTTTTAATCTCTTCTAATCTTTAAAAAAGATTAGAAGATTTTTTTTCATATCACCAAGTGCATATTAGACATCTTGAAATAGATATACCATGGACATTTACAATTTATCATATTCAAAACTGAAATCATCTTTTCCTTTTCAACTGACTGGACTCCTCTTTCCTTTTCATAGTTTTTGCATTTCTTTTTTTGCCATTGTCCAGTAGAATTGGGTGTTGTCTTTGATGTTTCCAAGTGAATGGTATTCACCTGTGTTGTCTGTTTCTCTGTGTGTATATGTGTATAGGTAGAAAGATTTAGTGGCAGTTGCTGCTACTGAAGTTCCTAGAGAATGATTTTTTATTTATTTTTATTATTACAAAAGTTTTATGCATAGGTAATTTTCCAGCATTGATAATTGCAAAACCTTTTGTTTCAGCTTTTCCCCTCCCTCCCCCTCCCCCTTCCCCCAGATGACAGGTTGACCAATACATGTTAAATATGTTAAAGTATAAGTTAAATACAATATCTGTATACATGTCCAGCAGTTATTTTGCTGTACAAAAAGAATCAGACTTTAAAACAGTGTACAATTAGCCTGTGAAGGAAATCCAAAATGCAGGCGGACAGAAATAGAGGGATTGGGAATTCTATGTAGAGGTTCATAGTCAACTCCCAGAGTTCTTTTGCTGGGTGTAGCTGGTTCAGTTCATTACTGCTCTATTGGAATTGATTAGGTTCATCTCATTGTTGAAGATGGCCATGTCCATCAGAATTGATCATCATATAGTATTGTTGTTGAAGTATATAATGATCTCCTGGTCCTGCTCATTTCACTCAGCATCAGTTCCTGTGAGTCTCTCCAAGCCTCTCTGTATTCCTCCTGCTGGTCATTTCTTACAGAACAATAATATTCCATAATATTCATATACCACAATTTATTCAGCCATTCTCCAGTTGATGGGCATCCACTGTTTCCAGTTTCTGGCCACTACAAAGAGGGCTGCCACAAACATTCTTGCACATACAGGTACCTTTCCCGAGAATGATTTTTTAAAGAATTTTTTTAAAAGTTACTTTTTCTTTGAAACATACCATTTTATTTTATTTTATTTTTTACAGTTTAATAGTTTTTATTTACCAGATATATGCATGGGTAATTTTACAACATTGACAGTTGCCAAACCCTTTACTCCAATTTTTCCCCTCCTTCCCCCCCCCAAGAAAGTTACTTTTTTCTAAACGAAAATCCATCATCTCTGCTTCTACCCCCCCAATTGAGAAAGCAAGAAAAATAAAATCCCTGTTGCAAAAATATAGATAGATAGATAAATAGAGCCAAGTAAAACAAATTCCTAGATTAACCATGTTCGAAAAGATGTCTCACTTGGCAATCTGACTTTATCATTTCTTCATTAGGAGGTGGATAGCACTTTTTACCACTAGTCCTCTGGATTGTGTTTTTAAGCTTTTCAAAGTTATTTGTCTTTGTAAAAAAATTTGTTGCATAGATTGTTCTGTTCTTTATTCTGTTCACTTCACTGCATCATTTTAATCAAGTGTACCCAAGTTTCTCTGAAGGTCTCTTTTGTCATTCATTATATCACAGGAGTATTATGTCACAGTCATATCTCATAAGTTGTTGAGTCTTTCAGTAGTTGTTGGACACTTTCATTTTCCAGTTATTTGCCACCACAAAAAAGAGCTGATATAAATGTTTTTGTATATCTGAGGCCTTTTCTTTTTTTCATATTTTGTGGGTATAGATATCAACAGTGATATTACTAGATCATAAGATATCCAAATTAATTTTTAACTTATTTCCAAATTTCTTTTCAGAGTGGATAGACCACTTGAGAGCTCCCAAACCAGTACATTGATATACCTGTTTTCTCTTGATCTCTCCAAGACTTTGTCATTTTTTTTTGTCAGCTTTGCTAATGTGATAGATATGAGGTGGGATGCTAGAGTTTTTATTTGTACTTCTCTGATTAATGATTTGAAGCATTGCTTAAATATGTCTATTTATACCTCAGACTTATTATTCTGGAAACTGCCCATTTATATCCTCTAACCATTTATCAAATGGATAGTGGTTTTTAATTTTATCATTTCCCTACATATCTTAGAAATAAGAAATTTATCAGAGAAACTTGCTGCAAAGTTTTTTTTCTCCTGATTTACCCATTTCTCTCCTGATTTTTAATTGTATTGGTTTTGTTTCTATAAGATATTTTAATCTATATAAACAAAATTTTCCATTTTACCTTTCCTATTCATCTTTATTTCCTGTTTGTCTTTATCTCTTGTTTGGTGATGAGCTCTACCTCTTCCCATAGATCTGACAGGAAATTTCTTCCCCATTCCACTAATTTGTAATGATATACTTATGTCTATCATGTACCTATTTGAATCTTATGTTGGTATGCAGTGTGAGAAACTCATCTAAAGCTAGTTTCTTCCAAACTGCTATTTAACTTTCCTGATAATTTTTGTCAAACAATGCATTCTTTCCTCAATAGCTGGGGTATTTGAATTTATCAAACATCAGACTACTGTACTTGTTCACTTTTATATGTTTTGTATTTAATATATTCTACTGATCACCTTCCTAGTTTCCTAATCATTATTAAATGGATTTAAGAATTAATGTATTCCAGGTTAGGTTGAGATCTGATTCTGCTAGACACTTTTCCTTTTCACTTTTTCATTATCTTCCTTGGCATTTTTAAGCTTTTGTTACTCCAGATCAATATTGCTATTATTTTTTCTAGTTCTATGGATGATGCATAAAATAAGCATTTTGTGCCTACTGTGTAGAAGATGCTGTGCTAATAACTGGAAATATAAAAAAATGGAGAGAGTCTCTGCCTTCAAGGAGCTTGCATTTAATTCCAGTGATAGAACATATCAACCGAAAAGTTAATACTAATTGATTGAAGAGAGAAATGACATAACAACTCCAGTTGAATGTAGACTGCTTGAAGTTAAGAACTTTCAAATTTTTTGTTTCTGTATGCTGCTTTCCCTCATCAAAATTGCCTCCCATATGGTAGACACTTCATAAATGCTTGTTGGATTCAGGTGCAATGAGTAAATGAGTTTATCTTAACTTAGCTCTTGATGATCCTTATCTTTAGTGATAATAAGCAGCAGAATGGAGAATATTAAGAAGTGTGAAGTCCAGAAAGGAATTTAGAAAGATTTGCTTAGTTTCATTCATAATGTAAGGGATTTGTGCCACTATGTGGCACAAGCTGCATGTATATATGTTGTCACAGGGTGCCTAGAGTTCTCATCCCTTCAAAAATGCATTTAGCATATATCAGTAAATTTAGTTTCCTTAGGTGCAGCCCTCACTAGGGGATAGGATTTGATCTAAGCAAGGGAGCTAGGAAGAGATTTGTAGCCTGAGATCTATAGTTTTCATTGCGTTACTTTCAGCAAGATCCTGGGCTTGACTCAGAATCTAATCAAAGATGAATCAAGGTTATGTGATATCTACTGATGAATGAACTTCAAGTTAGTACTTAAAGTTTCTTGGAAGCATTTTTCTGAGGCCCAAATCTATGTCTATCAATAGAAGCTAGTCATGAAATCCAAAAACAGTTTAATTTTTTTTCAAATGAAAGATATGGTATGCCCAGAATATTATTCAAGACACATCTCAGGTGTCATCATCTATAAGGATTGGAACAGACTATGATCTGTACTTCTGATATGTCCAGCTCCATCAGTTTCATCAGCACCCCATACAAGGCCACTAAATATCAAAAGGAAGAATTCCTGTGGAGTCCTAGAATAGAGATTTCCACAATCATTGAATTAATGCCTATTAAGGGCAAAACTCCAATGGATTGTGCAGTACCTAGATAGCAGCTAGTTTACTAAACAACTCATCAGTGGGCCTCATCTCTAGGAGGGAACTTAAAGCACTTGCCCAACCAACATAGCACAATTGTTGTTTGGAAAGCCACCAGAGTGACTTTTGTTGGGTAGTCTAAATGTGTACCATCCCTTCTGAGGACTCTGCTTGACCCTGATCCTGAGGAATTAGAGGCAGCAGTAAATAGCCACAGCTCTTTCAGGGAATGCTGAGAGACATTAATTAAAAGATTGAATTATTTCCCTTTTATTCTCAGTGCCAAAGACAGGGCCTGACCTATGAGATGTACTCAATAACTGATTGTTTTTTATATTCTCCGTGTAACAAGAATGAGGGGGTTTCATATTGGGTTTTTATACACAACACCAAATTCTCTAACTCCTCCTGTCAGAGGAGTTACATTTAATTCTTCTCACAAACTTCTTTGGTAAACTTAATTGGGCCTAGTCTCTATTCCACTGGCACAAGTACCCACCTGTTTTACTATCCTAGAACGCACAGGATCTTCTTTGGGATCTTCTGTGCCTCAACTCCATTCAGCTACTTAATGCTTATTAGGCTTGTGCAAAGAATATTAATTTCAAAGGTATAGTAAGAGCAAACATACAAATGTCCTTGACTAATGAGGAGGGACATGATCCTGTTTTTATAACTCCTCTATCTCTTGTGTAGGATGAGGGGATTAGACTCACAATCTAGATAACTTTCTATGCATAATCTCACATGGCATACATCTATATATACCATACATGCAACATCAAATTCTGAATCCAGGGGGTCACTGTGGCTCAAATTTTTGTGTTTAGTAATTATCCCACCTGTGCGTGGAACTGAAAATGATAAATAAAAGAGAGGAAAACTCCAATTCTCATTAGGCCACTGACCATAAAAAGGAAAGAGGATAAAGTAGCCCTTCCCCAACACTTGTCCCCTGGACTCTATCAGAAAAAGAGTGCAATTGCCTAGTCTGATAGTTTTAATGATGGAGCCCCTTCCATGTTTCATACAGCCATTGGAAAGAGGCTACTCCAACAAGCTTGGGGAATATTATAACATCTCTCCAAAGCAGACCCCTCAATTTCTCACATAAGTGCCTCCATCTTAAGTGAGCCACACTTACTGATAACATTCTATTGTTCTCATAAGATCCATAGGTAGCAATCATGGTAATGTCATCATATCATTCTCCCATCCTTAAATGGAATATTCCAATATGTATTGAGAGATTAGAGAAAGCATGAATCAGATTAAATATGCCCCACAGCCCTGGTTGTTCCCATACATACACATCTAGTAAGATGCTAAGCAAATGCAAAGCAAGTCATACAAATTGACTGACTGGAGGCCCAGTTGTATTTTTATTACCTACAATGGAATCATAAAATGACTCCTAGTTCCTTAAGTAAGAGTGCCACATTTGTCTGAAGCTCAGCAATTTGTCTCTCCCTGGAGTTATCCCAGGGTCCTTTTCCTAGTTAAGTTTTCAGGGCTGCTTCTGGAAATCTGTTATGACAGAAGGAAAAGGATGTGAGGACCCAGCCCTCCACATAGGCTTTTTGAACTGTCTTGAGTGAGTTACCTGGCTCTCTCCCTGAGCTGCCTAGAGTGTCATGGAAAGGCAGACATTATTTCTGCCTTTCTATTATTGTATTGTTTCATGCTTGAATTCACACATGCCAAAGTTCCTCAGCATTATGGTGATAAGCTCTATAAATACGGAAAGAAGAAGAGAGAACTCAGCTAGCTCCTGAGTATAAAATAGTGATAATAACTAAGATTGTCTACTCCTGCTCTGTTTGTGTTCAAGCTCAGAAGAAATAAAGTATTCATGCATCTCTGAATATACCTCTTTATGGGAAGGCAGAGGCTGCAGTGGAGCCCATTGTTGCCACCATACTTAAGCACATCTCTTCCTCGTAGAAACTGGTTCAGAAGGTTTAATATTCTGTTTTGAGATTGGGTCCATTCATGGTGGTGTGCATTTATTTACATGTGAATTTACTTGACTAGTCTGTACTATTTTTTTCTTTTAATTTTTAATTTACTCTCCAATAGAATGTAATCTTTTTGAGGGTAGGAGTGATTTTTATTTTTGTCTCTGTAATCCCATCATCTAGCCCAATTAATTACTTGGTTCAGAGTAGGTACTAAAAAAATTGAATTGAATTGAATACTAAAGCTGGGTTCTGATCCCCTCTGATCACACACAATTACCAGATTAAAATTCCTAAAATACTCTTCTAATTCTATTATTCCCCTGCTCAAAAAGTTATGTAAAGTAAATGACTCACCATTCACTGTCTTTGAGAAAATTCTAACTTCTTAGCCTAGTATTCAAGGCACTTCATGACCTAACTCCAAGGTCTCTTCTTTCTCACTGGTGACCTACATTGAAACCTGTTCCAAGACCAACTGATTTCTTCTATGTTATCTCATATGTTTGGGCTTCCTCGCCTTTATGCTTTCTCTCATGGCATTCCATTTGTCTAGAATGCCTTTCGAATTCCACATCTCTGCCTTTTAAGAGCTTCTTCAAATAATGTCAACATCCCACTCAAATCTTGTCTCCTATAAAGCTGTTCCTGTTTACATCAGCCAACAGTGCATCCTCCATCTCCTGAACTCCTAGAGCACTTCTGACCTCTGCCACTATTTGGCACTGACCATACACTCTCTTGAGTTATAGATTACTTATGTGTGCAGCACTGGCTGCATTAGTTCTAAAAGCAGGGAACATAGCCTTCCCCCTTGCATTCCCCACCTCGCCAAACACCACCCCTTGCATATAAACCTTGAACAAATATTTGAGTCAGTAAAACATGCCCACAGTCCTGGATTTTCTGAAATACTTCAGAAAATCATCATTTTTTTCCTATAGCTCCAAATGTCCTTGAGTGCCCTTAAAATTTGATAACTTTTGTGTGTACTGTGGCTATAAGAATTGCTTCATAATGCTGTAGGTTTCCTTCAGTACTACTATATGGCTTCATTTTCCCTTTTGAACTCGAGGATGCACCTATGTGCTTCCCATTCCTTTCTACCCATCTCCTCCAGTTCTGTCCTTTGCATATGGGGCTAAAGCAAAGTTTCTTCTTAGCTAAAGCCAGAGAATCAGGCATCTGCCACCTGAATGCTCCCTGATGGGTGGCCTCAAGCAGCAACAAACAAAAGGACTTCTGGCTCAAAAGCACTTGAAAGAGGAAGCAAAGAACATTTGCTTGGTCCAAGGGAAACTCGAGGCCCTGGATAATACTCTCAGAATAACTGAGGCAATATATGCTTAGCTTCCTAGACTTAAAATTGGAAGGGAACTTGCGGATTATTTAGTTTAGTGCTATCATTTTATGGATAAAGAAACTGAGTTATGAGAGGTGAAGTCATTTGCCTTAGGCTTCACTGTTACTATGTGGCAGTCTGAGAATTGAGCTGTCTCTGGTACTGAAAGGCTCTCCTTCCTCTTGGCTTCCTACTTTTCCTGACTTCCTCTGGAAATCCTTAATTTTAGCACCCTCACTTTGAGACTACCCCCAACTTTTTCTTTATGTCCTGTTATCTTCTTTTGTATATAGTTATGCACACTTTATCTTCTATCTTGTCTGTGTCTTGTTTATACAACGGAAATATGTGTGTGTTCTCTCCCCTATTATTCCATTAATTCTCTGAGATTAGTGACTATCTTTTGCCTTTATATGTATCCCTAGTGCCTAGTACAGTGCTGGACACGTGGTAGGCCCTTAAATGCTAGTTGACTGACTGAATTTCTACTGCACTGCCCTCCTTGGCCACTTGACAACATTTTTGCCTTTTTTGTATCTCTACTTGGCACAGTGCCTGGCACATAGTAGATGCTTAATAAATGATTGTTGACCTGCCAGCTTCTCCCTATGGGTCTATGTAATCCATGGGCCAAATGTACCTATACATTAAAGTTGACATTTAATATAAACTTATGTACACTATCTCCTCCCTATTAGTTGCCACACTGTTCAAAAGCAGGATTGTTGTTCCTTTGGAGAAAAGCAATTTATACCTTAAAATTACTACATAATGTATTTTACACACTTACACACACACACACACACACACACACACACACACACACACACACACACACAGAGTCGCCATGAGGTAGTGGATAGAGCCAACTTCCAAGTCAGAATAAGTTGGATTCAAATCCTACTTTGGAAACATAGTAACTGTATTATCTGGTACAATTCACTTAACCTTTTTGTACTCAGGCAGTTTCCTAAGACTATACAAGTTGCTTTTCTGCTTTGGTACAGGGACTTAACTCTTATTGTGAACTCTGTCCCCAGATGCAATCACAATTCCAATCAAAAGAAAAATCTTTTCTTACTTTGTATATATGTATATATCTGCAGATAGAGCTTTGTATATGATTATACTTTTGTATTTAGAATATTTATTTACATAATATACATATATCTATGTACATACCCTTGGTGTTAAAGACAGTTACAGAATCCCATCAAGGTATTTTAACTGCCTTTATAAAACTGGTTGGACCACTCCCTTGGAAATGATGCTTCATTTTCTTAACCAGAAACTTTTCTGACCAAATTCAGTCAGTTCATGTAAGTCAGAGTTAATGAGAATTGTCCTTGTCCTGATTAGGCCCAGGTGTAGTAAACTAGGTAAAATGATACTTAGGATGCGTATCTATAGCTCAAACAGTATTGAAGCAGTTCCCTAAGGAAGTTGAGCAAGAATATTGAAGAGTGTCTAAAATACTTGGGTAGATTAAGTTCCCAATGACCACATGGCCTAGACTAACCACACAGAAAACAGAACTGACCAAATTAAATTTTAAATTTAAATTAAATTTAATTTTAAATTAATTTTAAATCTAAATTTAATTTAATTTTAAATTAAATTTAAATTTAAATTAAATTGACCATCATTAAATTTTTGCTTCATAGGGATGCACAAATTAAGATCATCATTAAATGACAGTCTAAGGGATTTTGTTGTGGTGATCATATCAGAATAGAATCTCTAGTTATGATACTTTGGGGATTTGGAGTGAGAGGAAGAGCTGCAATCATTTATCCTTTATGACCCACAATTTACTTACCTGAAAAACATTGATATTAATAGTAACATCTTTCTTCTAGGTTTTGCATTTCAAAGATATCTAGTGTATGGATGTATGTGTGTACATATGTGTGTAATAGCTGTTGAACTTTGGACCACAGCACTTAAGTGTCATTCTGCTTTGGTTTTCTTATTGTAAAATAGAGAAAAGACTAGCATCTACGCCCCAGGGCTGTTGTAAAGATCATTTCCAAAGCCCCTGGAACATAATGGCTACTTACTAAATCACTGTGAAAAATTGTTCACATGAACTTTGCATACTTTAAAGCATTTCATCAGTGTTAATTTTGAGTAGTAGTTGTGCTTGAACTGAACTGAGAGTATGGTCTTTCTGCCTCATGGATTATAAACCACTCCAACTGAGTCGAATCTTGGTAGAGGATCCAACTGTTTGGCTCAATATTCAAACATTTTTCCCTTTCGTTTTGCTCTTTCACAAACAAATTTTGAGTTTCTTTTTCTTGGATCCATAAAGTATACATCATGATGAATTCTAATCATGGCTTGTGTTATCTTAGAAGCTATATGAATTTATAATTTCCAAATGATCTCCTTGAGCTTTTCTCCCCATGCTGAATAACCCTACTCCTTAACATCTCAGGAAACAAGGCTTTTCTTTGCATGTCTTTTTTGTATTATGTATATGCACCAAAGGGATTTCCTAAGTACCAGGGTGCTTATAACACAGCCCCTCCAAAAGGAATGCCTGACTTCCTTAATTCTCCATAAAGTGTTAGCCCAGATAAAACCTTTTTCAAAGTATGGAAAGCATCTTTGGAAGATTAGATGTAGGATATTATGAAAGTAAGGAAACAATCTGGTGATTCAGCTGAATTAAGTTAAAATATATTTGCAAATGATTAGCATTCTAGGTGAGTAAGTACGTAAGTAGTGTACAGTCAACATAACACAGATTATTTGCATGCTTTGTTAAAAGTATATTCATCCCAATGAAAATATGCTTGAAACTTCCTTGTTTGTATATCAAAGTACAAGGATCTTTGCTTTAAGCTGTTGTCTGAGGGGGTATTTTATTTTTAAGCACCTCTTCAATATTATATTATTTTTGTTGATAACTTGTTTTTACATTGCATTCATTTGTGCCTCTACTCTTTTTCCCCCATCCATTGAGGGATATTTGTTACAACAAATATTTTTAAAAGAAAGATGTTAAAAAGAACAGATTGAGAATTTCTGACAGGATTATTCAGTCAAGATTTTTGTAAAAGATTAAGCAATTTTTGTGCGTGAGGCCTTTGTGCTAGGTGTTGGTCACTACATTTAAATATGTTTACATTGTAATATAAGAAGTGCTATGGGCATGTACCAAATGCTTGCATTGGTACATATAGAACACATTTAACATAGATAAGAGACTGAGAAGATGGAATGGAAGGTGGTATCCTGGGGATGAGAGAAGGTTTCTAGAACTAGTTAGTTGACCTGAGTCTTAAAGGAAACCAGGGATTTCTAGACAGTCTGATGCAAAGATGAGGATACTGGGGAATGGAATGCTATATGTCTGAAAAATTCAATGGGTCAGCTTTGGATGCCTAGAGAAGAAAATAATGAGCCATATAGAAAAGCTGATATTTGAATTAATAAAGAGCCAGTGAAGATAACTGAGTGTAGTAGGTGATCTGCAATTTCTGAAACATTACTTTGGCATCTTTGTGGAGGATGCATTGAAGTAACTGGAGAACTGAGGCACAGTGATCAATGAGGAATCTATTGTAGTAATCTAGATAGAGAGGTGGTGGCTCTGTGGGTATAGGGAAGGGATCATATAAAGCTGATGTTGTATAGATAAACATGCAAATATGCCAAATTATTGGACTAATGGAGCAAGAGAAGATGAAAATAACATGGAGATTATGAGAAGGATGGTGGCACTCCTAAGTTTAGTAATAGGGAAGTTCAGAAGAAGGATAGGTTTTGGGGAAAATATAAATTGTGTTCGGGACATTTTGAGTTTAGGCATATACAAGACATTCAGTTTGAAATGTTCTCTGGGAAATAGGTGTGTTCCATATCTATCACTACAATTCTGCAATCAGGGGAGAGAGATATTTTCTTTACAACTCTTTTCATGGCCAAACTTGATCATTTTTGAAAGAAACAAAATATCCTACCAAGAACTCCACTGACTCACTGATAAATGCAGGAAAGATTTATTTTACATTATTGTAAGAAAGGGTGCCTAGGTTGTAGACGTACCTTTGAAACGCCAAATGGCAGTATTTTTATTTTCTATTCTGAAGGGCAAGCTCCTCCTTTTCCTTTAATTGTTACTGAAGTTGCATGACCTGAATCTCCACCCCTCATTACATAATCATTCCCTGCTGCTTAGGAGCTGATGTTCTAGAAGGGGAAGATTACTGTGGAAGGCTTGGGACAAAAACCAGAGGATTCCTTTCAAATCTCTGGCCACTACCCCAGATTACAAAATCCATTCTCTGCCTCCTAAGGAGCTTAGACTCTTACATTCTTTTGGGGAAATGACCTCTACCCCTGATTATTCTTTGATAATCTTGTGGGATTTCAATTTCCTAATTTAAGTTTTATTTCTTCAATTTAGTTTTCATAACTGTGGAAACTAAATAAATGACCAATGCATTTCTCACATTATGATACCCTAAAATACAGTTGGGATTGTTTTTTGATTGAATATTTGTTTAGGTTCTACTATATAGTTTTTTGGGTTCAACTTATTCATTCCCTATAAGTTTCCATGCCTTTTTGAATTCCTCATATCTGTTGTTTGGGAGATATTAATGGGAACATGATAGTTGTTCTCTAATATTTGGAGGTAATATCATGTGGAATTTCGAATAGACTCTCCCTAACTCTATAGGGCAGCACTAAGAGCAGTGGAAGAGTCAAAGTTACAGAGGGGCAACTTTCTACCTGAACATCCCCGGCTCTTGTGAACTTTCTGCAGAATCATTAACCTTATCTCCACAGTATCCCTTCTCCCTTCTTTTCCTTCAGCCACAAGTCAGACTTCCCAACTTAATACCTTTGTATTGTCTTAACAAAACTGAAGTTTGAAATATCTCCAGAATCCAAAAGTCGTTTCTCGCAGATTGCAACTGCGGATTCACATTTGTTTTATTCTTTTCACTTAAATATTTATGATGTCTACTTATGTGACTGGGTTCTGCTAGTTACTTGGGATACAAAGGCAGAAACAAGCAAGCCCTGCCCTTAAAAAGCTTAAATTCTACTATGAGGCACAATCAGTTAAAAGAAAATGAAAATTCTCGTTGGAGGAAGGAGAGCATTAGTACTTAGATCTAGAAAGATTTTTTGGTTAGCTGAGTCCTTCAGGAAGCCAAGGGTTCTGTGTTCAGAGGTAGATTATAGAATCCCAAATTTGGGGAGTTACATGAATTCAAGATAACAATTTGTTTTTTTAAAAAAGATTTAGCAGAGTGGACAGAGCACCAGCCCTGAAGACAGGAGGACTTGAGTTCAAATCCAGCCTCAGATACTTCCTAGTTGTGTGACCCTGTGCAAGTCACTTAACCCCAGTTGCCTCAGGGGGAAAAAATATTCTAAACATGTGTACACACAGAGTGTGTCCATATCTACAGAAAAACACAAAAAGATTATACATGAAACCATGAATCTGTTATCCTCCTTTAAAAATAATAAATTCCATACATTTTCAAGAGTATCTTGTTTCTCTGTTATTCTTTCTGTTTTCTTCTGTGCATTTAAAATGTTTCCATAGCCCCAGGGTTTTTTTGTTTGTTTGTTTGTTTGTTTTTGGTATCACTAAGATTTCTTTTCTCCAGTCCTCCATTTTAAGAAATTATATTAAATAAGTACATTCAAGCAAAATGCCACATAGTATACAGATGCAAAAATTGTTTCTTTCAGCACCTCATGTATATGAACTCTCTTTCAGGAAGTATAGACTATGATTCATCATAGGGCCTCTAGAGTCATGGTTGGTCTTTCAGAAAGCAGAGTTCTAAAGTCTTTCCAAGTTGTTTTTCTTTTCTAGGTTGCCATTCTTATATAAATTGTTCTCTTGGTTCTGCTTATTTCACTCAGCATCCTAAAGGATGAGTAGGTGAAACAACAAATCATAGACACAATTAATAATTTCATCCAAGAGAATGACAATAATGAGACAACATACCAAAATTTGTGAGATGCAGCCAAAGTGGTAATTGCAAAAATTGTATATCTCTAGATGCTTGCTTGCATAAAATAGAGAAAGAAAAGTTCAGTGAGTTGGGCTTATAGCTAAAACAGCTAGAAAAAAAAACAAATTAAAACCCCCCAGTATATACCAAACTTAAAATTCTGACAATAAAAGGGGAGATTAATAAGATTGAAAGAAAGGTATTGAATTAATAAGCAAAACTAAGAGGTGGTTTTATGAAAAAAAATAAAAAATTAGATAAACCTTTAGTTAATTTGATTAGAAAAAGAAAAGAAGAAAATCAAATTGTTAGTATCAAAAATGAAAAGGAAGAATTTTCTGCCAATGAAGAAGAAACGAGAGCAATAATTGAGTTATTTTGCTCAACTATATCTCAAAAAAATCTGATAATCTAAGTGAAATGGAGGAATACTTATAAAATATAGATTCCCCAGATTAACTGAAGAGGAAATAAATTGCTTAAATAGTTCCATTTTAGAAAAAGAAATTGAACAAACTACTAATCAACTCGGTAAGAAAAAATCTACAGGGCTGGGTGCATTTACATGTGAATTCTACTAAACATTTAAAAGAATAATTAATTCCAATACTATGCAAAGTATTCGGAAAAATAGGGAAAGAAGGAGTCCTACCAAATTACTTTTATGACACAGATATGATGCTGACACCTAAACTGCATAGTCAAAACAGAGAAAGGAATTTATAGACCAATTTCTTTAATGAACATTGATGTAACAATCTTAAATAAAATATTAACAAAAAAGATTACAGCATGTTATCACCAGGGTAATACACCACGACCAAATAGGATTTATACCAGAAATGCAGGACTGGTTCAATATTAGGAAAACTATTAGCTTAATTGACTATATTCATAACCAAACTAATTAAAGCTTTTTATTTTCAAAATATATGCATGGATAATTTTCATCATTTACCCTTGCAAAAACCTTGTATTCCAATTTTTTCCCCTCCTTTCTTCCCACCCCCTCCCTAGATGGTGAGTAATCTAAGTTAAAAATGTGCAATTCTTCTCTACATATTTCAACAAATATCATGCCACACAAGAATAATGAGATTTTAAAAATGAGAAAGAAAATGCAAGCAAACAAAAACAAAAAGAGTGAAAATACTATGTTGTGATCCACACTCAGTTCCCATAGTCCTCTCTCTGGGTACAGATGGCTCTCTTTATCACAAGAGCATTTGAACTGGCCTGAATCATCTTGTTGTTGAAAAGAGCCACAACCATCAGAATTGATCTTCCTATAATCTTCTTGTTGCTGTGTACAATGATCTCCTGGTTCTGCTGACTTTACTGAGCATCAGTTCACCTAAGATCTCTCTGAAATCATCCTGTTGATTGTATCTTATAGAACTATAATGTTCCATAACACTCATATGTCATAACTTATTTAGCCACTCTCCAACTGATAGGCATCTACTCAGTTTCTTACCGCTACACAAAGGGCTGCCACAAACATTTTTGTACATATGGGTCTCTTTCCCTCCTTTAAGATCGCTTTGGAATATAAGTCCTGTAGAAACACTGCTGGATCAAAGGGTATGCACAATTTGATAACTTTTTGAGCATAGTTCCAAATTGCTCTCCAGAATGTCTGGATCTGTTCACAGTTCCATCAATAATGTGTTAGTGTCCCAGTTTTCCCATATCCCCTCCAACATATATAATTATCTTTTCCTTTTATCTTAGCCCATCTGAGAGGTATGTAGTGGTACCTCAGAGTTGTCTAAATTTGCATTTCTCTGATCAATAGTGATTTAGAGCATCTTTTCATATGACTAGATATGGTTTCAATTTCTTCATCTAAAAATTAATCTGTTCATATCCTTTGACTCTTTGTCAATTGGAGAATGTCTTGGATTCTTGTAAGTTTGAGTAAATTCTCTATATATTTTAGAAATGAGGCATTTATTAGAATTTAACCCCCCCAGTTTATTGCTTCCCTTATGATCTTGTCTGTATTTGTTTTGTTTTTACAAAAACTTTTAAACTTAATATAATCAAAATTATCCATTTTGTATTCAATAATGTGCTCCAGTTCTTCTCCGACCACAAATTCCTTTCTTCTCTACAGATGTGAGAAGTAGACTTGTTCTTCTAATTTGCTTATCATATCACTTTTTATGTCTAAATCATGAACCCATTTCAATTGTATCTTGGTGTATGGTTCAGTGCCAAGTTTCTGCTATATTAATAAATTTTCCCAGCAGTTTTTGTAAAATAGTAAATTCTTATCCCAAAAGCTGAGATCTTTGGGTTTGTCAAATACTAGATTACTCTAATCATTTACTATTTTGTTCTGTGAAGCTAATCTATTCCACTGGTCGACTACTCTATTTCTTACTCTACCATATGTTTTTGATGACCACTGCTTCATAATATAGTTTTAAGTCTGGTACAGCCAGGCTACTTTCATTTATATTTTGTTTATCAATTTCCTTGCAATTCTTGACCTTTTGTTCTTCCAGATAAACTTTGTTGTTATTTTTTCTAGCTCTGCAAAGTAAGTTTTTGGGAGTTTGATTGGTATAACACTGAATAAATAGATTAGTTAGTATTGTCATTTTTGTTATAGTCATGGGACTTATTCAAGAGCACTTGATATTTTTCCAACTAATTAGATCTGACTTAATTTGTGTGGAAAGTGTTTTGTAATTGTGTTCATATAATTCCTGACTTTTCCTTGGCAGATAAAATCCCAAATATTTTATATTATCTGCAGTTATGTTAAATTGAATTTTGCCTCGTGTCTCTGATATACTTTGTTGGTAATATATAAAAATGCTGATGATTTATGTGGATTTATTTTGTATCCTGCAACTTTGCCAAAGTTGTTGCCTTCTCTTTATCATTAGAATCTAGAATGCTGAGATTTACTGTATTTCAAGCAAAGTGGTTGTATCTTGTTTCACCAATAATGATAAATATATTCAGAACACTTACCCTCCCTGTAACTTATGATGTAACCAGTATTAATTACATTGTTACCCTGAGTTCCGAAGTAGTAATGTAAAAAATTTCTTATCATATGGCAAATTTTTTTCCTTAAAGGCCAGTGGCACCAAATCAATTTTTTAAGAACTAGTCAGAATAGGAATAGTAGAGGATAAAACAATGTGTTACTTCTGCAGAAGTCTACTTTTAAAAAATAACTGTTAGTCTGAGTTTCCTTCTCTGTAAAATGGAGTAATAATACTCAAACTATGATTTCAACTATTGTGAAGAAAATAAGTTGTAAATCTTTAAATAACTCCAGAAATGTGAGTAGCTGTTATAATTCTGACTCAATTACTTGCCCTAACTTAAGTTTTCTAAGGCTGATCTATTTCTCTTCTCTTATATTTTCTTTATTTTTCATTTTTTTTGCATTGTGTTCTGTTATTCTATCATATTGGTACACATGAAGAAAGGTACATAATCACTATTCATCTGCAGATGAAAATACAAAACAATGGAAAGCTGTTCCTTCTTCCCTTTCCTGTTATATAGCTATTATCATCCTAGGGTTCCCACTTAAATGAGTGGATAAAATCATGTAACTGCCAGATAGGCTTTTGAATATGTGTCCTTTACTGATTATAAATGTAGAGGAAAGAAATAATTGCTGCAAGATCATTTGGCAAGCCCAAGATCTGACTCCAGGAAGACTGAGTTTATGTCTCCCTTCCTATTGACTGTAAGATCAAATACTGCCTTTTTGCTTCCTACAGACTTTTGTGATCTGTGCATGTTGATCTTCATTAAAAGGCTTGTTCTCTGGATCAGAGTTAATGTGTTCTATAATGATCAGGTTCATTGTCACTAAATGTCCGGGGTGTCCAAAATGGAACACAGGTTCCTGGGATTGCCAGCTCCTCTATAGTTTTTGTGAAGAAAAGCTTCACCTTAAAGTTTGGAGAAAAGTATCTATTGGCCTTGTCTTTATTAGCTTTTTCATGATTATTTTTGGATAATGTGAGTATGAGTTAATCTTTGTCATTATCTGATCACTAGATGCTGCCAATACTATTGATCTCTTGATCTCCACAAAGACTTCCATTTTCTAGTTTTGAGTTTTCCTCTGATCCTAGTCTAAAGAATGCATTTATCCAGAAGTGAAACATTTTGTCCTTCTTGAGCATCTTGTTCTGCTTGTGGAAGAATTCCACTTTAATGTCACTGTATACCGTCAAAAGCTGGAGAATTCAAAGTACATGTACTTTGTTTTCCTGCCTTGTAGGCCCTAAAGGGGATGTATAGATCTTCACCTTCAGTTGGTATACTGCAAACTGAGGATTGCAAGTTCCATCATTGAACATGGAATTGTTTCAAACATCATCTTGTGAAAGAGCCAGGCCATTGTTCTGTAATCCGAATGGTGCTTTAACAGGTGGCTATAGTAATACACACAGTGCCTCTGGCTGGGAATAGTTACTCCCATTTTGTCTCTGGTCCTGACTTCCCCATAGAAATCTAGAGCCTCTTTTGCCTTTAAAAACTTTCCTCGATGTAATAAATATGTACAAATCATTACACCAGTTCGTCCCTTTTCTGCTTTACAGTGAATTGCAACAACATTATTGTCATTTTCACTTAGCTACAGGTCAAGATCCTTACAAAAGGGTTTGATGAGCTCTAGCTGGGATGAGATGTCTTTAAATGGATACTGTGCAACTCTTCGGTTAAATTTGGTGGCATCATAATGTTTCAGCACACAGATTGTATATCTTGTAATGATTTTTATGTTTTGAGTCCAAAAACCTGACTACATCATTGATGTTATTCCTCTGTATGCCTTAAGTCTGTCTGCAGGAAACCCGATAGCATGCCAATTTCTTTAGGAACTTTTGGGCAATTAGAGTTAGTTTTAATCATATAGGCAAGTGACCCCAATAACAACTCATTTAGCACAAGAAGTACTTCATTGTGTGTCACAGATTTTTGTAAGCAGGATGATTTCCTTCCTTCCTTCCTTCCTTCCTTCCTTCCTTCCTTCCTTCCTTCCTTCCTTCCTTCCTTCCTTCCTTCCCCCCTTCCTTCCTTCCTTCCTTCCCCCCTTCATCCTTCCTTCCTTCCTTCCTTCCTTCCTTCCTTCCTTCCTTCCTTCCTTCCTTCCTTCCTTCCTTCCTTCCTTCCTTCCTTCCTTCCTTCCTTCCTTCCTTCCTTCCTTCCTTCCTTCCTTCCTTCCTTCCTTCCTTCCTTCCCCCCTTCATCCTTCCTTCCCCTTTTCCTTCCCTCCTTCTTCTCCCTAACTATTATAGCCTTATTTATACAATTTAAACTTATTCTCATGAACCATTTGATTTCAGTTCAAGTTTTACTGTGTTTCTAATTTATTTAAACAACTAATTTAAACTGAAGTTGTTTCATTAGATTTCACTCCATTTTGTTTTATTTTAGATTTCAAGTTTCCTTTTTTTTGGGAGCACCTTGGAATTCACCTTCAGTCAGAATTCCCAATCACGGCTTGCTTGGTGCCCTCAGATTGGTTGTTTAAAAGCCATTAACAAGAGAAGGGTAAATGAACTCCAATTCTACCCACTTTGATTCTTCTAAATCCACCTATTCTGTTCCCACAATTTTTATTATTGTATCATTTCCCTGAATCTCTTGTATTTCAAAGAATCTCTCCTAAACATATCTTATGACTGATAAGACAGTTCTTAAAATGCAAGCATCAGTTTTAAATCAATGCCTAATAACTTAAAAGGTGACTTTTAAGGATTAACTGATCTCAGTGAATTTTTTGTTGTTGTTTTCATTAAATTATACTACTCCATAAACTTATCAAAATACTTTATAAAGATATCCAAGTTATAATTTGGAAATGAAAGAAATTGATTATTTCTTCTTTACAAATTTGCTTTGCAAATTATTTTTGTACCTTAGTTTTCAATTAATCTCTTTATTTTTATTTCTTCTCATCTATTTCCCATAAGGTAAGTGTTGGAAACAGAGAAAAAAAGAGAAATTTGTCTTCTTTTGAGCCCTTTTTTATAAATTTATTTTATAGCCTGTTTCTTTTGATTATTCCAAAAGAAAAGGCATAAGTAAAACAGTTGTTAGTTGTGGATTAGCAGAAAGCACAAATAGCATAAACAAAACAGATACATATTTCCCATTCTCTTAAAGATTTTCCTGATTATATAAGGTTCTTTTCTATCTGAAGTATAAAGAACCTAGTGTTCCTAAACTTAGTTTTAGACACATACAGAACATATATAACAAGACACAATATTAAATCAGGCCTGAAGTCAAGATCTTAGCTTGTTTTGAAATAAAAAAGAAACCAAAGTAGAGTGAAATCTAATGATACCATTGCAGTTTAAATTAGTTATTTAGCTACATTAGAAACATGGTAAAACTTGTGCTGAAATCAATTGTTTTGCAAAAATAAGTTCAAAATGTATAAGTATAGAACTTATGGCCATTTTGTAGTCAGGATCCTTCTGTCAACCTAAGATAACTCTTCTGGTTCCTAATTATATAAATGCTTTTAGAATCTTATCAACGAAAGATGCAACTTCGTAACTGTACAAATTGCTTTAGTCCAATTTGCCAATTGGACATAACCATTTAAAATGTACTTTGTCTTTAGAACAAGTCCCTAATAGACAGAAGAGGTGGTTAAAATTCCATTCCTCTACCCTTTTTTTTTTTGCCAAAGTATAACCACAGAAAGAAAAACTGAGAATGATGAAGAATTTAGCAATGCTAGTATTTCATTTGCTCTAAGCAGATTATGGGAGATTGTTCAATAAAATTCTATAACTTGATAAATAATCAAAAGTTTTGACCAAAACAATCCACTAAACCCTTTGTATTCTCAAACCAAACTTTATGTAGTATAATAGATTTTTCTTTTGTAATCCCTTGACAAGGAGTCTACCCCTGTCCAAATTGGAATACTGAAGGATGTATTTCTCCTCTTATGCTTGACTTATCTCTGCTGAAGTCATTCCTGACCATGAGGGGCACTCTTCAAAAGAATTTTGCCTGAAAGAATTAGATTAAATTCTACAGATACCTGTCTATTGGCTTATTCCATCTAGAAGTTCTCCAGTCATAGATGCTAGAGATGATACACCTTCACTTATGAATTGAGTTAATCTTCCAACTAGGTATCTTTTCTACAACTAACACTATAATATTCAGGAATGTCTTGGCAGATTCTCCAATATTTTAGTTCATAATTTCTGGGCTTAACCTGTACAGTCATAACTAAGTTATAGTAGTTAGAACTTAGTTGTAGTTTTAGTTATAATTAAGACCAGTCAATTAGGATCTAAAGTGAATCTTTATAAAGGATCTTTATAAGTGAATATTCAGCCAGATTTTTTTTACATTTTTAATAGTTTTTATTTACCAGATATATGCATGGGTAATTTTACAACATTGACAATTGCCAAACCCTTTGTTCTAATTTTTCCCCTCCTTCCCCCCCCCATGGCAGATTGACCAATACATGTTAAATATATTAGGGTATAAATTAAATACAATATATGTATACAAGTCCAAACAGTTGTTTTGTTGTACAAAAAGAATTGGACTTTGAAATAGTGTACAATTAGCCTGTGAAGGAAATCCAAAATGCAGGCGGACAAAATTAGAGGGATTGGGAATTCTATGTAGTGGTTCATAATCATCTCCTAGAGTTCTTTCGCTGGGTGTAGCTGGTTCAGTTTATTACTGCTCTATTGGAACTGATTTGGTTCATCTCATTGTTGAAGAGGGCCTCGTCCATCAGAATTGATCACCATATAGTATTGTTGTTGAAGTATATAATCATCTCCTGGTCCTGCTCATTTCACTCATCATCAGTTCATTTCAGTCTCTCCAGGCCTCTCTGAAATCATTCTGTTGGTCATTTCTTACAGAGCAATAATATTCCATAATATGCATATACCACAATTTATTCAGCCATTCTCCAGTTGATGGGCATCCACATAGTCTCCAGTTTCTGGCCACCATCAAGAGGGCTGCCACAAACATTCTTGCACATGCAGGTCCATTTCCCTTCTTTAAGATCTCTTTGGGATACAAACCCAGTAGCAACATTGCTGGGTCAAAGGGTATGCACACTTTGATAACTTTTTGAGCACAGTTTCAAATTGCTCTCCAGAATGTCAGCCAAATTGTAAACTACTTTTCTTCAAATTTTTTTTTTACGAATTTCTAAGATTTTCAATAACTGACTTAAACCTAAGCACATATAACTAAAATCACCTTTTCCTTTTCTTGATTATGTAAAACCAAAATGAACCTTCTTGTTTGGTCTGAGAAAGGTGCGATTGTTCCTAGAATGGTCATAGTCCTTTACAGCTTACCATTGAGGTGAGGAATCTCTTTCATAAGGATATTGAGTCTGGCCATGAATTATTGTTCCTCAAGATGTCAGAGCACTTGAGTGAGGAAATACTCCTTCAAACCCTACCCATCCAGGTATCTCTCATAGGGTCCTGTGGATGGCTTCCTCACTCTGCTCTGAGCCATTGAAAGTTACTCTGAAGCAATTTGAGAGCTTTCTCTACTGATGAAAAAAAATGATTAGATAACTCCACGTTAAAAGAATTTAAAAGTAAAAAAAATCTATTTAACCCATCCAATGGGAAGTTTTAATATTAGCTAGATGACTAGCTGGCTGAAAATGAAGAACTAGCAATTTTACTGCTGACTCTCCCTGGTCTTAATGAAATTCAAGAAAGAAAAATGGAGAGAAAAAGGTAGGCTGTGTATAAAGTTAAAATTATGGCCATATATTTTTTTTATCAGAACAGAATTTGAGTACTCTGGAGCTTAGAAATTTAGTCAGATTAGTCACAAATTCAAACAGTCCCTCTTAGCGCAATTGATACCCTTGTTAAAGAAGATTAATTTAGGTAAATCAAGGTAGACTCACCAATATTGAAGAGACTTACTTACCTCAGGCTCAGAGAATTTGGGTGCAGACAGAAAGGAGAGTCCAACCTTCCAAAACTGGTGTCTATGGGGAAGTCATCAGCAAACAATCCATCTGGTGTGAACTTCCTTTTTGAGTCCCTTGCAGGGGCCATCCTTGTCTCATCTTGGAGTGCCCATTACTTTGAGGTTTGATATTGTCCAAGCTACAGTAAAAGAGACTGAGGCAGAGCTCTGAGTCAGTAGCACTTTATTCAAGAGTCCATGGACTCCTTTAATGAAGCAGGCCTATCTTCCTCATGATCTGAGATGTCTTTTTATTTTAGGACCTTGTATTTATAGTTTCATAACAAATACTCAAAAGATGCAGAGTTAAATACAGAATCTCAATGGTTGATATTCCTTGCTCATGAAGGCCAAAAATGACTAAGTAGGGAGGTAGTGTGGATGCAGCCTGGGGCATCTCCACAGATTAAGCGGTCATAAAATGATCACCTGCTCATGTTCGAAAGATAGATTGGTCCAGAGGCACACAAGTAAATTTGAGGACTTTCTGTGTAATTGAATCACCTAGACCACATTGGGTTATCATGGCAAGAAAAAACAAGGGTGAAACACCTTATTTAGCTTCATATGAGTAAGCAAGGGAAATTAGAATATGCAACTCACACCTCATTCCACTGGGCTAGTGGTAATCTGTTCTGTATAACAGGAGGTTAGTAGCAATGGAGACGCCCAGCAACCGTGGAGGTATTCAGCTCAGAAAATGGGAGAGAGAATAGGGTAGCAGAGGGTTCCTGCTTGAAATTGGAAGCCAATTTCCCAGTGAATTTGTCAGCAGATATCTGAGTCTTTGCTGTATTGAAGAGATCAGTTGCCCCATACATGAGTGTTCTCTGGCCATAGATATTGCTTAAACCTGTGCTTCACCATGGGTGTTCTCTGTAGGTGTCTTGTCTCTCTTCTGATAGTGAGTCACTTCACCCTCTGTGTACTCAATAAATCTGTCCTCATTTAATGAGCTTTTCCTGCTTGACTCAGCCTCTTTAAAAAAAAATGTTTCCTTTCATTATCTGGTACAATGTAGGGTAGAAACTTTGTTTTTGAGTAGGTACTGACTGTTCTCCACAACATGTGCCACTATTCTGTTGTAGTCTAGGGGGAATTCAACTCTGAGGGCAGCCACAGGAGCTGTAGAGGGTTCTATTGAGTCTCTGGGAGACACTGAAATCTTTCCTTGTATTCTTTTCTTTATTCCTTTCATTGGGCTTGTAAATCCTATGTAGTTGCTGAGATCAGCAGGATTTTGATCACATGACTTTGAGAGGTCTTTTGTAGGTTTCCTAGGCAAAGTCTGTATGATAGAAGTAATAGGTCTATTTTGGAAAATTGATGAAATATGGTAATTGCTTGTTTAAGTTGTGAAGTAGTGGTATGATACTAGGGAAAGGATATTGCATGTGGGATCCCCATTCCTGAATTTCACACTGAAGTCTGATCCATATTATAATCTGTGTGATCTTGGGCCAGTCATAACTTCTCTGAGCCTCAGGTGTCTCATGTATAAAATGGTGATAATGACAGGCATCCTTTCCTCAAACAGTGGTTGTTAGGACCAAATGAGATAAGTTATGTTCAAGTTAGTTGTGACTGTGAAGTAGTTTATCCATCTGATCGTTTGTACCTTTACTTACTACCTTTGTCTATCCCTATCCCTGGAATACCGATTCTATCTTCTCATCTTCCCATTTACTTTTCAATGCCTGGTTCAAATGTTTTCTAAGTTCCCCCTGTGATGCCCATCAACTGGGGAAGAACTGAATAAATTGTAGTAATATGATTATGATGCACTCTTATTGTTATGGTAAATGATGAGTAGGATGCTTTCAGAAAAACTAGGAAAGTCCTCCATGAACTCAAGCAAAGTAAAATGTACTGTATACAAAGTAAGGGCAATGTTCTGGAATGACCAGGTATTGTCAGTAATACAGTGATCCATGACTACTCTGAAGGACTTATGATGAAAAATACTATCCATATCCAGAGAAAGAACTGATTGTGTCTGAATACAGGTTGAAGCATACTCTTTTTTTTAAACTTTATTTTTCTTGAGCGTTTTTTTTGGGGGGGGGAAGAGCTATGTTTTCTTTCACAAGATGTCTTCTATGGAAATATTTCATGTAATTTCACATGTGCCCTCTCAATTTGGTGGGGTTGGAGAGGAAGGAAGGGAGAGATTCTGGAACTCTTAAGTTTTTAAAAGCAAATATTAAAAATTGTTTTACATGTAACTGAGAAAAACAAAATATTAAATAAATACAAAAAGTTCTGCCTGATCCCTCCTTCCTCAGACTTTACCAATCTATGATTCTGCCTTTTGCCTCTGTATCTGTCTTGTACTTACATTACTAACTTATGCACTGAGGTGATTTTATAGTTATAGTATATTTGTACATATGTCATCTCCCCCTCATGCGCTCTATGTAGATGTTCTGTGAGATCAACATTTGGCTCTTATTTTTTTTATTTTTCCAGAAAGAGATACAAAGTATGTTTCTGAGGTCCCTTTCCCCAAAGTACAGTTACACTGTAGATAACAGGCTACTTTCTAACTTGTGATAACATTCCAGACATAGGTTCTTCTTCTTCTTCTTCTTCTTCTTCTTCTTCTTCTTCTTCTTCTTCTTCTTCTTCTTCTTCTTCTTCTTCTTCTTCTTCTTCTCTTCTTCTTCTTCTTCTTTCTTCTTCTTCTTCTTTCTTCTTCTTCTTCTTTCTTCTTCTTCTTCTTCTTCTTCTTCTTCTTCTTCTTCTTCTTCTTCTTCTTCTTCTTCTTCTTCTTCTTCTTCTTCCTTTCTGAGGCTGGGATTAAGTGACTTGCCCAGGGTCACACAACTAGGAAGTGTTAAGTGTCTGAGACCAGATTTGAACTCGGGTCCTCCTGACTTCAAGGCTGGTGCTCTATCCACTGCGCCACCTAGCTGCCCCCAGACATAGGTTCTTGAGACTTTTTGGAAGAGTTTGCTTTTATCAATCTGTGCATCTTGTCTAATGCTTTGCTTTGTATCCTTGTACATAGTGGATACTATGGTGATTGAATGAATGAATAGAGAAGCTATGGTTAGTGCCATTTCAGTCAAAGATATGAAATATCACCACCTACCCTGCTTTGTTTGGTGCATATTTTACCTCCGAATGCTATTTGTCCATTTCCTAGAGTATCACACCATTAAACTTTCTTTTTTCTAAAAGAAATTCTACTTATATATTCTGTTACTTCTCTGTGAGTGAAATAGTCTAATTTTATTAAGAATGTTATGAAAAACCTTGTGCCAGGGATACTCAGAAATGCATTTCCATGGTAACACAGGTCAGAGAATGGGCCCTTGAGTCCTTTGTCACTTCTTCAGGGATTAAAAAAAAGGAAGAAAATAATTTTCTCTTGCTTTCCTATGTGGTTTTGGTACTCTGGAACAATTTTTGTGCTAATAAGAAGCTTTGCACATTCCTTGGCCTGTTTTCCAATTCACTGTTGAATCACATTAGAGAAGCACAATTTTTATCTGGAGCAGGATTTTTGCTTTTGATCTATTTTGGTGGCTTTGAAGGCTGGTACTGGTAGTTGGTGGTGTGGTGGGTAGGGGTGTAGCATTTAGGCTTTTACCCATCTACAGGTTGTTGGATGAAGTGAAGCACTTGCAATTTTTGCTCTTAAAGGAATTTTCTTCTTTTCTTGCCTATCTCATCTGTTATTTTTTCCAATGTGGACATTCCTGTACTTACAGAAGGACTGGCCTTTGAGATTTTCATTTTGAATGTCATTGTCTACCATGACTAGTTCAGTGATCTCCCACAAGTCATTTTTGTGTGGCAGCATATGTCACAAATGGCAGGAAAACTTGGAGATGCTGGTACATCATTTTCTCTTTGGATGCTATCTTAGGGATCTTTTTGTAGAGTGACTTTGGTTTCCTCTGCTTGACAGACCTTATCTTATCAACAGCTTAAAACATGTTTACAAATACAATGCAATCACTATGGCTCTGCTTTAGATGCTAGGGTATTCTGTAAGCTATTGATCTTTATTACAGATTTGCAGAGTATTTCTAAATATGCCAGTAATTATACATCTGGGCTTTCACCAGCAGCCACTGTTGGGCGATCTCTCTTTTTCCATATTGGGTAATTTATGGGAACTCTGGATGAAAATGTATTCTAAAGCGTAAGGCCAACTTGTTAAGCCATTTTAATGATTTTTTTATCTGCTCCACCATAATTCTAGAAAACTGTTCTTTATGCCTCATGAAATGGTATATGCAAATACTGCCTAAAAAGAGTTCTCAAGTGTACTGTTTTCATTTTCCCTTGGTACCGATGTTCCTGATTTTGCATATCCAGTACCTTAATGTGTGCTGAATATCTCAATCCGTATTAAATGCAGATTAAATTAGCAGCTAATTAGATGTTCTTTGTTCTTGACTATATTAATCTTTTTATTAAGTGCCTCTTGGAGAATTATTTCTTTTTATAGACACACTTCTCTCTTATTTTATATCTTTCAATGTAGTTGCATATGGAACATTTACCCACATGTGTTTTTGTGTCATTTATTATTATTTTTTTTTGTTGGGATCCAATTTCCAGGATGCAAGGTGATGTTGAGGGAATTGCACTTTGGTAGTGGATATGGTTCATTCCATCACTTATACCCTGCCTTTTACTGAAGCACTATCTTTTTTGCACTTGTTAAATGTTCTCTCTCTCTCTTAAAATTACTTTATAATTCTGAATCAAAGCAACATCAAGTTGGCATGGAAGTCTGGCATTGTCTTTGTGAGAACTTACACATCTAGACATCACTCAGTCACTGCTAGAAGTTTACATCAGAGCTGCCTAACTTTCTAGAGGTGGGAATTTTTCCACAAGTGAAATCATAGCTCAGAAAACATAACATACATTTATTATTGTTGGCAACATTTTGAATTTATTTCTCTCTGTAAATGTTTAGTCAATTACAATAGAATGTAAATTCCCTGAGGACAAAGTCCTTTCTTGGGGAAGGGGGTCATTGTAACCACGATGCTTATTAGTACAGTTCCATGTACATAGTGGGCATTTAATAAATGTTGTTCAACTTGAATTCTACTGTCCTGTGTTCTGGGAGTGTCTCAGCCAGAGTTCCTTTGAGAGTCCAGGCACAATCTCATCCATGAACATTTCTGCCTAGTATTAATATATTTCTATTAATATAATAAGGCATAATTCTCAGGCCCAGAGTGGTTTCCATTTCCAAAGGCTTCAGTGGAGGATTCAGTCAGTCAGTGGTATTCTGGGACAGAAAGGAAATGAGAATACATATGTACCACAGAACAAGTTTGTTTGGCTGGGGATGCTTTTCTCTGTGGTTAGTCAGAGCCATTCTCCCAGTGTTGATGGGAGATCCATAAGATAGTGGAGGTTTCCTTTAAAATAATAAAATCATTGTCATTCATCCTGCTGTTGGCATCTACATGGTATGAGTGTCAAGCCTGGAGGTTGGAAGCCCTGAGTTCAAATCTAGCTTTAGAACCTTGAACAAGTCACTTAACTTTGTTTACCGCAGTTTTTTTGTGTTTTGTTTTTTTTTTTTCATTTCTAAAATCGGGACGATAATAGCACTTATCTCCCAGGGTTATTTTGAGAATCAAGAGATAATGATTTTAAAACACTTAGATTGGTGCTTGGCCCTTAGTACTTACTTTATAATGTTGACTATTCATATTTTTATTTTTGTAATTATTATTAAGTGCACAAAACCTATAGTTCTGTTTCTTAGGTCTTGCATGCTGTTTTCTTTTGAGGTGAGGATATTTTCCCTCAACTGACAGTATTCATGTTCATCTTGTTCCAAGTCTGCTTTCCTTTTGGCTTTATTTTCTGATAATTATTTTTTTCTACCCAATTTTCTCCTCCCTTTCCCCCCTTAGAACAAGAGTTCAGAAACTTGCCATGTGACCATTCCTTCCTGGGTATCTTTTCTTCTTCTTGCATAAGGCCATTTCTAAAAATCCTTCTAAAAACTCAGAAAGAGTCACTATTTAACACCAGTCCCTAGAAATAAAGGAAATAGTATCTAACTATATAATATATTTTTTGTATATGTGTGTCTGTGAATATATGTATGTATTGTGCATGTACATGAAAACATGCTATAATATGATTCTGTGTGTTTCTAAAAATCACAGATTGGCAAAATCAAGCACAGTGCTTATGGGAATAATGAAGTTAGGCACGTGACTCAAAAACTTTACCTTTGTTTTCAAAGATAGGGAACTAATTGATTAGAAAAATGATATGTTTTTATACTTATTTAATGTTTAATAAATAAATTGCAGTGGCATCTGTGACTTTATGCTGCTACTTAGCTTCATACTAGGTTCCCAAGGCTGTGACTGGCAAAATCAAAAACAAGGGTAGTTGCAACGGGGCAGAAATCACAGGGTAACTAACTTATTTTCCCTCAGAGGTATTTCTTTAGCTTTCCCTACTGCCCTTTGCTTCTAAGGGAGCAACATCAAACTTTTCCATTAACATGCCTTTGGGATACAGCCAGAGGTTGGTAATTTTTTCAAGATAGTCACAACTATCTGGAGAAACCAAATTATGCCTGATGAAACGTTTTTTTTTTTTTGCCTCAGATACTAAGGGAGGCTTTTCTTCAGACAAGCCAAGTGGTTGGGTTTGACATTATTTCAAAACCTCTGTATGCAAAACCTGCATCATTGCCTTTTTCTAAGGACATATTTAAATTCAGCAGGCATTCTACTTTTGTTGTTCTCTTAAGAAATCCTATTTTGTGATTTAATCTGTATGTGGTTTAAATGATTTAAATTTTACTTACAGCTGTAAGTTTTTATAAATTTAATAGGAAAAAAGCCTCCACACAACACCTTTGTCTCTCTGGAGACATGAAGACATTAACATTTAATGGCTGAAAAACGAAATTCACCTGTATAGGAAGTCTGAATTCTATTAAAGAAAGGTATAGAGCCCATTAAAGTACGATAGTTTTCGGAAGCCATATTAATGGAAATGTAAAACTTTAATGCATAGACTGCATTTCAGTTACTAAACTTTATTAATGGGGCAGAGTGAAACAATTGTTTCCAGCAGGTCTTAGGTTCCAGGGATACCTCATGCCTATGTTATTGGTCTTTTATTTAAAATCTGTCACTTGTATTTGCTGCAAAGCAATAGATTTATTAGGAAATACAAATTGATTTAATAAAATTCTAGATGGTTAGTGTGAGCAGATAAGGGGCTAGGTTTTCTCTTTGGAAAAAGAGATGAGAGCCTGGAAACAGAGCCTTATCCTTTTAGAGCATGTGAAAAATTATAAATCAGGGGCAGAAGTGTTTAGACTTTGACTTTTGGGAGATTTGACTAGTCCAGATTTTCATCTTATTGTCAATAAAGATGCTAAAAATGCTACATTTACTTTCATAATGAGCTATTTTAATAGAACACAAACTTTTTTTTGGTAATAAGTACTTTTTAATGGTAGGAAGTTTGCCAGCTAGCAAGTTGTATTGCCCTGGCCCCTTTGAGGTTAATAGGGTACTAAGCTGATTCATCCTTTCTTAAAATAATTGAGTACTCTTGTTAGGGATCATTTAATTTGGGCAACAGGCATAAGATAACAGGCATAAGATAAAAGGCATAAGAAGGCTCCAGTGCCTTAAAATCTAATGAGAAAATGATTATTATATTTTATCTTAATATTATTCTTTTGGGGGGGCAGTTTCTTAAAGAAAAAATGTGCCAGATATAGATGGGAGTTAATCTTTTTACAAAGTGGGAAAATGTCAGAAGAAATCTTCTCATGGATCTATTTGGTTTACTGCAGGAGTTTTGTTTTTCTATTCAGATCACTCTATATAGCTCATGAATAAAGTATTAGTTTAAGAATCTACTTTAGTAGCAATTAGCTACAGCATATAACTATTTTGAGAGTGGGGCAAAATGGGCATTAACACTATCCATTTGGGGTAGTCATTCTGTTTTTTTGCTTAAGATATGCTTTAGATAATAAACCATGGAAATCAAACTCAACAATGAACAGTTACAATGAAACAATATAATTAGCTACCTAAGGGTCAAGTTAAATTAAGAAAGTCATATCTTCTATAATGGAAGTCTGAAAAACCAGTAAAGAAGCTGAGCTTGCTCAGCTCCAAAGTAAAAACTTTTCCTTTTGTTCTGTTCTAAACCTCAGATTCTTTTTTGTTTGTAATAGCTGACATTTATACAGCTGCCATTAACTTTTCAGACTGCTTCACATTGGATTTTGACTTTTTGTCCTCATAACTGCTGTAATGGGAGAGGTTTTATCATCTCCAGATTGCAGATATAGCAACTAAAGCCCAGAAAGGTTAAGTAAACCTTTGGAAGTAATCATAAGAATAAGAATAAGAATATTGCCAACATTTATGTGCTCTTACTATATGTCGGGCGTTCTTCTAAGTGCTCTACCATTATTATTTCCTTAACCTTTATAACCTTGCAAGGTAGGTGCTGTTATTATCCCCATTTCAGGAGAAAATTGAAACAAAAAAGATTAATTTACTTGCTCAAGTCACAAACCTAGTGTCCAAGGCTGGATTTGAATTTGGGGCTTCCTAATTCCAGGCTTGGTGCTCTGTCCATTCCACTACTTGCTACCCAGTATTTTTGTAGTGACAAATGTAATTAATAATCCTGCTTTCTCAATGTCCAACATACAGTTTCCTGTGTATGTCTCCTGCACTTCTATTGGAAATTCAATTAGATTGTTCTCACATTTGGAGCTAAGAGAGGGGGTCTAGGATTTTTTCAGTCCCAAATTACCCATTTTTCTACCTAGAAAAGTAAATCTTCTCATAGAAAGTTGGAATCATTCCTGCATTGGACACTTTACTAAAATAAAATCTTTTTATTTTAGTAAAATAAAGACTTTTATTTAGTACTCTACTACCGTATGACTATTGGTCATAATCATACATAGCCAACATTTATATCATACTTTGTTTTGTAGAGTACATTATATAGATTATCTCATCTGATCCTCACAGCAAACTTGTAAGGGAGGTACTAGTTATCCTAGTTATATGGGTGAGGAAACTGAAACAGAGAGAGATTGTTATGATTCTAGGATTACACAACTAATTAAGGATCTATTGGCCAAATTAGAAAAGATCTTCCCAAGTCCAATATTCTGTCTGCTGGACTACCTAGTTGTATTGAGGAAAAACTGATGTAGAAATAATGGGGGTTCCTGGGAGTAATTGGCCATTCCATCTAAGAATTTGTAAAAGGTAAGAGAAAGAGCTATATGTGGAATTCAAATTTCAACAGATTCAGGGAAAAGATGGCTAGCATCTAGTGGAGTAAAATGTCTCCTTGTCAGAGTCTTCTTATAATTTATGAGAATTTCAGTTAAATACAGGAAAATATTATCAAGTACTTTTTAGGCAAATAGAAAGACCAAAGCAAAACATTTCCTGTTCTCTAAGAGCTCTCCTAATATATCAGGGGAGGAACTATCTCCTAATTTTTTGCTTTTTTCCACTACATTATTATTAACCTACTTAAGTAAAAATAAAATGTAGGATGTCAACCTTTTCTGAACCTGTCATTAACCAGCTGAAGAGAAGGGAGAATGTGAACTAGGTGGTGAAGGCAGGATTTTAAGGTTGGCAATGGGCAAGTTGGGAAGGGCATTCTTGGCAGGGAGGATCACACCATTGCACCTGCACAGGTACAGAAGCCTGGGCAAGAGGATATGTATGCAGAAAGTATGGGAGATAAGACTGGACTCCTGGCATATGGGTTTCTCTGTGAGGGGCCTTGACTATCAGGATTGGAATTTAGGACTTTGACCTATATGAGGATAAAACATTTTACTATATAAAATTGCTATGTTGGGAAGGTGACTCTTTACCAAACTTCTCAAAACTCTTTCAGATGCTTCATTGGGAAGTAAAAGTTCTGGTAGGCTAGCGAGCTTTTGATTGTACTAGCTACAGACTGCTTGCTGTGGGAATGCTAGTCTAGCTGAATGGGGAGGAGATTATTGCCTCTATGCTGGCCCTATGAGCTAAAGAAAGAGGTAAACTAACCCATAGCCATCAGTTAAGTCCCTAGCTTTTGCAATGCTCAAGCTGTAATGGTAGAAAATGGGGCAGGGTTTATTAGTTTTTTTTTTTTTTAATTAAAAAAAATATGGGATGGGAGATAACCAGGATTACCTAGTTTAAAAAAACATTTATATTTTTCCTGATATTCTAAACATGAGATCTTTGTCTAGTAAGCAATGAGTAGACATTCAATTCATTTCATGTGACAAAGCATACCTTTATATACTGCTCTGCATCACATAACTGTGCTGGGCCTTAGGAATGACAAGGCCAAAATATACCAGTTCCTGCTCTCTCAAAATTTAACATTTTGCTGATGGAAGGTAATATGTGTGCTAATGAGTCAATACATGGTCATTTTGTGGGGAGCAAAGGGAGAAACCAACAAGTGCGAGATGAAGAAAGGTCTTTTGCAAGTGGAAGCTTTAAAGGGACTTTGTGATTCTGAGATCTTGTTCCTAGAGGAACAGAATTATAATAATATTGACCTTGATGAAGACCTCCAGAATGTTGGTTTGATAATCTGTGGAAGATTTAGGGGAGGTCATGGATCCTAGTGGCACAAGATGAGAAAACACAGATTGATTTTGACTTGGACTTTTGGAAGGAATTCTTAGATTGATGATTTCATGTATTCATTGATTTATTAAAGCATAAATTATCTCTAAAGAGCTGAAGAACTTATGACACCCCATAATTTAATTAGCAAATCATCCATTAGATTCAATGCTTTGTTTGCCTACTGAATTTCCAATCACTTTCACTGTTTATTTCATCCTCTAAAACAATTCAGTTGGGATAGATGGAGGGCAGTTGAAGAATCCAAGATTCAACTTCAGTAACAGAGTTGGGACTAGAACCTGGACCTCTTGATTTCCAGTCCAGGGACTTGGGTTTTTTGCTTAACAGCTCCTGTAGTAAGAGTTCATCATATTCCATTTTTAGTTGGCAAAACAAATTTCACTTTAAAAGTGGAATGGATTGTGGATAGCAAAAATATTTCTCTGGAAAATATGCCTCATTGTCTCTTGGGGGTCAGAACAAGCCAATATGCTTGACTAACTTACATTCTTGACAGCAGAAAAACAAATGAAAAGCAGTGAGCATTAATTGCTAGAAAGCCCGGTTTCCTTTCACACATAGATTAGTAAAGGCAGCCTTGCCCTGACCCTCCTTTTTTTTTTCCTTCAGAGAGAAAATGCCTTGCCATCTTCTGCAGAGTGAGGCAGCACCCTTGGAAGGTTTCTCATTATTTGTCATCTTCCTTGAATGCCTAGAGAAGAAAACTAGCAAAATAGGTTTCTTTGTATACTAATGGCTTTAAAAACCCATCATTCTGCAATATTAGAACTTCAAAGGACCAATTCCCACTTTTTACAGATGAAAAAACTATGATCCATGATAGTGATTTGGTCACATAGCTGGCTAAAAGAAGCCTAGAACTCAGATCTCCAGATGCAGTTTAATGATTTCCTTTAACTGTTATTGCCTCTTGTTTGCCTTTGTCTACACAGGAGGTTCAAGCAAATTCCTTCTTTAGCTTGGTGAGTCTTCCATGGACAAGCTTTTAGCACTGGTTCATGTGTGTTTCTCTTTTTGGAGGTTTCCCCAGGATGAACTTGATGAGGTAATAGGGAACCTCAAAATGATGAGGTAACTTGAACCAAATCATGAGATAAATACCTAATAATGAGGTATATACCTCAATAGGATTAAGTGAGGTCTAGTGGCAGGATTCAGGGTACATAGAGTCACATGGAGCTCCCCTGCAACCCCCTTAGAATTCGGCGCAAGGATACAAAGTTAAATCAGGTCTAGTGGCGGCGAGAGTACCCTGTAAATGAATTTATAGGCCGAAAACCTAGATGGGTAAAAGATGTTTATTGCCAGATTTGGAAGCAAGGTTAAGGTCTGGTTAGTAAAAGGCATTAGATAGAGGAAGATAAACGCCGAAAGCCGCGGGGACAGAGAATCTCTGATACAAGCATCTTAGCTGGCATCTTTCAAATCTCTGAACCAAAGATGATTCTAGCTTTGCTCTTTTTATCTGCTTGAAGAAGTAATGGGTGGAGCTCAGGTTAATTCCTTGAAGGCCAGATTTTTGGTGGGCTTTATCCAAGGCAGCTTAGATCCAGTGGGGGCTGGGTACAAGCCCAGACTAGTTTGACCAGATCTTGTATGAAAGGTCCAAGTCCCAAAGGAAATTGTAGATCAAACAAGGAACATCAAGGGGCTACCGCCCTCAACAAACTGATTGGCTCTTACTGGTAGGTCAAACTGTTTGCCTTCTAGAGAAGATGATCTTGGGTTTTCCTTTAAAAGGGAACCATTTCCCCACTTTTTCTTCTGGAAGGATTTTTGAAGGTGATAGTGTTTCACTTCCTCACAGAAGCCATCTCTGTGTACTTCAGGATGAGGCACGCCAATGCTCCATCTCTTCATCCAATCTGACCATGTACTCCCATTATGAGAGCTTCTTAGCCCCTCAAATAGCAAAAGCTTGGACAGTGGAAATTCCTGAAGTGGTACATTGGCAAAGCAGACATGTTTATGCTTTCCCTTGACTTCATCTCATTTAACCATTGACCCAAGTCATCTCACAGTCAGCCTGCTTCTCCTCCTGCTGTGCTCCTCCCCTCTTGGCCCAGCATCCTCCTTCCATACCTGGGTCTCCTAGAATTCATGTTCTAGGTCCCAGGTAAGGTGATCCAGTCATTTTTGGAGATCCTTCCCCAGAACCCAAGACAGCTGACTAGTGATTGAGTGTTTGTACACTAGCTCACTTAAATAATTCTCTCTATTGCCTGGCCCAACCATGCTTCTCTTTTTAAAACATTTGTATCTCTAGTGCTTAACACAGTGCCTGACATGTTACAAACACTAACTGAATATTCATTCCTTTTTGGTATTGTTCACTATGATTGAGAGACAAGTTCCTAGGAAAGGATGAGTTCTTGACCCTGGCCTTAGTGAGATAGTGGTGTTATTTGTAAACCAAATAGGAATTGTAGAATAGTCAGCTGGTGGAAACTCAGATTTGGCTTTCTAGCAAGAAAAGTAGATTTCCTAGGCAATGTAACTCTTGTCAAGATCATACAATGTGGCCCCAAAGTGCTGGGTTGAACACTAACAGGGAAATAATGAGCGTTTGTTAAGTTCTTACTACACATCAGGCAATAAAAAATGAAATAATTCTTATTCACAGAGCTGATATTCTTTTAGAGGAGACATCATATACCTAGGGGTTTGTGTGTGTGTGTGTCTGTAAACATATACAAAACAATCCAAGGTAGTTAAAAAGAAGGTGGGAATTTATGAGCAGGTGAAGAAGTCGTGAATGTTTCAAGTAGGAGGTACTGTTTTGTTCATTCATTTACCCAAGAACTGGAGGCAGTTTGTGGTAGTGAATAGAATGCTGCACTTGTAGGTTAGTAAGACCCAGGTCTGTATCTTATGGCAGGTACTTACCACTGTTCTTTTTCTCTGATAAAAGCCATGTGACATTTTTACTTGAAATGACAGGAAAAAAAGATTATACATAAGTGGGGGGGAAATACAAAATCTTGTAGCAGCAAGGACTCCATAGGATAGACTCCTCCAAAGATAAAACATTTGAGGAAAGTGAACCTATGGGTATATGATTCCTTCTGTATTTATTAGACCTTCTACCATGATAATGGAGGCTCCAAATAAAATAATTCTGTATATATATATATATATATATATATATATATATATATATATATATATATATATATATATATACATATATATATCTCAAATCACACTGATTTGTGTATGAATGTTTTTGCAAGTAACATAAAATATCTGTATAAGAAGATAGTAGCTTAATACACACACACATTTGAGATCTTATTGACTCCAATATATTTTAATAGATTCATCTTAAGTCAAACTTAAAAACTCATTCAGTGTACAGGGTTACCTCTTCTTGTGTGCTATTAGAATTGTTTGTATTTCAAAACTCATTAATTACCTATTTCTAAAGCTCAAGAATGAGCCTTAAATATTCAACAGTTGTCCATACTCTTTTGTCAATACATGTTTTCCTCTCCTGCAGCTGGCACAGAAGATTTAAATACGTTTTTCATTCTCAAGAATTCCAAAGTATATATTTGTAGCCTTTAAGAACATACTTATTTTCTGACTCACTGCTTGCTGTTAAAGTGGAAGCTAGTGATCAAATTAGGGTTTAGTGCTTAATAATTTAGCATCTCAAGTGTCCTAAAGGAGCTTTTTCTTTTTACCTTTTTTTCTTTCTTTGCTTTGAATGCTGAGAAGGCTTTAGCACTGTTTCAGTAAGCACTATTCATTAGGAGTGAAACAAATAGGCACTTTATATTCACCTATGGAAATTGTGTTAAGTGTAAATAGTGAGTGCTAAATTGCTTTACTATATATGTTTATCTTAACTATCCATTTAAAAAGCTGGCATCTGATGGAGTCTATTTGAAATAGCTTTCTTTTAGGAGAGAGAATGCAGTGTTACTAAGTGAACCATTTCCTCTGGAGAAAGAAGAAAAAAATGATCCTGAAAGAATTGAAATCTCTTGCTAAGTTCCCTTTTTAAAATTTGTAAATCTTATGTTTTTGGAGAAATACAAAAGCAAATTTATGTTTTGTGTTTTGGAGAAATGGAAAAGGAAAAAATGTTTTCTTACTGGAATATAGCATAGAGGTTCTTCTTCCCCAATGCTCTTCTATCTTGTATTGCTCAAGGAAGGAGTCAAAGAAATCTTACTTTAGAGTCTCTCCTCCATTCTTGAGGAACGGAAACAATCATTTGTGGGAGAAACATAGTATGAGAGCTGCTATTTTTCTATGGCCCGAGTGCCTGAGTTGTGGCACACATAATCCACTTCAATGAAATTCAACCCTTCTTGAAAGTGGCTTCAGAAGAATCCCTTCCTTCTCTGAGGTGGATGGAGGATGAGCAACCACCTGAAGGAATCCTTAGTCAAGAGTTCTAAGAGAGTATAATGAAAATAGTCCTTGAGATGTTCACTTGAAAAAAAAGGGAGAGGATTTCTTAGATGAAGGATTGATTGATACTGTTGAGGGCGGTAGCCCTTTGATATTCCTTGTTTGATCTCCAACTTCCTTTGGGACTTGGACCTCTGATACAAGATGTGGTCAAACTAGTTTGGGCTATCTGAGCTGGTTGGGGTTTTACAGCCCCCATTCTAATCTGCTCAGATAGACCAGATGGCATCAGGAAATTCCTTTTTGGGAAGAGACTTCTGTCTGTCCCCAAAAGATAACAAGAGAGTCCTTATCTTATTTACATCACTCTCAGGCTGAATGATTGTGCTCTGGTATAAAAGAGAGAACTCAAAAATCTACTCTTTGTAAAATGGGCCTTGTACTATGCAGCCATTTTGCCCACCAGCTCTCCGGTGTTTCCATTCTAATCAATAAAGACTATGTTTCCATACAGCATTAAGTAGCAAATTCCTTTGCTGCCGAACCCACCCTTGGTTACTTTGGGGAAGGAAGGAGAGAGAGAAAAGGAACTGACCCATCTTTGTTTAGACCACAATTTACTCCTCATCATTTACTCCTCATCAATACCTGAATGAGAGGCCCTTTGAAAACATGCATGAGGACATGGGAGTAGGAGATGGTATATAATGCTACTGAGGTAGATGAATGAAGATCTTAGAAAATGATCACTTCATTCCTTAGAGGAACAGGCAATATGATCCAATGCACTTATTATCAAGAAAGGAATTGGGGGATTTGGGTCATCAAAAGCTTGAGGCTTTTTAGCAAAAGCTCCCTTTTTTCTTCTCCTGTTAATCTCATATTATTCAGACTATCTAGCTTGATGATGTCCTAAATTCCCAGGAGTTCACTTATTATTTAGGTTCCCAGATCTCTGTATATACCCTCAATCTCTTCCTTGAGCTCCCTTCTTGCATTTGCCTTTGAGATATCACAAATCAGATGTCACATAAACACTTCCTACCTAACATCCAAAACAAGACTCATTCTTTTTTCCCCCACACCTTCACTTCTTTCCAATTTTCCTATTCCCAATTATTCCACCTAGTCACATAAGCTCACAACTTCATTGTCATCTTCAGCTCTTCTCATTTGTCCTAAGTATCCCATCTATTGTCAAGTCTTGTTATTTCTACCTTTGCATCATTTATCAGATGTGTTTTTCTTTCCACTACACACTCGTGTTTTCCTTCTCTATCAGCTTTTATTTTTGTGTCTACATTGTATACACACTTTTATGTGCATCTTATCCCTCTCATTAGAATATAAGTTCCTTGGTGACAGGGGATGAGGTAATAAGGAACCTCAAAATGATGAGGTAACTTGAACCAAATCATGAGGTAAATACCTAATAATGAAGTATATACCTCAATAGGATTAAGTGAGGTCTAGTGGCAGGATTCGGGGTACAGGAAGTCAGATGGAGCTCCCCTGCAACCCCCTTAGGATTCGGCGCAAGGATACAAAGTTAAATCAGGTCTAGTGGCGGCGAGAGTCCCCTGTAAATGAATTTACAGGCCCGAAAACCTAGATGGGTAAAAGATGTTTATTGCCAGGTTTGGAAGCAAGGTTAAGGTCTGGTTAGTAAAAGGCATTAGATAGAGGAAGATTAACGCCGAAAGCCGCGGGGACAGAGAATCTCTGATGCAAGCATCTTAGCTGGCATCTTTCAAATCTCTGAACTAAAGATGATTCTAGCTTTGCTTTTTTTATCTGCTTGAAGAAGTAATGGGCGGAGCTCAGGTTAATTCTTTGAAGGCCAGATTTTTGGCGGGCTTTATCCAAGCCAACTCAGATCCAGTGGGAGGGCTGGGTACAGCCCAAACTAGTTCTGATCAGATCTTGTATCAAAGGGGGCTGAAAACCCAAACCAATTGGGGGCTGGGTACAGCCCAAACTGGATCAGATACAGATCTTTTCCCTTAGGAATATCTTGTCCCAAAAGTAGATCAGACAAGGAATGTTAAAGGGGCTACGCCTGCTACAACAGGGACCATGTTTTTTGTCTTTCTCTATATCCCCTATTCTTCAATCAGTACCTGGCACTTAAATACTTACCAACTGACTTAGTAGATTTTAGTTCTGTCTCTGCTGTTTGCTTACTATATGGCCCCTCACTTTCCCCATGTTTAAAAAGAGGCTGTCAGCCAAGATGGTCTCTTAAGGTTGTTTTTAATACCTAATGTTCTGGGAAAAGAAAAATCCTGGGTTGGAGAGACTAGTTTCAGTGATATATATTCAGACATTTTGCCCCAGGAAAGAAAAGGTGCCATTTTCCTTTAATTGCTACATAGAATTAAATGAGTTCATCTTTAGTCAATTCACAGTTCTAGCAAAAAGTTAACTAGACTTTATCCACTTGTAAATTATGTTATGTCTCACTAACTTTTCTTAGATTCTGTGATCAGAGTTCCATTAGATATATCTCCACATCCTGGAGAAAAATGTACATAGAAAGTGTTATTGAAATCTACTTCCCAAAATGACCCCTGCAGCTCATGGATACATGAAATTGTTTCTACCAAATTGGCCATACAAGCTTTCAAGTAGGCATTTTCTGTATTTTTCCATATGTGAGGAAGTTTTTTTCTCGTTTACTACGTACATTTGCTTTGTCTACAAAACTGAATCCAAAAGCCATTTGTTGTCAATTGGAATTGGGTGTCTAGTCCCTAAGATTAAAAATGATGCCAGAAAAATAGACTTAAGTTCCATCGTATGAGGATTAAATCTGATCATGTTGGTTGCTCTGATAATTCTCTCATTATAACAACAGAAATGTTCCCTTCTTTGCTCTTTTGACACTTTCCTTTCCAGCCAATGTCATAGCAACAAATCTTTCTTGATCAACATTTTGGGAATTTGTAAACCAGTCTTATCTTGATGAACACTTCTAATTTTTAGTAGAAGATCATGGAATTGTTTTCTTAATCATTTTGGAGCTTAGTTAATTTTTCTCACCATTTTGCCAAATAGTTCTCATTTGAATGTTCTGTGTCATCAAAAGACAAAACTTATATACCCTGCAGGTTTTTTCTAATTTACATAACAGTGAAGAAATATCATCTTCCCAACTGTGTTAGAGTAGGGAAAGGGAGAAAAGACATGTAGAAACCTTTATAACCAGTGCTCCCAAATGGATAGAAATGGTTTCCTCAATCACATCCAAGGCCTAAATATCTGAACGAACTGAGGTTAATGACAAAATGGAAGGATATTTGCTGGAAGTGGGATATGGGCAGGTGGGTAAGGTAAGTAGAAATGACAGGTCAACTAATAGGTATGCTTCTATATAGGATTGATATTGGAAGACAGAGAAATTAAAGGGTTCTTCACCCCTTAAAAGGGCAGAATGCAGATAACTAACTGGGAGGTTATTCTCAAGATAAGTAAATAGATGCTAAGAGAATTTTGAGTTACTTGGTGTGTTCAAGTGACCTGATCCTGATCAAGTGAAAGTGAAGTGAAGTGAAGTGAAAAAAAAAATCAAAGGGAATGACTACTGAAGATCTTGGAAAAGGTCATAGAGAATGGAAAATGTGCTAAATGATTGGAGATATGCAAAGAACACTCCAATGGATTTTGGAAATTATGGGGCAGTGAGCTTGACTTGAGTTATAGCAATTCTAAAATGAATTTTTAACACGGATTACTTACTAGATAAGGAAGCAAGGATCACAAAGATTCATTATGGCTTCATTCAGAATATGTCATGCTATTGATCCAACCATTCTGGAAATTAATTTGAAATTATTCTAAGAAACTGATTGTGAAAAGAAGTATCCACACTCTTCAATTCAAAGATCCCACTGCTATTTATATAACCAATAAGGTCAAGTGCAGAAAATCAAGTTCTGGGCCAGGACCATTGTGTGCTGTTCCCCTAGATCTGTCCTTTAGTAAAGAATGCTTAAAGACTGTGATTCAGGTGATACCTCTCTTCAACCAACACATTCTTAGAGGCCATGGAGCAGGATTCTAATTTAGAACTTTTGTTCCCATAGTCTCATCTGTGAATCAGCTTCTTTTGAATTGATGATGAATACCGAACTTGAATATGTTCCTTCTTAAATTGGATTGGAGCACACCTTTACCAAGGCCTACAAATCTCTACCAACACAGATTTCCCACCCCGCCAGTTTGATCAACTCTTCTTACCAAGCAATAGTCAAATTGTATTTATGCTCTCAATATGTGCTGTTCAGCACATTCTTTGGCAGCTGTTTCTCTTGTCCTATGTGCTACACCTTAGGCTGATTAGCTGATCAGCCTCCCTTAGGATTCAAGATACATAATAGCACATGTCAGTCAATTACATATTTCCTATAAAATATTACAATATTAAAATAGTATGGATTACTAGCTACTTAGTACATATTTTAAGGAAAAGATATTTACTTCAAGCGTACATTTTCTTTAAAATATAACTTTATTACAATAGCATAGATAAGTGGTTAATTTCATTCATATTTTAAAGAAAGTTATTTTTGTAAGAATAAAATGAATAGAAATATAGAGTTGTAAGTTCAAACTAAGTATCTTATTAAACACCAATTAATCACAGTGGAATTTGATTTTTTCTCTTTGATGTTAAAGAGAGGCACTGTGAAATAGATAGAGAGCTGGTGTTGGAGCCAAGAAAAGCTGACTTTGAGATCTGACTGATACATATATCTGGATGAGTCTAGGAAGTCATATAATTGCTGGGTATTCCGGGCAGCTAAGACAAGAATTCCTATTGTGGGGGGGGGAGGCTCTATGAACTTGGTTTTTTAGGTCTTTTAATGACATTTTAGTAAAAGTGGTTTCTTTTATAAACCTATTTTTATGCAGTTAAAATGGGATTCTGACAAGGGCCTTTTAGGCTTCACCACCCTGCGAGATTGATCCATAATAGAAAAAGGGTAAAGAAGATTTGTCTCAAGGGTATCATTTATAGAGACAGTGTTGACTGTCATATGCCATTGAAATCACATATCTGACCCTATCCTTGATTTTATGGAGAAATCTTTAACTTATCTCATGCGAATCAAGTTTTTCACCACTCTACCATATTCAGGATATTATCCTAGAAACTTAGAATGGAATTTTTGTTCTTTAATTACTAATAATCTGTTATTTGTTAAATGTCATAACCTTTTTTTTCAGTCTTCATCTTTCTTGACCAATGTACTACATCTGGTGCTGCAGATCACCCCTCTTCTCCTACATACTGGAAGGGACATCAGAAGTCATTGACTTCTTCCTGATAGGAATCTGCTTATTATACCATCTTATTTACGTTGTATGATAACCTACTCATTTTCAAACTAGGATGGGATGTAGAATACACATCCACCTACAAATGTGGATACAATCATCATGTTGATAATGTTAATGGGATAGATTTTTCATGAATTTAAGTCACTGTGAGTCTAAACATAATTTGCCCTACGAAGGAAGAATACATCTATTGCCCTTCACATGTAGCAAATCTTGGAGGATCAGATACAATGGGAATTCTTTTCATCTCTTAAAAGAATAGAAATGAGCAGGCCTAAATCTTAGCAAGAAAGAATGTGAAGAGGAATGTGTTATCTGAGCAGAATGAAAGAAATAGGTAGGAATAAACAATAGAAGCCTTTTAATTGGTTCTCTTGATTTTTTTCTTATTTTTCTTTTCTGCACTTCATTGTTTTCCCTATTGGGGCAACAGGGCTGAATCTGCTTCTTCTTCCTTGTTTTTCTTTTCTCTTCAAAAGTAACCATAGATACAGCATGGCTCCTTACCATCTTTGTGGTAAATAGGGAATAGTAAAAGGGTTCTTCCAGAGTGAACAGAGCAGCCACTGCCAATGAAAGCCTTAAAAGAAAATAGAGTGAAAAGAGAGGAAAGAATGGATATGAGAAATATGGGAGATGTAGAATGAAAATACTTTGGCAACTGGTAAGAGAGAGGAATTGAGGATAACTGAGGTTAGAAACATAAATGAGCAATAGTAGGTACCCTTAACAAGAATAGATCATTTTGGAGGAGTAACTTGTCGGGGGGTAGAGAGGCAGTGACTGGATTTTTGGACAACATGCATTTAAAATGTACAATAGATGCCCAAGTAGAGCTGTTTAACAGGGTAGGAATGTAGATCTGAGAATCAACTGCACAGAGATAAGTGATCTCATAGGAGCTTATGAAATGCTCAGAATAAAGTGTATAGAAAGAGATAGACTTGGTGGCACTTAGATTTAACAGATATAGCTATGGATACTGATGCATCAGGATTTATCAAATGAGACTAAAAGTGAGCTGAAAGATGAGCAGTGTGAGAACTAGTAGAGAGAAATATCATGTACTCTAGCAGCTGTCAAAGACTCCTAGGTGAAAAAAGTACCATCCCATGGCATATTTTGGGACATTGGCAGTCTGGTTCAAAGATAATTGGTTACAATCAGATAATGGATGAATAGAGAATGTCAGGGTAACTTATTAACACTTTCTTCCATCCCCATTGGCAAGGGAGTGTACTAGCTGCCTTCAAGGATTTGAAACTTGTTCTATTTAACCCCAGAGGACAGAACCGAGAGTCTGTGAACTGGGAGTAGAGAATCAAGTTGTAGAGAGAAATCTAAGTATAGCATAAGAAAGAGATATCCTACAGTAGGCTGGACTATTCTAGAAGTAGTGAGCTCCCATACACCGGAGGGAGAAAAGTTGGATGCATAATTAATAGGGATGGTGTGGAAGGGAGGTGTGAGCAAGACTTGATGGCTAATGGGGTGCCATCTCATTCAGAAATTCTCAGGTATTTTGTTTTTTGAGGAGACTGCCTTTTTCTCTATAGAATATGTTGAAACATATTTGAATAGAACAGATTAATATGATCTGAGGCAATTTGGGGGACAAAAAGTTGAGATTTTACTTACATGGAAAAATCGATTGGATTCATTCTCCCACTGTTATGATCAAGGTTTCCAAGTTTACCCAATATTGTTTCAGAATAACTCCTGTTATACAGTGAGAATCCATCTGTGACTTGGGAAATAGTAGTATTTTCTGCTATTCAAATATCGATCATGCATTGGTTAGGAATGCAAGTCATCCCTTGGAATATAAATATTTCTGAGCGTAGGCTGAATGTGTATTCAAATAGCAATTTTGCAGTCTTATATTGACTTCAATGAACCACTGACATTGACCCATGTTATTGGGTTTGGTCTAGAGAGGTAATTCAATTTAAAGCTTTCAGATTTTAATTTGTCTCTTCGCTTTTTCCTGTGAAGAGGGAGATATTAAACCAAATGCCTAAAGACTCCAGGATCTCATGGTTAATGCATCTTCTAGAAGAAGCAGTGTAGTGTAGGAAGCAGAGTAGTCCTGGAAGCAGGATATTGGTGGGTTCAGATTCCCTCTCTTAACACTTTGCTATTGACCCTAGGAAATTAACTTAAAGTTGTTGAGTCCCATTTTTAAATCAGTAAAATGAGATTAATGATGCTTTTCGAGTTGTTGTCAAGTTCAAATGAGATCATTTTATGTAAAAAAAAGTCTTTGTACACGTGAATGTTCTATGAAACATTAACAATTGTGATTTCTATCAGTACAATATTCTGGGAGCCCCCTCATCTCAGATGTGGATAGTTAGAGTAATACATGACCACCTTGCCCACCATCTAAATTTCTGCATTTAAAACTGAAGAGTCCTATTTAACATAGCATCATTCACTGTTGCCTTTAAACTCTCAAGGATTTTAGTCTCATTTTGAAAGAGCTATATTTTGACCTTACTTACTTTTGGTCTATGATTGAGAGGAATCTAATTTTCTGCTTTCACAATATTTGTCCTAGTTCATTCTATAAGTCTTCAAATGAAAGTCCTTCCATTTCTTTAAGGATCTGCTTGGCTCTGGGATAGGTTGGTCATAGCAGAAATTCTATCCCCTTGCTGTCCTGAGCCTTGTGAAATGAAGAGCCAGCTAGCATCTTTGTATTTTTTATTTTGTAAGATGGAGCTGATTGGAGAAAATACTCCTGTTTAATTAAAATTTTTTATTTTTATTTTTTATTAAAGCTTTTTATTTTCAAAACATATGAATGGATAATTTTTCAGCCTTAATTTCTTCCCCTCTCCCTACCTCCCCTAGTTGGCAAGTAATCCAATATATGGTAAACATGGTAAAATCTGTGTTAAAACCAATATAGGCATACAGATTTACAAATTATCTTGCTGCACAAGAAAAATCAGATGAAAAAGGGAAAAAATGAGAAAGAAAATAAAATGCAAGCAAACAACAACAAAAGAAGTGAAAATGTTATGTTATGATGCACACTCAGTTCCCACAGCCCTCTCTCTGGGTGCAGATGGCTCTCTCCATGACAAGATCATGGGAACTGACCTGAATTACCTCATTGTTGAAAAGAGTCACATCCATCAGAATTGATCATCATATAATCTTGCTGTTTCCGTGTACAATGATCTGCTGGTTCTGCTTATTTCACTTGGCATCAGTTTATGTAAGTTTCTCCAGGCTTTTCTGAAATCAGAAAGTTAAGACACTTTGATATATAGAACAATAATATTCCATAACATTCATATACCATAATTTTTTCAACCATTCTCCAATTGATGGGCATCCACTCAGTTTCTAGTTCCTTGCCACCATAAAAATGGCTGCTACAAACATTCTTGCACATGTGGGTCCCTTTCCCTCCTTTATGATCTCTTTGGGGTACAAGCCCAGTAGAAACACTGCTAGATCAAAGAATATAAAGCACAGTCTTTATCTGAGTGATATTTTGTCTAATCTGTGTTAAACTGAATGTGACTGGTCCCAACTTGGTTATTTTCTTCTATCTCCCATTTACCATGTTCTTTCCCTGCCTTGATTTCTTCTCAGTTGTTCAGTCCTAGAAAAACCAGGCCATTTTCTGAAGTAAATTCTGAGTAAATGATGTGAGCAAAGTTCTTTAATCATTCCTGCATCAAGAATGGTGACAGTATGGTGTGGTGGAAATGGTGACTCTGGGATCAATGATGTGTGTTCAGATCTCTCTTCTTATATTTATTATTTGTGTTACTCATGCCAAGTCCCTTATCCTTCCTGGCCCTTGAATAGAATGCACTTGATATCCTTGTCCCTTCTGGCTCTAGATCTGGGATTCCATTCCATGACCTGATGCTTAAAATTCATCTCAATTTTGAAATCTGTAAAAGTGAAATGAAATTAAAGTAGCTTTGCTTGCGACAAATTCCTATCTCATTTCAGAGATAGTGCTGGGAGGCAGAGGGTAAAAAGCATTTTACATAAGAAAAATGAAATAAGTGACTGATTTTGAAAGTTGCGTACCTCCATACGTTAACTTACTCATAATGCAGTGTAGCAAGTTCCAGTTCTTCTACAAGTTGCTCATTTTCTCCAGAGATCATGGCCAAGTCATACAGTTGAGTTCTGACTATCAAGATGTTTTAAAGCATAACTTACCTGTAATTTCTGCCTTTTCTAAAGCCTTAAGGGAAGAAAACAAAAGGCCTTGACAGGTCATCTCCAGCAGTGAGTTACTTAATTATGCCTGTACATTCTGACAAACTACACATGGTTGAAGTTAGTTTGTCTTGGATATCCCTACACCAGTATTCTGACAGTGATCCCTTATGGTTATGAATCACCTGAGGAATGAAAATGACTGCTAACCCAGATTGTGGGAGAGATATGTGGTGGGGCTCAAGCAGGTGCGCGGATGTTAGCGCCAATGACCTGTGTAAGGCGTAGAAAGGACATCAGCCAATGTCTGTATACTTTGAAAGATTGATGTCAAATACTAGAATATTATTTCGCTGTTTCCCAGCAAGTAATCCTTCAAGTAATCCTCATATCACATGACCTCAACACCCATTACCAGCTTCTTATCCTCCCTTGAATACACTCTAGTTTATTAGAGAATTTCCAAAACAGCATCCAAGCACAGTAACACTATTCCACATGAAGTCTAATGAGGGCAGTATGCTGTGGGTTTCTGGACTTTCTATTTCTAGAAGCAATGTCAGGAATCTCCTTGAAAGAGGGATGGTTTTTATTTATATCCTTAGCCTATTAACTGTGGAACATCCATTCTGGAGTCCTGCTCTTTGGATTGGTGAGTATCTCACTGTGAGACCAGTTCTAGTTGTGCTTATCTTTCCTTTCTGGTCATACTTTTATTATCCACTTGGCACTAGGTATAACTTCCATTTCACCATCCTTGCCTGTTCCTCCTATCTCTTCCTGTGTATTGTGGGAACCATATGGAAATAAAAACTTCCATTGCTACTGGAAAGGTGATGTTCTCTGGCTTTACTCACCATCCCTTCAACTTCTCATACCAGAACACCTCTACCTGGCCACAACTCACACAGACACACACACACACACACACACACACACACACACACACACACACACACACACACTCATGGAGATATCCTTACTCATGTCAATACACACATACATATGGATCCATACACACATGCATTGCACCCATGTATGTTTATGTATTTGTGTATAAATTTATATATGCATATATATTTATATATGCATATGTATCTCTGTGTATTTCACTGTTAGAAGGGTAGCTCCTTGAGAGCAGGAACTGTCTTTTCTTTTATATTTGTACCCTTCAACACTTGCCATATTTTGGGCCTGCACTTGAGTTCTGTATATGCTTCTTGATTCATCCTGATGTTTAAGAAGATTGGTATAAGAGTCTGACTGGAAGGATAAAATAGGCCTAGGTCATGAAGAGCTTGGAAAGCCAAATCAAAGAGTTTGTGTTTGGTCCTAGATGTGATGAAAACCGCTGGAGTTTATTGTATGAGATCAGGGTGTGTAACATGGACATCCTCTTGAGGAAACACATTCTTGTGGCTGTTTAAAAGATGGATTTGGATGCCAGAGACTTGGACAAAATAGACCATTTTGGAGATTGTCTCTATCATCTAAGCAAGAGGAGTGGAGGGTGTAAAAGGTTTTTTTAATGTGTGACACATAGAAATGATAAGATTTGGCAATTGCTTCAGCATGTGGGATAAGCAATTGTAATGTGTTAAAGATGACACTGAAACCATGAGCCTTAGTAACTTAGAGGAAGATGGTGCCCTTGATAGTAAGATGGAGATTTGGGGAAAAGATAGCTATCTGGAGGAAGAAGGTAAGTTCTCTTTTGGACTTGTGTGATTTTGAGATATCTACAGGACATCCAATTCAGTATGTCTAATAGACAATTGGTAATGCTATAATCGGAGCTAAATATCTAGATTGGGGATTCATCTGTTTTAGAGATGATAATTAAATATATGAATGCTAGGATAGTCACTGATGAAGAGGGAAGAAGGTGATACAGTAAAGAGTCTTGGGATATACTCATAGTGTGAGAATGGGATATGAATGATCAGTCAACAAAGGAGACTAAGTATTCACGGGTAGGAAGAGAGCCATGAAAGCTCTGGGGGTGACAGTATTCAGGAGATGGTCATCAGTTGTGTCATATACTATAGATGTGAGGAAGTATGAAGACTGAGAATATTTTATTAGACTTAACAATCATACAACATTAGTAATGTTAGAGAGAGTTCATTGAGTGATAAAATTGGAATTAGATTGTACATTGTGAGAGGAGAACCACTAGAAGCAGTGTGAGTATAGACACCTTTTTCAAGGAATTTTGCTGTGAATAAGGCAAGATATGGAAATATATTTCAGAGTGGGTAGTTCCTAGTGAGTATTTTTAAGGTGGGAGAAATTTGGCTTGTTGGTGTGTATCAGTAAAGGAAGCAGTAGAGATTGAAGATTCAAAAAGGAGAAGGAACATAATCGTATGTAGATAGTCTTCTGGAGAAGACAGGAGTGGCTGGAATCTTCTTGGCTGTGATATAGACCACAATATTTTCAACTTCTGAAAGATTATAAGCGTATTCCTTCTAAACTCTGCTTCCATCTTTTTTTAGGCTTTCTTACATGCTTTCATTGTCATTTCCTGTGATATTTTCTTTGCAAGGGTCCCAAACTAAATAGCTGACTCAAACTGTCCATTCCCGAATAGAAACTAAAAGAACAGGCAAAACTGATAAGGAAAAGAAAAAAGATTATATTATTTTTAATTTATAATAAAGAGTAAAAAGTTCCTTGTAATTCTTACTTGAGAAGAAATCATTTTGAGTTTTTAGTTCACTGATGCCTTTGATACCAAAGCTTTTCTTTTGTGTTCTTTCTTAATCCCCACATATGTTTACATTAAAACTCAAAAGGACATTTTTACATCAAGTGATAGCTGTTTATTTCAATTATCCCAGCCACCATGTGTGACCCTTTCTGTGTGACAGACATATGCTCAAACTATTGCATTAGAAACAAATGCACATATTGTTTGCCATACTGTAGTAATAAGGCACAAGGCTACACTTGTTGCCCAGACAGTTGTGCTCTTTTATATGGATTTAGCAAGAGTTGTTCTTTTTATTTTGATTTCCCCTCCCCCGAAGATCAAATCAGTAGCACATTATGTTTGAATAGATATTTTGATGAAATGCATTTAAGGTAGTCCTCCAAAGAATTATATGACCTACTAGGTGAGACAACATTTCCAGAAATGAGGCCATAAATCCAATATATGGGAAGGAGCACTGGGAGCTGGAGAAATCAGGAAAATAATTGCTTTGAAGGATATAAGGTTTTTCCTGAGGTGAAGATGTGATGGGCTCAGCTTGTAAGTACAAAGACTTGGATGTAGGGTATATTGTGTCATGTTGGGGGAATAATCCCAAGCATAGTAATCATGGAATATGAGCGCCTCTCGGTAGCTAAGTGAGAATCTTCTTTAGTAGATAGAAACAAGTGTTTGTTCAGTTTTTGTTTGGAGACATCTAGCTAGAGAGAACCAGCTCTTTCCCTGAAGTAGCCCATTCTACTTTTGGACAGCTTTTGTTACCAAAGGGTTCCTTTTCTCAAATGTAAATCTATCTCTACCATTTCCCTCCTGTGTTCCTGGCAGATTGTCTGATCTCCCTTCCATAGGAATTAACCTGAGGAAATCAGTCACACCATACCATCCTTTCTCCCATCATCCTTTTTCCTTCATTACTTCAACTGATTCTTAGGTGGTATAGTCTCTCTTGACTCATCAGCTAGTTGCTTTTTTTGAAATGAGATCCAGCTTGCCCTAGTCCTTCTGTAAATATGGTGCTCAGGCCTGAACAAGGTGCTCCAGATGTAGCTTGCCCAGGGAAGAGCATTATGGAAAGTAGACCTTTGCTTTTCTGACCTCCTTTTTCTGACCTCTCTTTCTGACCAAACCTCTTAATTCAACATACTATAGAATTCAGATTTGGGGATATCATGTCATACTATTGGCTCATATTGTGCTTGTGTTGCACTAAAACTATCAGATCCATGCAGTTTTTTCATCACTCATTCCCTACCCTTTCCATGTGAAAAGAAGGCAGTGTGAAAAACAGGGGAGTGAGAACTGAATTTGCTTAGAGTGCAATTTCTCCATTCTCCATTCTCACTGTGCTTCAACTTTCTATTTAGTAGGTGGAAAAATTCATCCACAAGTTTTCTCTTAGGGTTGTGGGTAAGAAAGGTCTTTGGTAAAAAAGTATATAAAGAGTTGTGGAAATCTTCTTTTCATTGTTTATGCCACTCCTTATCATCATTGACATCATCATTGTCATCAGAGTATGAGATCATGTAAAGATGTGCCTAGAAAAAAAGGTTCTTTAATATTTTTTTGGAAAAGAAATTGTGTTTTTCAAATTGTTATGGTATTTAAATTATGTACAGTCTCAGGTTAAGTAGCCTGCTCATTACTTAATTATGACTGATCACAAGCCTTACTGATGAACTTATTACTTTGAGTAATTCATTTTAGCAAATGGATATAGAAATGTATTTATAGGACTTGGAGGCATTTTTCCTTTGTAAGTTCTCTGAAAACTGCTTTTGGAATTGTTTTTGTCACCATCTTGTTTTTATATTATTTCTCTCCTCCTATACTTAGCCAAAAACCCTTTGTAAAAATATTAACAGAAGATTAAAAACAGTTTTGAAAAACTAAGCAGTGTATCAGTGTTATATGACAGTGCTTTTTTTATTATAACTTTTTATTTACAAGATATATTCATGGGTAATTTTTCAGCATTGACAATCGCCAAACCTTTTGTTCCAATTTTTCCCCTCCTTCCCTCCACCCCCTCCCCCAGATGGCAGGTAGACCAATACATGTTAAATATGTTAAAGTACATATTAAATATAATATATGTATACATGTCCATACAGTTATTTTGCTGTACAAAAAGAATCAGACTTTGAAATAGTGTACAATTAGCCTGTGAAGGAAATAAAAAATGCAGGTGGACAGAAATAGAGGGATTGGGAATTCTATGTAGTGGTTCATAATCATTTCCCAGAGTTCTTTCCCTGGGTATAGCTGGTTCTATTCATTACTGCTCTATTGGAACTTATTTAATTCATCTCATTGTTGAAGAGGGCCATATCCATCAAAATTGATCCTCATATAGTATTGTTGTTGAAGTATATAATGATCTCGTGGTTCTGCTCATTTCAGACTCGGCATCAGTTCCTGTAAGTCTCTCCAGGCCTTTCTGAAATCATTTCTTACAGAACAATAATATTCTATAACATTCATATACCATAATTTGTTCAGCCATTCTCCAATTGATGGGCATTCACTCAGTTTCCAGTTTCTGGCCACTACAATATGACATTGTTATAATACTTCACACCCATGGTTCTCCACCTTTGCAATAAAGTGAGGGAGATCCTCTTGGGGTCATGATTATTATGCAGAATTCACTTTCTTTTCCTATTTATATTGTCTATATTTTTTCTTCTTTCAACTTAATTTACTTTATATCATTTTAATCTTTGATTTAATTAGCAGGTATTAAGGGACCTTCTTTGTGCCAAGTCTTGTGCTGCAGGATAAGGATCCAAATGTAGAAGATAGTTTAGGCTCTGGAGTAGCTCCTCCTCTAATTGGTGGAGACAAGGTGGAAATAATGATGTGCAAAAAAACTACTAATCAGAGAATGTGGTAATAATTATCAAAAGGAAGGCACTAGAATTCCAAAGACCTGGAAAAGAAATGCCTGTAGTCAGTGGAGTCTATGTGAGGTTTGTGGGAAGCCTGGAGCTGGAGAAGAGGGAGGAGAACATTCCAGGCAAGAAAGATAGCAAATGATTGGGGGGAGGGGAATCTTATGATCGAGGAACCGCACAGAACCAATTGTTACTGGATTTAAAAGTATGTTAGGGGACTACAATCTTCAGAAAGACTGTAAGGGTAAGGGGGGAGGACCCAGGTTATGAAGTCAGTCATCAAATATTTATTAAATGCTTATTTTGTGCCAGGCAAATGTACTGAGAGAAAGTGAGTCTCTGGCCTCAAGGAGATTACTTGCAATCTAGTGGGGAAAGACAGAAAGGAGGCTGATAAAGGGTTGTGGGGAAGGCACTTGGCACAGGGACATAATTGAACAGTTCAGAGGAGTGGGTGGGAAATGAGGGCTTTTGAATGTCAGGGGATGTTCTATTTGACCCTGGGGGTGATAGGGATCCATTGAAATTTACTGAATAGAGCAGTGATATGCTGAGCCCTGTGTTTTAGGAAGATCATTTGGATCATTGATACTTTGAGTCTTCTCCAAATTACTTTTCTTTTTTTCTTCTAATAGAGTAATAACCTGTTATATCCATGTACCATGATTTGTTTAGACAGTCTCTGATTGTTAAGCACCTACTTTTTAAAAAATCAGTTTTTTGTTACCACAAAAAAGGGCTTCTATGAATATTTTAAAGTTTATGGGACCTTTTGTTTTGAGTATAGTTTTCTTGGGTTATATGCTTAATAGTTACATATTAGGGTCAAAGAGTTAGTGTTTTTTTAACTGTAATTTCAAATTGTTGGAGTAGTTCTGAGTTCTAGCAACAGTAAACAAGTGTATCTGTCTTCCTACAGCCTTTTTCTCCCAATACTGACAATTTCTTTTATTAACTTTACCAGTTTTCTGGGGATCAGGTAAAACCTCTGTGTTATCAAATGCCTTATTCTGAAAAAGAAGTCCATTAAGAATCAAGAGACATAAGTCTCTGCTGTTGACTAGGTGTGTTACATTGTAATACTGTCCACTTAGAGCTTCATGATTCTCTTTACTCCATTTCATATAGTAATGCCAAATAAATCTTTTTTTGACATGCCCTGTAGCCCCATTCACCATTTTGTGACTTACTTCTTCAATCAGAATAATACTACATAGCCATTGCTTTTCCCTATGTGTATTGTCTCTCCTTGTTAAATTATAAGTTTTCTTAGACCAAGAGTTATTGCACTTTCATCTTCATACCAATTTGATTTAGTCAGTGTTTATCAGATCTAGCTGGTTTCAGACTCAGCATGTTTCATTCTGTACATCTCCATGTCATATGAATCATGTATGCTCCTCCCACTTTCCTCATTTTACTTAGAGAATAATAATGAAGTCATAACTGCCATTCTTAGAAAGGACAAATTAATTGGCTTCTGAGTGACTTATCTGCTCTTGGCTTCTACCAAACCATCCCTCTATGGTCACTACTTATCTTCATATGATTTTTTTCTTTTAGACTAGAATTTCCTTGAGGAACTCTCTTGCTTTTTAAATGTGTTTTTCTAGTACCTAGGACAGTGTTTGCATATGGGAAATAATTAAAACAATACCTTTTGATACATTGAATCAAATATAATGACAGAACAATTTTCACAGAAACACAAGAAAACCTAAATAACTACACAGAGATCTACTGGCTATGCCAACAACCTAAATTTAACTATATCTTTAATAATATATTAAGTAATATTTTATAGAATTAAACAAAATAATAATTAAATTCATATGGGAGAATAAAAGGTCATGAATATTTAAGAAAATAATGAAAATAAGTAGGAATTAAGTAGTTCTGGAAACCCATGAGACTAATGGCAACTTAAAATGTAATTTTATACAAATTTATTTTAAATTGGATACAAATCAAATTTTATTACAAAGCAGTAATTACCAAAGCTATCTGATACGTGATAGAAATAGAAAACTAGATTAGTAGAATGGATTAAAAACAAGGACTAGAAGTCATTGTGTATACCAATCAACTGTTTGGAAAACCCAAGAAATAATTTGTAAGGAAAGGGACTCCTGATTTAGCAACAGTGATGAAAAGTGGAAAACTTTTAGTGGGAAGGATTAGGCCAGCAACCTACAGTATAAAACATAGTAAATTTCAAATGGATAGTCTGTATAGAGGATAATGGTAAGTTATGCCTTTTGTGGCTCTGGGTATAGGAAAAAGTCATAACCAAAATATAGGCTAGAAGGTATTACAAAAGACAAAAGAATTTATTTAATTTTTTATTATAGCTTTTTATTGACAAAACAAATGCATATGTAATTTTTCAAAATTGACCCTTGCAAAAACTTGTTTCCTCTCCTTCCCTTCACCCCCTCTCCAGGATGGCAGGCAGTCCCATACATGTTAAATATGTTCAAGTATATATAAAATACAATATATATATATATATATATACTTGTATACATACAATATATGTATACATATTTCTACAGTTATCTTGCTGCACAAGAAAAATCGGATTTAGAAAGAAGGTAAAAATAACCTGAGAAGAAAAAACAAAAATACAAGCAGATAACAGAAAGAATGGAAATGCTATGTTGTGGTCCACACTCATTTCCCAGAGTTCTTTTGCTGGGTGTGGCTGGTTCAATTCATTACTGCTCTATTGGAGCTGATTTATTTCATCTCATTGTTGAAGAGGACCATGTCCATCAGAATTGATCATCACATAGTGTTGTTGTTGAAGTATATAACAATCTCCTGGTCCTGCTCATTTCACTCAACATCAGTTCATGTAAGTCTTCCAGGCTTTTCTGAAATAATCCTTCTGGTCATTTCTTACAGAACAGTGATATTCCATAATATTCATATACCACAGTTTATTCAGCTATTCTCCAATTGATGGGCATCCATTCAATTTCCAGCTTCTAGCTACTACAAAAAGGGCTGCCACAAATGTTTTTGCACATGTGAGTCCCTTTCCCTCCTTTAAGATTTCTTTGGGATATAAGTATAATAGTAACACTGCTGGATTAAAGGGTTTGATAACTTTTTGAGCATAGTTCCAAATCACTCTCCAGAATGGCTGGATGTATTCACAATTCCACCGACAATGTATCAGTTTCCCGTTTTTTCACATCCCCTCCAACATTCATCATTATCTTTTCCTGTCATCCTAGCCAATCTGAGAGGTGTGTAGTGGTATCTCAAAGTTGTCTTAATTTGCATTTCTCTGATCAATGATGATTTGAAGTGCGAATTTAAAATAGTTTCAATTTCTTCATCTGAAAATTGGCTCTTCATATCCTTTGACCATTTATCAATTGGAGAATGGCTTGATTTCTTATAAATTTGAGTCAATTCTCTATATATTTTGGAAATGAGGCCTGTATCAGAACCTTTAACTGTAAAAATGTTTTCCCAGTTTATTGCTTCCATTCTAATCTTGTCTGCATTAGTTTTGTTTGTACAAAAGTTTTTTAACTTGATATAATCAAAATTTTCCATTTTGTGGTCAATAATGATCTCTAGCTTTTCTATGGTCACAAATTCCTTCCTCTTCTACAGGTCTGAGAGGTAAACTATCCTATGTTTTTCTAATTTATTTATAATCTCATTCTTTATGCCTAGGTCATGAACCCATTTTTACCTTATCTTGGTGTATGGTGTTAAGTGTGGCTTCATGCCTAGTTTCTGCCATACTAATTTCCAATTTTCCCAGCAGTTTTTGTTAAATAGTGCATTCTTATCCCAAAAGTTGGAGTTTTTGCATTTGTCAAACACTAGATTGCTATAGTTATTGACTATTTTGTCCTGTGAACCTAATCTATTCCACTGATCAACTGGTCTATTTCTTAGCCAATACCAAATGGTTTTGGTGACTGCTGCTTTATAATATAGTTTTATATCAGGTACAGCTAGGCCACCTTCATTTGATTTTTTTTCCTTAATTCCCTTGAAATGTTTGACCTTTTGTTCTTCCAGATGAATTTTGTTGTGATTTTTTCTAGGTCATTAAAATAGTTTCTTGGGAGTCTGATTGGTATAGTGCTAAATAAATAGATTAGGGAGTATTGTCATCTTTATTATATTCGCTTGACCTATTCAAGAACACATAATGTTTTTTCCAATTATTTAGATCTGACTTTATTTGTGTGGAAACTGTTTTGTAGTTTTGCTCACATAGTTCCTGACTTTACCTTGGCAGATAGATTCCTACAAAACAATTTAGATGAAACTTCTAAAACTTACTTACAAACCAAATTGTTGTAATCACAATTAGCGAAATATATATATATATATATATATATATATATATATATATATATATATATATATATATATATATATATATATATATATATATATATATATATATATATATATATATAAAACCATAGGAAGTTAAGATTTGGAGTGCTCCCTAAACATTACAGTGTCAGTGCCACAAAGCAGTTTTTATTTTCATTTTGCTCCATCCAGAGTTTCCTCAAAAAAAGGAATATACCTAGGTTTTTAGTGTTTCAGTTCAAAAGATCACAGTTTTCTATAAAATCTCTCAAGGTAAACGTGTTTTCTGGGTAGAGGGCAGCCTTTTTTCCCCTCTTCATAGATAATGCAAAACTATAGAACTTGAAGTAGTTTCTAAATGCTAGTTTCTCCTTGCATTTTTGGTGAGTTGACCCCCTTCCTTCATCCCTTGTTTTACAAGATAATTCTGTTAATTGAAAGTAAAGCAAAAAATTCAGGGAAAGCTTCACTGATGCAGAGAAATAGAGCTCTGGGAAGTCCATTTATTTGACTGACTTTCTATACATTTGTGTATTCCTGTTCCTTTGAGTCATGTGTGTTTCTGGAAAAAAATGTTTCATATACTGAATGGTATAGAAAAATGTCAACCTTCAGTGCCTTGACAGTTGTGTGTCATAAGGATCTTGCCAGCTCAGTTCTTGACAAGGACTTCTGAAATCCTTCATCCTTACCTCGGGCTGGTGTCAGAGGTCATGGTATTCTGAGACTGTTTCTCAGTCCCTTCAGTGGAGCAGAAAGAGAAATGAATTAGAATCTAAAGCCCTAAGTTTGAATGCGAGCTTGGACACTCTGTAGTTGTGTGACCTTGCCCAAGTCCCTTCTCCTTTTGAACATTTTCCCCAAGATGTAAGTTGTGGGTTTTAGACTAGATTGTTTTTAAGGTTCTTTTCCAAGTGTTATATTTGTAGCATTCTACCTTCCCACTTCATGCTGGGGTTGGACAGTTGAAACAGAGCAGGTATCTCTTCCTTAAAGCTAAGTTTCTTGTCTTTGGAATTACATCTTCCACGAACTAAGGGTATACTTTTCTACCTTGTTTATTTTTGGTCTCGAGATGATTATTTTGTTCATGTGGAAAAATGATGCCATGGATGTGGATGTGGATCCATATGAATCCAATGATGTGGATCCATAAGTCATTTATATTATCCTCTCTTGTAGAGTTCTGTAGGAGACTGGATGTTACGGTGATTTGCCCATGGTTACTTGGATATTATGTGCCTGAGGGATAAGTTGAACCTGGATCTTTGAGATTCCAAGGCAGGCTATCTATCTGCTGTATCCTAGTTATGTATTTTAGATCAAATCCATTTTTTTGTTACTTGCTAGTATCTCGGTTGAAGGTAGAGAGCGAAGGTAAATAGACATGGGATGCATCCACAAAAGAAGTGAGAGCAAGAATTGGCATAATATGGATAATTCATTTTCATATAATCTATGGTTAATGTGAAGGTTTGTTCCAGTAATCAGATAATAAGATTTGGCCTTCAGTCTTTGCCAAGAACTATGACAGAACTCCTTACAAAAGTTTGAAAAATCTATTACATACAATAAATGTTAAGAATTGTATCCTCTCACAAGTAATTTCATAACTTTCTTGAACTCTTACAAGGAATGCATTATACTCTAGACCTTATTTTTTAAATTGGAAATGTGTTTAACCAGTGCCATTTTTCATTGGTTAAATAATTAGGAAAATGTCAGTTTTCAAGAAAGATGAATCATGTAAGTTCAAAATAATTTAAACTAATTCTCATTTATGCCATGAAAATGATTGGATAAAGTCAAGATTAAATGTGCTGCTACCTTAGTGCAGGTACATCTATATATACCACCACTAATTTGGTTCCAGTACCTTTTCGTGATCATGAATAACCTACATGCTTTAGCTGCTTTTAAGAGTGAACTGATATCTGTGTAATAACAAAGCCAACCTATTAGTGTATATTTAACATGTGCCCCATGAAACAACCTCAAAATGAATGTCTTTCTTGGTATTTCACGCACACAATAAATGAGGATAATGCCAACTCAAAATATAATTCTATACAAATTGGTTTTAAATTTGATGCAAATTGAAATATAACTTCAACCAGAATGTCAGAAATTGAAGGAACCCTGTTCATGCTTTGGAAAGACAATACTGCTATTTCTTCAAAAGAGCTTTGCAAATGTATTGTGTGTTCAGTCTAAATGTCGCTTCAGTGCCTTTACATTTTCTTTTCCTAAATACGGAATGTATAGTTTTGTTTCTTGCTGGAAAACTAACTTAAATGTTGTTCTCTTATGAAACCTGAACAATAATCTATTCCTTCTAGCTCCCAGTCAAATACAACTCTCTGTAATTAGTTTAGATTGTGGGTAGTTTGATCTTGGTGAAATAGATGGAAAACACTCTAGGAGAAAGAATCAAGCTTTGGGGCTCTTATACAATTTAGTGAGTGTAACTCTGGATTGACCAGGAAAACCAAGAAAGAACATGGATCACAATATTTCTCCCCTTTGCCAATGGAAATTTGTGGCAAGTGATCTTAGAAACCATGTGAGTTTCTAAGACTGGGCTTATAGCCTCAGCATTCAGTTGGAGACCTTAATGGAAGAGCCAAATCATTCTTGTTCTCAGTATAAATCCCCTTTTCTATCCTATGTCACACATTGTCTTAGACTTCTGTTCTGTGGACTCTTGTACTGACACAAAGCACATATTCATACTTGGATAGCTTGCTTCAGCGTTATTGAAGGATCTCCAGAGAGCGAAGGACTCCAAATTTGAAATAGTTCCCTGCTTGTCAAGTCCTATTTGGTAAGCTCAGAACACCTAGAATGTGACAGCTCCTCTGAGCATTTGCTGTAAATAATCTGAGCCTTGGGTTAGAGATGAAGGAAAGAAAGAAGGGAAAGAGGGAGGAAGGGAGAAGGTAGAGAGAATAGAGGAAGATAAGAGGAGAGGGAGATAGGGAGAAATATAAGCATTTGTTAAGCATCTTTTATGTTCCAGACACTTTTCAATTATTATCTTCATTGATCCTGACAATAACCCTGGGAAGGCAGATACTCTTATTCCCATGTTGTATATGAGGAAACAGGGACACAAAAAGATTAACTTGCCTAATGTCACTCAACAACTAACTGTCTGAAGTTGGATTTCAACTGGTTTTTCCTAACTTCAGGCCCAGTTTTCTATCTACTGTGCTACCTGGCTGCTACTTCCTTTGCTATATATGTGGTTTAAATGGGATCTGTAGGTAAAGGATCATGGATGAGGAAGTCTTGCCTTGAACATTTGATATTAGTCTTTCATGATTTTTTTTTTTACCCTAGGCTCAAGAATAGGGTACTTTCTTGGGGCAGGACTGATAGAAGGAAGTTCCAGTGGCTCCAAACGTAGACTTACTTCAAAAATTGAGCTTTAGAATGAATACTAAGATAAGAGAAAATTACTTTATCATATTAAACTGGCCCAGAATTCAGGATCTTGGATTATAAATTTAATAGTTAGAAAGGGTCTTGCGCCATCTGATCTAGTCCCATTATTTTACAAAAGAAAATACTAAGGCCTAGAGAGATGATGTGAATTGCTCAAAGTCATACAAGTCATTAGTTGCAAATCTAGCATTAAAACCGAGGTTCTTCCAGAACTCTTTATATTATACCTGACTGGGATGGATATGGAGAAAAGTGAAGCTTAAGTTTAGGAGATGAACTGAGAAAACCATGAACCATGTTACCAGTGTTCATAATGAAGGTCAAAAGCACATTTGAGGTGAAGGAAAGAGATAAGTACAGTCAAACAGAGGAATATAGTGGGATATAAGACTTTTAGTTCTAGAAAGTAGTATAATTACAGGAAGACAGAGACATTACCAATGAGGCAGTTGGACAAGTATAGTGATTAGCATACTGGGCCTGGAGTCAAGAACTGTATTCAGATTCAGTTTCAGATATTGAATAGTTTTGTGACCCTGGAAAGGTAATTGAACCCTGTTTGTCTATGTTCGCTTAACTACAAAATATGTATAATCTCAGCATTTATCTTACAAGAGTGATTGTGAAGATCAAATAAGAACATTTGTAAAACATTCGGCACAGTGCCAAACAGTGTTTTATAAATGCTTTTTCACTCTTTTAAAAATTTTAATAATACTAGGTTTTTATTTTTAAAATACATGCAAAGATATTTTTCAACAATCACCCTGGCAAAGATCTTGTGTTACAATTTTTTCTATCCCTTCTCTACTCCCTCCCCTAGACAGCAAATAATTTAATATAAGTTAAACATATGCAAGTCTTCTAAACATGTTTCCACATTTATCATGTTGCACAAGAAAAATCAGATTAAAAAGGAAAAGAAGTGTAAAAGAAAAAAAAAGCAAGTAAAAAAATTAAAAAGGTTAAAATACTTTGTGGTGATCCACATTAAGTTCCCCATTTAATCTCTGAAATCCTGTCTGGATGCAGATGGCTTTTTGCAGCACAGGTTTATTGAAATTGGTCTGAATCACATCATTGTTGAAAAAAACCAGGCATATTAGACTTGATCATAACATATATTTATTGTTGCTTTTTACAATGTTCTCTTGGTTCTACCCATGTCACTAAGCATCAGTTCATGCAAAAATTGCCAGGCCTTTCTGAAATCATCCTGCTGATTATTTCTTATAGAACAATAATATTCCATTACTTTCATATACTATGACTTATTCAGCCATTTTCCAGCTGATGGCCAATCATTTTTCAATTTCTTACCACTGCAAAAAGGGCTGCTACAAACATTTTTGTACATGTGGGTCCTTTTCCTTTTTATGTTCTCTTTGGGATACAGGCCCAGTAGAGACACTGCTGGATCAAAGGGTATGCACAGTTTGTTGGTCCTTTGGGCATAGTTCCAAAATGCTTTCCACAATGGTTGCATCAGTACTAATACAATAATTTATTAGTGTCCCAGTTTTCTTACATCCTCTCCAGCATTCATCACTGTCTTTTCCTGTCATCTTAGCCAATCTCAGAGATATGTAGTGGTACCTCAGAGTTGCCTTTGTTTCCATTTCTCTAATCACTAGTGATTCAGAGCATTTTTTCATATGATTAGAAATGGTTTTAATTTCTTCATCTGAAAATTGTACATATCCTTTTACCATTTATCAATTCTTATAAATTTGAGTGAATTTTTTATTCATATTTTAGAAATAGGCCTTTATCACAACCCTTGGATGTAAATTTTTTCCCAAGTTTCTCCACTTCTAATCTTGTCTACATTGGTTTGTACAAAACTTTTTAATATAATATAATCAAAATTATCCATTTTGCATTTCAGAATGTTTTCTAGTTCTTCTTTGGCCATAAATTCCTTCCTTTTCCACATATTTGAGAGGTACATTGTTCCTTGTTTTCCTAATTTGCTTAGAGTATCATCCTTTATTTCCAATTCATGAACCCATTTCGACCTTATCTTGGTCTAGGGTTTTAAGTGTTGATCACTGTCTAGTTTCTGCCATACTATTTTCCAATTTTCCTAGCAATTTTTGTCACACAGTGAGTTCTTATCCCAGAAACTGGAGCCTTTGGATTTATCAAACACTAACTTCTTATAGTCATTGGCTATTGTGTCTTGTGATCTTAACTCTTCCACTGATCCCATATTCCATTTCTTACCTAGTACCAAATAGTTCTGATGACTGCTGCTTTAGTATATAGTTTTAGATGTGGAACAACTAGGCCACTTTCATTTTCTTTCTTTCTTTTTTTTTTTTTTTGCACTAATCCCATTGAAGTTCTTGACCCTTTGTTCTTCCAGATAAATTCTGTTATTTTTTTTTTCTAGTTCAATAAAGTAATTTCTTAGGAGTTTGATTGGTAAGGCATTGAATAAGTAGATTAATTTAGGTAGAATTGTCATTTTTATTATATTCACTCAGCCTACCCATGAATACTTGATATTTTTCCAGTGTTTTAGATCTAACTTAGTGTGAAAAGCATTTTGTAGTTCTGCTCATATAGTTCCTGGATTTGTCTTCGCAGGTAGAATCCAAAATATTTTATGTTATTGACACTTATTTTAAATAGGATTTTTTCCCTATCTCTCGTTGTTGGACTTTGTTTGCAACATATAGAAATGCTGATGATTTATGTGTATCCTGCAACTTTGCTAAAGTTGTTAATTGTTGGTATTAGCTTTTTAATTGATTCCCTAGGATTCTCTAAGTATACCATAATGTCATCTGCAAAGAGTGATGATTTGGTTTCGCCATAACCTATTCTAGTTCCTCTAATCTCTTTTTCTTCTCTTATTGCCACATCTAACTTTTCTAATACAATATTGGATAGTAATGGTGATAGTGGGCAATCTTGTTTCATCCTGATCTTATTAGTAATGGTTTTAGTTTGTCCCCATAACATATAATGCTTGCTGTTAGTTTTAAATAGCTGCTACTGATTGTTTTAAGGAAAAGTTCATTTATTCCTATACTCTCTAGTGTTTTTAATAGGAATGAGTGTTGCATTTTATCAAATGCTTTTTCTGCATCTATTGAGATAATCATATGATTTTTGTTAGTTTGTTATTGATATAGTCAATTATGCTAATAGTTTTCCTAATATCGAACCAGCCCTCATTCCTGGTATAAATCCTACTTTATCATTGTGTATTGTCATAGTGATAAGTTGATGTAATCTTTCTACTAATATTTTATTAAGATTTTTTTGTATCAATATTCATTCAGGAAATTGGTCCATAATTTTGTTTCTCTAGTTTGACCAGCTTTAGGTATCAGCACAATATCTGTGTCATAAAAGGAATTTGATCAGTCTCCTTCTTCCCCTATTTTTCCTAATAGTTTGGATAGTATTAGAATTAATTGTTCTTTAAATGTTTAGTAGAATTCACTTGTAAATCCATCTGGCCCTTGAGAGTTGAATTGAATAATAGCTTGTTCAATTTCTTTTTCTAAAATTGGACTATTTAAGTAATTTATTTCCTCCTCTGTTAATCCAAGCAATCTATATTTTCATAAGCATCCACTTTTCTTAGATTATCGGATTTATTGTCATATAGCTAGGCAAAACAGATCCTAATTTTTGCTCTAATTTGCTCTTCATTTTTGATACTAACAATTTCATTTTCTTCTTTTCTTTTTCTAATCAAATTAATTAAAGGTTTATTTTGTTGGTGTTTTTCATAAAACCAACTATTAGTTTTGCTTAATAGTTCAGTAGTTTTCTACTTTCAGTTTTATTAGTCTCTCCTTTTTTCAGAATTTTAAATTTGATATTTAATTAGGATTTTAAAGTCACTCTAATAAGTAATTGAAGGTGGAGGTGACAACAAGAATGAGGTAACTGCTATGTAAATAGTTTGGGTTGACCTCAAAAGTGGAAAAGTATTTTCATCTTCTTGTTCTTTACCCATTTCTAAGCAGCTGCATCCTTTAGATGAACAGGAAGATGTTCCACGGTGCAAGAAACACAAATATTATAGTTCCAGAGGGCAAGTCCAGTAGAAATTGGGAAACATTGTAGAGTCAGAAAAAGAATCTTGACAAATTCCAATGGTAGGTTAAATCTGATAAACTGAAATTTAATGAGACTTAGGGACGTCTTCTTTTGTATCAGGATGAAAAAATCAACATTAGTAGTCCAAGATAGGGGAGGTATGGCTATTTACAAGTTTACCTGAAAAAAATAGTCTAGGGTTTTTAATGAACTGCAAGTTTAATATAAATTGATGGTATGATATAATAGCTTTAAAAAGCAAAAGCAATCTTAGTCTGTGTTAGGGGAGTTGATGAGGTCCAGTTCATATCCCTGATTAGGTCACATCCATAGTAATATGTTTAGTTTTGAGAACAACATTTTAGGAATGATGTTGATAAGCTGAAGTACTCAGAGGAGAGTAACCCATGTGGAAAAAGTGTTTAAGATCATGTCATATGAAGAGCAGAGCATAAAACTTGATGAGGAGAAGCCTGATAAAGAGAAGAGTTAGTGGAAGTCATGAGAACTATTGGTAAGTACTCTATGGTCTGTCCTATGGAAGACAAACCACATTTATTCTGCTTGATCCCACAGGGCTCAAAAAAGAACTATAGGTGAAAGCTGAAAAGAGATATAGTTAGATTCCTTGAAAGAAAAAAAAATACTACTAATAGTGACACTTGTTCCAAAGTGAATGATTTGCCTCTGAAGATACTCAAGAGGCCTTCTCTGGAGATCTTCATGTGGATACTAGATGGTCACTTTGCAGCAGTGTAGACAGAGTCTACTGTTCAGGGTTTAATTAGACTTGATGGCCTCTGATGTCCTTTCCAGTTCTGATACCCTCTGATTCTGTGAGAAAAAGAAGACGGATATTTTTGTTAATCTTGCACTTTCTACAATAATCCCTGGGGCTCCCCATATTATATGGCAACATCTAGTTAAGAAGTAGCCACAGAAAACAAAATGGAATCTTATTATCCTTCATCTAATTCCAAGAACTTTCTTCCATCTTATACAACTGACATTTCACATATATGAAATGAAAGTCTCTATCAAATAGTAATGTTTGATTAGAGCTCAGTCTTTGATTAGAGCTCAACCATGGATTGCTTTTGTGAAGTTCAAATTGAGTCAGAATTATTCTTTTTTCATTAACTGAAATTTTTACCCCTGAAGAAATTGACCTTGTTCGGTTTCATGAATGCAGCTCGCTTGAATTTGTTCTACAAAGTAATTAAATGGTAGAACAGCATTATACCCCACAACAATAAGTATAATGAGCATAAAAGTAAACCACCTTCTAATCTTTGCAGTATTTTAAAAATCTGTAAGTACATCAATCCTAATTCTTCAGTGTATTTGTGGTTTCATCAATAAATGCATACATCCCTCAGTGATATATATCAGAGATTCCAAATTTATAGCCCACAAAACTCCTGAGTGCTGCTGGAATTTTAATGTATTGAAATGACTAAAATGTAATTGGGAAATGTTTAATAAGATAAATAAAAACATAGTAAAATGTTAATATTTTAATTTGTGGTTTTCTTAGTCCGTCGCCCAAAGGGATTTGAGTTTGACACCACTGAGGGCACAACCCATCTGTGCCAACCCTTACCAAGAATCTTTGTCCTCCAGAAATCTTCCCCAAGAGTTATATCCAGGACATGGCAAGACTGTCATTCTCTCTTTATGTTAGCGTTCATGTCAAATCAATGTCCACTAAAGTTTGTCGGCTACTTTTTTTTTTTTACAATACTGATCGATCAGAAGGAAAATAATAACTTCAGTCCTGAGATCAAATGCCTCACATGTAGAGTACTACCATCTCATCTGTCTATTTTGGTTTCTTTCTGTCTCCCATCATTCAAATAGCTCCTGCAGATAACTGTATGAATTTGTATACATATATTGGATTTACCATGTATTTCAACATATTTAACATGTATTGGACTACCTGCTAGCTAGGTGATAGGTGGTGGGGGGAAGGAGGGAGAAATTTGGATCAAAAGGTTTTGCAAGGGTCAATGTTGGAAAAATTACCCATGCATATGCTTTGTAAATAAAAAAAGCTTTAATAAAAAATAATAAAGATTAAAAAACACAAATAGTTCTTGCAATTCTAGCTCTTCATTGGGGACTTTATTATCTCTCAGATGGAAGTGTTTAGACATGCTTTAATTTGCTTGGCAGTGATTTCACTATTCTAATGGATGGAATGGTTTCTGCTTTTGCTCAGTGCTTGCTTCCATAGTATTCATCTGCATTGGGATTATTTATCTTAAAATAAGAACTATATGTGGCTAAAGCCAAATATAGTAGTTAACTGCATATTATAGATTTGGACCTAGAAAGGATTAAGAACAGAGTCATTTAAATAAAGAAACGAGGTATGGTTCAGAAACATCAAAGAAACTGAAATCTGGGAAGTGAAAGTCACATCAAATTGACTAAGGATTTTGGAGATCCAGTTACTATCCCTCAGGCTGGGGCTCTCATAACTCACTGTGTGGCCATAGGCAAGTCACAGAGCCTTACTGGGTGTTAGTTTCTTTATTATTAAAAGTTACATGTTCCTTGTGACTTGCTTTCCAGATCAGTGAGTTCTTTGACTTAGATTGCTAGTTCTTGAAAGGTTTCAGCTATGGTCACTTCACTGTAGCACCACCTGCTCTAGACTGCTCTTTCTTCTTATTAGCAGTATTGCTACCATGAATGTATGTTCCTAAAGAACTAGCCTCATCTTGTTTTCTTAGCTGTGTATCCCAGCACATAGAATTTTATCAGTGTATCTAAAAATGAGAAGAATAATACTAGCAGCTTCCTCTTAGACTTGTCTTGAAGTTCAGATGAGGTAATGTGTGTAAAACTATGCCAACTTGAAAGTACCATATGCATATCAATAGTTATCTTTGTTATTTATTTATGTAGTTTACTTTACTTTCATTTATTTTTAGTTTCTGTTACTTAGGTGTGAAGTGAGTAGCCCCTTGCAGATCTAACTCTTCATTTCTAGGGACTAACCCTGGGAGAATCATGGCTCCTCTTTTACCATATGTTCCATACATTGGCTTCACACACCATATAGGGCTAAATGGTAAGGGACTGTGCTTTCCTTCCTCCCAAGAGAGGACTTTGAAGACAAGAATAGATGGGTCCTTTACTTAGTAAAGTGTCTGCCATAGAGTAAGAACTTAATAAATGATTTTTAAAATAGGAATTCTGCTCAAGAACTTCATTGATTCCCTGTTGCTTCTAGATTATAAACTCCTCTGTTTAGAAATTAAAATCTTTCACAAGTCTATTTCTCTTTTTAACTTTTTTATTAAAGCTTTTTATTTACAAAACATATTCATGGGTGATTTTTTTCTCAACACTGACCCTTGTAAAACTTTACATTCCAAATTTTTCCCTCCTTCCCCTGACCCCCACCTCTAGATGGCAGGTAGTCCACTACATGTTAAATATGTTAAAATATGTGTAAAATCCAACATATGTATACATAATTATACAGTTTTCTTGCTGCACAAGAAAAATTTGATCTAGATTCCTGAGAAGGAAAACAAAATGCAAGCAAACATCAACAGAAAGGATGAAAATGCTATGTTGTGGTCCACACTCAATTCCCATATGCCTCTCTCTGGGTGTAGATGGATTTCTTCTTCACTGAATAATTGGAACTGGTTTTAATCACCTCATTGTTGAAAAGAGCCATGTTCATCAGAATCGATCATTGTATAATCTTGATGTTACTGTATATAATGATCTCTTCCTGGTTCTGCTAATTTTACTTAGTATCAGTTCATGTAAGTCTCTCTAGGCCTCTCTGAAATCATCCTGCACAAGCCTTTTTCTCTAAACTTATTTTTACCTTACTCCTCCTCATGTACCCTGTGTTCTAACTAAACTGACTAGCTTTGTCTTCCAGTTATGTAAAATTCCATCTCCTTCCCCCTTTTGCTTTTGCATAAGTTGTGTCCTATACTTGGAATGCTTTCCTTTCTTACTTTTGCCCCTTAGAATCTCTTCCCTTTTAGATTTACTTCAAGAGTCATCTTGTTAGGGTGACTTTTCCTGGGCCTCCCACGTTTTTATGCTCTCCCTCCTTCAAATAATTTTGTATTCACTATGTGTTTACATTTAGGTGTTTTGTTTTATTTTTTTGATTATTTGTGTATATTTTGTTTCCCCTCCATAGAATGTGAGCTTCTTAAGGGGGAAGACTAGTTATACTTTTATCTTCATGTTCTTGGGGCTTTGTTATGTGAGAGTCAGTGAACACTCCATTCCCAAAGGAATTAAATGTGAGTATACTTTCTAGGGCAAAGAAGAGGCTCCTGATTGATCACAGCAGTTTGAAATGTAACTGTTAAGTAATAGAGAGGTGGAGTCAGGAATGTCATTCCAGAAGTGTATGGTTGAAAAGGATAGTGGACTGGTTATGTGGCAATAACTAAAGATAATAAATTGACAGATCATATTTTAATAGCATCTAGGAAATGTGAGGAAGACCTGTGGTCTACTGAGTACATTCCCCAATAATGGGCTTTGGAGAGGACATAACAGGAGCTGTACAGGATAGATAGGTTGAAATGGGTTATACATTTCGTTTTGTTAGGGGGATAATCAGTACCAGTGCTATCATAGAACCACTGTAGTATTGTCTCAAAGTAGGTAATAGTTTATAGTAGCTTCTAAGCACTTACTGAATAAAAATGATAATAAAAACAAAATTTATAATGATAACCAAACTATATTGATATAACTCTGGCTCATGATAATATCTCTTCCTTTCCTAGCCAACACCTTTTTGTGGTAGTTTTCTTGTGGGGCTGCTGACTATCTCTCTTGTCATCTGCCAAACTTGTCATTCTACTCTGTCTTCTTGCTTGGTTTCCCTGAAGGAGAGGTGGTATTTCTATGGTAACTCATGAAGCTATGTCATCTTGTCACATTCAACATTGGTTAGTGGCTAAATGTATTTACCAGATCAGCTCCTTGTATTGACTAAGTTTCCTAAGGTGTGTGTGTGTGTGTGTGTGTGTGTGTGTGTGTGTGTGTGTGTGTGCATGCGCGCGCGCGTGCGTGCGCATTTCTCTTATCCACTTCATGTTTTGGAAAGAGTAGACTTAACTATTGGGACAAGAGTCAGAAGTTTGCAATGATACCTGTTGCTGACTATCAGCAAGCAGTGTCAATATTTGCTATAGGTATACTAAATCTTTGATGTAGTCTTATGAAACTGTAACTAAAAGTTAGAAATGGGAGCAGCAATGTAAGATTAATCATTGCTGATGTTTTGTTGTTCAAATGCCTGGATAGATTCTGGCCTTACTCAATTGGCTAGAGAGCCAGCGTAGTCAAGTGGAAAGTGGATCAGCCTGGGAGTAAAGATATCATTACGTAAAAAGTGTTATCATTGTCATTGCTATCATTTCTTATGTGTTATAAAGTTTGCAAAGTGCCTTATGAATATGTTTTAATTCTCACATCAGGGATGGTAGGTGTTTTTATTATTCCCATTTTTCTGATGAAGAAACTGAGACAGAGGTTAAGTGACTTGTCCAAAGAGATCCCTGCATCTAATAAGTAATAAGTAAGCTTTAAATTCAGGTCTTCCTGACTGCATTGGCCCATAGGTTCCTTTAAGACTTGTCTTACAGTCTCAGCTTTTTTGTTAATAATTTCTGTGACCTTGAAGCAGTCATCCGATCTATCCACTTTCATTTTCTTTATCTGTATAATGAATGATTTGGACAAGAGAATCCAACAATCCCCTTTTCCTCTAAATTGCTAATCTTCATAATTATAGTGAGAATGTAATTTTATGGACGCAGCTTGGTGTTCTGAAAAGTGTGTTGGGCTGAGAGGCAAGACCGTGTTCTGATTCTGCTGCTTATGCCTGCTAGCTGCATGAACTTGGCCTTGTGTCTGAATTTCTTCACCAGTAAAATGGGTATAATAGCAATAACTGAAGTATCTCCCTCTCAGAGTTGTTATGTTCAAGTAAGAGTATGTATATAAAAGTTATTAGTATAGTTTAAAAATATTATAGCATCATCAGTCCCAAGTCATAAATCTTTCAAAAACAACTATCAGTCTATTGTATGAGATCATTATATTGCTTTTTTAATAGAATAAATGGGGCCCAGTACATTTTGCTGCTGAAGAAATCCACATTTCCTATGACTTACATTATAAGGAGACAGTGGGTGTCTAAGGAGGAGTGCTTGGCTTCTAGCCCAGTCCTGCCTCTTGTCATTTATTAGCTCTGTCCCCTTGGACACATTACCCACAATAAGATTTTCACTATTCCTTCACTGGAATTGTTGTGAGCATTACAAATGAGATTGTATATATAAGTACCTTTTTAACCATAGAAAAAGCTATGCAAATGTAAGCTATTAGTGGTCTGCAGGAGAATCTATGTCAATGAAGAATACCTGTCGTACAGACCATATACAACAAGAAACACTATCTCCAGAGCTCATCCATACCATGTAAATCTTGGATAGATAGTAGAAACTGATAGTAAATTGTGTCTGGGATTGACCTGGGCATGGAGAAGAGGCCTTTTTGATTGCTTGGGATTTTTTCATTGGTTTTCCTGTTGATTTATTTTTAAGCAAGTGCAATAGCTTTTTTATTTTTTTAAATAAACATTTAAAATTTTTAAACTGAAATACAGCATGAGAAAAGAGAATAATTGTCACGTATACTGCAGAGCATAAGAATGGATTCAATATAAAGCAATACGTTTCCAAATCAAGAAAACCTTTGTAATAAATGCTACATATTGTTTTCAAAGCTGTCCGGATTTTTGTGGTTGTGGTTTCCTTGTTCATTTTCTTTTAAAACAAAAAATTTTGTTTTACTTTATTTTTCTTCTTCCTTCCCCCCACCCTAAAAAAGGCTACAGTTACATTTATATGTGAATACGTGTATGTATGTGAATACGTGTATGTTTGTATATACTTATCTTTATACACACATATCCATAGATACCTATAAACATACATGTAATACACGTATATATTCATACCATACTTTTGTAAGATTGTACTAATTTCTATCTATCTTCTATTTCTCTCAAGGTGAATAGCATCTTCCTTCATAGGTTCAAATCTGTTCATGTTTTCCTCAATCAACCTGCTCATCATTTCCTCCATTATAGCAGTATTTCTATTCAATCACATCCTGAGAGATTGCCTATAAAAGTTATTCCCCAGTTTTCTCTATTCCTTTTTTTTTGGCTACATAAGTTTGATTTGTACAAGAAAATCTTAATTTAAAATAATTAAAATTATACTCTTTATATTTCAACAGTATTCTCCCTTATGATATAGTTTAAGGTCTGATACTGCTGACTCTACTTCTTTTGCATCTTTTTTTCCTGATTTCTTTGAAGTTCCTGACCTTTTCTTCTTCCTAATGAACTTTGTTATTATATTTTCTAACTGTGTAAAATAATTTTTAGTAATTTAATTGGGATGACATCAAATAATTATATTAGTTGGATATTGTTCTCCCTCCATATATTGTAGGACATATGACACCTTCACACCTACTTCAGAATCTATTATTCAAGAATCTATTGTTTTAAAACTATTAATAGTTGCTCCTGGGTACCACTGTAAATGTTTTGAGGTTAAATGGTATTAAGTAACTTAAAATTAGCTACTTTTTGATGAAATAAATGGGGAAGGAGACTTTTCAAATCCTTAGAAATTCACTCCCAATTCTGCAGAACTTTAATTGTGTAAAATATGTCATGCAGCTAGAGTAGATGTGTTGGGAAGTACAGTAACTTCAATGGGACTTGAGGTTGGGAAATGTTTATTATCCAGGGGCAGTAACTTTCTAAATAAACATTGTTGTGGTGACCTGAAAAAATTCTCATTCTTTGAAGAGTTACTCACCATCAGAAAAATTTATTCACTGAAAGAATAAGGCCTGACAATTTTATGGAGGGTAGAATGTATTCTGGAAACATGCTAAGGAAAAGGATGGGGACTGGACCTATATGTTCATTATTCAAAGGACTCTCAGGTCTGGCACTTCTTTCTGCTAACAAATGTTGGCACATTCATTGCAGTTTAGAGTTTTCGAATGTTGCCTGGAAGGCTGAGAGGTTAAGTGGCTTAGCCAGAATAAACCAGCCAGTATGTGTCAGAGGAAGGACTTGTAAAAGGTTTTCCTGGTCTCAGGAGCAGTTCGCTGTCCATTACACCATTCTGACTTGAATGGAAGCATAGCAGAATTTTCCTTCTAATCTTTGTCTGACAGAAGATTTTCTAATAGATTTTAAAACATTTAAAAACAACAATGAAATGTATTTGGGGTTTGTGACACAACAAAGTTGATCTCTACTCTTCATGGAATCCTGCTGTGTGTTGGATCTTTATCAGGGATACTCTTTATTTCAGAGGTGAATAGTATTCAGTATCTTTGCTTTTATCATACCTTCACTATCAAAAGACCATTAAACATCGAAAGCTGTATTATAGTTACTAGAGAATCTTTGATGAAAATATAGGAAAATGTGTGTGAAAGATTTCTTAGAAGAGAGCCCTCAAAGCTGGGCTTGGCCTTGCTTAGTGAGATGCTTTTTTAAATCGACAAAACAAAAAATATAATAGTATCATGTATTCTCTCTAAATTTTGGTTGTTTGTATAATTGCAAAGAAGTGATCTGTTTTTGAAAATTGTTTGCAAAAGCCAGCCAATTGCATTCTTATATTTCTCCCTTGCAATATCATTGGAACTGGCCAAAATTACCTCGCTGTTGAAAAGAGCCATATATACAGTTATTCTTTTCTTTATTATAGTTTTTTATTTACAAGATATATACATGGGTAATTTTTCATCATTGACAATTGCAAAACCATTTGTTCCAATTTTTCCTCTCCTTTCCCCCACCCCCTCCCCCAGATGGCATGTAGACCAATACATGCTTAATATGTTAAATACAATATATGTGTGCATGCCCACACAATTATTTTGCTGCACAAGAAGAATAGGACTTTGAAATAATGTACAATTAACCTGTGAAGGGAATCAAAAATGAAGGTGGACAAAAATAGAGGGATTGGGAATGCTATGTAGTGGTTCACACACTCATTTCCCAGAGTTCTTTTGCTGGGTGTAGCCGGTTCTATTCATTAATGAACACATGGAACTGATTTGGTTCATCTCATTGTTGAAGAAGGTCTTGTCCATCAGAATTTGTCATCATATAGTATTGTTGTATATAGTCATTCTTACCAAGATTTTTTAGAGATGAAAAAAGAGGTGTATGGTTTGAGGTGGCTTAGATGACAAAATGCTACACTTGGAGGCAGAAAGATAAATTTGAATGTGGGCTTAAACAGTTATTAGTGATATCATCCTGGGCAAGTCCCTTAACCACTGCTTGCCTTAGTTTATTTATCTGAAAAATGGAAGTTATAGTAGTCCCTACTTCTCAGGCTTGTTATAAGGATGAAATGAATCAATATATGCAAATCACTATAAAACTATATTTGCTACTATTATTAATATGAAATAGGAATTACAAAATGGATTTAACAATTCCATCATTAAGACTCCCCCAAAAATCATGAAAAGAGAAATTAAGGACTTATCAATATGCTAGTTCTCAAAACTCTTCTGGGTATAAAAATTTAAAAATAGCATATAAGGAATATGTACTCTGCATATATACAACTCAATAATGATGAAATAAATGATCATATGTTAATGGTATTGTTCTTCCTTGTTTCTCTCTCTGTGTCATGTTGCCTCTCCAGAATTAACAAAAGTGCTGTGAATATTATGGTACTCATAAGGGCTTGTTCTAAGATTGCTAAATCAATAAGGAATTGCCTTTTATGGATCTCAGGCTTTCTCAAATACTTTTTTTCTTCTAGGCCGACATATTGTTTTCTTATAAGTGTTTATAGATTTTGGAGCATTAAAAACTTTGTATTGCCATCTCTTGGCTTGTTTCTCTTGCTTCTTGTCTTTTTTATTTATAAATTGTTCTAGTTCTGCTGAATTCACTCTCTATCCTCTCTTTTAGGTCTTTGTAAATTTCCCTGTACTCTTTATATTTATCATTCATACAGATTAACAGGTTACCAGTTTTGCAGAGAAAAGCTAATATTTTAGTAAACCTCTTTGATGTAATTTTTCTTTTGTTTTTAATATTACCAACAGTCAAGCTTTCTCTTATTATTGGTAGTGGTTGATTCATTGTTAAAAAAAAAAAAAAAGCATTCTTCTCGTCTAAATGGACAGAATTTACACAGCTATGCTTTGCAACAGGTCACCATCCTACTAGTAATCTTTTTTATATAATGTTCTCTAACCTATTGCACAGGTGGATAAATCAACTTCTTTCTGTAGTTGTAAAGAAGCATCAGGATATAATCTCTTTTTCTACAGGCTCAATGAAAATACCTAGGTAAAAGTAGCAGATAGGAAGGTTGAGATGAGCTGTATGTACCTTGTGTGAGGTCCAAAGTGTTTTCCATTAAGTTTTCTTTGTTTCATGTAGCTTGGAGGATGTTTTTGCTCTGGCAAGAACCTATTAAAATATTTTCAAGTTTTTGTGCAATGATGTCATGTCTGGGAAGTTGTGAGTAGCTATGGCTTTAATAATAAACTCTAACCAAAAGCAGGTCACTCATATCAGTATAATTTATTGGTTGATTTTTCTAGAAATAATTTTAGAAGGCATATTTGCCACCTACCATTTCATGAAAGGCAATAAGTTTCTGTTGCATAATTCTTGATACCAAATCATGCCTTTCTAAGTATTCAATAGGTATTAAATTTTTATAGCCTGTAGTAATATTTTACATGGTTTATACCATTGATCTCTATGTCTAGGCTCCTTAATGTTAACTTTTATCAAACTGCTGGTAGTAGCAATCTGATCCTAAATTATCAATTATTTTTCTGTTTCCATAACCAAATCCTCTGTGAATCAGCCATTTCTTATACTTTGTTAACGTGTTCCTGAGTTCATGAAAAACACCCATAAAGGCCCTTTGGTTCCACACTCAGATCTTTGGCATTTCAAATGCTTCATATCTAAGCAAAAATTTTTTATTACATTTTAAAAATCCATTGGTGAAGTCATTTATGCTTCTTTCCAAAAGTATATTTCTGTAGGATTTGGGGATATTTACCATCTGCTTAATAAATGTTTTTCAATCTTCTTCCATTTTTGGTTAAAAAAATAATCTTTTAAGGTTGCATTAAGGTTATGTATGGACTTCTATATTTCATTAGCTTTGTGTACTGTTAGGATACATTCCAAATTGGTTATGGTCCAGATTGCAGTTCCAAAAGTGTACATGAAGACCAGCATTACATAGATGTTAAATACTTTGAATATGATCTTTCTATTCAGCTTACATTTCAAATAATCTGTATATTTTGGCATTATTTAGCCATATTTTTCCTGATGACTTTATGATCTGTGTCTTGTTTGAAGGAGACAGAGATATTTATATGTATTCCTTTGGTCCACTAGTATCATTTGACTTTGAGATACATAAACATGTAATTTGTTTATCTTTGATGAGGTTGGTGGCATACTCACCTTTTGGTAATAGATATGTGATGTCATCTGTTAAGAAAGGTGCAATAAAGCTTATGCCACGGAAGAAGTTGGTAAAGGGCTTTGCTAGGAATTTATGTGTCACTTTGAAGCATTTGAGTCAATAACTGTTACTTAGCCATATCTAATCCTTTTCAATTTTGTGAAGAAGCTAGTTTCAGTCAAATCCTTTGACTTAATTCTTCTCTCATTATATTTTTAAAATGTTGGAAGTTTCTCTTGTTTGATCCAACTTATATTTTGGAATTCTTGAAATCTGACAGATGGCCAGGAATTTGCTATATCTTCCTTATTCCCAAATTCTCTGTCTTCTTTGATTTCTTTGTTTCTTAAGATAAAGTAATAAATATTTTGATCAATGTTGTTATTTTTATATCTGTGCTACTTAGATTCCTCTTTTTGAGTTAAACTTTTGGATTTACTTTCACTTGCTAAATAAAGGAATCTAGAATTTTTGATATACATTTATTTTCAGGTTTCTGTTTTATCCGTTTCATTTTTATTATCTTTGATCAGATTTTCAATAGTTCTCTTAAGCTACCAAATAGTTAACTTGGTATTTGACTGCTTACTTGCTTGGTATTTGACTTGGTATTTGACTGCTTACCTTTTATTTTCTTAGCAGATCAAAATTTTCTCTTATGTTTTTCATGTGGGTTGTCACATATTATTTTGTGTGTAGATCCTGAAATGCTTTATACTTTGTGTCAAATATTATGGAAGAATGTTGGGGAGGTTTCCCCATGAGGATTATAGCAGTGATGCCTTGTGTTTTTTTTTTTTTTTTTTTTTTTTTTGTTTTGTTTTGTTTTTTTCATTGCTATTTTGGTTTGGTTGGTGGACTACTTGGATTAATGTAGTTATATGTGAAAAGGGGCTTTTTCATAATTCTAGCCTAAGTAAGCCAATTTCCTTTCTAAGATAATTTGAGATGTTAGTGTTGTTTTATTTTATGTAATTAGATTTTCATATGATAGAGTTTACATCAAATAAAAATTTAAATGACCTTGGGGTCTTCAACTTTTCTCACATCACATTTTATTAGCTTCTTGATTTTATCTTTTATTTCCTCTAATCCAGGTGTAAGGATGAAGTGATTCCCTACAATTGCTATGAATTGTGAGTTGAGCTGAGCAGTACCATTGGCAAAAAGCAATATTTAAGCCCTTCTTTATAAGTGGTGAAGTATGTTTCAATTTTTTTATTGTAATACTGTTGCATAATGCAAATGTTTTTGCCTACCACCTATTTCATGCTCAATTATGATTTTCCTATGTTAGTATTAGTACTGTGTGTACCAAAGCATTTTCAGCAAGTAGGGAATTTCACATTTGTTTCAATATGTCTTGCATTACAGTATAATAGAGACAGAGATAGCATTATAATAGAACTATACATTGAGAGTTGGAAAGGATGTTGTTCTTCATCAGGTCCTTCTTATGGTACCAGCTTGTGAAGGAGTGCTGTTATTTTGGCCATCCTTCATTTTAAGCTGATTATCTTAGAGTAAAACTAATCTGAAAGCCTATTCCACACCATTGATTTCCTTAAATCTTAAGGACAATTACTTACATTGACCATGTAAGCTATCAAGTCAGTTTCTAAAACAGTGTTTAAAAGTTATTTCTAGGCCTTCACATCTACCTGATAATCTGAGGACCCACAGAGTTGCCACTAGTAATGATATTGGGTGTTGGAGTTAACATACTTTACTGTACTTCATGGTATAGATCTTGGATACAACTTGGAATGTGTCATCATCATTCATCCATCTTCTCTTCATCATCCTTATCATCTCATTCCATTTATCTTTTTATATGGTTCAGTTTAGTCTTTTGACAAGCACCTCTCCTATTATTCTTTTGTTTTCAATATTCTTTGTACTATTACAAAGGAGTGTAATGCAGTTTTATAGTAGTTGAATAAGGGTATTAGGATGTTTATTCCTCATCCCCTCTACGCTCACTGAAGTACCTTTAGGACCATTCCAGAAGCAGATCAGAGAAGAGAGATGAAATAGACCTCTTTTAATACATTGATCATTTCTTTCAGATCTTTTAATTGGCTTTTGCCCCTATGTAGCTTGAATTAATGGGTATTTAGAATGGTGATATATTTTTTCTATAATAGTATTGTGTTTTTCCAAATACATGTAAAGATAGTTTTGTACATTTTTATAAAACTTTGTGATGGATGGTGTTATATTTTTAAAATAGTGTTCTTTTGTTTTTATGGATCATTATTGTGGTTATGTCCAGAGAATCTTGGGCTACAATAATGATTTGGTTCAATGTTTTTGGTTGAGTTCACTAGGAACTTTGGGTTCTTTACATGTGATATGGGGACTTGGAGCTCTTCATTCTTAATCAGCAATTCTGTATATTATGAACAAAACCCTGCAAGAAGAGATAGTAAGAGCTACCACATTTAAAACAACTATAGACTGTATAAATGATCTAGGAGTGTATCTGCCAAGATAAGAGCAAGAACTACATGAACATAATAAAATACTTTTTAGATCAATAGAATCAGATTCAAATAATTGGAGAAATATTAATTGCTCATGAGTGAGCAGAGCCAATAAAATAAAAATTACAATTCAATCTGTCTAAGCTATATTTATTTAATGTCATCCCAATTAAACTGCCAAAAAAAACTATTTTATTTAGCTAAAAGTAAAAAAAAAAATTCTTCTGGAAAAACAGAAGGTCAAGAATATCAAAGGAATTAATGAAAAATGTAAAGGAATATGGTTTAGCAGTACCAGATCTTAAATTGTATTAATAGGCAGTAATTATCAAAAGTATTTAGTACTGGTTAAGAAATACAAATTTTGTAATAAATGATGATAGTATCCTTGTGCTTAATAAAAGTAGAGATTTAAGCTTTTGGGATAATAATAAATTATTTATTTGGTATCAATTGTTGGGCAAGCTAGAAAGCAGTCTGTTAGAAATTTGGGATATATATCAAAACATTATTCCATTTACCCAGAGAAAGTCTTAATGGATTCATGACATAGATATAAAGGAAGACAAAGAAAAACCAGAAGATCATGGAACACATTACCTATAAGATTTACAGGTATGAGAAGAGTTTTTGAATAAACAAGAAAAAGAGAGAACACTGAAAGATTTTGTGCAAGTAAAACCAATATGAACAAGATTAGAAGGAAATAAGGAAACTGGAGGGAGGGGCATTTTAGTCAGTTTTTCAGATAAAAGTCTCATATCTCAAATATGTAGAGAACTGTCAGATTTATAGCAGCACAAGTCATTCCCTAATTAATAAATGGTCAAAGGATATAAACAGTTAGTTTTTCAGTGAAGAAGTCAAAACTATATATAATCACGTGAAAATGTTCTAGATCAGAATATGCAAATTAAAACATCTTTGAGGTATCATCTTTTTTATTAATTTTTATAATTATAACATTTTCTTTGACAGTACATATGCATAGGTAATTTTTTTTACAACATTATCCCTTGTACTCCCTTCTGTTCCGAATTTTTCCCCTCCTTCCCTCCACCCCCTCCCCTAGATGGCAGGCATTCCCATACATATTAAATATCTTATAGTATATTCTAGGTACAATATGTATGTGCAGAATCGAATTTTGTTGTTGTTGTTGTTGTTGTTGTTGCAAAGGAAGGATTGTATTTGGAAGGTAAAAATAATCTGGGAATAAAAACAAAACAAAACAAAACAAAAAAACAATGCTCACAGTTTACACTCATTTCCCAGTGTTCCTTTTCTAGATGTAGCTGATTCTGTCAATCATTGATCAATTGGAATTGGATTAGCTCTTCTTATCTTATTGAAGATATCCACTTCCATCAGAATACATGCTCATACAGTATCATTGTTGAAGTGTATAATGATCCTCTAGTTCTGCTCATTTCACTCAGCATCAGTTGATGCAAGTCTCTCCAAGACTCTCTGTATTCCTCTTGTTGGTCATTTCTTACAGAACAATAATATTCCATAACATTCATATACCATAATTTACCCAACCATTCTCCAATTGATGGACATCCATTCATCTTCCAGTTTCTAGCCACTACAAAAAGAGCTGCCACAAACATTTTGGCACATACAGGTCCCTTTCCCTTCTTTAGTATTTCCTTGGGATATAAGCCCAGGAGTAGCACTGCTGGGTCAAAGGGTATGCACATTTTGATAACTTTTTGGGCATAATTCCAGATTGCTCTCCAGAATGGTTGGATTCTTTCACAACTCCACCAACAATGCATCAGTGTCCCAGTTTTCCCACAGCCCCTCCAACATTCATTGTTATTTGTTCCTGTCATCTTAGCCAATCTGACAGGTGTGTAGTGGTATCTCAGAGTAGTCTTAATTTGCATTTCTCTGATCAATAGTGATTTGGAACACTCTTTCATATGAGTGGAAATAGTTTTAATTTCATCATCTGAAAATTGTCTGTTCATATCCTTTGACCATTTATCAATTGGAGAATGGCTTGATTTCTTATAAATTAAAGTCAATTCTCGGTATATTTTGGAGATGAGGCCTTTGTCAGAACCTTTAACTGTAAAAATGTTTTCCCAATTTGTTACTTCCCTTCTAATCTTGTTTGCATTAGTTTTGTTTGTGCAGAAACTTTTTAATTTGGTGTAATCAAAATGTTCTATTTTGTGATTAATAATGGTCTCTAGTTCTCCCTTGGACAGAAACTCCTTCCTCCTCCACAAGTCTGAGAGGTAAACCATCCCATGTTCCTCCAATTTATTTATGATTTTGTTCTTTATGCCTAAATCTTGGACCCATTTTGATCTCATCTTAGTATGTGGTGTTAAATGTGGGTCCATGCTTAGGTTCTGCCATGAGGTATCATCTTGATAATGATGGAATACTACTAGAAAGTAAGAAGTGATGAGCTGGCCGATTTTAGAAAAACATTGAAAGATGCATTTGAACTCACAAGAAGCAAAGGAGCAGAACCAAAGAACAGTTTACAGTAACAATAAATTGTTTGAAGAATAATTGTAAACAATCACGTTATTCTGAATTCCATAAATACTCAGATCAATATAAAGGACCTATAAAGGAAGATGTTCTCCACTTGCAGAAAAAGAACTGATAAATAGAAGTTTGCATAGTATGGTTTTACATATATTTATAAACATGCATCAGATGGTTGCCTTCTCTAAGACAGGGTGGAGAGGGAAGAAAGGAAACAATTTAGAACCTAAAATGTAACCCCCCAAAAGAAAAGAATAAAAGAAAAATTTAAAAGAAGTATAATAACTTCACTAAGAGTCATCAAAGGTTACAAGAATTAAGGTTATATGGTACATTGGACCCAATAGCAACTCTAAGCAGTTTTCAGACTCCCTGTGTCTCTCTCTGTCACCCATGGGAATGCTTGTCCCAATTCCAATATTAGAAGCCCATTAAGTCAGGACCACCAACCATGACTCTCCTTTTGGTAATTATTATTATTCATAAAAGCTAGTAGCTATATTATCCTTAGAGTCACTGGGGAGATTATCAAAACAGGAACTGTCTGCCCTTTATCCCTTTCCCTTCCTTAATTTTAAACTTTTTTTCTGTACTTTTCCTGACTTCAGAGTTGTTTTCTTCTTCTACCTCATTAAATTGCCCATTTGGTTTTTCTTCATTTTCTTTTTATAAAATCAAGATTTAGTGGATGCTCCAACCCAATATGGCCAATCCCTATTATATTTTACAAAGTGTATGTTTCTTTTACCCTGGGCTCAAAGATAGGTGATATTACAAGGCCTAGGGAAGCTATATTGGTTCCCAGTCTGATTCTGCTTCTATAGCGTAGGTCTAGTCCACCTTTATAGGAATAAATCTAGGTCAAAACCCAAAGGTAACACTGTTTTTTGAGCAAAGGCCAGAATGGAATGGGGACTGAAGCTAGGTCGGTACCTTGTGTGATACTTGAGTATCTTGGCTACCAGTGTCATTGTCTGTCTTCTTAATAATTCAGCTTTTTCTGTTGTTTGGTGCCCATGCCCTTTGGAAGTGCTGGTACATATCCTGATAGTAGTCTATTCAACTCCTGTGTACCAGTTCATTGTGTGCAGTGACCATATTTGTTTGCAAGGAAGCATTCAAAATTCCTTTGACTCGTGTGCTGTTTCAGGGATTCAGTTGGGAAAAACATATCTCCGGGAAGAGAATACCAACTTCTGTAAAAAACGAAAAACAAAAACCTTATCTTTCATGGTAAAGATTAGTCTTTCATTTGAAAATAGCACCCTGGTGCCTTCATAATGCTAATTCACTTTAGATATGTTTTATGGTACAGATAGGATGCCTCAGCTTACCTTATTCCACTAAAGAGAACCAATCACAAATTATGACAATTTCAAGAAATTCTTATTATGGTAACTTGTTCATTATTTGTATAATCTTAGGAGCTTTGTATTAATGCATTTTTGCCACCAGTTTAGAAGACCCATAAAATAAACTGTTTTATAGCATTTTATTTAAAGTTAATAAATTTATATCTACTGTGTTGAAAGAAGTCCACAAATCAGACTCCTTAAATTTAGGACAGTCATTAAACAGCCGTGCAACATTTATATTCTTAAATTTTAATGTAAACTATTCTTTGGAGACTCTATAGAGAAAAAGCCGTGCTAGTCTTATTGTCCTACTGTTTTCTTCCCTTTAAAATTATCCATTTATAGTTTTAAAAGACAGCAATCAAATAGGATACAGTAAGTTTTGGTTGTTTTATCTTCTCCAATTAAAATTATGTACAGCTGTCATTGCAAAGCTTCTAGAATAGTGAAAATCAATATAGTATTTGTATCCCCTCTGTGGTTGTTATCCAGTTTGATTAGGAATGACATTTTTCAGGTTGCAATATGTGTCTATTATAATTCCTGTAAGATGCCAATTTTTGATATACTTTTTGGGCCTTGCCTGTTTTATAAACTGTGTTTAATAAACTCTTCAAATAGTTTTCAAAAACCATTCCTCTTTTCCCCATTCAATTTGTCCTGCAATATTTCTCTGGGTGCCCCTCATGTTTCCTTACATCTCTCCTACTGCTCTATTCTATTGTTCCTTATAGTAATATGCTGAGTGACTTCAGGAGCTTATTCAGGCAAAAATGAGCTAAACCAAATTTAGATTGTATTGCTAAAAACCATAATAATTAAAAATTTTTAGTTAAATAATGCTGAAAATCATATTTATCTTTTCAATCAAAAAATAATAAAATGATCTATTCCACTGCTTTAATTCCATGGAGTCAGAATAAAAGTGACAAAATACTGTGTACTTAGACTGTTGTCTAAGAATTACCTGAGCATGTCATGGGCCTTTGATTTTAGTGATCACAGCACAAACAGATCTGCAACAGAGTTTTGGAAAGTTGACTGAGGGTCAGAGGTGTTGAGTGATTGGTCCATTATCACCCAAGGGAAGAGGCAGGACCAGATCACCAGATCGCATATCTAGTACTCTAGTTTTTCATGTTGTCTCTGTCTAACCTTGGTTTTTTGCTGTTATGAAGCCATCCTTTTGTTCATAGAAGGAAATCCCAGTGAAAAAGATCAGGGATTCTCCTTTTCCATATTGTCTTAGCAAGTTGACTGGGGATCTGAAAAGTTGCAACTGGGTGGTGTGCGTGCGCGCACACACACACACACACACACACACACACACACACACACACACACCCCTCATTGGTAAGAGTGATTTTAAGACCAGTCCTTTACCACACCATCCTGTTTCTTGTATGAAACTTTTTGTATGTCAAAAAGAAGTAAGGGAGATTATTTTAGTAGTTGAAACTAAAAAAATAATTTCAGGAACTCTTTTCCCCCTAAGAGGCATTTTGTTCTTCTGAAATGTCTACTTTGGAATTATGTGACTAAAAATAAACCGATAATGAAATCTATAAATGGTCCTTTCATACTGCCAAGTGGAAAGAGGTTGATAAATTTTTTCCCATTTATCCAGGTTCAATATGCTGCTCTTCTTTTATTGGAGAAATGAAGGATTATAGTTACATGTTACTTATACTGTTATATTGGTGCCGTGTTGATTTAGTTTTGCTTTTATGGCTTCTCTTTGTTAAAAGGGTGGGCTCCCACAGGGAGGGGAGAGGGCATTAATATCCTAAACAAGTTTGACATGAATAAAGAGGATCAGGGGATTATAGATTGAGAATTGGGAGGTGCCACAGAGAAATCTAAACTAACTTTGTTGGACAGATTGAGGTACATTTGAGGGTGGGAGAAGTTAAATGACCTGCTTAGGTTCACACAGCTAGTCTATGATTAATAAGGTAGGAGTTAAACAGATCTTGCTAACTCTTAACATTTGATATTACATATTTATGTTCTGCCAGTAAATGTGCTTTTATCCATATGATTATAATTCCAGTTTTCCTGAGAAGGTAAAGCTAAAGTCAAAGCTTCATTTCTTAAACATCACTTTGAGAAGTGTGTAGAATGTGAATTGTGATGTTTAAGAATGGTTATATCTCTGAAATGAAAATAAGAGAAAGTTTTGGCACCAGTTTAAATATTGCTAAAACTATTCTAAGATTTTAACTGGAAATTAAACTACTTATTAAAAAATAGTGGGAAATCTTAAGGAAACTTAGATATGTTTGGAAAGATACCTTATTAGTAAATATTTAGAAATATGTAAAAAAACATTCATAAAACTTATTTATTAATAATATCACTGATGATATGATAATTCCAAGGACTGACAGCCACCTAAAGCAAGTGAACCCAAACTGAAATACATAGTCATTTACCTGTGAGAATGACCAATTGACTTTCCAAACTGCTGACTCTTTAGGGTCACTGAAGGAAAATGCAACAGTTGCTAAAATGCTAAATAATTAAACAAGGCATCAAGGGTTCATTCCTTTGTGAGATATTTTTTTAAATATTGTATTCAAAACACAATAAAAAACATTTCTGACTTAATTGGCCAATAATTGTATGTCTCCTACTATTTTCCCCTTAGCTGGTATTTGCAAATGCAAATGAAATAGAGAATGCGGAGCATAATTACTGACCACATTGTATTTTCCAGTCTTTGAGAAAGCATTAGAAATTGTCATATTGGTTTTCACTGGAGTATAACAAAATATGATGTGTAGTGGTTTTTTCTTCTGAATTATTCAAAGGAATGATTTCTGCAATGAATATGACAAAATTTTATTTGAATCTCAAACTGATGATTGACCATAATTTCCACCAAACTAATTTGGCACCTAATATTTTGTGCAGTGGTTATTCTTCCCAGGAAAGAGAAGTGGCTAAATATAAGGGGAGGGGAGGCTAAACTATCTTTCCATTGTACAAACTATCAAGTATTCTAAGGTATATGTTCCCATGATGCCCTTCACAATCTATACATATTTACCTATTCTATGTGACTCATGTTCCACCCACTGTGGTGGAGCTCCTCTCATTTTCTTTTAATTTCCTAAGTATTTTTACCAATGGCACATGCATATTCTTAGATATTGCTTATTTCTTGTTTTGCCACTTCATCAGCTTATATCTTTTGTGTTTATTGGGTAACTTAGTTAATTCTGCATCTTGTATAATTCTTGGTATTGTTGCTACCTGCTAATGTTGACAGTAGACTTTCCATTGCTGTTTGGGTAATCTTCCATTTCTTTTCTTCATGTGATGGTCTTTAATTCATAGCCAGACAATATTGGATCAGCATTAATGTTACAAATATTGTTATTCATGAATGTTTCTATGTGTAGAAATTAGTATATAGAAAGAACCTTTATTCACCTTATTTAGACTATGAAAGAAGTTGTATCCAAATCCCACAGAAATTTATGGAAAATTGGTCTCCAAGAGGAAAAAAATAAGAATTAAATATAAGACAAAGCAGGAAAAAAAGATGAAAATTTTATGGAATGCAGCCAAAGCAGTTCTTAGGGGAAATTTTATTTCTCTAGATGCTTACTTGCATAAAATAGAGAAAGACAAGATCAATGAATTTGGCTTGCAACTAAAAATATCTAGAAAATTAACAAATTAGAAACCTCCAATTAAATGTCAAATTTGAAATTCTTAAAATAAAAGGGGAGATTAATAAAACAAAGTAAGAAAACTATTGAAATAAGAAAGAAAACTAAGAATCAGTTTTATGAAAAAGCCAACAAACTAGATAAATCTTTAATTAATATGATTAGAAAAAGGCAAGAAGAAAATCAAATTGCTAGTGTCAAAAATGAAAAGAGTGAACTTTCCAACAAAGGGAAGTTAGAGCAATAATTAGGAGCTATTTTTTCTAGATGTATGGCAATAAATCAGATAATCTAAGTGAAATAGAGGAATACTTAGAAAGATATAGATTGCCCAGATTAACAGAGGAGGAAATAAATTACTTAAATAATCCCATTTTAGAAATGGAAGTTGAACAAGCATATTAATCAATTCCCTAAGAATAAATCTCCAGGGCCAGATGGATTTACAAATAAATCCTACCAAACATTTAAAGAACAGTTAATTCTAATACTATGCAAACTATTTGAAAAAATAGAGAAAGAAGGTGTCCTATCAAATTCATCTTATGATACAGATAGAAACAGATATGATACAGATTTTATGATGATACCTAAACTAGGTAGGGTCAAAACAGAGAAAGAAAATTATAGACTAATTTTCATAATGAATATTGATGCAAAAATATTAGCAAAGAGATTGTAGCAAGAATATGCCATAGCCAAGTAGGATTTATACCAGGCATGCAGGGATGAGTCAATATTAGGAAAACTATTAACATAATGGATTATATCAATAAACAACCAAACAAAAATAATATGTTTATCTTAATAGATGCATGTATTTGACAAAATCCAACATCCATTCCTATTAAAACACTAGAAAGCACAGGAATAAATGAAATTTTCCTTAAAATGATCAGTAGTATTTATTTAAAATCTATTCTAAAAAAGCAAACATCATATGTAATGAGGATGAGCTAGAACCATTACCACTAAGATCAGGAATGAAACAAGGTTGCTCACTATTACCATTACTATTGAATATTTTATTAGAAATGTTAGCTTTACCAGTAAGAGAAGAAAAAGAAAGTGATGGAATTAGAGTAGGTAATGTGAAAACAAAATCATCACTCTTTGCAGTTGATATGATGGTATATTTAGTGAAACCTAGAGAATCAAGTAAAAATTACTAGAAACAATTTACAACTTGATCAAAGTAGCAGGATAAAAAATAAATCATCAGCACTTCTATATGTAACCAACAAAGTCCAGCAGCAAAAGATACAAAGAGAAATTTCATTTAAATAACTTTTGATAATATAAAATATTTGAGAGTCTGACTGCTAAGACAAAATCAGCAACTCCATGAACACAATTACAAAACACTTTCTACACAAATAAAGACAGATCAAATCAATTAGAAGACATCAAATGCTCATGGGTAGGCTGTACTAATATAATAAAAATGACAATTCTACTTAAATTAATCTACTTATTCAGTGCCTTACCAATCACATCTTTAAGAAATTATTTTACATATTTAGAAAAAATAATAGCAAAGTCTATCTGAAAGATGAAAAGGTCAATAAAACTATATTATTGAAAAAATGCAAATGAAGGTGACCTAGCTATGCCAGATCTAAAATTGTATTACAAAGCAGCAGTCATCAAAACCATTTAGTACTGGCTAAGTAATAGTTAAATAGTGGATTATGTTAGGTTCACAGGACAAAATAGTCAATGACTATAATAATCTAGACAAACTCCACAACCCCAGCTTTTGGGATAAAAACTCACTATTTGACAAAAACCATTTGAAAAATTAGAAGTTAGTATGCCAGAAACTAGGCATTGACTCACACCTAACACCGTATGGTTTGAATGGGTTTATGATTTAGATATAAAGAGTGATATCTTAAGTAAATTAGCACTAAAAAGTATAGTCTATCTCTCAGATTTGTGGAGAAGGAAGGAATTTGTGGCCAAAGAAAAACTGGAAATCATTATTGAACACAAAATAGATAATTTTGATTATATTAAGTTTAAAAGTTTTTGTCCAAACAAAACTAATGTACACAAGATTAGAAGGGAAATAATAAACTGCAAAAACATTTTTATATTCAAGAGTTCTGATAAAGGCTTCATTTCTAAAATATATAGAGAAATGACTCAAATTTATAAGAATTCAATCCATTCTACAATTCAAAAATGGTCAAAGGATATGAACAATTTTCAGATGAATAAATTGAAACCATTGCTAGTCGTATGAAAGGTGTTCTAAATTACTAAATTAATCAGAGGAATGCAAATTAAGACAACTCTGATGTACTACTATACAACTTTCAGATGTCAAAAATAATGACAAATGTTGGAGGAGATGTGGGAAAACTGGGACACCAATACATTGTTGGTGGAGTTGTGAAGTGATCCAACCATTCTGGAGATCAGTTTGGAACTATGCCCAAAGGGCTATCAAACTGTGCCCACCCTTTGACCCAGCAGTGTCTCTACTGGTCTTGTATCCCAAAGAAATCATAAAAGGGGAAAGGACACATAGGTGCAAAAATGTTTGAAGCTACTGTTTTTGTAGTGACAAGGAATTGGAAATTGTTCTATAAGAAATGATCCGCAGGATGATTTCAGAGAGGCCTGGAGAGACTTACATGAACTGATGCTATTATATCTCTATCTCTATCTATCTATCTATCTATCTATCTATCTATCTATCTATCTATCTATCTATCTATCTACTGATATATAGATAGGCATAGATATAGATCATTGTACACAGCAACAAGATTATACGATGATCAATTCTGATGGACATGGCTCTCATCAGCAAGGAAGTGATTCAGGCCTTTTCCAATGGACTGGTGATGGAGAGAGCCATCTGCACCCAGAAAGAAGACTGTGGGAGTTGAGTGTGAATCACAACATAGTGTTTTCCCTTGTTGTTATTGTTTGCTTGCTTTTTGTTTTCTTTCTCATTTTCCCCTTTCTGATCTGATTTTTATTGTGCAGCATGATAATTGTGGAAATATGTTTTGAAGAAATGGACTTGTTTAACCTATTGGATTACTTGATGTTTAAGGGAGGGGTGGGGGGAAGGAAGGGGAAAAATATTTGGAACACAAGGTTTTGCAAGGGTGTATGTTAAGAACTATGCATATATTTTGAAAATAAGAAGCTTTAATTTTTTTAAAAGAAAGAAAGGTGAGACTTGATTAGCGATTTGTTTCTGGAAGTATTGTTTTTCTAGCTCTTCTGATAGTCTTAGACATTTTGAAATGTATGAGTGATCCTAAGGGGTTAATACAAATAAGTGGTTTTTTTTCAGATAGATACCTAATTTTTTCCTGTTTAAAAACCTTCTAATCCATGGAGGATGTGAATCATGAAGTCTTTTCTAGCAGATTAGTAAATACAATGATTGCTGGATCATTATTAGAGTTTACTTTGTAAATCTACATTGGACAAATATGAGATACCTGCCACTTTTTAGGGATTTGATTTACAAATATGTATGTCTCTGTGTTCTTTACAACTCCTATGATGATAAATTTTAGAGTGTTGTTGAATTTTCTAGTTATCTAAATGCATACTCTGCCATGAAGTAGCAAAGAACTCTCTGGTTAATAATAACCCAGGAAGGAGTCCATGGAAAATACAAGAAACTGCTTTGAATCAAGGCAAGAGTAAATTTGTTTCTGTACTATGCAAGTAAACTGTGGGAACCTGTAGGGATATATATGTATATACATGTATATATTTGTCTGATGGGTCTGTGTGTAGGTGGAGGGAGGAGAGGAATCTACTTAGCATATTGTAAAAAACAAGAGATTTGAAGTCAGAAAACCTAGATTTGATTCTTAGCTCTGACACTTAACTTTCCAGTCTTTGAGATCTTCTGTAAATCATTTCCCACAATCATTGAATGTCATCATTGACAGGGAACTTGTGAGTATATTAGCACTGTAGTCCTTTTCTTTAGCCTGAAACTGAAAGTTTGGGTTATGGAATTCCAATTTGGACTTTAGTTTCTTGGGGATGGTATTGTGCAAGTTCCCTCTATTTTTAAAGTTTTATTGACATTTCCAATCAATACTAAAATTTGTTCATTATGTGGCCTCTTTCACTCCAGTCACAAAGGTCCTAGGGATACAAATGTTTCTCCTCAAGGAGAGACAGACTACATACCTAAGTCTGCAAAAGAAAAAGAGTGAAAACAAAAAAGTGTAGTTAAATACCAACTAAATTGGCTTTTACACTGTTTTTCATGTATGATACTCCACTTCCTCTCCATATGCCTTTGCTCTTGCCATACCTCAAGTACTCTAGTAAATCCCAAATTTACCTTATATTTTATTTATGTGGGCTTTTATTTATACCACTATATGTATGCATTATCTCTTCTGTCAGAATGTAAGCTCTTTGAGGATAGGTTTTTTTCATTTCTTTCTCTATAACCCCAGTACCTAGTAGGTACCTAACAAGTGCTTGTTAATTGATTGTGTTGGCCCTCTAGCTTTTTCTGTACAGAGCACACATCTCCTTCCTTTTCAGGTGCATGATGAGAATTGCCAGGAAGTAATTTTGGCATCAAGTACACTTGAGCTTCTTGGCAGCTGCCATTCTTTGCTCCTGTTTTTTCCTTGTGGCCCCAATTTAGAAATGTCTAACTTTTTTGGAACATGAGATCTCTTCGTATACTCAAATAGCAGTTCTGTTTCTCTTTCTATCCCTGCTAAATCTTTTCTTTTGTAGGCTGAACAACCCTAATTTATCACATTGACATGGACTCATGATGTGTCACTTTTTTGGTTGTCTTCTGATTATACTTCATATATGTACACCCAGGAATGACTCCTACAATGCTATAGATATAGTCTGACCAGAGAACCCAGAGAATACCGGCCCTTATTTTCCTTATCTGCAAAAAGATGTTGGCTCTAAATGATTTCAAAGGATGTTTCCAGATTGAAATCCATGAATAAACCAAGGAGAAAATACTAAATTAAGAAGCCAGGCTATTGATGCTTGATTCTGTATGTTCACTTGGCATGTAGTATGTAGCCTTGTCATCTGGCTGCTGTGATACATTCATATGTCAGTGTCTCTGTTTAACATGAGATCAGGACTATGGAAGAAATAGAAGCAGAGGATGCTCTCTCGTATGTCAGAAAGTCCAATGTGTACCTGAACCAGTTTTCTCTATAATATAACCTTATTAGGTGAACATTGTTGTAGATATACACTGATGGAAATCCCAGTTTAGACACCCAAGTCCATTGATGGACAGCCCTCCTTTTTAGGAAGTGAGGTCCTTATATTGAGCTGAAGTGTGCTTCTCTGACCTTTACACATTTCCACAATTCTTTGATCCAAGTCTAGGCTGAATAAGTCCACTCTCTCTTTTCTGTATAACAGCTGTTCAGATACTTGAAGATAGTCCCTGTATGCCCTTTCTCTTTTATATAAGTGTCCTGTTTCCCCAACTAAATATCTTCTATCCTTTCAGCTTATCTTCATAAGATATTGTCTATAACATTATTACTGTCTTGGTTACTCTTTCCTAGAAGTGCTACATTTTGTCAATTTCCTTCTTATATATGATGCCCCAAATTTAATAAAACAATTTATATGCCAAATGACTGTTGTGGATCCTGTTAAATGTGCTGGCTCTTTTTCCCAGCTTTGCTTTACAAATCTGATAAGCATATCCTTTTTATCTTCATTTAAATAACTGGTAATGTTTTTATACAGCTGGTGCCAAGGACAAATTCTTAAGATACTCCAAAGGAAACCATCATCCAGCCGGACTTTAATCTGTTTTGTAATCATTACCACTTGATTCCTTAAACTTCAAATAACCAATCCCAGAAATCACTATTGAATACTAGCATCTAGTCTCCATCTCTCAGTTGACTCTACATGAAAATCATGAAATGTTTTCAGGAGTTGTGGTAGACTCCAACTTTCCTTTGTCTGCAGTGTTTTCTTCATCTCCTGGGAAATCTTGTCAGGTGAGGATATTGGGCTAGTATGGTATGTCCTATTGTGAATGAAACCATGTATTTTCTTTGTCTTCATTGTCATTCGTTTCTGAATTTCAAAATAGTGCCTCTTTAATAACAACCACTACAATTGCCCAAGAAATTGAAGTTCATCATTCAGATCTATAGTTTGCAAAAATACTATTGACCTCTTTTAAAAAACAAACTAAGCAATTTGCTTGTCTTTAGTCCTTTATCATTTTTTCTGATTTTCTGCCGTAGTTGAGCAATTACATTTGCTAATCCAGAGCTAGTGCTCTGGAATAAAGTTCATGCTGGATCAGAAGTCCTGAGAATAGCCAGGTTTGTCTTACCACCTCCTCATTTACTTTGGTTTTACCTCCCAGTAACCACTTTTGCTCTCTCCTTCTTTCCTAGTTCACATGCCATTCTCCTCAATAAGGAAAACAGAAGGAAAATGAGTGCAATAATTCAGCCTTCTCTCAGTTGTCTATTAGCATCATACCTTCCTTCCAGAGCAAAGGTCCCATCCCTTCTTTGATCACTGTCCTTTTCCAACATAGTTAAAAAGCCCTTTTGTTGCTCTTACTTTCATCAGCAGCCTCAACTCAGTCTGAACTTGAGTGGTCTTGGCATTATTTTTCCTGATCCATGCTAGTATTTATCTTCCATTTCTTTCATCATCTTTCATAACCTGCCCTCACTCTTCCATCCTCTGTACGTGTCTCTTTCAAAAATTGAAGTCCCTTAATGATCCCTGCTGGGCAGCACTTCATTATCCTCATTTTAGTGTATATACCTTAAAGTTATAAAATTACAGTACTTCAAAAACATTCTATAATGTCTACTTCCAATTGCTCTGAAATATCAGTTCTTACTTTTGGTTGAAGATTTTCAAGTGTACAAATGAGATACTCTTTAATTTCTGTATTAGATCCTATGCATGCATTTCCACTATTAGCTTTTACCTCTGTTGGGTGTAGAACTAGAGGCAGCTAAGTGACCCAGCAGATTAGAATGGTGGCTGTGAAGGCAAGAAACTCTTGAGGTGCCATTCAACTACCTATATGTATTATCTGTGTGATCCTAGAAAAGTCATTTAGCCTTTGCTGCTGTCAGTTTACACATCGGTAAAATGGGAATAATAGCACCTACTTCTCAGGTTGTTATGAGGCTAAAATGAAATAAAATTTGCAAACCTTGAGTTTCTCTATAAATGCTGTGGCGGTGATGATGGATGCCCTTCAGGCTGCTCCTTAAGAAGTTCCATTTTTACCATAGCAATTGTCATATTATCTACTTTGGAGTATTCTCTCTTGACCAATAGGACATGTGTATGATTCCCTTCAAGTGACTAGATGGCATTCTTCAGGCCATTCTACTCCCATCACACACCAGGTAGAACTTCTATTTAGAGAGGTGGACATCTATATTCAGTTTCAGTGTAACAACATTTATGAAGTATGCATCAAGTGCCAAGAAATCTGCAAAGTGATAGTGATATAGGGACTTCAGTGAATTTTTTTTTTGCTTTCAAGTTATTCCTTGCTTCCTTAATAGTGAATCCAAGATCGTCTCTTAAGTCTGCTGTAGGGAAAGGAAGAATCTACTTTTTATGTAGCTACTACTATGTTCCAGGTTCTTTTCTGAGAACTTTTTACAAATATCTCACTTGACCCTCACAAAAACCATGTGAGGAGAGTGCAATTATTATCCCTGATTTATAGTTGAGGAAATTGAGACAGATGTTAACAAGCATGCCCACAGTCACACAGCTAGTAAGTACCTGAGTTTTGATTTGAATTAAAGTCTTCCTCAGTTTTCTAGCTCCAGAGGTTTATCCACTGTGACACCAGTTGCCTTTACCTGCTGTAAACAGGTCTTAGGACATAATCATCCCAATGAAACAAGTAGCTTTTCCACAGATTCTCTTATTGGTGATAAGACATTTTATAAAGGCTTAGCTTTTTGCAATGTTACTTGGCTACTTCAAATGCTCCATTTTGGCACGTCACGTGTAACTATCTAGGTTTCTTAGAGATCCTGTAGAATTATAGACCAGATGTCACAATGTATTTCCACATTGATCTTGGTTTTGAACCCATTTTCATTCCTTAGGTTCCAGTGCAGATTGCTTAAAGAAGCAGTCATGGCCACAAAAAGGAAAAAATGCAATTGTAGAATCATTTCCAAAGAAAATAATATAAAATTTGCACGATTTGTGCTTTTTCAGTTTTTAATCTACTAACCTTTTCTGAATCATCTCTTTTATACCCTTTACTAGGGATGTTTTGACTGTTCCTATTTGAAATATGGCTTTCACTTTTTGCACTTAGTGAATTTTCAGTTTCAGAGCTTGTGAATCTTATCCTTTGGATTTGACCTAAGTGCACATTGTAAGTGATGAATTGGCTATTGGTATTTCCCTCCCAAAAGAGAATCTACAACAAGTGCTAATGGCAGCATTTGTTTTTGAGAAATATATTAATATATTTCTTTCAAATAGATATACTTTTAGCCAGTCTGAGATGTGTATAGTGGTACCTCAGAGTTATCTTACTAATGCAAATTAAGATAACTCTGAGGTACCACTACACACCTCTCAGATTTGCTAAGATGATAGGAAAAGATGTTAAATGTTGGGAGGGGATGTGGGAAAACTAGGACACTAATACATTGTTGGTGAAGTTGTGAACTGATAGAACCATTCTGGAGAGCATTTTGGAGATATGTCCAAAAGGCTCTCAAACTGTGCATACCCACTGATCCAGCAGTCTCTATTGGGTCTCTATCCCAAAGAAATCATAAAAAGGGAAAAGGACCAATGTGCAAAAATATTTGCAGCAGCCCTTTTTCTAGTGGCAAGGAACTGGAAACTGAGTGGATGCCCATCAGTTGGGGAATGGCTGAAAACATTATGGTATATGTATATTATGGAATGTTATTGTTTTATAAGAAATGCTTGGCAGGATGATTTCAGAAAGGCCTGGAAAGTTTTAGGTTAATTCTTGCTAAATGAAATGAGTAGAACCAAGAGAGCATTGTACACGGCAACAAGATTATGTGATGATCAACTATGATGGACTTGGCTCTTTTCAACAATGAAGTGATTCAAATCAATTCCAGTAGAATTGTGATGGAGAGAGCCATCTACATTCAGAAAGGATTATGGGGACTGAATGTGGATAACATAGTATTTTCATCTGCTTTTGTTGTTAATTTGTTTTTTCTTTCTTTCTTATTTTTTTCTTTTTGATCTGATTTTTCTTGTGCAGCATGATAAATGTGGAAATATGCATAGAAGAATTGCACATGTTTAAACTGTATTAGATTACTTGCTGTCTAGGGGAAGGGGTGGAAGAGAATGGAAGAAGAAAAATTTGGAATACAAGGATTTGCCAGGGTGAATGTTGAAAACTATCTTTGCATGTATTTTGAAAATAAAAGGCTATTATATAAAAAAGAAAAAAGAGAGATATTATTTTGACTATGTAAGATATTTAAAAGATAATGTTTTGAAGGAAGACTGGTCTGATATTCTTATCAAAATGTAGAGTAAATGGTATCATTTTGAGGTTGTGTCCAATCTTGTATTAATAATTTGGGAGGTGAATTAAAATAAAATTTAATAGTAACATCCATAGGAGTAGTGGTCGTCGTCATCAACATCATTATCATCATCTTCTTCATCATCATCATTGTACAAGTATTAGGAATAACAGTTGTACATCCCCTGAAATGGTCACATTATTCCAATTAGCACAGCTTATTTCCACTAGGCTGGAACCAATTACCATTCCAAAAATACTTAAAGCTTTGATCATATGAATTTGAATACATGCAGTCACTTCATGATAATAAATTTTTGCACTACTTGGGACCTAGGTATAACAATAAAAACAAAAGTTTTACTTTGGCTGTCTTTATAATTGTCAGTGACCTTAAATTTGACCTTTTTGTTTAAGACTGAGTTCTTTCCATTCTGATGGGCCAGGAAAGGTGACATGATAGGGCACACGTATATTGTTTATTTGCTTTATAAACTTTTAAAATTAGTTGTCAGTAAAATGTATTTAATCGAAGGTAAAATGTTTAAGGAATTTTTTTAAAGAACTGGCTACCCCATTTTCATAATCAAACCAAGCATTTTTACCTACTCTGCCATAAGAGATAATTTATAATGGATAATTTAATGAATACAGAGAGAGCAAATGATTAGAATTACCTTAGGATATGATTCCATATGGAGGAATGACATGATTCCATATAGAAGCACATTTTCATCTGTGTTTCAGACAACCTTAATCTGGAGCACATATGCCTGTGCCTTGGAATTGAGGTGAGGCATTTACATGGTATATCACTGTGCAATATGTAGGACTTCTGGAGAAAAGAAGTGTTGATTTGTTTCATAAAGTCATTTCCCTACTGAGGCCTTATATCTAAGCTACTTTCTCTAGGTAGGTGTAATTTTCTTCTCTAAATTGCAATATTCTCTGGGAGCAGGTTTCTTGAGGAGCTTCTGGAGGCAGCCTTCCTTTCAGTTCAGTGTGATCATCTCAAATGCAGCCAGGAGTTTAAGTATTGTTTCCTTCAAAGTCTTATCTCCTTCACTTGGGGTTTGGCTAGTTTTTCTGGAGGTCCTCTGTAGTCTTGGTTCCGAGAGCTTAAGCTGCCTTCTCTGGCTTGTGAATCTCCAGGAGTGAATCCTGGTTGAGGCTCCTGGCTTATATATGCTTTCTTAAAGGTGTGAATCTTGTGGAACTAGAGAACTGTTAAGTATCATGCTAAATTAGATAATTATTGTCTCTATCAATTCCAGTGACTTAGCACTTTGTAAGAATCCTAACAGGTAGGTATGAGAAATTTCAAGTTATCGTTTCTCTGGACTTGGACACTGTCTTGGGAGCAGAACACGCTGTATGTTCACCTCCCATCATTCTTGATTTCATTGCTTTTTCATTGTTCCCTTGTGGTTTTCCCTGGAAATCTGAAGCGCTCTCTCTCTCTCTCTCTCTCTCTCTCTCTCTCTCTCTCTCTCTCTCTCTCTCTCTCTCTCTCTCTCTCTCTCTCTTTCTCTCTTTAACTTATAGAAATTGGTAATTGTCATATGATAACTGGTACTAGGATTTGGTCCCACATCCTTTTGAAAAAGTCCCTCCTCTATTCAAAAGCTGCATTAACACCAAGCTGTTGACTGTTGCAAAAGTCCAACTTTTCAACACCTGGTAATGCCATATGGATGTGAGATATGGAATGTCCGCATTTGCAGAGAAACACAATGGCAGGTGACCCAAAGGATAAAGAAAAGATGCATGGTGAAAGACAGCATCAGTATATTACCATTGTTGATTTTCTTGTGAGAAGTGAGAGGGTCAAAGGAATAATTAAGGGCCTGTGCAACTGGTAACAAACATGTTGGGCAATTGGTTATATACAATGAGCAAATATTAATGTACTGAGTTAAGATGTATATGCTGCTGCTATCCACAAGAACTTCAGAGAACCAGAGGAAGATTTCAGAAGCATCTTCTATGGAGAATTTACAAGAAGATGTGGACAAAACTCAAGCAACATGAAAACATATAGATATGTTACATTCAATACCATGTGAAAGGGCTTCCCTACTGATGAGCTGATAGTAATATTAGCTATAATAGCTCCCATTTATACACAGGTTAAAGGTGAACAAAATTTTTTTTATATAACATATGTGTGTGTGTATATACATATACATACATCCACACATGCATATATATGTATATATACCTAATTGTGGATAAATGGAAGTATTGAACTGAAATCTGAAGTTAACTCAGATTCCTTTTGTGTAAAGATGCCTAATGTTTGTTATCTTGGGAAAGAATCCCATTTCTTTAGTTCCTTAGTACTGTTTATTGAAGTAAATTCTGATAGTTTCAAAATGGTTTAAATTTACTTTCCATCCAAAGTATTACTTCCCCATTGTGATCATTCACTGACCAGCTAATGGAGTTGATTGTTTTCCTTTGGGGCAGATTTATTATTTATATATATATACATATATATATATATATATATATATATATATATATATATATATATATATATATATTCTATCAGAAAGGCAGTAGTGTAAGAAATGTACAGAATTGGGACATGTTACTGCTGAAGATGTATTTGTCTTTCCTTACTGGGACCATCCAGGCCCTGTGTGTTGCTCATTACCAGAGAGAGAGGGAGAAAGAATGTGTGGTGGGTGGAGAGAGTGGGTATTTAGCCTGCAGAGAGGATTTGAAAGGCCCTTCTGAGTCTCAGTCTACCAGAGGTCCCCACTCTAGTCCATTGAGAAAAGAAACAAACACAGATACACAGAGCAATAAGCTGAACTGTTTTTTGTTGGATAGACAGAGCAAAAGAGAGACTAAGGGATTTTCTAAAACTTTTTTTTTACCTTGTTATAGCATTTTATATGTATATATAAAATATAGCATTATAGCATTGTAGCTTTCACATGTCTGAATGTTCTCACTTGCAAATAATGTCCCTCTCAGGAATTTAAAGAGCACATAGATTTTTTGTCAGTGCAATTAATTACAACTGGAGGATCTAGGGGAATAGATAGTATACACTTGGTGCTCATATGAAACACTAGATATTAGCAAATTAGGCTTCTTAGAACTCTGTTGTTTTTGGTAGCACTGTCATTTGCCAGCTGGCTACTCTAAAGTAATCGCCGTTCCTACAAAGACGTCAGTAGCAAGGAATAACTTCTCTGTGGAAGAGTTTAATTTGGAGAAAAGTGAAAGATAATGACATGAAATTAGGCTGAAAAGTTTGAGGATTTGGAAAATGTTAAAAAGTCATCTATTTCTCAGGTCTTTTTATCTCTGCCTCCAATTCAATAGCTATTTCATTGGGGGATTTTAAGAAATGATTTCATCCAATGCTTCAGTTTCAATAGCATTGGGAACTGTAAAATAACAGCTACCCAGGCACAGCCAGGCAGTATTAACTATAAAAAAGCTCATATTTTACAGATCAGTGGTAAATAAGTGCTATAAGGGCAGTGGAACCTAGGCCTCAGTGACCTCTGATTACCAAATCCACAGTCATTATGTGATCATGCTGACCCAGAAAATAGTATGCAATTCAAGCAGAACAAAGTTGTAAAGGAGGAGGAAATGGCAAGTTATGTGTCAATAGGTCTGTGTAGCCAAACGTAATTCCTTTGTTCCAATGATTTCTATACAAAGAAATTAATTTTCAGCATATAGAAGTCAACATCAGAGAATTGCTTATCATATTGCACATTCTTAAATGCAAGAGACATTGATCAAGGCGTTGGCCCCTTTTAAAATTTTTTTCCACATTTTTATTTTTCTCTTTTCCAAAGTTTGTCTCTTGGCTTTTTTTAAAAAACCACAAAGACTTTCCATGTACAATATCTGTTAAGGAAGAGAGCAATATCTGCATGAAGATATACATAGATGAATAACAGATAGATACTCTCTAATGAATAAGAAACAAAAAAATTGTAGTTTGATTTTCTGTTCTGTGATGCAAATGGCTATTGAAAAATTCAAGTCAAGGTGCCATTGGAGGTGAATTATTGAATTAATGAAACCTTCATCGAACTCTATATGAGCACATTTCTCCAGGATCATTTCTGGCGTGGGCTGTGTAGTATGGAAAACTTTTAAAAATTCTTATTTGCCACTTCATCATTTCAAATATTCACTGTGTTCTGCATTTATCAGTGCTACAAACACATGATCCATCAATTCATCACTCTTGTTAAATTTTGTAGTTTGATATATTATTGAAGACCTTTTTACCTCTGCCAGAGAGATAGTACTGTCTTCCTGGATTGGTACTGTTTGTGGGTACCCCTGCACTGGGCCCCTAAACCTGAGGTCAATGACTTTGTTTATTTTTTAAAATTTACATTTTATAAGTATATTTGCACATAATTATATGAATTTTTATAATCCTATGTATTCTTTTTATATTGTATTTACTTGTTTATGTGTATTGTATTTTATTCATTTAACAGGATTATTTTGAGAAGGAATCCATATGTTTCACTAAGCTGCCTGTGGAATCCATGATACCAAAAACCACTAAACATTTCTGACCTTAGGATCTATGGCCCTGAAACAGGTAGAGATATCCATATATAATTTACCAACAAGCTGGTTCTACTACACAATGGTTTGCTTTGGGCAGTTTTCAAATCAAGTTTGTATTGTCTGAAGACCCCAAATGTTCTTCTGTCTAAATTAATGATGAGAAAATCTAATGTTGCTGTGGGCATACCCAAGCCACCTTTCCCACATCCTGTGTAGAAAACTAGCACTCTAATAGTATATTAGATTTCTTGGCATAGATATATATTCCTGATTTGATTCGTCTCACACATCATCCAGGATTATTATCTTGTTTGACTGTTGCAGTCACATCCAACTCTTTGTGATCCAGTTTAGGGTTTTGTTGGCAAAGATACTGGACCAGACTGGACTGAACTGCCATTTATTTCTCCAGATCTTTTTCATAGATGAAAAAAAAAAACTGAGGCAAACAGAACTAAGTGGTTTTCCCAGGGTCACACAGCTATTAAGTGTCTGAGGCCAGATTTGAATTCATGAAGATGAGTCCTTCTGACTTCAGGTCCAGTGCTCTATCTATTGTGCCACTTAATTACCCTGTGAGTTATTATTAAGTATATGAATACTTTTGTTTATTGTTGGGGTTTTTCCCATTCACAGCTACAGGAATCTAACATACAGTAGCAACAGTTGATTGTAAAAGTGTTTAATGGAAAGATTAAAATGAGATCCAGAATTCTTAGTTCCAACATCCATCTAGTTCACCTTCCCAGAAAGTTGGAAGTAGAAGACCTCAGTGGCCGTAAAGTCCAAGCAACCTGTGCCTAAACACCTCTGACAAGGGGAGGAATCACTGCACTGCTCTTTGATCGTGCTTAATCTTTGAGTTAGACCTAATTGGGAAGTTTGTTATTATATAAACTAAGTCTCAGTGTTTCTCTTTGGCACCCACCTATCACTTCTATTTCTACCACTTTGGAACCAAACAGAACTAATCTGATCCCTCCTCCAGGTGGAAGCCCTTTAAATACTTGATACAAATTGTTGTTATTTTTCAACCTATCCTAATGTGGCTTTAGCCTGAGCCTTTCCTCTACCATTATTGAATATTCTTCAGCCTATAAATAGCCTTTCTAAACTGTAGTACTCATACTGGAACACAGTACTCCAAAATGGGGAATGAGCAGGGAAGAGTATAGTGGGACTAGGACTTTCTAAATCCTGTCTACTCGGCTTGTCTGAATGTAGTCTGAGTTGGTCTTAGCCCTCTAAGTTACCATCTTGCACTGGTTCCTTGTTGGCATTGCTTTCTACTCAAACAAGAGGACCTTTGTTCAAATGAATTACTGTCCAAGCCCTGCCTTACCATGTTGTATTTTGGAAATTATTTATTGAACCTGAGTTTAGGCATTGCATGTGTTCCTTTTCATTTCATCTGCATCAGTTCAGCCCCAGTGGTTTGGCCTGTCGAGATCTTTTTAAAATTTGTGGTCATCTAATCAGCTGGCCATTATTAGGCTCTCTTCTGAAATGGATATATGAGCAAAGGCAAAATGCATTCTTTGCCATGTCATGAAAATATGAGAGTTGAGTTTCTCAAATTGTATTACATTGTTTATCCAACTAAGGTTGGGTAACTTTTTATTTTACTACTTTCTATGTAGAGTAGACTAGTACAAAATCAGAATTCATCAACAATTAAGTATTTGTTTTAAAGGGTTATCATAATGGATTGCATTAATTCTGATTTTAAGGGTATGGCATGTTACTTTGTTCTTGTATAATATTTTTGATGTTTTATTTTTTTCTCAGCTAGTGACTATGGATTGAGCATAACAATTCTGATTTCTTTGCAGTAATCTGACTCTAAAAATGCCATTCTTTTTTATCCTTCTAAAGCTAGCTTCTTTTCAGATACTGATGATTCCTTATGAAAAAAGCACATCTCCTTAACAGGATTCAAAACAATTAGTTTTGTATCAACACGTCTTACGGAGAATCTGCTTTTTGTCTCCCACTGTTTCTATATCCCTAATATTTGACCTTAAGCCTCATGCAATGATTTCTCCATTCATCTCTGTGAAATTTTCTTTGGGATATTTCAGATAGGATGTAACATTTAGCTTGTCATAATTGCAGTTGGTTTCAGAAAAAAAACCCAACAACAACAAAACTACTGGACTATTCATCTCTGTTCTCCAAACAGAATGAACGTATTGCCTAACACATTGCCTGGAAAATAGTAGGTGCTTAATAAAAGATTATTGATTGATTCATCGATGTGCTGGCCAGTTTCACTAAAGAAATGAGGGTGGATTTCTGGTCAAGATGGCTTCCTGAAGCCTGAAGTGCCATATAGCTACTCCAGCAAAACCTTCAAGTTTAAAGAAGACCAAATGATAATTTAAAAGATCCAAAAAGAAGCTGTAATAAGTGCCTTCTTTTATCTCAGTGCTAAACAATAGGTCAGGCAGAAGCTTTAGGACAATAAGGAAGAGGTCCTTCTTAGCAAATTTGAAGCCTCTGAAAAGGGCCAGAGACAACCTTCTATCTTGCAAGGCTCCTAGGGAAAAGCTGCAGAGTAAAGACCTTGGCAGCCCCAGGGAGCAGTAGCAAATAGAGGACACTGAGATGTTAGTTGAGATCAAGTGGTTGAGATCAAGACACCCCAGACCCAAGAGTTCTCACTTCTGTCACATTCTCTCCTAAGATATAAGATATCTCTCCTAAGAAGATATTCAAGAAAGCCTTAAAGATCCAACACTCCAAACCTCGGATGCACAAGTGAGGGGGCTTAAAACTGGAAGGTGCTTGTAAAGACAAGAATCCAGGTGACGTAGGAATAGAACCAATTAGGGTGATGACCTCACTCAAAAGTACAGCAGCAGACATAGCCTGTTACTGGCACAAAGTCCCCATCTGGGAATTGAAATTAGAGAGATGTGTAGGTCAAAGAAAATACTGTTCATTATTAAAAATTATGACAAATCTAGAGAATGCCTCCAAAGAAGAATTACTCCATGTCAAATACAAGAAGTGACTCAAAGGAAAAATAGATTTTGCATAGGGATTACATGACTGCCTAAAAGAAATGAAGCAAGAGATTTAAAAAAATAAATAAACAACTCTGGAGGAAAGAATTGAAAAGAGAATAAATAGCTTGGAAGAGAAAATGGTAAGCCTTACTTAAGAAAGATTCCCTAGAAAGTAGAACAAAAATCTGTGATTCCTGTGATACATCAAGATGTATAAGAACCAAAGCAAAAGATTGATGAACAGAAGAAAATAGAAACTGCTATCAAAAACAACTTACCTGGAAATCAGCTCAGTCATTGTACTCACTGAAAACCATGTATTTGTTTTTTTTTTAATCTCTGAAACTAATATTCCAGAAATAGTAAAACTTCCCAAGTCTATTCTAATCAGAGGACAAAAACAGAATATGCCAGTCTCTTCTGGAAAGGAATCCCAAATGGAAAAAAAGTCCCAGAAATGTTGTTGGGGGCAACTAGGTGTCATGGTGTATAGAGTTATAGGACTGAACTAAGAAAAACATCTTCCTGAGTTCAAATCTTACCTCAGACACTCACTAGCTGTGTGACCCTGGGCAAATCACTTCACCCTGTTTGCCTCAAGTTTCCTCATCTATAAAATGAGCTGGAGAAGGAAATGGCAAGCTATTCCAATATCGTTGCCAAGAACACCCCAAATGGGTCACTGAGTCAGACACAAATGACCAAAAACAATAATTCTATAGCCAAAGTCTAAACCTTCTACATCGAAGTAAAAATAGTGTAAGCATACAGGAAGAAGAAGTTCAAGTATCAAGGAACTACAGCTATTCCAGACCTGGCAGCATCTGCTTTAAATGCAAGGACACTTTAGAACACAATATTCTAAAAGGTAAAAAGATAAATGGTTATAATCAAGAATTACCCTAGAAAGGTAGATATAATTTTACAGAGGAAAATTGGACCTTTACTGAATAAAAGATGTTAAAGTATTTCTGAAGGAAAGACTAACTCTTAGTAGAACTTTGAAATGTATACATAGGATTCCAAAGAAAGATAGGAAGGTAAATTCTAATGAGCAAATTGAAGGGATTGCATTATGATATAATGTTAATATCATTTTTAAAAATTTTATTTTTAATACACATTGTTTTATGAATCATGTTAAAGAAAAATCTGAGCTGTTGTGTCCAGCTTTCTAGAGCCCCCAACTTGGGGTGACAAAATGTACTATTGCTCTCTAGAGCTCCCACTCTGGAGTGATTAAATATACCTTCCTAGAGGATAAGTGATGAATGAGTTGGGACTCCCAAGGATGGTGGGAAGATGGAGTCTGTTTATTTCAAGGGCTTTCCCCTTTTTATAATGTAACAAAAACAACACCGTGCAGTGGGACCATTTAACCAACTTGCTATTATACATAGTTTGCCACCTGGTATCACTCTGCTTCAATCTCAACACAGGTTGTCACCGCCTCCTGACTTCTCAGGAAGGCAGAGAGCCCTTGGGGGAGACGGGGAGCCGAACCAGACCTTGTTAGCAGGTTCCCTCTGGGCTGAAGAGGCTTATACCTTAGCCAGAGTTTCCCCACTGACTGTGATTCTCTAAATGAGCAAAAGGGAAAAAAATAAAAACAAAAACAGAAAAAAAGTAAACATAGCATTTGTTGATTTACATTCACTCTCCAAAGATCTTTTTCTGGATGCATATGACATTTTCTGTTCAAAGTCTATTCGGATTGCTTTGGATCATTGAACTGAGAAGAACCAAGTCTTTCATAGTTGATCATCACCCAGTCTTGCTGTTATTATGTGCAATGCCTTTTTGGTTCTGCATGTTTTGCTCAGAATCAGTTCATGTCAATTTTTCCATGGCTTTCTAAATTTACTTTGTTCATCATTTTATAGAATAATAATATTTCATTATCTTCATATACCACAACTTATTCAGCCTTTCCCCAATTGATTTTCCAAATCTTTGTTACCACAAAAAGAGAGTTGTTACAAATATTTTTTGCACATGTGGTTCCTTTTATCTCCTTTATGACTTCCTTGGGATACAAATTCAATAGTGACACTGCTGAGTCAAAGGGAATGCCCAGTTATATAACCTTTTGGATGTAGTTGCCAACATTTCTGTTACAGTATTAAATAATAATGATGATAATGGACATCCTTGTTTCACTCCTTATCTTACTGGGAAGGCATACAGCTTCTCTCCATTACAAATAATTCTTGCTGTTGGTTTTAGATAGATACTCTTATTATTTTAAGGAAATTTCCCTTTGTTCCTGTGCTCTCTATTGTTTTTAATAGGAATGGGTGCTATATGTTGTCAGAAGCTTTTTTTTTTATGAATTGAGATTATCATATAATTTGTGTTGGTTTTGTTATGGATATGGTAAATTATAGTAATAGTTTTTCTGATATTATACCAACCCTGCATTCTTGGTATAAATTCTATTTGGTCATAGTGTATTCTGCTGATAAGTTGCTGTAATCTCTTTGCTAATATTTTTTTTTTAATTTTTGCATCAATACTCATTAGGGAGATTGGTCTGTAATTTTCTTTTTCTGTTTTGGCCCTACGTGGTTTAAATATCAGTACCATATTTGTGTCATAGAAGGAATTTGTTAGTACTCCTTCTTTACCTATTTTTCCAAATAATTTACATAGTGAGAGAATTAATTATTCTTTAAATGTTTGGTAGAATTCACTTGTGAATCCATCTTGTTCTGGAAATTTTTTTCTTGGTGAGTTTATTAATGGCTTGTTCAATTTCTCTAAAATGGAACTATTTAAGTAATTAATTTCCTCTTCTGTTAATCCGGACAATTTATGTTTTTATAAAAAAAATCATCCATTTCAATTAGACTTTTGGATTTGCTGCCAAACAGTGGGGCAAAATAGCTTCTCATTATTGGTTTAATTTCTTTGTCATTGGTGGTAAGTTCATCCTTTTCATGGTTGATGCTGGTGATTTGTTTTTATTTTCTTTTTCTAATCAAATTAACTAAATACTTATTTTTTTTCATAAAAGCACCTCAGTTATATTTATTAGTTCAGTAGTTTTCTTAATTTCTCCTTTGACTTTCAGAATTTCTAACTTGATATCAAACTGTGCATACCCTTTGATCCAGCAGTGTTACTACTGGACCTATATCTCAAAGAAATACTACAGAAGGGATCGGGACCTATATGTGCCAAAATGTTTGTGGCAGCCCTTTTTGTAGTGGCTAGAAACTGGAAAATGAATAGATGTCCATCAATTGGCAAATTTTTAGGTAAATTGCGTTATGAATGTTATGGAATATTACTGTTCTGTAAGAAATGACCAGAAGGATGAATACAGAGAGTCTTGGAGAGACTTACATGAACTGATGCTGAGTGAAATGAGCAGAACCAGGAGATCATTATACACTTCAACAACAATACTGTATGAGGATGTATTGTGATGGAAGTGGATATCTTCAAAAAAGAGATCTAATTCAGTTCTAATTGATCAATGATGGACAGAATCAACTACAACCAGAGAAGGAACACTGGGAAAAAAGAATTTCTAATTTGGTATTTAATTGGGGGGGTTAATTTGTTCTTTTTCTCACTTTTCATTGATCTTTTTTTCTCTATTTTTTCATGTAGCTCTGTAGAGATACAAAATTTCCCCTAAAAACTGCTTTGACTGTATCCCATAAGTTAGTTGTCTGGAAATTGTGGTCTGAAAAGGAAGCATTTACTCTTTCTGCCTTTTTGCATTTGATTGAGGTTTTAATGCCCTAATACATAGTCAGTTTTTGTGTAGGTGCCACATACTGCTGAGAAAAAGGTGTATTCCTTTCTGTCTTTATTGACAGAATATTGAGGCAGTTGTGTTTTTTGTTTTGTTTTGTTTTGTTTTGTTTTGTTTTAATGATGTCTTGAAGAATACTATCTAGGCTCTTTTTTTGGTCTTGGCCATCAGGTAGACCAATAATATTTAAATTGTGTCTACTGAACTTTTCCAGGTCAACTATTTTCCCAATGAAGTATTTCACATTTTCTTCCATTTTTTCATTATTTTAAATTTGATTATTGCTGTCTCATAGTCATTAGCTTTCATTTAACCCATTCTAGTTTTTAATGTGATTTTTTTAAAGTTAATTTTTGTATCCCCTTTTCCATCGGGTTAATTCTACTTTTGAAGGTATTGTGTTGCCCAGGGGATTTTTTTTTACATTTGGCCAATTGTATTTTTTAAGTTATTGTTGAACACCCTTTTTACCCCAGCGAGAATGAACCTTTCTTGAAGATTTTCCATTCCTTCTTGAGATGCAGTGTGGTTTCATTATGTCAGACTCTGTTCAGAGGCTTGGTTTCATGTGCTAGAGCAGCTTCATGGCTTTACTCCACTATCTTGGCTTCATCCCCATAAGTTAATGGTAATATTTTGGGGTGGGGGGGAGGGAGAGTCCTTTCAGAAATGAAGTCTCTTCAGTAGGCATTGAGGAAGTTTTATCACCAGAAAAATATCATGTTTTTTTCAGGGATAGTGAGGAGTAGGGAGTAACTGTGTTTTCTTCTGGGGTCTTAAGTAGAGAAAGAGAAGGAAGGGTAAAAGAAAGAATATAATAGTGTAAAAATGTAAATTGTTCTCTCTCAACACTCTTGCTCTCTTATCTCTTCTTCCAACTTACTATACTCAAATTAATGAAAAATTACAAACTGTATGACAGTTTCCAAAATCTTGCACTGCCAAATGCTTTTCAGACTTATATAAATCTCTGTGCCTAGTAGGTATTTTAAACTAAAAATGACCAAAATGGAACTCAGTATCTTTCCCCTAAAGCCTCCTCTGTTACTATGGAGGACAATACCATCTTCTTAGACAATTAAGTTTGAAACTTGGGAGTTGTCCTGGACTCCTCACTGTCTCTCAACTTCCTCCCTCATCTTGTTCGGTGTCAAGGTCTTTTGATTTCACATATTTCAAATATGCCTGTTTCTCTCCTCTGAAAATGCTATCACTCTGAAGCATGCCCTCATCATCTCACACCTACATTATTGCAGTCACCTACTGCTGACATTTCCCACCTCCTTCCATCCCTACATACACACATATTAAATCACAGTGGCTCCTTATTTGCCTCCAGGACCAAACACAAAATTCTTTGGTTGACACTGAAAGCCTTTCATGAACTAGCCCTTTCAGTCCTTTCCTTTCTGACTTTCCAGTCTTACACCTGACTCCTCAGTAGATGTTCCTTGTTACAGTGTCACTGCTGTCCTTTCTCTTATACAAATAAGATACTCTATCTCTTAGTCTCATTTTTTCTCATCGTCCCTGATGCCTGGAATGCTTTCCTTCTTAAGTTCTAACTACGGGCTTCCTTAGATTCCTTTAATTCCCAAGCTAAAATTCTACTTCTACAATCTTTCCAGTCTCTCTTAATTGTGATTCCTTCTTTCTGTTAATTATTCCTTATCTTTCCTGTTTATGGCTTGTTTGTACTTATTTGTTTGTTGTCTTATCCATTTGATTTGTTAACTCCCTGAGATGAGGGACAGTTTTTTTTTTTTGCTTGCTTTTGTGTCCCAAACACTTAATATAGTGGAGGGCATGTAATTACTCTTAATAAATATCTATTGGGATTGATCGACAAAGATGTCCAAGAAAGTCAACAAGAAAGCAAATAGGTATTGGAGCGACTAAGGTAGGGGATACTGGAGAAGGGAATTGTTGAAAGCAAAAACAATTCAGGATTCCAAAGAAAGGAAAAGGAAAGTCAAAGAGGTTGACTCTAAGGGAATATCTTTGAATTTTTCTTATGTAATTGGGGAATGATTCAGCAAATTGTGATGAATGAATGAATGGAATAGGTCATCATTGCACAGTAAGGAATGATGAAAGAGACAACATAATAGCATTTCATAGCATCATGAGTAGCATGAAATGACCCAGAGGTAAGTGGCACAATTTATATAAGAATAGCAACAGTGTAAAGGAAAAAAAAAACTTAAAAAGGCTTCAAAACTCTGATCCATTTGATAACCAACCTTGATTATATAAGGCCTGTGATGAAGGATGCTTCCCTCATCTAGACAGATGTAATGATACTAAGTGCAAAAATAAATAGATATTTAAAAATTTGACCACTGTGTAGTGTCATATTGCTTGACTATGTTTGTTATAAGAGTTTTCCCCTTACTTTTCCTATGTTTTGAAGAGATAAAGGAGGATTAGGAAAAGTCATAGCAAAAAAATTCCATCAATACATTTTTATAAATGCACAGAAGAGAACAGAAGGAGGCTCAGAAGGAAATACAGATGAGCAGAACACTTTTGATATTAATATATGGAATTTATTCTGTATTTTCAAAAGGCAAATAGTTGACATGGAGTTTCATATTTTCTCATATATAATCCTCTTTGAGCTCTAATGTGTGAATGCAAATATTCCAATTTAGTATTTAAGTGAAGAATAAAACAAAACTTAAAATAGAAATCAGAGTAAAACATTCAGTTTGGGTAGACATCTTGACTTTAAGAATAAATCCTTCCAGAAAAATTAACTGCAAAGTGAATTTCTACATATGGAATCCTGTCACCCTCTACCTCTGATTTTTTTTCTGTGAAAATTAGAGCTGTAAATAGCTGGCCTAAGGCAGCATAAACAACACACTTGAGAAGACTGCCTGCCCTTTTTTTATAGGAGTATATTTAAAAAGTAATCCTTATTCATCATTAAAAAATTCATGAACTATGGCACAAACTATGAAAAGATGAATGCCAGTTTTTAAGGGTCATTTTTACATTTGACACAGTGCCTTGAAAGAACAACAAAAATATAAAGAAACCAGGCAATTTTCCTAAGAGCATTTGGCTTCTAATGTACTTCTCAATGATTCTGCATAATAAGAGGGTGCATGGCACATAACCTCCTTTCATCCTTCTCACCTCATAGGAGCTCTTAGCTTCAAAGAGGTTCTCCTGGGCCCAAGCAAGGATGTAGAACAGCTCAGTAGAGGATGTGGCTTGAAATGAACCAGCTGGGGTGGGAGAGGCAGAGAGGAATGGGAAGTCTCCAGGCATTAGTCCCCTCCCTGATTTTCAAGTCTTGTGCTTGCAGATACCTGTTCTTTTAATTCCTGCACAGTTGAATAATGCATTTATTGGAAGAGCCAACACTTGTTGACTAAGCTGGTTGATCACAGCTGTGAAACTCAGAGCCCAGGGGACTTTACAAGAGCCCAGAGTCTTTCATTTTGGGGGAATTGCCTTGAAGTTTCTAGATATAGCTTAATGTTTGACACATTGAAAATAAGCGAATTGGAATTGCTGCTTCTTCTTTTAGAAGGCAAGTTCATCAGTCAGTAAACACTTATGAAGAGTCGTTGTATCAGAGATTTTACATGATCTCCCCAAGTAGTGGTAATGATGAAAGGATATGGCTTTTTTTAATGGAGCAATGTGGATGGGGATCAATTGTGCATGTTTTGGTGGGTAATATACATTGATCTGTCCTCCTCCTTACCAGTGGATTGTTTTGTGGTTTTCTAGTATGAAGAATGAGGGTACATGGATACTTTGAAAAGATCTGCTTTCTGGGTAGATACCCCTGTATATAGGGCTTAATGATTTGAGCAAGTGAGTTTTCCAACATCCTTAGTGAGTTGGTTGATAGAGCCAGGATAGTGATCCCCTCTCTTCCTTTACTTTCTGTCCCAGGTTATTTCCACTGAACCTTGTCTCTTGGGAGACAAGGGATTCAATTAAAAGCATAAATGACTTCCAATTAGGATGTTTCACATTAATCTTGATTTTTCAACCCATTAGGGAATTTTGCTCTCCTGTGTAAAGATACTCTCCTTAGGTTTATATGTTTGAGAGAAGAGGCAACAGGAATTTGCATATTGTTCGATTGTCCCTTGAGAGTATAGTGGATATCACTAATTGTGGGTTTGAGGGGTGCCTTGTGTTTTCTGCACACTGAAAAGTCTCGACCAGTATGCCATATAAAACTAAAGGTAGCACCAGGGAGGGCTTTTCTTCTTGCTGACATACAAATCCTAGTCCCCTGTTGGGCAAGGGAAAATTGAGTGAAATTAATGACAAAGATAAGCATGCTAAAAGAAGCTAAAATGGGGAATGCTATCTGCATGCTTCATCTCGGAATGAAATTTTAATTTAAATGAACTTTTTATAAAATTACCTGCCTACAGAGATCTTTATTTTTTAATTAAAAGGGAGTTGTTTCTATCAAGTTCCACTGTAAATGAAATATTTATGTAAAGATCCCTGAATTCTCTGATGGTGGGACTTAATAAAGTATATTTACATCATCAACATTTTATTTTTAACATGCTGTCCTTTAAGGGTTGTAACTTCAAATATTGTTAAACAGAACATCCGTTATATGTGTTTTCATTATTCTTCACGTTCATTATTTGAAACAATTACTCAACTAATCAATTGCTTCTCACAGAGGATAAACACATGACTTAAATACTAAAAAGTAATTCTCCATTTAACAGGTTTATATCACTAACAATTCAATCTTGATTTTTTTTTCTTGCAAGGAACAATAGAGGACTCTGTTTAATTGGTATTAACTTGTATTTGCATTTCTATGTTACAGTGTTTGTTTTAAGATGTCATGTGAAGTGAGGCCCATTTCTTTGCCCCCTGCATAGGATGGCTGATAGGCAACATGTTCCCCATGGGTTGCTCTTGTAGAAATAGGGTGAAACTGAACACCTCCATGAAGACAACCTGATCACTAGCTGATAACTACCTTCTAGTGGTAGTTAATCTTACCAAACGTAATCTTTGCTAGACTGAGAGCTTTCTAGAGTATTGGTTTCATCCCATGAGTTTAAAGAGCTTGCTTTTCAAATTGGGAAGCAGCTCTGTTTTGCCAGGGCCATCTTATCTAAAGAATATAGTGCTGCAGAATAGCTATAATGAATACATAAAGGGTATTTACCTGCATAATTTCCTCCTTTCTCTTTGACTTTTGGAAGTGGAAGTTGTGTGATTATTTGATTATTCCAGCATCTGAACCCTCATCTAGAACTAAAAAGGTTTTTGTTTCTCCTAAACCTGCTCCTCCCTTTGACTTCTTATTTCCTAACAATGGTCCAATCTGCTCGTTTTTCCTTGTTTGAAAGCTGGGTGGTATTGTTGATATGCCTCTATTTCTGCCACTTATAACTAATGAGTCACTGAATCATGTTCATTGTAACTATGATATTTCTCAAATTCATCACCATCTTTGTTATTGTTGTTACCACCTGAATACTCCTAACCCTTAGAATCATCTGGACTCTTTGTAGTAAAATTCTGACTCGATTTTTCTCCCCTCTATAATTTACCCTTTTTAGTACCACTTAGCCATAGACCTGATCATGTGTCTGCCTTCATTGCTTATTCTCAACATCTCCCTATTTCCTAGTGAGTCAAGTTTAACTTTCATTTGTATCATTCTCTTACCCTTTGTTCCCCTTACTTCATAATACTCTGTCTTACATTCTCTGAGCTCTAGATACTATAACCTGCCCCCCAGCTTTGCTCAGCACTGCCCCCTCCCCCCCGGCTCAAGTCTGGAATGCTAGGTTTTGAGTATCATCTCTCCCATTCTTCTTCACCTAATTCCTGTGAATTCTTTAAAGCCCAGTTCATCTGGCACTGTCTCCTTCCTTGCCTTAAGTTACTTTCCAGGACTTGATTCCTCGGTTACAGACACATTGAGACCTTTGTTAATGGAGTATATATGCTATTGAAGCTCCAGAGCCTTGATGTGTGTGTCCTGTCTTACTAGATATAAGCTCCAAGACAACCTCCACTCACTTCCTTTTCCCTCCTTTTGTATCCCTCTTAGTATTGAGCTTAGTGTTCTTCACATAGTAGGAACTTAATTTATATTTTGTGATTTTGGATATTGGATTAATCTTTGAAACTCTTGCTCCCAGCTTCTAAAGTGTTAGGATGAAGACATTTGGTAGCAAAACCAAATGAAATTTCAAGATCTTTTGATTTCTTTATCAATTTCTCCTATTTCTGTAAAGTATCTCTTCAAGTAAAGGCTTCAGAGGGACTCTGGGGTCCTTTGGCTTAGTACCAATTTCTCAGAGAAAGATGGAGGGAATGGTGAGTTATGAAATTATCTAGAGTTGAACATTAATGAAAGAGAAAACAAGGCATGGTGGATGGATGGATAGCTTGTCTTTGAAGCCAGAGATCCAGGGTTCCAGTCCTGCCTCAGAACTAGCCTGGCTGGGAGTCATGTCACTTATTGCCATTCTATGTAATGTTCGGTCTAGCTTTCTGGGTCCTTCAGATGGGCCTTGGTCTCAGCAGGATAGACACTACGAGAATGGTAAGGAATAGAGTCTAGGGTAGTGGTCCTCAAACTTTTTAAATAGGGGAACAGTTCACTGTCCCTCAGACTGTTGGATGGCCGAACTACAGTAAAAACAAAAACTCATACTCTGTCTCCGCCCTTCAGCCCATTTGCCATAACCCAATGGGCCGCATAACTGTCCTCAGCCGGCTGCATCTGGCCTGCGGGCCATAGTTTGAGAACCCCTGGTCTAGAGGCTTTATTCTGACTCAGTCTTGATCTTAGTGGAGGAGTGCAGGAGGCAGGACATCCACCTGAAGGATGGTCAGAAATGCAATGTCTTATTTCCAGGCTTTCTCAGCCCTTAAATACCCTATTACAATTACATCCTTACAGCATACTGATTATGTGTGAACCAGAGAACCATTACATCATCATGCTAAGTACTAAGTATATGTATACTAAAGAACCATCATCTTATCAATTCCACTGAATTAACAACTTGTAAGTATTCTTGTTTCAAGTATACTTCTCCAAAGTTCTAGCCTTCTACAATTCTAGGTAGCTCTTAAAGACTAAATTGCCTAGAAAGTTGGTCTTTCATATCTAGGCCCTACTGTCCATTCCCACAGATACTACCGTCATTCATTCCTCCTTGCCTGGCCTAGTGTGGTAGCCCCTGAATTGGAGTCCCTTTCTCCAGTCTCCTTTTCTCACATAGGACAATCCATCTCCCAGCTCTGAAAGCTTTATCTGACTATCTCCCATTCCAGGAATTATCTCCCTCTTCATCTCTGCTCTGGCTTCCTTCAAGCCCAATCTTCTCCGATAAAAATCTTCCTTTTGTTGCTTGTGCCTTCCTTCAGATTATTACCAGTTTATCCTGCATTTATATTTTGTTCATACATAGTTTCTTATATATGGTTTCCATCATTAATCTAGCTCCTTGAGAGCAGGCACCTTTTTTGTTTTTGTTTGAGGGAGATTTAGATGGTTGGGGTTTTTCTTTTTCTATTCTTGGTTTGATTTTTGTCATTTGTTTTGTCTTCTTTTCTTTTGTGGGTTTTCCTTCACTCTTGGCACAGTGCTGGACACATAAGTGCTTCAGAAATGCCCATTGATTTGATTCTGATCCATGTTCCGCATGGCTGTCAAATTAATATTCCTAAATGACAAATCTTTGTTTGTGCTTTCCCTCTGTACTTTGGCTTCTCATAATCCCTAACCTCTTCAAGTCTCAGCCCAAGTTCTGAAGTTCTCCAAGTTCCTATAATAGGGACTTCTTAACTCCTTTTTCCCAACTAGTTTGTATTGAATTTGTTTATATTGCATATAGATTTTATGTACTTATGGTTTTCTCACAGTATAATGTAAGATTTTTGAGGACATAAAAATGAAGAAATAAATAAGAAAAAAAGTTCCATAGAATGAGCACTCCTCAGTATCATATGCTTTAAGAAATGGGAAAAAATGAAGATCAGGGAAAGCCTATTAAATTGGTAAAGAAGGAAATCTTTAGAGAATGACAATTAAATTCATGCCATTTCACAAGTGTTATTGAAGGCCTCCCATGGATCCTTTTCTCTCATTGTCTGCTGTGATTCTGTATTCTCCTGTTATTCCTACTCCTTTTGGACTACCAGAACTTATAGAGGCAAAGATGCAGCTGAGAGAATGGGTCATGGCTGACAGAGAACTGTCAATCAGTGTTGCCCCAGTAACTTCTAGATGGCTATCCTGTGCCTGTACTTATAGTGGTATACATATTAAATGGGAAAAGCAAAATGAAATGCATTGGTCTATACAACTGCTTACATTTTCACAAATCTTTTAACATGCAACATATGCTCTTTTTGCAGAAACCATTTGTTTTATATTAGTTGGCCTTGAGTTCACAGGATTTTGACATTCCTTCCTAAGTCACGCTTTTATTAAATGTGATAGTGAACATACCTTTGAGTAGTCTATTTTTTTCTGGGTGTAGCCTTGATAATAACCCATGACTTTGAATGGGGTTTGAATCAGATGAGTTTCTAGTCAACTGAAGCATGGCTGTCTCCATCCCTTAGATCTATATTCCTTAAAGCTTTTGTGATATGACATGCTATAAGGTTTATGTCACAGTACTATATTCCATCTTATTTAGAAGGTTTTGTAATTCTGAAATAGATCTGCGTCTCACTACATCAGTATATGCATTAGTTCAGCATGGACTTGCAGACCCTTTAGAAATGTGGAAAAAAATCCCTAAACTGTTGGTTTGGGATTAATGTGGTCCTCTATTCTTCATTAACTTTCCATGTGCTTTGTTTCTTACATGTTATCCCCCTATTAGAATGCAAGCTCCTTGAAGATAGGGGCCAGTTTTCCTCTCTGTATCTGTAGTGCTTAGGATGATACTTAGTCCATAGCAGGTACCCAGTAGATGCTGTTTTGTTTTCCAGACTGATGGAGATGATTAGACTTTACAGGATCCCTTGCATATAGCTTTTTCAGAAGGGCATTTTCTCATTTTCTGAAGATCAATCACATTCTTTACTGTAATTTGTTAATTCTTGGTGATATTTTATGTTTCCAAGTATACTTTGCTTCGAACTTCAGTTCAACTGATACAGTTTACTTAGGATTTGAATGACCCTTGAAGTGCTTGATTTCCTCATGCCAACTGTCAGTGCATTAACTCTGATGGTCATAAAAGTCTGCTCTTTCAGAGCTTTACCTTTCACATATTTTCTCAAGAGTAATAACCATTCATAAAACCTGCCAAATTAGCGCAGGCAGTGAGATGTGTGTATGGTAAAGAAACCCAGCACTCAAATGCCAGAGAAATAAAGTGAGGGACTTTCTTAGGTCCCATCCAGTCCTGGCCAGACATTCTGAGTCAGCTTACTGTCCCTAGAGGTATATATGTGTTACTGTTTCTTTCTCCAAATGAAACCATCTCAAAATTGTTACTTGGCCCAAGTCAGTCACAACAATGTTGTTGTTTTGTTTTTGTTTTTTGCCTCCAGGTCTCCAGTCCCACACACCACTTTGATCATTTGACCTCACTCAACAACTATGCAACGATGGATGGGAATTATGAAGGCAGCCTTCTTCTGAGTATAAGAAGAGCCTTTCTAGTGAGTGGTTCAAATTTATTTGAAGTAGGGTGGGCCACCTCTGAAAAAAAGAATTCTTTTTCCTGGGAGGTAGTGACAAAACAATTGAAGAGAATCACATTGTAAGTATCGCAGAGTGGATTCTTACTTGAGTGCAAATTGGACTAGTTGTTCTCAGAAATCTTTGCCAATTCTGTGACTTGGCTGACTTTTCTGAGACATCATGTAATCCTAAGGTGTTCAATATATATAAGCTAGTAAAATTTCTGCATGACAGAATGATGAAGTATCAATATAACCTGGCTTCAAATATGGCTCCAGCTTTGTGACTATGGGAGAGAATTTTTTTTTACTTATCTGAACCCAAGTCTTATCATCTGTAAAGTAGGGATAACCAGATTTGTGGGAACTTTTGATTTTTCCTTTATGTCCGACTCTTAGTGACCCCATTTGAGATTTTCATGGCAAAGATGTTGGAGTGCTTTGTCATTTCCTTTTCCTGTTCATTGTACAGATGAGGAAACTGAGGTAAATCAGGTTAAGTAACTTGCTCAAAGTCACCCAACTAGGAAGTATCTGAGGCCAGATTTGAATTCAGGAAAATGAGTCTTCCCAACTCCAGGCCTGGTGCTCTCTCCACTAAAGTGCTACGTAGTGACCTCTCTTTAATGTAAAGAATATGTGAATTAATTTGTTCCTTTAAAGTGCAGTTTGAAAGTCAACTATTATTAACTACCACCACTGCCAAACCCACTAGAAGTATACTTGTATTGGATGTTCTGGCAGCCCTATAGTGAACCTTTCCCCCATCCTCAAAAAAAATCCCTGGGAAATTATCAGGAAAGTCTAGAGAGAAAGGAGGATGAGAGTGAGAAAGAATTTGATAAAGGTAAGAGATGAGTAAAGGGTTAGTATCTTCTGCTGGCAATGCTCTTTAGAAATAAATCAGTGATGTGTGGGAGAGAAAGTTGGGTGTGTACATAGATAAAACTTTTTTTTTAATTTTGTTTTATAGATATGTTTATGGAGAAGAGAAATACTTGAGAAGATATATGCATAATCCATAGGAGGGTAATAAAATGTAACATGTACCTGGAGAATGACCTTATATCTGATATCTCAGCCACCATTTTTCAAACAGAAAGCATATCCCAGTCAGCCTAGCAATTTTACAAAGAGACATGGAAGTCAGCCCTCATAATTTATTGATTTTTGAGGTCAGCCCTTCACAAGGGCCACGTAATTCTCCTGCCAGGTTGTTAGTGCTTAATAAGTCCCAGATTTATCTCATGTGTGGTTCAGGCAGCACCAGTTTTAGAAAATGGCTTTTACCAGGAAAGCAGTGAAAAACTCCTGACCATGAGAGTTATGCCAGTGATTAGGATATTGGATCCCATTCCCTCTTTTCTGCCTCCATTTAGGACACACTTCCCTTTGTCCTGTTGTATATAATCACTGGTTTTGTTTTTTCCCTTTTGCCTAGCTTTTGAAAATTCATAACCTGTGGTCCTTATCTAACCCCCAAGATCAGTAACATGTGATAAGAATCAAGAAAAATAGATTTTTGGGGATGTGATCAAAGATGTGTATGTTTAGCTCCAAAAAAGAATCTTAGAGTTTGTCTCAATCTCCCTCATCTCAGCATTTACAGAAAGGACAAAGACCAGTCCAAGATAAGTGATAGGGCAAAGGCTAGAGCTCAGGTCTGCTGATTCTTATTTTGGCTTCATATTTTCTTATGGACCACACTATCACTTATTCATATGAGTGCGCCCTCTGGTGGTTGAGAACACGCTATCAATATCTGCCCTTCCTATGTAACTTTGATCCATGTCCTCCCAAAAGTTCACAAACACAAGGGTCCTACCATCATGGTGGGGGCCCCCCCCCCTTGAGTTCTGTTGATGTGCTGAGAAAACAATGGTGCAACGTAGGAGCCTTCTGTCAATTCTCTATTGGCCTACATTTTTATGAACCACTGATTTTCACAATAATAGTTACTTGGTATGTGTTGTTCTACACACAGTTTGATGAAAGAGTTGGGTGGGGTTTTTGTCCCTTATTTATGTTTTATCATTTCCCATTTAGAGGGTTTCATTACAGTAAAGAAAACTTTTGCCTTGAATCTAATCACAGCTTCGGTTTTTATACTTGGCATGTTTTGAGGCATGTGGGCACGTGTTACTGATGCTGTGACATTTTGAGCAACATCTTATTTTAGGAAGGGAAAAAGGTTATTGTGAAAAATGTAATCTAATTCCTGAAACTTTTCCTAAGTACCTCCTGTGCCAGGCACTGTGCCAGCTGCTAGGCATCCAGTGAGGTAGAAAAGACCAAGTCTAGGCCCTCAAGGAACTTGTTCCTGATATGAGGGAGGGTGATGACCTATACCTAGCTATGTATAATCTAAAAGATGAAGAATGAGTATTCTAGAGAAATGGGAGGAGAGAGAAAAAATACTTTTACCTTGGTAGACCAGATAGGACTCTATGGGAAGTAATAGCTGCACTGAATCTTAATGGAATAGAAGAATAAGAAAGCATGAAGGAAAGCTTTTATAAGAGAGGAGGAAAGTGGCATGTCTCATTTAGGAAGCAGCTGATATTTCCCTTTTTTTCGCAGCTGAATTTCAGTGAACAAAGATCTATTTTCTTTCCTTTCTTTCTCCTCTTCTTAGAAAGAATCTAAGCATAATAAAAACGGATTTGTTTTTGTTTTTGTTTTGCAGTGCAAGGCAATTTATTGCATTGAACATGTTTCCCTTTCCTTCCCCCCCCCCCAAAAAAAAAAAATCTGTCTCGTACACAGCTCTTAGTCAAGAAGCAGGTGTCCTTTGGAATTGGAGTTGTTCTGATATTGACCCTTTTTTTTTAAGTGCCTCCTTAGAGCATACTGAGCAAGTATGGGTACCAGGAGCTTTCGGGGCAGATGGGGCCGCTTTTCTTAGTCTCCTTTCCCGGGTTTGTGAGCTAGAAAGGGATGAGTCAATAACTGCTTAACACCACAAGGTGGCAGATGGGGGATGACTAGAGCTCTTATTTCTGTGAGCAGTTTAGTGTGTGTGTGTGTGTGTGTGTGTGTGTGTGTATGAGAGAGAGACAGACAGACAGGAAGGGAAAGGGGAAGGGAGAGGGAAGAGGGAGGGATGGGAGAGGAGATCCCGTTTTGATGTCCTCTTTAATGTTTCGAGGCTATGGGGCACAATGTAAAAGAGCACAGGATTGGGAGTCAAAACGCTTGGATGGAAATCTTGACTGCCAATTTTTAGTTACTTGAGTTTGGGAAAATGGTCTCATGTTCTTGAATCTGTACTCTCACTCTGATCTCAGTGAGAAGTTCTTTGCCTTTCTCTGTGTTTCATGGAACCCTATGACAGTTTGGAGAAGCCTATACATGCCTTCTTATAATAATGTTTATAAATATAGGGGGAAATGCTTAAAGTTACAATTATATTGTAATGCAATTATCTGCATAGTGAAAAACAAACCAACAAACGGCTGAAGATCTCTTGATTCGAATGTTCTCTAAGCACCTTTTCTAAATTCTTTGATTTTCTGCCTTCAATGGTGTGGACAGCTCCTGTAATTTTGTTAGTCTGTTGGAGATGAAGAAGTAGGGTTTTTGGGTAGAGAACATTGACTTAGTTAATAATGAATTAATTGCTATTGCTTCAGCACCCCTTCCTTTGAGTCTGGATAAAAAAAAGAATGAGTGGGAAGGCATGGAAATCACCATTGTGCAATCTCTGCAGGACTAAGGTCTCATTTTTTCCCCTCAAAAGAATAAAACAAAATCAAACCTAGAGAAATGGTGAATAAGAAGCCTTCTAACAGCTTCTGGATAAACCCTGCATAATCTTCTTTATTCTAGTTAGCTTGTCTTAAACTGCTTAGGGGATTGAATTAGTATAATTTTATTGTAAGAATTATCTGCCATATTTAAAAGTTTTCTATTTAGTAATATTTTTTTAATTGCATAAGAAAATATACAAATGGGAGACAGTTGCTTTAAAATTGGCTCAAGTCTTGGTTGTACTAAGCAGTACCTTTCTCTTACTGATTACTCTCCATCTTCTCTAAAGATCTTATAATTGCATTTTGTTTTCTCATTGAGATATTAGCACTGCAAAAGAAGGGATTAGGTTTTGCCCTCCTCCCATCTATTTTTGCATTTTGCCAGATATACATTTATATTTGTAACATGTATGAAGATAAATGTATTCTGTCTGTAGCATACACATTATAGATTCTTGTGAAAATTTTTATATAACTTAACTATTCAATAAGTAATTTAGTTATTGTTTTCCCCCTCATTTTCTTAAATTGGATATTGTACAACTAATTTGTTAATTATTCTAATTTGTTAATTATTCTCACTGTGTATGTGGACACATTACATACCTGAAGTTTAATTATGGACTCTACTTAGAATGAAACCCTCCCTCCCTACCACCATTGTGGGAGAATTTATGGGATTTTTTTGTTTTTTGTTTTTTATTTTTTTTTAATTTAGTCATTATATATACACGCTGGCATTTGGGGTCTCACCTGTATGTATCACAGGAAAAGTTGCTAGGAAATAAATGAACTAACCCTATGGAGGTTGTGAAGCAAACTGTGAAACTGGATAAATCTCAGCTCCATGTTTTCTTCGAAAAGAGAGGCCCCTGAAGTTAGCACTGTGATGTATTTTCATGCTTGAAACTATGGTTTTTCACAGCCATGCAAGTATAGATCTTGTACACACCAAGACAGCTAATTGTGCCCCATAATCACTGTCTTTGCCAAAACAGGCTTGTCCCATTGTATTTTGAATCTCCCTGTGGGATTTTGTTTTCTAGTCAAGAGTAGAGGTGACAGAACATTGACTGTCAGACCTCAGAATAACCATTCCCTTTACAATTTGACAGGAAGCCGGTAATTCATCGTGCAAAGACCTTACCTGTTTTCACTTGGGTTTTTCATGTGCCAGGAATAAATCAACCCCCAAATCATGAGTCCAGATGTAAGTAAATAACTTGCTTTCTTCCAAGAACTTTAATTGTTATGAGTAAAGATTTCCATAACACAATTTCCAGGAAAATACACATTGTCTTGATGAAAAGAGAAACATGGTGAGGCCGAGAAAGGAACATTTGGAACTGAGAAACAGTTTTCCTTTTCTGCAAACCAGCTAGAAGAGCCAGCTAAGATGGTAAAAGGCTGCCCTCTTCAGGATGCTGAGCTTTGTGGGCTTGTCATGAAAGCAGTCTTTTCCCTCTGCTAGAGACTGCTGCTGGTTGTTTATCTGTTTTATTCTTGTTACCCCTTTCAGAAGGGGGGGGGGCTGAAGACAAGAAAGCTCAAGGTAGGTTTCTTGAGCTATATTTTTAAAACACCCTCTCTAAGAAATGTGTTGGTAGCTGAGACATGTTGGCTCAGTCTGTGGTCTAAGAGAATTAGAGATGGGCTTATTCAGTACAGAAGCCCAAAGTTTGCTTGTTGTTTGCTTTTATAGACAGAAGCCCTGTATGCCTTAAGTTACCCACAAGTTGGTGTTTTCTTTTACCTGTTAGTGAAACCTTCCATATTCTGAGTCTATAACTGAGGGTTTTCACTTGGGATGATTACAAAGAAAGAGGCCAGAGGAGATTTGAGATTAAAGATTCCTCTTCTTTCTACAACCTATTTTTGCTCTTTTAATTATTGTAAGCTATATATAAAGGTCTGGCTTAATCCCTGCTGTGGCATTTCTGAAAATCCCCTTTTGCTTCCTTCAGAAATATACTCGAGTTTGGCAGCTTTTAGCTGCAGTCAAATTATGTTGTCTTTGGAGGAGAACTCCTTGATAAAAATATGCCTGGTAAATGACTGTGTTAAGAGCTTTCAAGTGCTATGTAACTGTAAAGTAGATGAACAGCAGAATTTGCTGTGATATGGGCACTATTGGGGAAATGCCCTCATTTTGAACTATTTGTATGTGGAGTCCCTTCACCATTGCAATTCTAGTATTTACAACTCAGAACCCTTCCTGCATGCCTCTCTGATAAGTCACACGATTGTTGCTAGAAGCTTGCCTGACATCACACAGCCCATAAATGTCACAGATAGAAGCTGTATCAAAATCTTGCTGACCTCAGCCCTGTCACTATCCAATATTTATTGCTAAGTTATTGTTCTTATGTTCAGCAGTAATATCTAAAAGCTCCCAGAAGAAGAAGAAGTTTCAACTTAATTGAGTTCTATATGATTAGTTGAGGAAAGAAGACAACAGGCTTCATGGAAGGTCAGAGCAGAAAAGCCTTTTAAGAAACACCAACAAGTCCTCTCATTTACCAGGCCAGCTTTGTGGTTATTTCAGTTTCACTGATATCTTCTTTATCATCTGATTTACAAAAAGATCTTTTGGATTGAAAATTAACATATAGTACCCAAATGGAGACAAGCAATTTATCTGCTTGTCTAAACCGTCTTAACAAGCTACTTCAAGTTGATCTTTTTATCCAAGTCATTGTTCATACTTGATTTTTGCAATTGGAAACATATTTGCTTCCCACCCATAGGTTTAGATGGTAACCTTTTGTTTAGCCATAAATAAACCAGTGTGCCTTCTGTTAATGTTTATTCAAATACATCACTGTTCTTATCATACAGATATGTACCATGTTTCATATATATTGTATAGAAAGAAGTCATGTATGGGAAAATGACCCAGTAGTGAATGAATCAATTTCACCAAATGTAAAATCTCACATTTAAGAACATTTCATACTCTAGTACATTACTAACAGCACTTAATGATGAATTGGGACAGTATATATGTTATAAAGTTACAGATGGAAAAAAAAGAATGAATGTCAGAGCTATAGTCAGAGAACCCAAGGATCCCCAAATGTGAGGGAAATGTCTCTAGTTGTATAGTTGTGTTTACTCATAGTGAAAAGTATATGAGATCAATGTGAAAAATGTTTCCCTCCATACCATAACACCCTTGGTGTTAGCCTTTGCTTACAACCCTTTTTTTGTTAAGAATTTTTAGTTTAATCTGCTGAGGATATCTTCCATGAAAATGTATATTTACTTTTTAAATGATGGTAAATGAAAAGTTTACGAATTCTTAGAATTAGAAGTGCTTGAGCTGTTCTGTCTCATCATCACTCTTAGGGAATCCCTTTCACAGTATCACTGAGATGACATTTGGTTACATTATTACTTCTGAAATGCTTCCAGTGGTGTGGAGGATCATTGCCTAATCCGTTTTTCAACAGCTCAAATTGTTGGAAGGGTCTGCCTTATATCAAGCCAAAAATCTGTCTCCTATGACTTTCGGTAATTCTGATATTACTTCCCTGCCTTTTCCTCTCTTTGGATGCTGTCCAGTTTGACATTCACTCCTAAATTGAGCATAGTATTCAAGATTGAGTCTTAGGTAGGCTGAGTGCTATTGAACTATTTCTACACTTGACCTGGAGTCTCTGGTTTTTTTGTTTTTTGTTTGTTTGTTTTTTTAATGTTCATGCAAGTAAAACTCAGGATAGAGTTAAGGACTGTTATGCCATACCTTCATTTATTTATTCATTCATTCCATTGTTTATTTTTTCTAGAGGTACTGTCAACTATTTTCTTCCTCCTTATATTCATGAAGTGAATATTTGAACCTAGTTGCTGGCCTTACATTTATCCTTATTACATTTCTGTTGGTTTCTATTTAACCTTCAAAATTATCTAGATCTTTTTGAGTCCTTACTTCATCATCTAACCTGTTAGCTGTTCCTCCTAAATTTGTGTTGTATGTAAATTTGGAAACAATGGTTTCTTTTTTTATAATAGCTTTTTATTTTTTTCAAATACATGCAAAGATAATTTTCAACATTCACCCCTGCAAAACCTTGTTTTCAAATTTTTCTCTTTCCCCTTGACAACAAGCAATCCAATATAAGTTAAACATGTGCAATTCTTCTAAACACATTTCATGGTTTCTTTTTCAAAATATTATTGATACCCTTGGTTTTTATAATACTCACATTTTCCAATGCATTTAATGCATTCCTTCCTAGAATCATCCCTTGTAATAAAAATTAAAAAAGGGAAAAGTCAGTCCAGCAAAATAAATAGCATTTCAAAAATACCTAATGTTATGTATCTACTGTTACAACTTTATAGTCCCCCATCTTTGCAAAAGAGGCAAAGGAATTGTGTTCTTTTATATCTTCTTTAGTGCCAAACTTGGTCATGATAAATTCAGAGCTTAGGGTTTCACATGTTATGGTGGGATTCTTTTATTCACATTGTTGTAATTATAGTGTATGTTGTGCTTCTGATTCTTCACTTTGCATCAGTTCACATGTCTCTCTGTATTCTTCATATACATTATTTATTTTTTCAATAGTATTTTATTTTTCCAAATGCATATAAAGATAGTTTTTAACTCTCATTTTGGTAAAACTTTGTATGCCAGATTTTCCTCCCTCCTTCCTTTATCTCCTCCCTTAGCAACACAAAAAAAATGATACAAGTGAAATATGTGCGATTCTTTTAAACATATTTCTGTATTTGTCATGTTGCATAAGAAAAGTTAGACCAAAATCGAAAAAAGCCGCAACAGAGAAAAAAATAACAAATAAAAAAGTGAAAATACTGTGCTTCGATTCACATTCAGTCTTTATAGTTCTCTCTTTGGATGTGAGTGGCATTTTCCATCTCAAGTCTATTGGAGTTGGCTAGAATCACTGCAGTGTTGAGAAGAGTCATTATTTCTTACAGTGAAGGAATAGAATATTCCATTACTTTCATCCACAACTTGTTTTGGCATTCATCAGTCAATAGGCATATACTTTATTTCCAGTTCTTTGACATTATGAAAAGTGCTGATGTAAATATTTTCATGTATATGAAACTTTTCTTTTTAGCATTGACCTTTTTGAATTATATCCATAACACTGACATCTTTAGGTAAAAGGAAAGCCCTTTTCCCTAAAAGAATTCAGATTGCTTTCCAGAATGGTTGGACCAAGTCACTGTCATGACAAAGTGGCATTACTGTGCTTGTCATTCTCTTACCCTTTCTGTTTTCAGTCCCATCTTTTTTCTTTGTATGAAGTTAAAGTGCAGGGTTATTTGTTTGAATTTCTTTTGGTAATTTGGAGTAGTTTTTCATATGATTGGTTGTAGTTAGGATTTCTTTTTCTTTATGATACTTGTTTGTTCTCCTATAACAGCTTATTGATTGAGGAGTGGCTATTTCCCTTACATATTCATGTTAGTTGCCTATACATTTTGGATATCAAATATTTAACAGAGATATTGAGTACAAGTTTTTATTAGTCAATTGCTTCCCTTTTGTTCCATTTCATTAATTTTGTTCATTCAAAAGCTTTTAAATTTCATGTAATTTAAATGATTTATTTTATATGTTGTCATTGACATTTTTGTTATCCCTTGTTTGGTTATAAATTCTTCCCCTAGCCATAGCTATGAAAGATGGCTGATCAGATTCTCTTACAATTTTAATGCAATATTCAAGTCACATAAATATCCTGAATTTTTGTGGTATATAGTAAGAGGTTGGTCTAAACATAATTTCTGCCAAATTTCTTTTAAATTTGTCCAGCAATTGTGAAGCTGGGAGAAACCTAGATATTTTATATTTAGGGCTTTATGGAATGCTAAGTTGCTGAATTCAATTATTTCAGATTCTTACTTGTTTAATTTGTTCCACTGATCTGTTTACTAGTTTTAATGAGTACTAAACTAACCTAACATCTAACCAGAGAAAGGAATTAGATGTCTTATTTTCAATTCAGTGATAAAAATCTTGGACAGTAGGGAACAAGTATAGAGATCTATGGCACACTACTAGTGACCCCACGTTTGGTGGAAATGTAGCTGTGACTATATATAGGTACTTTTTTTTAATGATACATTTCACAGTCTATGCATCCCTCTCCATCATGTGCCACTCTTGTCCATGTTCTGCCATATATTCAGCATAGCTGTGCTGAGTACCGTTTTCACTATCTGCACATTTGACGTCATCTTCTTTGCCTGTATTTGAAGAGGTATATATATATATATATATATATATATATATATATATATATATATATATATATATATATATATATATATATATATATTAATAACCCTTAGTCTGGTCCCTTGGTGATGAATTCTGTGTCAAACCCAGATAAAGTTTGGTTTCATAGAGTCATAGATTCAGAACTCAGTTCTACCTCTCAATCTGTCACAGAGTTCTCCCTCTTCATTTTCCTGAAAAGGAAACTGAGGCTTCCAAATTTAATGTCTGAAGCAACATTTGAATACAGACCTTCTTGACTCCTCAAACTTTCTTAAGTGGACATCTTTATTAGACTACATGCCTCTATAATGAATAGAGCATAAAATCATTACTTTGTGCCAGAATAGGATAACTTTATAACTCATCTGATAGAAAAGCATTATCAGAAACATTAATTAGGCAACCTATTTTGGATGCAGTTTTAAATGCTACCATATTTTACATATATATATATATATATATATATATATATATATATATATATATATATATATATATATATATATATATATATATATGAAAATAGATTAGCAACATGGAGCAGAGATGGCATTGGCCTCTTAGGATGATTCTAGGGAATGTGTACGCAAAGCTTCTTGGAAGCTTCTAGGGACTTCAGGGACATGGTGGCTTATTGCTTGGGTCTTTGAATGAATAGAGGCCTTCCTGGCTGCTTTTGGTCATATTGTGTCTTATTGCTTTGGTATAATACAAATCCTGAGTGGTTACTCGGTTCCCTCTGATAGTTGTAGGGCTGGGGTGGCACTTGAGTGAAGAGACAACTGTCAATTTTGTGTTTAATAGAAGGATAACCAGGTCTTTGGACTGTGCAGAAGTACAATGAATTGTGGTCCTTCCTATTTAACATTCCCACAGATTGCTCTGCGTTCTTATGAAATTTACCATTCAGTGTCCTTAGAAAATATGAAAAGTTACAAATTAAGTCATTGAATCTTATTTCAAGTTGTTTTGGCAGTGTGCTTTATAAGTCTTTTTTGTCAGTTAGCATGTCTTATGTGTACAAAAGGAATGCCTTATACATTCCTGATATATATTGTCTATATGCCTTTTTATTGTATGCTATCTATATCGTGTATATCTTTTTACTCATCTCTTTTTGAAAGTTCCCAAACCTAATCTTTAAATAGTTTGTTTTGGGGGGACTGAGGTCAACATTTAAGGAGCCAAAGGGTGTGAAAAAAGGAAGAGAAGCCAGATTGCCCTGGGTTGAACCTATTATAGAAAATATGCTTAGGTCTAGACTAGAAGGGGCTGTTTAGGAAGAGGAAGTTAACCCAGTGCCTTATTCCGATGGGTTCATTGGCAGCACCTCACTGTTAAATATATGTGTAACTAGTAACCTTAATATTCCAAGGGGTTTTAACCTAGTGTAATTTATTTTTAGATTCTCATTATCAGGGGTTTAGTTCATAGTTTTTTTTTAAATTTTCTATAATGAATCATCAGACCTGAAAAATGCATCTTGTCATACACATATTCTATAGGAATTTACGTTATGAGAGAGACCATCATGCCCATTATAGCATGCTGTGTTCTTCATTGGCTGAGAAGCATACATTACTTGATTTCATCTGAAAGATTGTGGCTTCACCAGCATATGAGAAACCATCAGTCATATTGCTACAAATGGCACAATTCAATTATTTCATATCCTTGCATTCAGCAGTCAAATAATGGTCCCAAAATTGTATAACTATATCCCCCAGGAGACTGTCTAAATGGCCAGGTCAGGAATTTATCATTAACTTGGGCAACTTTTTCAACTCTCCAGGGCTCAGAAGAATCTTGGAAGGAGTACCAATTTATTCCTTCTTTTTAGGGTGAAGTAATTGCACGTAAAATGCAGAGCCTAATTGACTAATCACTGTTCTGAATTCTAGGTTTAATACAAGAGTAGTGTAACTTCACCCAAGTCAATTCTTCAGAGGTTTAGGGAATCATATCTTCTTCACTTCCATGAAAAGCCTTCTTCCATCTATGGTATCTGCTACTTCCAGGATCCTGGGCAAATCACTTTTCTTATCTTGGTCTCAAGTTCATTTACCTTCTTGCCCCAAATCTGAGCCTGTGACTACTGAGGAGTGAATTTACTTCGCCTCCCCGGGGGCTTCTGCTGTGCTTCTTTGCACTATGTTGTTTAGATTGTATTTTCAAAAAAAAAAAAAAACTATGTCATGTCTCAAAAGAAGTAAACCCCCAAACTGATCTGAGCTGTATCTGATTGCTAGAAAAGATAGCTACTAATGCAAAGTCAACTTAGTTCTACTACTGTGGAGCTCACTCTTCTATCTGAAGCTTTTTCTCTTATATTTCCTCAGCCTCTCTGCATCCAACAGCCAGAGTTAATGTTTGGGATGTGAGCTTGAGATGTTTTCCCTATCTCTTCCTGACTATCTCTTCCTGACTACAGCTATAAAAGGCAACTCAGGTACATGCAGGTGGCATTACCTTTGGAATATTCTTCTTGGTGACATATTTCTCTCTTTTGAGTAAAGATTTAATTTTTAGAAAAGGAAGTCATTCAGACCAAATGTCAGAAATAAGATAAGTGATTTAGTTAGTGTTTTTAGCAAAAAAAAAAAAAAAAAAAAAGAGGGGGTACTTTGGAGTAGGAGAAAGAAATTCTTGAACTCAAAAAGGTATATTGGAATTGATTTATTTGCTTTAAGATTCTGCACATGAAGTAAATGTATGTATTTGTTTCTATGCTTGAATCTGGGTTGCCAATGGATCCCCAAGCAACTAACAATAATGTTTTCTGTCTCACTTTATAGTGTTCTAATAACTCAGCCATATCTGGTGGTTTGCTTATTTAATCAATGCAGTATTCCCATCTGTTCTCTGCTATTTTTACATTTGAAGAATCTTTAAGAAAAGAAACATTCTAAATTAAAGAAGAGACCAGTAGCTTAAGAGTTTGAATGAATTCCCACCTTTGCAAATAACTTTTCTGTTTCGGTGTTTATTATTTTTGAGGTTTTCTTTGTCCCCCTTTAATTTTCCATGTAGGAGTTTCAGGAGACATTTTAACTAATACTTTACTTACTTGATTCATCATTTTATTTGTCTTCTGATTTTTTTTTCTTTAATAAAAGGGAACCCCACGTTTTGAGTTTTTAAATTTGATGCATGATAGCACTATTTGGCTTTAGTAGTTCCACTGTTTTCAGGAAATACAGTATTTCTTCCACTTATTTTTATTATAATTTTAATGTATGAATAGTAGAGTCTGTATTGGGTATGTGGATTCTTTAAAGTTAAGAATTTTTCTCACCTGATTCAAATCCTTTTTGGGGTGAACAAACAATAAGTATGTCTGTGTCATTATTTATATACCTGAGTCAGTTGACTGATGGTGATCATGAAGAGAAATCCACAGTGGATTCATGTTTGTAAGAGTTCATCTATCTCTTTCTAATACCCATATCAAGAATGTCTTTGATCTCTGTAGATGATTTTAACAAATATTTAGAGGGAGATGGAGAGGGAAAGAGAGAGATGGAAGGAAAGCATATAGTTCAATTGTTCCTGATGTTTTCTCAGTAATCTTTCTTGATGATCTGCAAGATATTTTCCATAGGCAGAATATCTTCTGGGCTCCTCCCTCAACTTAAACTAAAATTCACAAGTTGGGATCCCAAAAGATAGCTGAATAATATTGATAAATGATTATACTTAAGTGTAGTCCCTCTGAGCATAGATTGCTAATACTATCACTCATACTTTGATATTACTTGGCAAGAAACTGGAAACTAAGTGGATGCTCATCAGTTGGAGAATGGCTGAATAAGTTATGGTACATGAATGTTATGGAATTTATTATTCTATAAGAAACATCAGCAGGATGGAGAGGCCTGGAGAGACTTACAGGAACTAATGCTGAGTGAAGTGAATAGAACCAGGAGATCATTGTATATAGCAACACGATTATGTGATAATTCTGATGGACTTGGCTATTTTCAACAAGGAAGTGATATAGGCCAATTCCAATAGACTTGTGGTAGAAAGAACTAATCTGCATCCAGAGAGAGGACTATAGGGATTGAATGTGGACCACAATATATAGCATTTTCACTGTTTTTGTTGTTGTTTGCTTGAGTTTTGTTTTCTTTCTCATTTTTTGCCTTTTTGATTTGGTTTTTCTTGTGCAGCAAGATAGTTGTATAAATATATATGCATATATTAGATTTAACATATATTTTAACATGTTTAACATATCTTGGATTACTTGCCATCTAGGGGAGGGGGGGAGGAAAAGGAGGGGGAAATTTGGAACATAAGGTTTTGCAGGGGTCAGTGTTGAAAATTTATCCATGCATATGTTTTGAAAATAAAAAGCTTTAATAAAAAAATAAGTTCACACTGCAATGATTGCCATTAACAGTTTGCCAGCTATATTTAATTAGATTGTATTAGGGTTTTTACTAAGATGATAAAATAAGAAAGGTGTATCCAAAATATCCTTCCCAAAACTTTGTGTTTATTCTCCCCAAATATGCAAAGAATGGCTCCGTTTTCGCCTGCAGAAGCACATACAAAATGCTCAGTTTGGCCTTCAAAGTCCTTCATGATCTAGGCCTATCCTATATTTCCAAGATTTTTATACCTTATGCCATAGTCCATATTCTTCAATCAAATGGCGCTGGCCTTTTGGCTTTGCCACAAATAAGACAGTCTATCTTCTGGCTCTGGACATTTTCTCTGATTGCCCCCGTATCTGGAATGCCCTCTCTCCTCTATTGTACTTAGTAACTTCTCTAACTTCCTTTAAATTTCAAGAACAATCCCATCTTTTACTGGAAGCTTTTCCTAATACTTCTTAATTCTAGTATCTTCCCTCTGTTAATTATTTCTTATTTATCCTGTATCCTTACTTTGTACATTTGTTTGCATATTGTATCTTCTACTTTACTGTAAGCTCCTTGAGGATAAAGACTACTTTTTGCCTTTTTTTGTATTCCCAATGTTTCAAGCCTAAAATAGGAGCTTGATAAATGCTGATTGATTGAGGCCAGAAGAAAAATTGGCTTCATTTTTTTTATATGGCGATAGTAAGGCACAGATGTTGAGAGCACATGTGACAAGGAGACAGTCCTTTCTTGATTTCACAGCCAACATTCTTTTCTGATCCTTCTTGAAGTTGTTTCCTCCCTGGGGTGGCTAGGTTTCTGGATCTATGATTGTCTATGTTTCTTCTTGATATCTCTCTCTCTCTTTTATTAGATGGATGTATTTTTTCTTATTAATTCTGTGCCTTCAATGACATGGTTGATAATGGGTGGAAGGGAGGTAGTGTAAAACTCTCTTTAGGATCACTTTCGGAGATCCCTGCTGACTTTTAATATAATTTCCAAGGTGCCCCAAAGCCTAGCATTCTCCCTTATTTAACTGACCCTCTGCTTAACTGAAGGTTCTTTTACATGAGCCCAATAGGTATTATGCCACTTTGCTTTCTTTCTTGACCCAGTCAAAGAAATTTCCACTTCCTGAAGAGATCACATGGCATAAGTTATCATTTATTCATTTAAAACAATATCATTTGATGAAGTTGATTTAATGACTCATTGTTAGAATCCTTAAACGGTCAGAGCCGAAAGCCTTCTTCTTTTTTTTTTTTTTATTATAGCTTTTTATTTACAAGATATGTGCAGGGGTAAATTTTCAGCATTGATAATTGCAAAACCTTTTGTTCCAGTTTTTCCTTTGCAAAACCTGTTCCAACTTTTCCTTTCCTTCCCTCAACCCCCTCCCCCAGATGGCAGGTAGACTAATACATGTTAATATGTTAAATACAATATATGTATACATATCTGTACAGTTATTTTATTGCACAAGAAGAATCGGGCTTTGGAATAAGGTAAAATATTTTTTCACTTTTTTATTATAGCTTTTCATTTACAAGACATATGCATGGGTAATTTTTCAGCATTGATAATTGCAAAACCTTTTGTTCCAGTTTTTCCCCTCCACCCCACCCTCTCCCCCAGATGGCAGGTTGACCAATACATGTTAAATATGTTAAAGTATAAGTTAAATACAATATATGTATACATGTCCAAACAGTTATTTTGCTGTACAAAAAAAAATTGGACTTTGAAACAGTATACAATTAGCCTGTGAAGGAAATAAAAAATGTAGGCGGACAAAAATAGAGGGATTGGGAATTCTATGTAATGGTTTATAGTTATCTCCCAGAGTTCTTTTTCTAGATGTAGCTGGTTCAGTTTATTATTGCGCTATTGGAACTGGTTTGCTTCATCTTATTGTTGAAGAGGGCCACGTCCATCAGAATTGAACATCATATAGTATTGTTGTTTGAAGTATATAATCTCCTGGTCCTGCTCATTTCACTTAGCATCAGTTCATATAAGTCTCTCCAGGCCTTTCTGAAAAAATCCTGCTGGTCATTTCTTACAGAACAATAATATCCCATAATATGAATATACCACAATTTATTTAGCCTTTCTGCAATTGATGGGCATCCAATCAGCTTCCAGTTTCTGGCCACCACAAAGAGGACTGCCATAAACATTCTTGCACATACAGGTCCCTTTCCCTTCGTTAAAATCTCTTTGGGATATAAGCCCATATAATGCTGCTGGATCAAAGGGTATGCATAGTTTGATAACTTTTTGAGCATAATTCCAAATCATTCTCCAGAATGGCTGGATGTATTCAATTCTACCAACAATGTATCAGTGTCCCAATTTTCCCACATCCCCTCCAACATTCCACATTATCTTTCCCTGTCATTCTAGCCAATCTGACAGGTGTGTAGTGGTATCTCAGAGTTGTCTTAATTTGCATTTCTCTGATTAATAATGATTAATAATGACCTTTTCATATGGCTAGAAATAGTTTCAATTTCTTCATCTGAGAATTGTCTGTTCATATATTTGACCATTTATCAATTGGAGAATGGCTTTATTTCTTATAAATTTGAGTCAGTTCTCTATATATTTTGGAAATGAGGCCTTTATCAGAACCTTTTACTGTAAAAATGTTTTCCCAGTTTATTGTTTCCCTTCTAATCTTGTCTGGATTAGTTTTGTTTGTATAAAAACTTTTCAATTTGATACAATCAAAATTTTCTACTTTGTGATCAATAATGATCTCTAGTTTTTCTTTGGTCATAAATTCCTTCCTCTTCCACAGGTCTGAGAAGTAAACTATCCTATGTTTTTCTAATTTATTTATAATCTCATTCTTTATGCCTATGTTATGAACCCATTTTGACCTTATCTTGGTGTATGGTGTTAAGTATGGATTAATGCCTAGTTTCTGTCATACTAATTTCCAATTTTCCCAGCAGTTTTTGTCAAACAGTGAGTTCTTATCCCAAAAGCTAGGGTCTTTGGGTTTGTCACACACTAGATTGTTAAAGTTATTGACTGTTTTGTCCTTTGAACCTAATCTATTCCACTGATCAACTAGTCTATTTCTTAGCCAATACCAAATGGTTTTGGTAACCACTGCTTTATAATATACTTTTAGATCTGGTACAGCTAGGCCACCTTCATTTGATTTTTTTTTTTTATTAGTTCCCTTGAAATTCTTGACCTTTTGTTTTTCCATATGAACTTTGTTGTTGTTTTTTTCTAGGTCATTAAAATAGTTTTTTGGGGTGTCTAATTGGTATAGTGCTAAATAAATAGATTAGTTTAGGTAGTATTGTTATCTTTATTATATTTGCTTGCCCTATCCAGAGCATTTAATATTTTTTTTAATTGGTTAGCTTTGACTTTATTTGTGTGGAAAGCGTTTTGTAGTTTTGCTCATAAAGTTCCTGATTTTCCCTTGGCAGATAGATTGCTAAATGTTTTATACTATCGGTAGTTACTTTAAATGGAATTTCTCTTTGCAACTCTTAACTGTTGGATTTTGTTAGTAATATAGAAGAATGAAGATGACTTATGTGGGTTTATTTTGTATCCTGCAACTTTGCCAAAGGTGTAGATTATTTCTAATAGTTTTTTAAATAGAATCTCTGGGGTTCTCTAAGTATTTCATCATATCATCATCAAAGAGTGATAATTTGCTTTCCTCATTACCTACTCTAATTTCTTTAATCTCTTTTTCGACTCTTTTTGCCAAAACTAGCATTTCTAATGCAATATTGATTAGTGATGGTGATAGTGGGCAACCTTGTTTCACTCTTGATCTTATTAGGAATGGATCCAGTTTATCCCCATTACATATGATGCTTACTAATGGCTTTAAATAGATGCTACTGATTATTTTAAGGAAAAGTCCATTTATTCCTATACTCTGTCATGAAAGACATGGCTAAGTGTATATCTAATTATTTACTATATAAAATTATATTTATTGCTCATGGGCTATTGTGTGTATATTGCTTCTTCCTCAATAATCAAGTGCTTATCATTTAAGAGCTTAGAAAATATGCATCATAGTGGCTATGTATTTCACTGGCCTTTCTAAATTCTCCATAATGATGTAATGAAGTAATACCCATCTATCTATTCTTTGCTAAAATATTTCTTATCCTCATTGAATGACTGTTTTATTCTGATAGTTTACTATTCTTGAGAAGTAGGAAAATGTAAGCTGAGGATTAATACTCAGCCTTAGAGTCAGGAACCCTTCCTCATAATTAGGCTTAGAATCCCTAATCAGGATTTCAGTACTGTCACTGCCTCATGCAAGTGAAGTTGTAGATTGATTCTCTAAATCTAAATTTTCAGAGCTTTTAAGTTTTTTGAGATAAGGGATAATGTCTTCCCCATTTCATTCTCTGCACAGCATTTAAACACATGATGTTTTGTATATAGTAGGCAGTTGTTATATGTTGAATTTAATAAAGCCAATTATTGAAGCACATGGCCTTTATGCCATTTTCTACTACATTTTTCCATTCTTCATTTCTACGTAATGTGATTTCCTCAAATGCTTGTTCTCTTTTTCCTTTACTAGTCCTCTGAAATTACTTTTATGACTTTGGATGACTATGCTTTTATCCTGATTCCTTTATGGCAATTTATATGTTTGTTTTTATGTTATCTTTCTAGAATACAGTCCCTGCTTTTTCAACCTTTTCTGTAGTTATATAAATTTTGAGTAAGTGGTTGGCAGTTGGGGGAAGGCATGATGTTATTAAGGTTCCTACTTATATAGAATTTTTGTTTTACAACTGTTTTTTTAATAATATCTTTTTAAAAACTTTTCATTGACAGAACATATGCATGGGTAATTTTTTACAAAATTATCCTTTGCACTCACTTCTGTTCCGATTTTTCCCTTCCCTCCCCCCATCCCCTCCCCTAGATGGCAGGGAGTCTTATACATGGTAAATATGTTATAACAACTCTGTTTTGTTAACACATAAATTATATGAAAACCCAATGGGAAGTCTCTTCTTGGAAACATATGAAACATAGATTTTTAAGCTCCTTGAGGGCAGGGTTCATGTTTTGCCTTTTTTTTTTTTTTTTGTAACCCCATTACTTAGTACTTTACCAGGCATGGTAAACTCCATACCCATGTGATGGCTTCATATATTTTTATGATGTGATAGAGGGAAGCAGAAGTAAGATGATACATTCCCTGTCCTTATGGAACAAGCATCTAAATTCATCTCTTCCTTTCTGTTGTGACTTTCCTTATTTCCTGGAACAGCTGATTTGCTCATGTGACAGAAGTCATGGATTATGTCATATATGCCAGGAAAATGCAAGTAAACCCTTAGGTAGCTTACCACTCCATTTTAAATAGACAGGACCATGGTGGGAGTTATTCTTATAATGATAAATATTAATTTTTATTTTATACATGTCATAAGAAATATAATCTTTACTGGCAATTCTCTATATTAACTAGCATCTTGGTTTCCATTTGAATCCTTGTTGCTTCCACGATATTTACCTGTAGAGTCTGACTCCTTCTGCATTTTATCCCTCTCTTCAAGACATAGAATTTCCTAATTTCTTCTACTCATGATATAGCCCCTAGGGAGCATCAGTCCTTTCACCTCCGAACCTGTCCAGTCCTGGCAAAGTCTAGTATGATTCTCATACTCTAGCATCATCCATTTTCCTGCAGTTTATTCATTAATTTCAAATTCCTTATAGAGCAATTATTTGAAATCGCAAATGACCTCAAAAAACTTAATTTGAATTAGTTTTTGGTTGTCATTTTGTCTTTCTGACTTCATTCAGTTCACTTCAGTAAGAATTTGATAAGCCTCTGCTATGTCAAAGGCACAAGTTTTTTTCAAGTCATCTTCATTTAAGTAAGTTTCCATATCATCTTAGAGTCCCTATCCAAAGACTTAGAAACCAAATCAAAAGAAATCCTATGGGATAATGCAAAAAAATGCAGTTGTCCCTTCTGTTGCTGCATGCTTTACTCAAAACTAGTAGGCACAATTGCCATCTTTAGAAAGTTGCTTCATTTTAAAATGTTAGATGAGCTAAGGTAAAAGAAACTGGAATTAGTCTTCATGCAGTGAAAAAGAAAGATAGGGCAGAAATGTTTGCTGATGTTATTGTTGATTTTATGGCCATTGGTTGCTGTAATAATATTGTCATTATAAAGTAGATTACAAAGGGAGCCTGATGTAGTTAGGGAGCAGACTGTGGGGAAAAGCATTTAAAAACTACCAATTTTTTTGTTCCAATTTTGTGAATTACTTAAAGGATGCTGACTCTCAGAGACTCTGTTTCCATTGGCTATGCTTGATGCTTGTGTTGTAAATAACGGATGCTTGTGTCATTGTATAAGCAGCAAAACACAAAATAAAAAGGGGCTGATAAAATCTGTTAGGTAGTGGAAATTGAAAAGAAGGTTACAGGCCATGTTCAAGTTGGGAGGCCTCCTTTGGAAATCATCAATAATCTTGTTCTATTTTTTCCACAGCCTGGAGAAAGACTCCTGACTCAAATGTCACCTCCCACCTTGTTTTCTATTTCCAACATGCATTTTATTATCCCTTCTTTTCTTGCTGTTGGATCAGCAATTTTCATCCTGATTTATATAATGATAGCAAGCACTTTCCCCAGGGAATTGGAATAGCACCAGGATAAATAAATTCAGTGGATGCATCATCTATGTTGAGCTAAAGTTTGAAATTGTAGTGAAATATGGGTGATTTTTTAAAACTCAAGTGATTAGTTAAATTTAATGCCTTAGTTTGATAGGCTTCAAATGTCTATATCCAAAAGAGATTACTAAACAAATTATAAGTAAAATATGGACAAATTTAGGAAAGAAATATGATTCTCCTTTAAATTAGCTATAACAACACAATACTCCTCCAGGAGCTATTTCACTGACTATCTTTGGAACTTGTAACAAATTTAAAATTGAATATTTGCATTCTAATTACTTTGCCCAATTTGAAGAAGACAAGGCATAAAATCAAACAGATTTCTTGACCACCAAGTCAGGATCAACCATATTGGGAAGACAGAGCATCATGTATTTGTAAGGAATACTTCTGGATGAAAATACATAAGAATGTTTTAAGCAGTGTCAGATAAGGGCTGCCCATTTCCTGGGAACAGACCTGTAACTAGTGTGGTAAATTGTCCTCAAATAAGGACAATAGAACTTAACCACTTAGTGAAAATAAAATAATGCCTAACATTAATACGATGCTTACTATGTTCCAGAACTGTTTTAAGTCCTTTACACATATCCTGTCTTTTGATCCCCAAAGTTTGTGTCCTTTTTGTTTCAGTCTTGTCCAACTCTTTATGACTCCTTTTGTAGTTTTCTTGGCAAAAATACTGGAGAGGTTTGCCATTTCCTTCTCCATCCAACTAATTTTGTAGATAAGGAAACTTAAGTGAAACAATAGTTAAACAAATTGCCTGGATTTACAAAGATAGGAGATTTAAACTTATGCCTTTCTGACTCTGAGCCTGATGTGATATCTACTGTGCCACCTAACTGCCCATTTATTGGCCTAGGATTGGCCTTTCTCTCTTTACTCTCTCAATGGAGAGTAAAAACAACCTAATGTTGCTTGTCCCAGGTGCAGTTTGCAATTTTTGGATACTTGTTTATAGCTGTGCCTGAGGACCAACAGTGATTTGGGTGTTAAAAGAAGTTGGAAAAGTGACAATTAAATTGATGAGACATTTTCCTACATATGAAGGCACATTATTCAGTGTACTTGCAAACTCTTTATCAATTGACCTGCTCAGAGAATAGTTTTATTAACTTGGAAATATTTACAGAAATTCAATGAATAAATGAAATTCATCCTCAAATAGAGGGCAAAAAAGCTTCAACACTACGTTTCTCTGTTTTGCACATGTTGTCTTTTGTGAATTTCTTTGCTGCCCACGGTTACAGAATATTCATAGTTCTTTTGAATTGTCACTAATTTAAAGCAACCCCTGTTATAACAAATTCAGTGTTAAATTATCAGCAATATATAATTAGGAAAATTTTCCTTTTCACATTTGCTTCTCATCTTTGATCTGCTACTTATCATCTGTGGGACCTAGAATGAGGTCCCATTAACCTAGCAGAGCTCATTACCTCATCTGGATATTAAGACATCTGGATGAGAGGTTTTATAATATCCTTTGTGGTCTGATATTCCTTGGATTCTAATGGAGGAGACAGAAGAGACAGAGACAAAGACACACTGACAGATAGGAGAGGGAGGGGGAAGAAACTGAGAGAAAAATAATAGAGGGAGAGACAGAAAGACAGAGACAGAATCAAACACATATAATAACTAACAAAGAAAATAAAAAATAAAACCTTTTTAGCAAATATGCTAACAATATAAATTCTTGCATTGTTCCTGTTCAGAAATGTGTTCATTCTACATCTTGAGTCTATTTCAGCTTTTCAAAGCTGTTTGTCTTTACAATGCTTTTTTTTTTTTTAATAAATAGTTTTGGTTTTGCTAGATTTACTCTGCATTAGTTTATATTAATTTTCTTTGGTTTCTCTGAACCTCTTTGCTTGTTTCTAGGGGAGAAAATGGACTCTTAAGTGGGGTGCCTTTGAATAGAGAATAGCTAAACAAAATAATGAAATAATGGCATGTTAATATAGTGGAATACTATTGTGCCATAAGAAATAGGGAAGTGCTAACTTTGTAACCTCTCATTACCTCAAGAATAAAGCAATCAAATTAGTCGTACCTCTGGGAACTTTAAATAGTTAAGCTTCTAAAGAAATTTTAGGGGAGTAGTAGAGTGTGAGAGATCTTAAACTGAGAAGCTGCTTGACGAACCAATATATAGGTCATTTCATCAGGAATACTTGATATATAGAAGAAGAGGGAGTTTCTTTCTTATCCTCTATTCACATTGACCATGAAGTTTTGAGCAGAAAATAACTGAAAGAAGCACCAACTCTAAAAGGAAACTGACACAGTCCAAAGAGTTGCAAATACAAAGAAGTGTCATGGAGGAAGAAGCAATTTACCTAAATTTTATTAATTGGAGATAATATTTTAATAATAAATTAATTAATTAATTGAAATATTTTTGTAGATATGAATTACTGTTTCTTTGTTTTTAATTTTTAATATCGGAAGTTTCTTCTTCCTCTGTATTTAAAAAATCAGCTTAGTTAATAATTGGTCTATCTAATAATGTTATTTTTTATTTCATTTTATTCATTTAGAAACTTTCATTTTATTGTTTCAGATTCAAATTCTCTTAAAGACTTTATGGCTTGTTTCATTTTCTAAGATAAGATTAAATATTGTGTTTTCTGTTCTATAATCTGGATGATTTCCATCCATTTCATTTATATTGTCAGGATTATTGGTATATTATTGGACAAAATAGCTACGTATAATAGATTTCATTTCTGCTTCATTGGTTGTGAATTCACTTTTTTATTTTTGATACTGGTAATTTGGTTGTTTTTTAAAAGCTACTTTTGTTGATTAGTTCAATTTTATAATTTCAATTGCCTTTATTTCTTTTGATTCCATCCATTTCAGATGAGAATGAGATTCAAATGTTGCCTGATCCACCTTGCTCCAACTACTTTCTTCATTGAATAAACTCTTCCTTGTATGCTTCATTTATGTAAGGTACTTTCCTCCTATTCTCATTTTCCTTCCCTCTCTTTTTTATTTTATTTATAAGTTTTTTTGACAGTATATATGCATGAGTAATTTTTTTATAACATTATCCCTTGTATTCATTTTTCCAAATTATCTCCTACCTCCCTCTACTCCCTCCCCTTGATGACAGGCAATCCCATACATTTTACATGTGTTACAATATAACCTAGATACAATATATGTGTGTAAATCCCATTTTCTTGTTGCACATTAAGTATTAGATTCCGAAGGTGTGAGTAACCTGGGTAGATAGACAGTAGTGCTAACAATTTACATTCACTTCCCAGTGTTCCTTCTCTGGGTGTAGTTGTTTCTGTCCATCATTGATCAACTGGAAGTGAGTTGGATCTTCTTTATGTTGAAGATATCCACTTCCATCAGAATACCTCTTCATACAGCATTGAAGTGTACAGCGATCTTCTGGTTCTATTCATTTCACTCAGCATCAGTTGATGTCAGTCTCTCCAGGCCTCTCTGTATTCCTCCTGCTGGTCATTTCTTACAGAGCAATAATATTCCATAACCTTCATATACCATAATTTACCCAACCATTCTCCAATTGATGGGCATCCATTCAACTTCCAGTTTCTAGCCACTACATAAAGGGCTGCCACAAACATTTTGGCACATACAGGTCCCTTTCCCCTCCTCAGTATTTCTTTGGGATATAAGCCCAATAGCAGCAATGCTGGGTCAAAGGGTATGCACAGTTTGACAACTTTTTGGGCATAGTTCCAGATTGCTCTCCAGAATGATTCTTCCCTCTCTCTTCTATCCTTATGTGTTTCTTTTGAGATCATCCCAACATAAAAGAATCAAACTCAACTTCCCTGTATAATTAAGATCTTTAGTGGTGAATGTAAACAGTTTAACCTGCTTTAGTCCTTTTGGAATTCTCTCTCACTTTTACTTCTTGTGAGTCTCTTGAGTCCTGTGTTTACATGTCATTTTCTATTCAACTCTGGTCATTTTATCAGGAATACTTGAGAGTCTTCTATTTTATTAAATATTAATTTTTACCCCTATAGGATTATGCTTAGGTTTGCTGGATTGGTTACTCTTAGCTGCATATCATAGTCCAAACTCTCTTGTGTCATCCTAACTGTGTGTCTGCAAATACCTGATTTTTTTTCTTTCTTACTACTTGTAGTATCCTCTCCTTGATATGAGAACTCTAGATTTCAACTGAGATTACTGGGAGTTTTCATTTTGTGATTTCTTTTAGGAGGTGGCAGGTGCATCTTTTCAATTTCTACTTTAACATTAAGTGCTTAGATATTTGGGCAATTTTAAAAATAGGTTTTTTTAAAATAAGGTGTCTTTGTTCACTTATGTTCATGACTTTCAGATAAAAGTCCACTGACTCTTAAATTGGTTCCCTTCAATCTGTTTTTCTGGTCATATGTTTGTCTTATGAAACATTTCACGTATTCTACTGGGGTTTTTTTTTTTCAATTTTTTTAGTTTATTTCATTATTTATTGTTTTCTTAAGAAGTCATTATCTTCCATTTGTCCAATTACAATTTTTTTTTCAGTTCTAATTTTTACGGAGTTGTTTTCTACAGTAATGTTTTGTAATTCCTTTACAAAGTTGTTAATTCTCTTCTCATAACTTTCTTGCATAACCCTAATTTATTTTCCTATTTTTTTTCCTTTATTGGTCGTAATGTTTAAAAATCATTTTTTCTTGCTAATTTTTCTAATAATTGTTGAAATGATTTCTAATCTGTATTTTTCTTTGAGACTTAGTTTTTATATGTGCTTTCTTTTGAATCTCCTTCTCTGCATTTAAAAATAATTGTGTTACAATGTCTCTCTTCCCCTCATATCACTGGTGGTAACCTTCATAAAATATGTCCTCAATTAAAAACTGAGAGGGAAAAACACCCTTGTAAGAAACTGTCAATCTATGTAGTGGCAATACATAAAAATATCTTTTTTCCTCACAGTGAGCCTCTCTGTCAGGAGGTGGGTAACATGCTGCATATCATATGTTCTCTGGAGACATGATTGACCCTTGCATTGATCAGTCTTTAAAAGCTATTTTTGTATAATGTTTTCTCTCTATGTTGTGTACTTCTAGTTCTAGTTCTTTCTTTCTGCACCAGAATTCTGAAATTATCTTTTTTTATTTCTACAATATGGGTAGTCTTATTGGTCAATTCATTGTTTCTAATATCTCAGCAATATACTATTACATTTATGTACTACAGTTTGTACAGTCATTTCCCAGGTCAGTGGACACCACTTTTGCTTTCTGTTATTTGCTACTATAAAGTTCTGATATGAATATTTTGGTAAATATAGGTTTTTCTGTTTGTCTTCACCTTTGTTGGAGTATATGTCCAATAATTGGCTTTCTTTGGGTCAAAAAGCGTAAACAGTTGAATGACTAGTTTTTCTTAATTCCTAATCAGAACCCCTTTTAATTTTATTTGAGGTGTGGCCAGAGTTATCTAAATTATAGCTGCAAACTCTCAAAATTGGATGCCCTTAATTTGAGCATATGTTCTGAGTCTGAAGATGAAGAGGAAAGGGAATGAAAAAATTAGTTTTACAAGAAAAAATATTAAAGAAATGTTAGATAGGATCACTCATCTCATGTGCATAATCTAGTTTTGCTTGCTTTTCATAATGCACTGTCCTATTAGATAAACTTTGTTCTTGCTATCAATTCCTTAATCATATCAAGGTTAGTCTTCTTTTGAGGGTTGGAGAAATAAATAAGCTTCATTTTCTACCTATCAACCAATGCTTGCTGCTGAAATGTGATGGAGTGTTTAGGGAACACCTCAAATTTGATTAGCCCAAATTCAAATGCCATGAAAACATCCTGTGACTCAAATTAATCAGTTAATTAAGTGATTAACTATGCTAAGGATGAGTTATTTAGACGTTACATACACACCAGTCAGCAGGAGATAAACCTGTCAACAGAAGACTTAGGGATTGTTTCTGGAAATCTTTTAAAATGTTTCATGGCATTTTTGCACAGCATAATTTATTACATACTTTTATTATAGCTAAAGGAAGACAGTTCATCCACAAGTAGAATATAAATTTGAGCATAATTTGCATCAAATATCTTTTTTCAACTTTTCAGAGATCAAATGAATGGGTTAAAGCCTTTGGCCAAATCTTATGATTTAGGGTAATATAACATTTGGACAATTGTAATCCTTTTGCTGCTTCTATAACTAGACCACTGATAAAATAAAATTAGATCTCATACTGTGGTTTTGGCATCTTTTAAAAAATGCAATAGGATTTTTTATTTTAATTGTACCATCTGTAAATGTGTTCCTTAAAATTTTCAGCAATTTTTATACAAATTCATCAGATTAGGTCAGCACTTCAGTGTGTTTAAATAGTATGTTAATAAATTTCATTCTCTGAAATATAAACAAAACATAATTAATAGAAAACAGGAAAATCTGCAGGTGAAAATGCCAACAAAAATGTGAATAGCTTCCATTGAAATGGATTAATTAGCCTTTGAAGTGGAGAGATGGCAGTACTTTAAAAAGTTTAAGATGAGGGCAGCTAGGTGTCTCAGTGATTAGAGCATCAGCCCTGAAGTCAGGAGGACCTGAGTTTAAATGTGGCCTGAGACCCTTAACACTTCCTAAAAGTTTAAGATGCTTCCTTGGTCAACTTTAAAGTAATGTAGTTAAAATGAAAAATTAGGGTGGAATGGGAAGACTACCCTAAAGTTTCTATAGAAGAGTTGTTAAATTTTTGCGTGTGTATGTCGTTTCCTTTGGTATTCTGATAGCCAAGGGAGTTTGTGGAGTCCTCAAAATAATACTTTTTGATGCATAAAACAAAATGTATAGCCAACAAAGCTGTTATAGAAAAAAATTAAGAAGTCACAGACTTTCTGAAATGTAGCTACAAAAAGAATCCATGGATATCAGGTTCAGAAACTTTGGTCTAGTCAGTACTACAATTGGAAACTCACTGTTGGATTTTCATCAGAAATGCACAACTCTCAAGCTGCAAATGAATAGTTAGATGTATGCCATAATGGTACTTCCATTCCATCTAGTCACATGAATAGCTTGGAGAAGGTACTAGAAGAAATGTTAGGTAGAGCCCAGATGATATGAGAATGCTATCCAAGGTCAATCAGATTTCAATGGAAAGCCTGGAGAGGGAAATGTATATGAAGCCAGAGACACTAGAGTTCTTGGCAGTCAAAAGGACAAGAAGACACTTGAGTACTGAGAATGTCATTATAGGGGGCATAAAGAAGAATACTTAGTAGGGAACCAATCTCTTTTCACTTGCAAAACTGGTGACTTGGTTTGCCCTTGACTATTAGGAGATTTGGATATTTACTGATGGCTTATCTCAAAGAGGGTAACCCATAAAGAAAGATAATAGAAAAGCCCTTGTACATTTGTTTTGAAATGCTATAGGTGAATATTGCAGAAATATATTATTCCCTAAAAAGTAGACCAAAGGTAAGCTGAAATATATCAGTTAGTTTTGGTGTAGATGATGACAGAAAAGAGTCATCTGTTATCATTTTGAAATGAACCCATGTGAAATGGTATTAATTCCTGCATACTATGCAGAGGATACCAGTTCTATTAAGTACATCAAAATAGTCCAAAAACCCAAATGAAATTCAAATAATGTATACATGTAACCATAGCAACGTGAAATGTGATTTGTAGCAATTCCAAGACAACTAGGTTGCAATGTAGGGGGTATATTAGCCACAGAATGCATAGGAAATTAAACAGTTTTCTATTTTAGTAATGGATAGTATAGGCTTGGTTCCTCAATAGCATTACAAAATGCAGCTTCAACATTTTAACATTGAAGGAAAGCCAGAAGGAAAGGAAGAGCTGTCACTTTAAAACTGTCTAATTCTATTTCCTGTTAGATTCTCAAAAATTAGACCTAGAAAAGACCTTGGAGTTCATTTTATCCAACTCCCTTCATTGTACATTTGAAGAATTGAGGCCCAAAGAAGGACACTAATTTGTCCAAGGTCCTCATTCTCCATCTGTGTAAAATATGCAGATGGGAATCTTCCCCAACTGATTGCTTTTCAATAGTAACTCCCTGATTATGAATAGATAAAAAACCAAAATGTTACTGAGTGGTTTGCTCTGAGCAATTAATTGCTTTTGCTATCAGGGACAGGGACATGGAATTACTTGACCAGGTTGTTAAATGATTGTTTTCCTATATTAAATAACATATCTGTGGTTCTAAAGAATTATTTAATATGTGAAACTTATTCCCTAAAAGGAACTTAGTTACCAGGAGAACTGGAATGATTGAAAGTCCCTACTATGTTAATTGATTTAGCCTCCATTGTACTTTCTTATTATGTTTGTCATTCTGATTCTTTCTAGACTTTTAGTATCTAATTAGCATTTCAACCCCATGTTCTTCCTCTGGTGGGCTTCCAAGTTTCTGAAACCATTGTGTTGTTGTTTTTCTGTCTTCTTTTCCAAAGTTGATGACTAGTCACTTTTGTAATAGGCTGCTCTGCTAGAATTATTAGGTTTCTAAGACTTACATTTTTGGAAGGATATTTTTGGTAGATTAAGGTTGGAGTTCTTTATTTTCCTACTTTTCCAATAGTATTTTACTCTTTTAAATACATGCAAAGATAGTTTTAAACAATGACCTCTGCAAAACTTTGTGTTCTAAATTTTTCTCCCTCCCTCCCTCCTCCTTTTCTCCTCTGCAAGACAGTAAGCATATTTATCCTGATATGTAAGAAAAATCAGATCAAAAGGGAAAAAAATCACAAGAAAAAAAAAACAAGCAAAGAAACAAGAACAAAAAAGTGCTTTGATCCACATTCAGTCTCTATAGTTCTCTTTCTGGATGCAGACGGCACTTTTACCCCAAATCTATTGGCATTGATTTGAATCATCTCACTGAAGAAAAGAGCCAAGTCCATCACAGCTAATAATCATATAATCTTGTTGTTACTATGTACAATGTTCTCTTGGTTCTGCTTACTTTACACAACATCAGTTCATGTAAATCTCTCCAGGCCTCTGTGAAATCATCTTGATTGTTTCTTACAGAACAGTAATATTCTATTACATTCATATACCATAACTTACTCAGCCGTTCCCCAGTTGATGGGCATCCACTCAGTTTCCAGTTCCTTGTCACTGTATAAAGGGCTGCTACAGACATTCTTGTACATTGGGTCATTTTCTGTCTTTTATGATCTCTTTGAGATACAGACCCAGAAGAGAAACCACTGAATCAAAAAGCTTACCTGGAGTTCTTTAGAGCCACATTCAGGGATGAAACATTTCCATGAATGAATACACAGATGGCTTGAAATAATGTTCCTGAGAATCTGCAGAACCTCATTAGAAGAGCAGGATTTCTTACAGGGACTCCTGAAAAATAATATACCAAGACCAAGGGAAATGAAACAACCTTGGATAGACTTAGGTAGAGATATGTTTAGTTAGCCATCTTTTCTTTGAAGAATTACTTCTTAGAAGCATAGTTTATCTAGTACTAAGATTTCTAACTCACTAAATAAAATGTTAATGAATGAAAATAATAGATGTTTTAGAAGCCAATTAAAATTTTAACTATATATCACTGTGATTTCATAGCAGCATGATGTTTAACTAAAATGATTTATAAAATAGAATGCTTAACAAGATATTTCTTTACAAACTGCGCATTTATATAGATAAACCATGTGAAAGATCCAATGATTTTTTCTTTCCACCTATTAAGTTTTTCTATAGTGTAGTGATTCATAATGTCTCTATTTCACCTAAGAGTCTTTCACTCATTTACACAAGACAGGAGTTATCCTCAGCTTTCTACTTATTACCTCTCCCATATCTGAATTAGCTGTCTTTTTTCCTGCCAGTATGTTTGTTTATTAAAAGAAAGATCAAAATAATTGAATAAGTAGAAAACATATGAAATGGTTTGGTATATTAAGTTGTACTTAAGCTGTTGACCTAAAATTATAGAAAATGGATCAAAGAAGGAATAGTTACACAAACTATCCTGATTTCCTAGGAAACTTTAAGTTAAATGGATTATTTGTGACAATTAGGTGACCAACAGTGCTCAGAAACTGCCTTGAAAAACACTCAGTCTCCTTGTCAAATAGGAGAATTATGGCAAGCATGGACTAAACATTTTGAAAGATGGTAGAATAATGGAAGAAAAATCAATCTTGGAAACATTTATTAGAGAAAACAATGAAAAACTTTTTTATCAAAAGCAACAACTAAAAATAGAGGGAGGAAAAAGCTTATAGAGAGACTCATTTGAGCCAGACCATGCATTTAAAGATGAAACTGGAAATAGAACAACAAATAAGGAAAGAAAGTGGAGGCATTTTGGAAACCTTTTCTATATCATTGGTAATGAACCAAACACATTAAGGCTTTTAATATCATAGCCCCTCATAAACTAAATAAGATTTCATTTTCTGCCACTGTGAATTTTTTCAAGTCTCCTCATGTGTCTGGAAGGAATACTGTCCTTCATCTCCATTGCTTGGAATCTCTAATTCTGGTAAAGCATCATTTCAAGGGTTACCTTCCTTAAGTTACCTTCTTTTTCCTGCTCCCCGCAGTGATTATTCTTCTACTTTCTTCCCCAACTTCTTCCTCCCCCAAAATAAATTTTGAATTTACTTTCATTTGCATGTTAAAGACACATCTTTATGGCTTAGATTATGGAGTTAGATGAACCACCTTTGAAATTTATCCATCAAGCTATAGGACATATGCCTTTCATAGATCAGTCAGTCAATGAAGACCAGAACTAAAAAAATGGAATTAGGAAAGATTGCCTTTGGGAAATTATTTAAAAAAAAAATTATTCTAAAAGAACACAGTCTTCTTGTTGATACAAGTCAGTTCTACTATCCCGGTGACCATGTTAATCAACTGCCCTATGATTCCATTCAACATATGACTTGTCAATTTCAAACACTCTACCATCACTCAGGTGCCTATGTGTCAGTAAATTGGTAAATTATGTAGGACCAGGACAAGTTGCATGATGCCTCTCTTTATACTGCCTGCAAATGGTAATCAGCTTAAATTCCGCTGCTGTTGTTCAAGAAAAAGCAATCATTTTGTCAACCTGTCCTGTAGTCTGTAGAACATCAAATATAAAAGTATACTCTCTTTGAGCCACTTTCATATGAAATCTTTTTCTAAAAAATAAGATTGATTAAACTAACATTTATATAGTGCTTTAATTAAGGCTTTGAAAATATATCATGTACTTTATCTCAGTTGAGTCTCACAAAACCTGTCATGAGCAGATTACTTATAATTAATATTTTCCCCATTTTATTAATGTGTTTAACTGAGGCTCAGAGTGCTTAACTGACTAGCTTATGGATACACAGCCAAGTCAGTGTTTTTGAAGCTTGCTTTTATTCACTTCAAGTCTAATAGTATGTAACACACCATGATATAATCTATTTATTTTGAGTCATATGGCTTAGACTTAGTCAAAATGGATTATATCCTTGTTATCTTTTACAGCAAGCTTTTTTTTGGAATAGATTAAATTTACCATAGATGGATTGAAGAAGGATCAGGAACCATTGCTAGGATATGATTATGCATAATAGACCATTTAGTTACTGCTAAGATTTTCACTTGTGACTATATTGTTTTCATTAGAATTTTATATCCAGTATTTATTTGCAGTAAAAGCCTCATTATCTTCCCGGGGATTATTTATGCACCTCCTACCTAAGTCTGCCAAGCCAATATAGCAACCCTCAGCATGATGGCAAAGAACATGAAATTCATCTTCAGCTACTCTTTATCCAGCCTTTTGCCCTTACATAGAGTACTTAGTAATCCTTGATGGCCTGAGGCCCTCCAGTATGGCATCCCAGTGACCTAGATAGTACCTCATGGTATTATGCCTATTTTTTCTGTACTTTATTTCTCCATTTTGTATCCCAGCAACAAAGGACCTTGCTGTATGATGGTTATTCAAATCCTAACCAAGTGAGAGGAGCTCTACAGGAGCTTCCATTTTAAGAATGAAAAACTTATGGAGGGAGAAGAAAGCTTGATGTAGGGCTGTGAGTCCTTGTCACATGAGCATTGATTGAAGAAACTGACAACATTTAGCATTTGAGAATAGATGGCTCTGAGCAGGGGGTGGGGCCTGGGTGACAAAGGTATTAAAATAAAAGGTCTTAAAGTATTTGAAGGGCCAGCATGTAGAAAAAGGATTAGCTATAATAGAGGGCAGGCTCCTGAACAATGGGAGAAGTCACAAAAATTGTTTTGGCTTGGTATTAGGACATTATTTTTTTACACTTATAGCTGTCCAAAGTGGAATGGGTTTCTTTGAGTGGTTTCAGGGCACTCTCTCCACCTCGTGCCCCCTACACCATTAAGTTCTTCAAGCATGTTTGATGATCTCAAACAATTTATGGTATAGGGGTGATCCATTGGTTAGATAGCTGGTGATGTATCTTCCAATGTATGTGTTCAACAAGAAGTACTAGTATAGTGTAAGACCAGAAAATAGCTTCTCTGTCTGCAAGACACCATACTAAATGTCTCTGAGCACCCTATTATAGCCTTTACTTGTTGCTCTCTTCTGTCTGTTTTCCCCTTATATCTTACTTCCCCCTTTCCTCTACTCTGCAAAGGCAACATAGTATAATGGATTAAAAGCTGGCCTGGAATCCAGGACAAGATACTGACTATGCAACTTGGAGTATGCTACTTAACCTCTCAATATTCTAGGGAAATATTTACAACTTTTAATTGCAAGTGCCAACTTATATGGGTAAGGGTATTTCTGTATCCAGAAGTTTCTTAAAACCAATTGAATCACAAATTCATGTTCAAGACCTGTTACTCCAGATAACAAATCCAGGTAACAAATCCAGATCTTAAGTCTCATATCTTCCTTGTTTGGCCTCTTGATTCTTAGAATTATTGCACTCCCCATTTCTCCCTGGCCAATTGGGACTATGGTCCTACTCCAAGATGGTCTTCACTTTCATACATAAATACTCCACAAATGGAATGGACTTGTGTTATGTCTTCTTTCCTAAGGGGAAAAAAAAAAACATGAAAAAGTGAAGCAGGGAGAAAGGAAGAGTGATAGGAAGAAAGGAAAAAGAAATTTTTAGCAGATTCTCTACTTGGTAAAAGGAGCTATTTCATTTATCTTGTATGTCTCCTGCCTCCGTATCACAGTACCTATTTTAAGTAAGCATTTAATAAATATTTGTGGAATTGCATTAAATTTATGCTTTCTTTCAGTGTACAAAGTCTTCTAAAAATTGACAGAGAGTTAGAAAGAGTATCATGAGATAAGCCCCATAAGTCAGCCTGTCTGTTTCTCTCTCTCTCATTTCTTTCTCTTCTCTTCTTCCCTCCATCCCTTCCTTTCCCCCTTTCCTCTCTGTCGCTTTATCTTATAATTTATCTTTTACCTTTTATTGCAAGGTCTTCCCCCCCCCCCAAAAAAAATGATAGATCCTTGACATCTATTCAGAATTTGCCATTGGTGGAAGGCTGGTATATGATATTCTCTGATGTCTTTCTCCTCAAAATAAGTCTGTTATATATGTCACATTTTCCTAAGGAAATAAGGCTAACACAACAGCATTGTTGGAATGGACTTTGCAAGCACTATTCAAATAAGATTCCTCCTGAATATCTAAGCAAAAAAAAAGTCCCTCTTTCAAGTTAGGCTAATTTTGATTTCCTGTCAATTAAATTTACAGATGTGTTCTGCTGAGGAAATAATAATATCATAATCATTAGCTAGATAGTTTTAGTAATCTGCAATACCCATTGATTTAATTAAAATATGATTGCTTCAAAATGAAAAAATGTCCTTGAAATAAAGACCTTCATAACAACTTGGAAAAATGCATTAAAGAATACTACTTTGGAGAGACTTCCAGCAAGATGGCTAAGTTATTAGTTGTGCCTAAGTCCATTTTAATTTTATCACCTCAAAACACAAAGAAATGCACCAAGTAAACAGAGAGAGAGAGAGAGAGAAAAAGAGAGAGAGAGAGAGAGAGAGAGAGAACAAAAACATAAAGAAAAGAAAGCAAACTTCACAGTGACATCTAAAAGAAAAAAAAATAGGCAAGAGGAAAGAATAAAAAATGCTGTAGGGTAAAATAAAATAAAATAAAAATAAAGCAAGGAGCCATATCCAAAAGAAGAAAAATGCTGAAATAATAACTATAATCCCCCAAGAATGAAAATTAAGAGTTCTCACCATACCTTCCCAAAGTTTAATAAATGATTTGAGAGAAAACATAAGGAAAAAAATTAAACTTCTTAAAGAATTTTAAAAGATAAAACAAAGTAATCAGGGTACAATCTGTAAAAAATAGCAGAAATAGAATAGAAAAAGAGAGAAATGGAATAACAAATACAGTACATTCAAAAGAAAGTAAAATTGGGGAAGGGAACCTTATGGTCTCTACAAACTAAAATTATAATTGTGAAGACATATCTGGTAGATAGTCTGAGAGCCAAGAGTCATCATTGGCCTCCCACAATGGGGAAAGGTAACAAAGAACCTGAATAACAGGTTTGAATATTATAATTTATAATATTATTTATTATTGTAGTATGTATTATTATATACTGAATAGTATTATAATTATTCTATAATTTATAATATAAAATTAAATTTCTTGGAGTTATGAGGGAAAGAGAAAAAAATGGAGATTGCTAAAAATCTACAGGAAGCTATTAAAAGGGAATCCAAAGTTTGCCTCTTCCAGAAACCTACTCTAGTTCCACAGGGTCATTGTATTCAAAGTAACACATACTTCATATGTCAGAAATTAATCAGTTCAAGTTATACAGAACTATTCGGAATAAAAACCATTTTCTCATATTGAAAAAGCAATGGACTGTGATATGCTGAAAACTAAAGAAAAAAACCGTGTATTTCAGTATAATATTTTGCAATTATGAGCATTCTACTACATAAAAAAGATATATGGCTCCTAAATAGAAATATAGACATTAAATCATTCCTTCTTAGTAACTCAGAGATGATCAGAACCTTTGAAATTGAAATGTAGCTAAGGAAAGCTTAGTAGAGATGCAAAATCTATTGACCATGAAAAACATTGTGTAAGAACACTACCTTGAGTGTGGTTCATTCAAGGAGAAAACAGTTATCTATTGGTTAACTTGGTAATCAGTAATATAAGACTTCATGGAAAGAATTTTTGGGCAGCTGGGTGGTACACTTCATAGAGTGCCAGGCCGGAGTCAGAAAGACATTCTGGCCTCGGACATTTCTTAGCTGTTTGATTCTGGGTAAGCCTAGTAATCCTTTTTGCCTTAGTGTCATCTCCTGTAAAATAAGCTGGACAAACCACTTCAGTATCTTTGGCAAGAAAATAGTAAATGTGATCATGGATAGTTAGACACAACTGACCGACCAGTTAGTACTTATTGAAATTAGGCGCCTTAGGTGAAGGGGTGTTCAAAAGTCAAGTCAATAAACCTGGATTAAGTGCCTATTTTGAATGAGACACTTTACAAAGTTCTAAGAATGTAATTGATAAGCCATTTTTAACCTTACAGAGCTTTCGTTTAAATTCTTTCATTCATTCATTTGATTCTCCTAATGCAGATACAACACATAAAAAGAAGCTGCTAAGGGGAGGACTGTCCCATGCATGATCGCAGAGAAAGTCTGGAATATCAAGAGTCCAGCCTAGAGAGGAACGAAGACTTTGGTGGGCTTGACACCCTCTTTAAAAAGGAAGCTGCAAAGAACTAGTTAGTTAAAGGAAGAAGTTGCTGGGACAGAGAATACTTCCATTATGGAAAATCTGGAACTATAGTGAACTTTTAGAGTAAAGATCCTTCTGTGGCATGTACAGTACATAAAAGTGAGAGAGGGAAAAGTGCAGTCTGACGAAGATTAGGGAAAAAAAGAAGTAGAGAGCTATGGTGGAAGATGGAGGCTCCTGAGTTATTTGTGCTAGGTAAACCAACATAGAAAAAAAAATATCTGGGGCAGGATAGAGGAAAATGTGTGCACACGAGTGTAAGGTAAAATGGTTCCTCATCTGAATTCCAAAAATTCAAATGTAAAAGAATTCAAACCATTTTCCAATGGATAAATAGTCAGAGTATATGAACAATTTTCATATTAAGAAATCGAAATATTTTCTAGTCATATGAAACACATCTAAGTCAAAGAATTTCTCCCAAATCAACCTTTCTTTTAAACTGAATTACATAATTTTGTATACTTTGTATACATACTGAACATCTCAGTCACAAATATTTTTAGAAGGAAAAAAAAATACAATCAATAGCTACCCAAACTATTATCTTCTAATCTGGGCAGTACATTTTTGAAAAAAATACTGATAAGATAGAAAATGTCTATAGGATGCAAACGTTCTTCAGTGATATATGAAGATCAATTATGGCAACTGGCGATGCTTAGCCTAAAAAAAGGAAATTCTGGGTCCATTTTCAAGTATCTGAGGGGTTGTCATAGCATAGCTCCAGAAGACAGCATTCTGAATTGCAGTAGAAATATGAAATATGTAGGTTTAAACTTGTTTCAGTGGGGAAACTTATTTACAAGAGAGTTGTCTAACAGTGGAATGCACTAAGTTTGTAGAGGATGGATGACCTTCATTGGAGGTCTTTGAGAAAAGATTAAATGATGATTTCTAAAGTATGTTGTAAAGGGAATTATCTTTTCAGAATTTAGTTGTACCAGATGGCCATGGTGAAGCCCCTAAATTCTCAGATGTTATAATTTATTGCTGATAGATCTGTAAATTGTTCCAAGTGTTCTGGGAAACAGTTTGGAATTGCTAGCAGAAAACTGCCAAATTATTCATGCAGTGTGATCCAGTGATATTACTACTTAGTTTCTGTCCCCCAAAAGGTTAAGGACACCAAGAAAAGATCTGTATCTGCAAAAAAAAATATTAACTGGAACAGCTTTTGTGATGAAAAAAGCTGAAAATGATACACAAACACATGCATACACATGCATACAAATTGGGGCATTGCTGAGCAACATATGGTACATGAATGTATTTTTTTTACTATTGTACTGTGAGAAATAATGAATCTGAAGAACTCAGAGAAACTTCAAAGATTTGTATGAAATGATATAAAGGGAAGAAAGCAAAAACAAATGACTCTTAAAAGTCAGGCACCTTTTAAAACCAATAAAACTGATCAAATTCAGTGAATAGTATTAGTGGAAAGCTAGCATAATTAAAACATGTTCTTGTTTTTTGTTGATGATCAGTGACTCACAAAGTCTTATATTGTCATTATTACATTTTGCTTATTAAGTTAACTCTTTTGAGGAAGTGCTTATCTGTGTTTGTCAAAGATGTTTTGTGTTTCTATTGGCAGAAAATGTTTTTTAAAACAAATTCCATCATTATTGTTAAAGTATATCCACCATACTTTTGCATACAATTTATAAATTACTTTTGAAAAATTATGATTACAATTTTTTTTGTAGAACAAACATTTGAATTCCCTTTGTTTCCTTTGACACATTACATGTATATTCTCAGTCAAATAGAGAAAGGCAAAATATAATGTGACTTTCCATCTATTTCAGTGAAATAATGTGTAAGATGAGGTAGAACGATTTCATAAAATGGACTAACATATTTATTTGAAATTAGTATGTGAGCAATGCATCATTTTAGATTGCTTTAAAAAGTCTGATAGCTTATTTATTATATATATATATATGTATATATATAATTTTTTTTTTTTGCTGAGCCACTTGGGATTAAGTTACTTGCCCAGGGTCACACAGCTAGGAAGTATTAAGTGTCTGAGGTCAGATTTAACCTCAGGTGCTCCTTACTTCTGGGCTAGTACTTTATCCACTGCACCACCTAGCTTCCCCTATAGCTTATTTAGAATAGCTATTGCTATAGGAAAAATGATAAACATGTTGGGTGTTGAGTAACTTGTCATGTAACCGTTCTACAATCTAGCTTCATTCTGCCTTGCTCTTTGCTTAGATTTTAAGAGAGGAATGTTATTAAGAATCTCATTATGCTTTTACTTCCTTGATTTTGGAAAATAACAACAGTGTTATTCTACACTGACCTAGCTGATCTTTTGCTGATTAATGTCATCTACATTTCTTTTCTCTCTCCCTTTACTTTTTGCCTTCTTCTTTCTTCTCTTTGCAGAATCATAGAACTGAAAGAATGGAAGACCTCTCTCTAATAAGTGTGGCTTCACTCCCTTTTTAGAAAGTCTTTTCTTCTTTGACAAATCTCTTATCACTAGTAAGGGTTTTTTTCCTTTCCATCAAGTCTAAATTTGTTTATTTTGAATATTCATACTCTGCTTCCACTTCTAATAGGACCAGAAAAAACCTTGTCCTGTTCCCTCTTGATAGCACTTTCAGATATTTGAAGATAGTTCTAATGTCCCCATTAAGCCTTTTCTTTTCCTCTCCTGTCCCATGTGGCCACTCTGCTCTCCTGCTCTGCCAAATGTTCTGTTGCTCCATCCATAATGAATCGAATCAGTTGAATCTTTAGGTCTTAAAGGATGTACCTAACGAACTATAGATCACCTCTATCTAGGCCACTGAGATGGTAGGCTTGGGACACCCCTCTTCTATCATATTACAGCTAAGTAGAAAGCATAGCAGAAATATTGTTCCTTGTCATGAATTATAAACATTACAGTTTCAGCAACAATAGCTTTGTGTATAATGCAGCTCCCATATTTCATATGGCATTAAGTGAAAAGGGTTTCTTACCAGAAGCTAGCTGTTGAACTTAAGAAAGATCACTTCCATATTAAATAGCACCCAGTTCAGAAGTAAGCTTTTAGAGATGTGGTTATTGGCTTCCTTTTGCAGGGACATGAGATAGCCTTCTATATGGACTACACAGGCAACATTTTGACAAAGTAAGTTGTCACATTGGGGAACTCTCTAAAGGCTGTATATAGAAGGCCAAGGCTAAAAAGATCTAAAAGTAGGAGAATGTGTTCACCATCCTTGAAATTCCCTTGCTGGGCCAGTCATCCTACCCTGCTTCAGCACTAAATGAACACGTACCAAAGATGATATTTTAAGAGGAACAAAACTGTAGTGACCAGACAGTAGAGAACCCTGCAGGGCCTTTACCCAAGGCAAGCCACAGACAATAGCTTTCATTATGAAGTGAAGTATAATATCTAGGAAATTTATAGCGAGATCGAAAACAGTAAGAATATTCTGAAAGACCTCCTCAGAAAGGATACCCTTGAGTGATCTCTGCAGAATTACAAACCTGAAGAATAGAGCTGCCCACAAAATCTACAACTTTGAGATTGCTAGACTGGGGCATTGCTTTGGGGAGAGGGAAAAAGGGATGGAAAGAATTTTACTTTTTTGGAACTCTACCTATAGGGTTACCTCAACCACTTGAAGTGCTGTGTGGCAGAAGAGAAAGTTCTGAGTGTCACTATGGGGACAACCTCCATGGAACAGAATTATGCCTATTTCTAGAATATTTTGTAGATTGTGTATATATATATATATATATATATATATATATATATATATATATATATATATATATATATATATATATATATATAGGCATTTGACCAGGTATGTAAGGTGGAAAGATCTATGAGCAACATGATCATCTTCTGTTCACACTGGGAGGAGTGTCTTTTAGGGAGACTGGCTATATTCAAATGGCCTTGGAATCCATGTTCCAGACACTTTCCAGAGAAACAGTCTTACCCAACTGATGGAATAGCTACTGACAAACCTGTGGACATAGATATCAATGTAAAGAGCATGCCTTTCATAAGGGAAAGCAGTCCACAGAATCTGACATTTCCAATAGTATTGAGGATTTCCACATTGGTTAAGTTTGTTCTGAAAAGCAAAAGGAAGCAATGGGCCCTGATAGTCAGAGACCAAGTGAAGAAATATAAGAAAATATGGATTAATTAAGCACTTACTAACTTTTGGACTCTCAAGTATAAGGATTCAAAAGCAAAAGCCCTTAACAGTCCTTGTCATCAAGAGCCACTCACAGTGTAGACAACATATGAACAAATATATACAAACAAGATAGATAAAAGATAAATTGGAGAGTATTTCAGAGGGTACATATGATAAAAAAAAAAGTTTTGGGAGCAGAGTAGCTGCATGGTAACAAGGGAAGAAAATAATTCTTAGTGGAAATATCATAGCTATCTTCAGAAAGTGGGATTTTAATTCGCATCTGAAGAAATCTGGAGGAAAAAGAAGAGATGGAAAATTCCTGCGATGGAGGTGGGGGAAGTCAGTGAAAATGTATGGGGATGGCAGATGGAGTGTGTTATGTGAGGGATAATGAGGAGTCTATTATCCTAGATAATAGAATATGTGTAGAGAAATAAGATAAGAAAACCAAGAAGGTACAAGGTTATTAAGAGATTAAAAAGCCAGTAGCTAGTAGGAAAGTGCTAGAGTTGATTTATATGGAAGTGACATAGTTACATCTTTGCTTGATGAAGATCACATTGACATCTGAGTGGAAAATGGACTGGAAAAATGAGAAAGGACATGTGGCAAGGAGGCTGACCAATAGGAAGGTCACATACTGGAGCCAAAAGCTTAAATACTCTGGCCTCTTGCGAAGTTAGGAGTCATTGGAATAGACCCTGATGGTAGGAAAGATGGAAGGTAAAAGGAGAAAGGGATGGCTGAGGCTGAAATGAACAGAAACATAAAACATATGCTTGGAGATAGATGATGAGATAGTGGAGAATAGAAGGGCCTGGCTTGCTTTGGTCCAAGGAATCACAGTCAGTCACAACTGAACATTAACACAGGTTGGATTAGACAGTGCAACTCATTTTAATTCTGAGATTTTCTTTATCTAAAATGACAATTAACTTTGTGGCATAGTTAATGAGGGTATACTTTAAAATGAGTGTGTTATAACATCTGTGCATGATCTGTTCGTTTGATAGACCTTCCTTGTAGGTATTTACTTGAAATATACCTAGGTTCCTAATCCAGTTCTACTTATTATCAGTATAACTTCCCTTTTGAACCTCAGTTTCTGACTAGAATCTAGAAGTGGGATCCTATCAGTGCTTTTGACTGATGAGCAGGTGATAAAAGCAAGCCAAACCAGGTGAAATAATATCCCTCAGCCAGGATAAGCTCATCACACTGAGTGTTATGATCGCGGAGGTTGATTCAGATTTTTACCCTCAGCAATTCCTCTTCTTCCTCAGTTGCTTCTATCCTTTGATTGAAGGACTGGAGGGTGGAGCAATGAACTCCTTCCAATGCTACCTTTTTAGAAGACTTAGTCTATTCCAACAAATTTCATTTACTTTTAGGTGTTCTGCTTGGCGTTGATGGTTTCCTCTGGTAACTATTCCTTAATGTTTCCTTTTTGCCTTCCTTTGGTGTAATGTCCACCTCAACTAGATTATAACCTCCTTGAAGGTAGCGACTGTCTTAATTTTTCTTTATACCCCACACATTCATAGTAGAATGCCTGGTACATAGTGTGTGCTTTACAAATATTCAGCAACTATTATGGACTCCACTGGATACAATGGGCACAAAAACTTACCTGCATCTTCATAGACCCTCCAAGTTGGCTCTCCAGGGTCCTAAGCTAGTACTAAGTCATTGCATTTTTGCTCAAAGACCATCAGCAATTGTGAAACTGTTACCTCCTGAGGCTCAAACAGCTAGGAAGCTTTTTCTTGCATCAAATTTAAATCTGCCACTTTGAAACTTCCCCCTTGTCAGTCTTCTGCCCACAGGGGTCAAGCTGAACAAACCTAATCTTATTTCCACAGGATGGTCTTTCAGGTTCTAAAAGGTAGCTAGTATGGGCTGTACTGTAGCATGTTCCGTGATCATACGGCATGATCTCAAAGCTCTTCATCTTATCATTATTCCACACATCCCAGTCCCCAAAAGAATTGGATAAACTTTTGATAAAAATAATTGTTTCATAATAATGTGCCTTTCTTCATTTGGATGAAGAGCATATGTGATTATCCTAATTATTTTGCAATGATAAGTTAATAAAATAGCTCTTAGGAGTCACTGTAGTTGTAGGGAGTAAATGTGATATTCATTTTCTACAGAAAGAAATGAACTTTATAATGAACTCTTGCTTTGGCTCCCATCTTTGTGCATCCTCTCTCTCTTAGAATTTGAAATAAGATTAATCTCATCTACATTATTAATCAATTATCAACATGCTATTCATGCTGCTCCAAGCATAATTATAATAGAGAATTTTTGAAGACTGTTCCATTTTCCTAGCCTTTACCCTTTTCTTCTGTTTCAGATTCTCATGTGTCCTCTTCATTTGATTGTTTCATGTCTGGTGCTTCGATGTCATTTCATATCACACTCTTGCAATTACAATTACAAAATGCTTTTGAATGATCTTATATAGACAAAGATAGGCTCATTTGTGCCTGGAAATTAGTCTCTTTACTCTTGAGAGTTGAATAATTGGTGATGTGAGTTTCAAAGATCTCAGCTATAGTCGCCCACCTCTTCATCAGCATGAATTTTCTAAACTCTTCATCTCATTGCCTACCATTGATTTGAGTTTGCAGTAATTGCAAAATTTCTGAATTAATAAGATTGATAATGCTTGGCTTTTTGTATTATATTTTGCACTTCTTAAGTAGCTTTTGCATGCTTCCTCATTTACCTTCTCACTGACCCTAGTAGGGAGCTTTAAATTGTCAGCTTGGCTCTGCAGAGTATCTTTGGATCAGATGACTAGGACAAAGTCTCTCCTTCTAAGCAGCTTAACATCTGATTAGGAAATTATTATACTTATAGTGTAAACCTCACAAGGCTGTTATGAGGAGTAAATGGGAAAATGTATACAAAAGAACTTTCCATCTGCCCACCATCATTAGTATCATTTGTTAAAAATATAAGCTAATTCTGTATTCTAAGAGGGAGAGCTAAGGAAGACATGAAGTCTAGAATTGAGTGATTGCTGTTAAAAAGGTACTCAGCTCTGAAACATTAAAAAGCTCGTTTGGTTATAGCATGAAATTGTGAAGGTGAGCATTGGTCAGTAATCATGGAAGGTAGTTTTGGCACAGGCTAGGAGGGCTTTAAATACCGTGTGACAAAGGACTTGTCCTAGGCTATCAAACTCAGTTAGAAAAGGGGGCTGTTAAACTGTATACGACAGAGCATAGCAGCCCACATATTGGCTTAGAAAACCACACCTGTTTATATGTTGCCCTTTTTATTAATGAGTAATATGTTAAAATAAGAGAGGCATTCCATTAAAACCTTCTATGGATTACACTTGGAAGTGTTATGGTGGCTAACAATTCACAGGCCATGTGGTTTGATTCCTGTGTCATGATAGATATAGTGGTAGTCATTGAAAGATACTGGTTAAGAGCATGACAAGATCAGACTTGTACTTTAGAAGGTTTATTTTTGCAGCCTTGTGGAGCATAGTTTGACGAGTAAAAGATGGGAGTCCAAGAAGGAGTGTTCAATTCACTTTGTTTTGAAGAAGATTGTAAGGCAAAGTCTGTCCTTTCAAGAAGATGATGGAATCTTCTGAAATGTAAATATTTCCTGGGCCAGAGCTCTGACAGGTATGTTGGAATCACTTAATCCTTGGGGCAACCACCATCTCCCTTCTGTACCTCAAGTTGGAGCCATAGGATGACACCATCTCTCATTGCCTTCCCAAAGGTATTCCTGCTGTGCTTCCTGCCCCTACCCAGTTCATTCTGTCTTGTTCTGAACCTATCTCCCTCATCATTTCTTATGGCACAGTAAGGCTCCGTTACAATCATATACCACAACTTGTTCATCCATTCCCTAATTGATGAGCATCCCCTAGATTTCCAAATCTTTGTCATCACAAAAAGAATGTTTTTACTCTTTTTTTTTCTTTCTAGTAAATTTATTTATTTTTAATACACATTCTTTTATGAATCATGTTCTGAAAGAAAAATCAAAACACAAGGAAAAAAAAACAGAAAAAAAAATAAATCAACCTAGCATGTCTTGATTTACATTCAGGCTCCTTAGTTCTTTTTTTGGATGCAGGTGGCATTTTCTATCCAAAGTCTGTTGGGATTGCTTCAGATCACTGAATTACTAAGAACAACCAAGCCTTTCATAATTGATTATCACACATTCTTGTAATTATTGTATACGATGTATTTTTGGTCCTGCTTGTTTTGCTCAGCACATATCCAAGCATATTTCCATATTTTCCAAAATATCACAAGTTGTTCAGCCATTCCCCCATTGATGGACATCTACTCATTTTCCAAATCTTTGTTATCGCAAAAAGAGCTGCTAAAAACATTTTTGAACAAGTGAGTCCTTTTCCCTTCTTTATAACTTTCTTGGGATACAAGCTTAGTAGTGGCACTTCTGGGTCAAAGGGTATGTATAGTTTTATAGCCCTTTGGGCATAGTTCCAAATTGGTTTCCCGAATGTTTGGATCATTTCACAACTTCATCAACAATGCTTTAGTGTCCCAGTTTTCCCACATTCCCTCCAACATTTATCATTTTCTTTTCCTGTCATCTTAGCCAGTCTGAGAAGTGGGAGATGGTACCTCAGAGTTTTCATTTACATTTCTCTAATGAATAGTGATTTAAAGCATATTTTCATATGTCTATAAATAGTTTTAATTTCATCATCTGGAACTTTTCTGTTTATATCCTTTGACCACTTATCAGTTGGGGAATGATTAGTATTCTTCTAAATTTGATACTGTTCTTTATATATTTTAGAAATGGGGCCTTTGTGAGAAATACTGACTGTAAAGATTTTTTCCCAGATTTGTACTTCCCTTTTAAAAATCTTGTTTCTGTTGGTTTTGTTTGTGCAAAAACTTTTTCATTTAACGTAATCAAAGTTGTCCATTTTGCCTTTCATAATGTTCTCCAGTTCTTCTTTGGTTATAAATAAAAAGATCTGATAGATAAATTATCCCTTGTTCTCCTAATTTCTTTATGGTATCATCTTTTATGCCAAAATTGTGTACCCATTTTGACCTTATTTTGGTATGGGGTGTGAGATGTAGGTCTATGCCAAGGTTCTAACATATTATTTTCCAATTTTCCCAGCAGTTTTTTTCAAATACTGAGTTCTTACTCCAGAATCTGGAGTTTGGGAGTTTATCAAATACTAGATTGCTATAGGCCTTGATTATTGTGTCTTATATATCTAATCTGTTCTACGGATCCACCAATCTATTTCTTAGCCAATACCAAATGGGTTTGATGACTGTTGCTTTATAATATCGTTTTAGATTTGATACTGCTAAGCCACAGTCCTTTGTAGGTTTTTTGTTCATTCCCTTGATATTCTTGTTATTTTCTTCTTCTAGATGAATTTTTTAAATTATTTTTTTCTAGCACTGTAAAATAACTTTTTGGCTTGTTGATTGTCATGACACTGAACAAGTAGACGAATTTAGGCAGATTTGTCATTTTTATTATATCAGCTTAGCCTACCCATGAGCAATTGATATTTTTTCCAGTTTTTGAGATCTGACTTCTAGGTCCGTTGTTCAGATCCATTGTTCCATTGCTCTATAATTTATACTCTATATTTATACTCTATATTATTTATTATGCTCTATATTTATATGTTGTAACAAGTACCTGTTTTGAGAATTATTGTTTTATGTTTTAGTTTATGAACTCTTAATACTAGATGATTCCTCCCTCATAGATTTTTATTGTTTTTGTCTTTTCCCCATGAGATTCTATAATTTCTGTTCCTCACAGTCATTGGAAGTAAGGTCGTGCATAATTCTATAAAGTAACACATCTGTTTTTCAATTTGTATAGCATTAAATCTAAAAAATTATTTAGATAATATAGTTATCTTCATTAACTTGACAGAGTAAATCTCCAATTATTTAAGTTCTTTCATTTTCCAAACTGTTTTGCACTTTTACTTATGCAAATCCCAAGTATAACTTAGGATGTTCCTTCCCAGTTTTTTTTCTTTTTTTTTATTCTTTTTTGTTATTCTTTATTTTTTTAAATTTTATTTTATTTTTTATTAATTTTATAATTATAACATTTTTTGACAGTACATATGCATAGGTAATTTTTTACAACATTATCCCTTGTACTCCCTTCTGTTCCAAATTTTTCCCCTCCTTCCCTCCACCCCGTCCCCTAGATGGCAGGTATTCCCATACATATTAAATATCTTATAGTATATCCTAGGTACAATATATATGTGCAGAACTGAATTTTGTTGTTGTTGTTGTTGCAAAGGAAGAATTGGATTCGGAAGATAAAAATAACATGGGGAGAAAAACAAAAAAATGCTCACAGTTTACACTCATTTCCCAGTGTTCCTTTTCTGGATGTAGCTGATTCTGTCCATCATTGATCAATTGGAATTGGATTAGCTCTTCTCTATGTTGAATTTATCCACTTCCATCAGAATACATCCTCATACAGTATCATTGTTGAAGTGTATAATGATCTTCTGGTTCTATTCATTTCACTCAGCATCAGTTGATGTAAGTCTCTCCAAGCCTCTCTGTATTCCTCCTGCTGGTCATTTCTTACAGAACAATAATATTCCATAACCTTCATATACCATAATTTACCCAACCATTCTCCAATTGATGAGCATCCGTTCATTTTCCAGTTTCTAGCCACTCCAGTTTTATTTTCTATTTCGTCATCTCTAAAATATGCAACATATTTTAATGTTGGTATTCTTTGATGCTATTTTATTAGATTTTCTTCCAAATTTTTTTCCTTAAATTCTACATCTCCTCTTCTCATTTTTATAGACTCTGTGGATGTAGCAGTAGACTCTTTGTAATGTGTTCTAAACTGCCTGCTTTTTCACAGTTTCTTCTCTAAGAGGTCTAATTTCCAACTTAACTATCCTCCCTGGGAAATTGCACATCCTCCTTGAGTTGAAGCTTGCTTTTGTCATAAGGAAACTCCTTAGGAGATACTCTAGGCTGGAGTTGTACCCCATTTTGTCCCAAAGATTGGCTCTTCACTATTGGTGTTATTCTGGAATCACTCAGAGAGGTGTATAGCTTTTCTGGTCACAAAGTTAGGTATAGTTGCTGTTATCCCTTTATCTGTTTAGAAGATGTTATCTTCAGAAAGGATTGATCCTGATCTGGAATGAGGGTTGTCCAAGAGGGTGCCATGGTAGAAATATGGGTTCTTTACTCATCATTCTTCTTTGTTTTTCAGACTTGACATTATTTGAAGACATTTCCCATAATATATCCTTCTTGCTGCAATTTTAAGTTATTTATCTAGTGCATCTCATGTTGATTTGGAGTGATTGCATCTTGAATGAAATGGTTAAAGAAAACTGTCTTTGCTAAATTGTTCTGTAATGAAAAAGTGGCCTTAGTCTTTACCAAGGCTAACTCCTCTACCTTTACATGTGATCCCATTCAATTCCATCTCCTCCAACAAGTTGTCTTCTCTGTGATGCTCAGTCTATCACTTGATTTCCATCTCTTCCTTTCTGCTGGATTCTTTCTCATTGTATTTACCTGTAGAGTACAGGCTAGCTCTCTGGAAGGCTTCAGGGTCAGCCAGAGTCAAGGCAAATTAAAGTCCTTGGTCTTTAGGGAGAGAAGTGAAGAAGGCAGGCAACTGCCACGTGGCTTGTCAAACTTCTCTCCTTGATTCTGGAATATGGAATCACCAGCCTCTCTTCTCCTCCTCCCATAGCCAAGTGACTCTGGCCCCTCTTCCCCTGCCCTCCAATCCTTGCCTATGATTATCTTAACACCAAACATTCAACAAACTCTAAGTGTGAGAAGAGCCATTTATCCAAATATATGCTAATAGAGTCATTGTCTCACATTGAATAGGTAATTAACCTTAAGTGCTCTGTTGTCTGATTCAAGCATATCTTTTTGGAGTTTCAACCCTCTACATTTACATGTCTTCACATCCTGCAAAACTCCTCACTTACTTCTTACATATCTGCTCACTATCATTCTCTATCTCTTCTGCCTTTTATACCTAAACTCCTTTGAGGGGGGAGGAACTCTTCCTCTCTTATTAATTCTTCCCAATATGGTTTCTGAGCTTATCATTGCATTGTAGCTGCTCTCCCAAAAGTTGCAGGTGACTTCTTTGTTGGGAAATTGAATGGCATTTCCTCAGTCCTCCATCTTTTTGACCTTTCTAGAGACTTGGACACTCTTGATCACTCTCTTTTTTGAGACTTTCTTTTTTCTTTTTTTTTATTAAACCTTTTTATTTACAAAGCATATGTATGGATAATTTTTTCAGCATTGACCCTTCATTAACCTTTTGTTCCAAATTTTCCCCTCCTTCCCCCCACCCCCTCCCCAACTAGCAGGTAGTCCAATACATGTTAAATATGATGAAATACATGTTAGATCCAATATATATATATATATATATATATATATATATATATTTATGCTATTATCTTGTTGAGCAAGAAAAATCAGAAAAAGAAAAACTGAGTAAGAAATCAAAATGTAAGCAAATAACAACAGAGAGAGTGAGAATGCTAATGCTATTCCATACTCTGTGTTCCATACTTCTGGTTCTCTCTCTGGGTGTAGATGACTCTCTTCGTCATTACACAAATGTAATTGATTTGGATCATCTCAGTATTGAAGAGAAAACCATGTCCATCAGAATTGATCATTGTATAGTCTTGTTGTTGCTGTGTTTAATGATCTTCTGGTTCTGCTCATTTCTGCACTTAGCATCAGTTCACCTAAGTCCCTCCAGACATCTCTAAAATCATCTTGCTGATCATTTCTTATAGAACAGTAATATTCCATAATATTCATATACCATAACTTATTCAGCCATTCTCCAACTGATGGGTGTCCACTCAGTTTCCAGTTTATGGCCATTACAAAGAGGGCTGTCACAAATATTTTTGCACATGTGGGTCCCTTTGGCTTTGGAGCTTCCGGACTCCAGGCCCAGTGTTGTATATATTAAACCCCCTAGCTAGCTGGTCACATAATTTCATGGCTTTAAATTTATTTGTGATGTATTGGTGATTCTGATAAAATTCACCAAGGAACCAGCTATGACATCTAGAGTGGGTTCTAATTTTACATTCTCAGTTTCTTTTCAACATCAAGTTCATTAGTTCTTACATGGGGTATTATCTTTCTTGTTGACAGAAGTTCATTGCTAATGAGCTCATCAACCATGATCATTTTTGATGCCTTAAAGATAACATTGGGTGGGCTCAAGATCATTCTGTTGAGAGATGTGAAGATTCTGGAAAATTCTTATTGTTCTCTCCTGTGATGCTATACAGAATTCTTGTAAGAAACACACACAGATTTACAGATAGAAGGCTGGAGTTGAGGTCATGAATCAATGTACTTCCTTACTTGTTGGCCTTGGGAACATCCACAAAATTAAATTGTATCCATACTGCCTATTGCCCCCGGCTAGCATGAGAATTAAAGGAAAAATGGATAATGTGGTATGTTTTGTGTACTTTCCCTGCTCTTAAAGTACTATACAAATATATGCTGCTATTATTTGTCACATTATTATGACATAGAAATGCACATGTGCAAATTGCTAAGTATGTACATTAAGATAACTAAAAACAAGAGTTGTCATTTATGTAGCATTTAAGAACTTGCTAATTATTTTGCATACATTATCTCTCTTCATCCTTACAAGCAGGTGAGGAGATTAGGATGTATCATTGTTCCCATTTTTACAGATGAGAAAACTGAGGCTCACCGAGTTGAAATAATTTGCTTATAGCCATAAAGCTAGTAAATATGAAGAACAGAATTTCAACCCAGGACTTCCTGCCTCCACGAGCAGCACTTACACATCATTTTCCCACTTCCTATTTCTTCATAATATGGAGTATCAATTCGAGATACATCACAGAATATTTTTTCTGTAAATAAAAGAGAGGTCATATGCAAAGAAAATGAACTATGTTTTTAGGAACCTCATTTAGGAGGTGGGTTGAATTTGTAATTGCAAAGGGCTAAATGCCTCAAAAGAAATATAGATTGAAAAACCTTCACATACCCCTTTGAGGTCAGTATATATTTAGTTATAATGGAGATGACCCTGGGAGGAAATCCCAAGGTTAAATGATTCACTAAATGCTGCAAGTTAATTAAAGTAAGCCTGGTTCTCATATATTGAAAAATGAGAGAAATTTTCAGTTCTGAAATTGTATAATTAGTAGTTGAGTGAAACATGTCTTTTTACATGATCATAATTGAATATGGTTCATGAATGGTTCATGTGGCCTTGCTCACAGCACACATTGTTAGGACTTCAATGTGTCAATGTGTTTGTTTCTTTAATTTCAAAGAGAAATATAACATTAGCTTGATAGTAGGTATGATGATTGTGGTCAGGAGGGCGATTTTCCATAATGAAAAGGATAAAAAGTATAAGTAACCCAAACTCACTTTGAAATATTCAAACAGTATCAGTAGGATAATACAGCTCTTGTGTAAATGCCTCAAGTTTACCAAGCAGTTGGAGTTGTCCTTTACTAGTCCATATTTCACAAGTATCTCTGACTTAGAGAAGGTTCCCTTGCCTTGATAACTTCTAGAAAGAGATATTTGTGGAGGAATTCATTCATATTTTTGTTTTTAGTACCTAAGCATTGATGCTACTTTCTCCCTCCTTTTTTGTCATGTCACTTTTGTTGGGAATATTGCATTCCTTTTTCATATGACTGACTTTTACTACAGAGCCGTCACACCATCTAGTTTTGATAAATATCTTGAGGTTCCCAAGTGTCCACCTTTCTTCCCTCAGCTGACATTTCTATGGCATTGAATATAAATTCATGCATATTTGGAACATCACTGGGAAAGAAAGCCAACAACAAAAATGTATCCTGACTCCTGGCTGGCAGATGGTAGAAGACGGCAATGTTGATGTGCCTGGCACTGCCTTGTTGCTGTTGTGACTGGGAGCATAAATGGATGCTTAGAGAAAATGACACAGCATGAATATTTTCTTGTCAAACGGCTACCCCAAAGTAGCATTTGTTTACTTTGGGGAGAATGATGAGTGCTCATTGAGTTGGGGCAACCCCTTATCTGCTTTACTTTTAGACATTTGGGTTTCTATATTAGTTGCTGCTAAATTGGACAAATCTTTGAGTTCCATGGATTAGAGTGTATTATATATTTGGATAGATGAGTCAAAATGTTCTCACGTCAAGGGAAATTAGTCCACACATTTAACTAGTTTGAAAGCCTTTGAAAAAGAAACTTCCTAAGTTATGGAAAGAGGAGTGGGGGGGATATATACACACAGTTTTGCCTGGCATAGTGCTGTAATGATGAAGACTCAAGAGATTGACATCATACTTTCATTAAAAAGCAAGATAAAACCAAATTTTCTGTACACACCAACATGTAATTATATTTTTTTTACATATAGCTGATTTTTTTTTTGCTACACAGCTGTGATTTCAAATAACTCTTGGTCAAAAAATGACTTAAATTGAAAAATGTTCGTACTTACACAAGGAAAGCATGTAGTCCTAAAGCTTTTTTTTTTAATTTATGTGTTCCTTTTATTGATTGTTGAAATAAAAAATGTATTGAGTATATACTATGGGCTAAGCACTATGCTAAGCTTGGCTATCCAAATACAAAAGTGAGGCATAGTCTCTCCTTTTAAAGAGCTTGCTTTCTAACAAGAGGAATATAACACATATAAATGAGAGGGGTTAATATTCTTCAGTTACTTGAAGGTTAAATTTCTTTCAGGAGACATTTATGATGCACCTATTGCATGACATAAACCATGATAGGCACTAGCCATATGTAGATAAAATTAGGGCAATCTCTCCTTATTTAACTGACATTTTCCTGAAAAACTCTGGATTCCATGGAAAGCATTCATTTCCCATAAAACTCATTTCCATGTGTAATGTTGCTCAAAAGTAGAGTAGATCAATTATTTTCATCCCTCTTTAAGTTTAAGGGCAAGATGTTGTGTCCTAATACCTTAATCAGCTAAGAGCAATTGTTTGCAGCAGCTGTTACTGTTGTTGTTCAGCTCTCATTCTCAAAGAGACTTTGGACTAAGTATGAAAAAAGTCCTTGAGCAATTTAAATGGTCTTGAAAGGCATTGTATGAATTTCAGTGATGTTGCACAGAAAGTGATTTGCATTGGTTGAGGAAACATGGCCATATCTTATACGTTATTTATAACATGGGAAGTCAGTTTGGTACCCAGAGATTCAAGCACCTGGAAGCTTAGGGTGAGGCTCCAAAGAATGAATCTCTTTGGAGGGGGAGAAGAAAAAAAAAGTCCTGGGTCCAAGGTCAGCTTTGGTCTTTACCTAATCTTTTGTTAAAGTGGCAGTAATAATAGCACCTATCTCATAGGACTGATATGAAAATCTAATGAGTTAGCTTATTCTTAAAGCACTATGTTCTAGGTATTACAAGGAACTCACCCCCCCCCAAAAAAAAAACTATGACATTAAAAAGGCACTTCATAACCATTTGAGACTCCTCCTAGACTCTGAGGGGCATAGTGGCCAACTAAATTCTAGAACCCCAATCTGCCTGTGTAATTGTGAGAGAGGTAAATTCAAAGCATGTCAAATTGCCAACTATTTTAAAATAATAGTTCTATTGTCAGAGAATTGGTTCTAGATCCTTCATAGTGAACTATCTAACGGTGTTAATAAGAGAATACGGTTATATCAAAATTGCCAGATTAAATTATGAACCGTAAGAGGAATGAAAGGATAAATGCATATTGTGATTGCAAATGTAGAGATGAGATATGGCAGGAAACAGACCCATTAAATAGAAAGTGGATATCAGGAGCACATACTAGTAGAATCAAGTCCCCACTCTCAGGGCAGGAACTGAGAAGAATGGGGTCAGTTTTCCAAAGTCAGATGTCAGAAACCTGCAAGGTCAGAGTAAGGTGGGGCAGGAAAAAACATCTTAGATCAGAGACTGATGGTGGGTTCAGAATGATCTGAGTAAGCAAACCAAAGCATGGAAGAGAGAGAGAGATTATGTGCTGATTGTGCTGTTCCTACAACATTGCTGAGATTCCTAATAAGAGTTGTAATCATTCCAGACTATAGCTTCACAATCAACACAGGGAAAACCAAATTGCTAAAGTTTGCATCTTAACCATCATATGATAGACTGTTTGAACGATATCAGCAAGGCATAAACAATTTGCTTGTATACATATTTGCCCATAAATTTACATATACACACATATAAATAATTAATGTGCGTATATGATCGGTATTACAGGTACCTCAAATAGTTAAGCAACCAGACTACGAAATTGAATAATGGGATGGATTGCCAATGCAACATTGTGCCAGTATTTTGAATGACCCTGGATTTTATTCTGTGTCTCATGCCCAGCCTCTTAAACACATATTTTCTTCCTGTGATTCTCTATTGTGGAATAATTTCAGAGGTATAGTTTTATTATTGTCAGTTACCACAAATGGTGAGATTTGAGATTACAGGCTCCTTTGGGAGTCCATACCTAGCACAATGCCTTGAACATAAGAGACACATTATCATTCTTTCTTCCTTAAATGGAATGCTATCCAACGTTATTTCCTGTCCTACCATTCTGTGCTTTTATAAAATGGTAAAATTGAACAGAATGCACATAGCTAGGTTGGGCAGTGGAGAGGATATCTGCCCACAATTCAGGAGGATTTAAATTCAAATTCAGCTCACACTTGGCACTAACTAGCTGTGTGACCCTGGTCAGGTCACTTAACTCCACTTGCCTTGGCTTCCCCCTCCCCCCAAAAAATGAGTTAACAGAATATTGCTTAATTGATAAGAATAATGTCTCATCCTCACATTGCTTCTACAGAAAGGGTGCATATGTGATGCTAGGATTGTTTGAATGCTTTATTTTGTAAAGAAACCTAAGTATTCCTCTTGTAAAATTTTTTTTTATATACAGAATCTTGTGGTCAGCGCAAACCTGCTCAGCTTTCAATGAACAAAAATTTTAAATTTGATGGAACTTCAGAAATACCAATTCTCTATCCCCTTAAGGGGGAAAGAAAAGTTGAGTGATTAGCCTATGGCCACCATGGCTATAAAGTATCAAACAACTAGGTCTCCTCAACTTCGAGCTCTTCTAGTCTCCTTCATGACTAAGTAGGAAAAACATAAGTAGAAAACACTCAAATAAAACATCTGGGAAGACCAAGCATTGACCATATATGTGTGCATATTAAAGATAGTTATTGATTCGCATCTTTGCAGGAAGTTACCTAAAAAGACCCCATCACTTGATGGATTCTCTTCTTTAAGTGGAACTGGTTTTCTCCAAATCATGCAGCAGATGGAAATGTTGATAATATCAGGGAATTGGTCCAGAACCTTCCATGGGAACAATCTCGGGGAGGTGTTCACGTCTCTAGAAGTAGAATACTATCCTTCTCAATTTGTCTTTCTAAATTATGAGCATATGTTACTATATTCTTAATAGTATTCTTCATCTGCTGTTTTGAAATTTTCTCTACTCAAATGAGTTCTCAAATACTCCCATTTATTACATATATGTAATTAAATATGTACATGTGTGTTTATAATACATCCATTTTGTGGGGGAGACAAAACTCAATAGCCTTTCAGATCACAAATATATATGACTAGGTAGTGCTGGAGTAAGAAAATCTACAGAAAGCCTCTAACAGTTGGTATTTGAAAATCAAATGTTCCATTCAGCTCTGGTCTTTTCATAAGAAATGCTTGAAAATCCTCTGTTTCATTGAATGACCAGCTTTTCCTCTGAAGGATTATACTCAGTGTTGCTGAGAAGGTGATTCTCGATTGCAGTCCTAGCTCCATTGATCTCAGGAATATCTTATTTCAGACCATCTAGTCCTTTAATGTGGAAGCTGCTACATATTGTGTTATCCTGATTGTGGCTCCACTATACTTGATTTTTTTTTCTTTCTAGATGCTTGCAATATCTTTTCCTTGACCTGGGAGTTCTGGAATTTGGCTACAATATAACTGGGAGTTTTTATTTTGGGATCTCTTTCTTGAAGTGATTGGTGGATTCTTTCAGTTTCTATTTTAATCTCCGGTTCTAGAATATCAGGACAGTTTTCCTAGATAATTTCTTAAAAGATGATGTTCAGCATGTATACGTATATTGTATTTAATTTATACTTTAACATATTTAACATGTATTGGTCAACCTGTCATCTGGGGGCGGGGAGGAAGGAGGGGAAAAATTAGAACAAAAGGTTTGGCAATTGTCAATGTTGTAAAATTACCCATGCATATAACTTGTAAATAAAAACTATTAAAATATTAAAGAATAAAGAAAAAAGGAAAAATTAACTGCGTTTAAAGAATCTAATGACGAAATCACAATAAAATAAATTTCACCAGAAGTTCTTTTATATGCTAATAGACATCTAAAGATTTTACTCTGTGTCAATAGAGTAAAAAAAAAAAAAAAAAAAAAAAAAAAGATGATGTCCAGGCTCTTTTTTTTTTTTTTTTTTTTTTTTTTTTTTTTTTTTATCATGACTTTCAGGTAGACCAATAATCTTAAAATTATCTCTACTGGATTTATTTTCCAGGTCAGTTGTTTTTTACAATGAGATATTTCACATTTTCCCTAGTTTTTTTTTTGTTTTTTTGTTTTTTGCTTTTGCTCTATTATATCTTGATTTCTCATAAAGGCATTAGCTCAGTTCTTTTGCACCTCTCTCAATTCTTTTCCTAATTTTTTCTCTCTCTCTTACTTGATTTTCAGAATCCCTTTTGAGCCCTTCCATGGCCTGAGACCAATTCTAATTTTTTCTTGGAGGCTTTGGATATAGGAGCTTTGACTTTGTTATCATCTTCTGAGTGTGTATTTTGATTCCTCCTTGTCACCATAATAACTTTCAGTGGTCAGAAACTTTTTCTGTTGTTTGCTCATTTTCCTAGTCTCTTACTCTGCTTTTAACTCTGTGTTGAGTTATGTGGAAAGTGCACTGTCCCAAGCTTCAGGGGTTTTGTGCAGCTGTTTTCAGAGATCCTTCTAGAAATCTGGCCGTAAGCCCCCTTTCCTGCCTTGGAGCTGCTAGGAGCGTTCTGCCCCACTGTAGCTGTAAAATCTATTGTGCTGTCCAGGGTTTTACTGACAGGAGCTGTGCTGAGACTGCACGCCATATTCTACCTCCATTGCCATAGACCCTCTCCACTGACCTTCTGGGTCCTCCTGTTGTCCCTGGGCTGAGAGGTCCAGAAGCCTCCAGCACTGCTACTGATTTAGAAGTGCTGTCTCACTGATGGTGGGGTCTGGGCCAGAGTAGGGGCTAGGGCTGGGTGCTGTGCTGGGTTTGCACTCTGGTACACAGACTTTTTCTGCTGACCTTCCAGCTTCTGCTTGGTGTCTCTGGACTGGGAGGTCTGGAAGCCACCAATACTGCAGCTGATTCAGAGGTCAGGGCCAGAATGGTGCTGGGTCTGGGGTTACACACTGGACTCCCACCTTTTAGGATGATCTAAGTTTTATTCTTTGGCTGAAAAATGTTCTATTCCATCTTTTTGGGTGTTCTGATACTCTAAAATTTGTTTAGAATCATCATTTAAAGGAACTGGGAGTGATTAGGGAGAGAGGTTGGACAAGTCCCTGCCTTTACTCCACCATCTTCCTCTGCCCTACTTTTGTTTTTTAATCACATTAATTTCTGAGCTTCTGAAAGTGTTGTTGCTAGATAGTTTAATGGGTAGAGCAGTCAGCATAAAGCCAAAAAGACCTGAGTTCAAATATGGCCTCAGATACCTATTAGATTTGTGTTCCTTGGGAAGTTATTTAACCTCTTTCTGCCTCAGTTTCTTCAACAGTAAAGTAGGTATAATAACAACCTTTACCTACCAGGCTTATTCTGAAGATTAAATAGAATAATATTGTAAAGCATGCAGCACAGTGCCTGCCACATAGTAGACATTTTAAAAATTCTTATTCTTGTTCCCCATATTTTCCCTCCCCTTTCTAAATAAGCAGGGTCTTAAGGGGAAAAATCATAGCCAGCCAACACTTTGACTCCTTATCACTGTGATGTCATGTGCATACAATTTCATATAAATTCTCCCATGAAAATAGAAATGTGAATTTTCTTGTTTTTCTCCCGACCAAACCTGGCCACAATAATCCCAGAGGGTTATTGTTTACATAGATTGGAGAAAGCATTGGCCTTTTTTTTTTTTGAAGACCTGGTTTCACATCTCTCTTCTAACAATATTTTCAAGACATATAACCTTTCTGAGTTTTGGTTTCCCTATCTATAAAGTGAGAACAGTCAGAATAGATAGTCCGGCATTAAATTTTGGATCCTGTGATGAACTGACTTGTTAAGTAATTGAAAATTTAAAAAAGGGAAGCCTAACCACTGACCTAAACTATCACCATTTCCTTAGTAAGTTCAACCAGTATGTTATAATCACAATACTAGGAAGAACCTATAAGTCACCATAGCCATGGCTTAGTTGATCTTCTTGCCATAATGAGAGAAAAGTTTGTAAAAATCTGTAAGAAAAAGGTGGCTGAAGATTATAAAAGCATGTAGCTTCAGATGTCAACAAAAATAGTAGTAGAAAAATAAGCTTACCAGAATCTTGGTAAATTAATGAAACCAGTTCATCTCTAAAACATTTAAGATGAAGCAGAAAGGAGGACAACAAAGAGATTTTAAAAACAGTAGAGGTCTTTCAGGATTATTTTAACAGTATATTTTCTTTGCCAATAATATTGACGCTACCATGTTTGGAGGTTAGCAGCACCAAGCCCATTTTGAATAATGTGAAAGGAGAAATGGCTCTCAAGGAAACAAATAGGAGGTGCATCTGAACCACACCAAGTCAACACACAGGAGATCTGGGCTACAGACAAAATAGTATTGAGTGCATTGATAAATCTGTGATCTCATTAATTTGGGTACTCCCTCCATTCCTTTGAGTTGACCCCTTCTTCTCCATGCTAAGATATCCAGTCATCCTTGAACAAAAAGGCAGAGAGTTGAAAGGGTTGAAATTAGCATGGATGGGAAGTGTTCCATGTCAATGAGACCATTCACAAATTGGTTAATGAGGAAAATATTAGCAAAGATATAGCAACATGATTTTTTTAACAACTTGATTGTTAAACTTTCCAACTTTTCTAGACTGAACTCATTGCAGGAATTCAAGAATAACTCCTTAAATTGATTACTGACATCATATAAATGAGTAATCAACAAAAATGTAAGATGGTACCAATAGATGTGAAAATGTATGAAAAAATGCCATTGTCCTTTAAGCTAAAAAAAATTAGTCTGTAAGAATCAAATGACCTTTCCTTCATGCTATCAGAAGTATTCTTTTAAAACCTGAAAGCCAAAACTATCATTTTGTAAAGTAGTATTATACAAAAATCCCCAAAGTTATTAATGTGTGTATCATGCATACAAAATGTGGAAGATGTAAGAAGACAAATTCTGTTTAAATTAACATCAAAATGAAATATGCATAAAGCATATAGGATTCATAACAGTATGTAAGCACCAAACAATCTTTGTAGAAATAAAGGAAGAGAAACATTGAGTGACATAATCAGTGTTCATGACAAGATCCTACAAAGATAGTGAAAATGATCTTAGAATCCCAGCCTATTTGGAGTTGTTACCTAGTTTACCATAGACTGAGATATAAGAATCTACTGTCTAACACATCTGCCAAGTGGCCTTCTGCCATTTGCTTGAAGACCTCCCAGTTAGGTGGCACTTGATATACCTCCTAAGGCAACACAGTGTGCATTTGCATAGGTCTACTTGTTGGTAAATTTACCAGTTTCCTAAATTTGACTCTTTGCATCTCTGGCCTCCTTCTTTCTTTCCCTCCGAGTCCAAGCAGAATAAGTCTGTTCCCTGTCTCATCTGAGAAGTTTTCCCATCCTTAAAGAAGTGTCGCGTGTCTCGTGTTCCCCCTAAGTTTTGTCATCTCCAGATAAAATGCCCCCAGTCCTTTAATCACTTGACATGTAACATGAACTCAGGGTCCTTCATCATCGGGGTTGCCTTCCCATGCCTATCAGTGAAATCATCTCCTACGGTCAGGAAATGAAATAACATTTACAAACCTGGTAACAACCAACCGGCAGCTGGGCTGCCCCAGGGCAAGAATGAAATTTAGATAACAGACTGATTGCATTATGCTGAATACTTGGGAAGGAAATGTAGATACTTGGAAAAAACTCCAGTATACATTAAGCAACACAGAAATGATCTTATCTGGATTCAGAGTGCACAAAGCTGTGGTTGTTGTCTCTATTGCTACATTTCACATTTGTTGTAGTCCTAATTGTATTGCCATGGTCCTTTGGATTCCCAAGAGGGGTATTTTGGCAGGCATGAAGAAACTGATGTCTACACTTCCTGAAGGTAGCCAAATAGAGAGACAGTCCTACTCTTTTCACTCCACATATCTTGAAGCAGGCAGTGCTTATTCTTTTTGTCTGCCTAGATTCCCCAGCAGGGGGAGATCATTTGGTTGAGGAATTGAATCATGTGTTTGCAAAAGGAAGTAGAAGAGATTGATTTTGTGGAATCACTTTCATTACTTTTCCATTGCTTGTGTAATTTACCACCTTGTTAGTCAAATGACCACTTTCTTATATTTGCAAGCAATCAGACTATCATGATTCTACAAAAAGAGAGAGTATGAAATATGCTGCTTTAGACCTCCGGTTTTATGAGGTAATAGAGTTAGGAGGGACTTGGGAATGTAACCCAGGGCTCTCATATTACAGATGATGAAACTGTGGTCCAGAGAAGAATATGCCCTTGCCCAATGGCACACAGCTAGTTGAAAGCCAATCAGAGTTTGAATCTGGGTCCTTCTGTCTCCATATCTGGTGTCCTTCCCATGCTGCCTCCTGCTAAAATGAAAAGAAGGATGGTGGAAATGCAGAGTGAAATATCAACACTTCCATTATTTTACATAAGGGCAGCCCTGTGCCCACCTAAGTGTAAATGTTACCAGTGCATTTTTAAGTACTTAGCATAGGCCAGGTACTAAATTTAGTGCCTGAGATATAAATAAAGGCACAAGGCATTCCCTACTTATGAGAATCTTACATTCTAATGGGAGAGACAATGTGTGTATCCAATTGGATACCTGTGTCTATAGACTGTGTACAGGAAGTCATCTGAAAGAAGATAAAGGATAAAGGAAAGGCCTAGAGAAGATGCTTCTAAAGAGCCAGGGAAACAAGAGGCCAAAGGTCTTTCCAAGTTCATGGACACGTTGCTTCTTTGGCTCTCAATTTCCTTTTTTGTGCAGATGTTCAATTGAATGATTTACTTCCCAATCCTCGAGTCATTGATAACACATTGGCGTTACTCTGGGACACTTCATAGATCTCCCATCACCTCATTTTCCATCCATAGTTCCTTGTACTCAAACTGAGGCCAAAGGCTCATTAACTTCCTGTGTCTTTACCCCTCTGTCTACCTTCCTTATCAATTCAGTGGATTTTCATCCAGTTTTGATTATGCATCGAAGGATGAATATACACAAAAGGCTTGCTGTGATTTCCTGGGAATAAGGGAGACAGGATGTAGCTAGAAAGGCAATTCAACTAGATAATAAGGGATTTAGGAATTGATCCTGGCACAGCTATACCTAGGGTATGGAAATCAGGGATTTTTGCCACAGTGGAAAGAGTATTCTTTCTCACTGTGGTCATCCAGTTCACTTACCTTAGGCCATTTGCCTTACACCTCCCTCTAGGATTTCTTGCATACACCAAAGCCTATCTTGTCACAGTGATTTGGGCATGAGACATTGTTGCTGGAGCTTCAGGAACTGGCACCAGAAGGACTAGGATGGCGGTCTCTTCCTCTTCTGGTACAACTGCATCTTGGTGAAAAATACTGTCTCTTGTGTCCCTCTCTACCCAGATGTCAGCCCAAGCACTAACTTGCTGTATGACTTTGGGCAGGCTAATTTTACCATTCTGTGATGTTGCTTCATGTGTTAAGATGATGTCCTCCTGTATTTGCTTGCCCTGCCTCCTTTCTTCCCCCCCCATGTCAAAAATTTACCTTATGCCTCTGGATAACCTGGACATTTGCCCAACTATCTTCTTGGATAGACTTGACTTTGACCACCTCCTAAACAGAACTGTAGGTACTTCATTGAATCAAGTACAGCACACTAACCAAGTTGCCTTTTCTGCCACCATTACAACATGCAGAGTTGGAAGATGACCACCCAAGCTTCTATTTGTAAGATCTCGTACAGCACTGATTTTTCATAGTACATAATTGAACACAGGGTCCAAATAGAAATTTAAATGGCTTTATGGTAGCCAATTCTTTCCTACATGGCTTCCTGAAAATATACCAGTATTTTTCTGCAGTAATGAAAAGATGCAAAAATGCTTTGTTTCCTGTCACCTAACTAGCAGAAATGTGACATTACTTTAATGAGGTTGATATTTTTCTTGCTTTTGGCATTCCACTTGGCACTCCACATTTGGCACTCTACTTCTAAGACTTTTTCATAAATTCATCCCTGTAGTCCTAATTCCTACAATATTTCTCAACCCCAAATTCTATGTTGTAACAAATGCTAGAAATTGGGATTGATAATTGAATAAAACATATAATCCTTTGTTCACTTTAACAAAAACAAAGTAAAAAGAATTTCCTCAACTTTCAAGATAACTTCATTTTAATCTGTACTAGGTTGGAAACATATCTCTGATTGCCGAGTGAATTGAAAATGAAAGATTAATGTTCATAGATAAAATGTCACCCATATAAAAATGAAAGCTATCATTTCACAGACTTATATAAATCAAACCTGTGAAAGGTCAGTTTGCCAGAATTCTGAGTCAACATCTCCTTGGGGTAAATTTTAAAGAGGGAAATGAAAAAGTACGTTTTATTGCCATGACTGTTTTTACTGGAATCGACTTATGAAAGATATCAAGTGATATCATTCAATTCCAACTTTGTGTCTGCAAAGAACCAGACTATTCACTGCTTGTGGAAAGCTTTATTATTGCCAGGGTTAGGAAAATGGAATGATCAATTTATTAACATCCCTCAGGTAGTCCTTTTATTTTGAGGCTCTGTACAATATTTTTCCTCCATTTCTGAAAAAAAAATATAAATGAGGATTCTAATGTAAATAGTCAGCAAAATGTTATCTTTAATGACAGCTTAATAGATGGTGCAGAAAAACTCATCAAGCCAAACTCCTCAATGTCTAGAGCTGATCGAATCTAGTCCTAGTTTTGTTGTTTTTTTTTTGATATTTGCCCTGAAGTATAATTCAAAATCTTGGATTATGTCTATGGAGACATCATATTTTGAGGCCTCGGTATCTTAGCTACTCTCTTATTTAATAAATATTTTTGGCTGACTGCTCTCTCTATATGCTTTATGCTAATGGTGATAACAATTACTATAGCTGTTGTGCGAATTCTATTTGATAATGTCCAACTTCCGATTTCTCACAGCTGAAGAAAGATCATTTCCTGCAGAAAGCCTATGTTCTAGCATTTTTTTGGTGTTGGCTAAAGTCTTTATTTTATGCCATCTGACCAAGATTTTTGTCATTCCATTGGTTCATAGGCAGTTATAGGAATGAGACTAGATTGGGCATGTGTGCAGATGAGCGTGAACCCAATCTGGGTGGTAAATGGAACTTACAAATTTATTTTTTGCCCTTTTTATTATTTTTTCTCCTTTGTTTTGGGTTACTTAAAAGAATACCTAAGACCTTAAAAGCTGAGTCTAAAACATTATAATCAAATAATTCCCCCTACCCTCTGAAATTATTGCCTTCATATAAGACATTCCTGATGCATAAACTACCTCCATTGATGCACATAGACCTTTAATATGTAACTAATATTCTTAGAAAATTACCTGGGGAACCTATACTGTCATCACAGTCTCATCTTTAGAGTTTGCAAAAACCTTATTGGTGATCTAGTCCAAAGTATCTTAAATTGTGAGTCCCCATATGGGGTTGTGTAACTGAGTGTGAGGGTCTTGAAAAATTTGGCAATAGTAAAAGGTATCAAATATTCCACCAAAATTTAATTCTTTATGTAAAAATATCAAGTACATTTATCTCATTAGTATGGAAATCTTCTTTTAATAAATGGGAAAATTATATGTATACCAAACAGTGGACAGTTGTTTTAAACTAAATTTCTTTATGATTCTTTATCAGTAAATGTATGATTTGTATACCTCTTTTATATACCTATATACCCAGGGTCACATTAAAATTTCTCAGGCAAAAAGGGGTCATGACTGGAAAAACTAATTCTCAAGGCAAGTTAAATGCCTTTATTAATATCACACATCAAGTATGTATCAGAGGCAGGATTTGAACTAATGTCTTCCTAGTTCCAAGGCCAGCCTTATGTCTACTACTCTATGTTGCCTCTCAGGCTTAAAAAAACAGACAAAATAATATATGGTTTATCTTATTTTCATTCATATTTTCCCAACAAAGGAAAACCTGTGCAATATGATATGGGTGATTATATGATCAGTAGATACAGTGGATAGTCTTTTCCTAAGTGGAAAAGAAATAATTTGACCTTGAAAGAAACAATAATTATCCAAGGATTTGATTTTTTGAAGGGCAATGCTGCCAATCCGCCATTGTGAAATAATAATGGTGGATAAGAAAACTTTACAGGATAGCTATAAAAAACTCCAGGATTCAATGAATACAATGGTCACCTATACCCAAGAGTCTACTTACAGCAGTAGCCCAGCTGTTCAGATAAAGAAATGGTGTTGGTGGTTGCATAATTTAAAGGGCAAATGCTTCAAAGAGTCTCCTGAAAATAACCTGCTCATGATACCTGAAATTAGTCTTCCTTTCCACTGTATCCTTTAAGTACATCTTTATGAGCTTCCTATTAAATAGAAGTCATTGAGGGAATAAGAAATTCGTTTCTTTGTTCAATGGGAGCTCTCTACCATGAGGATATTCTTTAGATGACTTCTCAGATTGACAGAATAGTGAGCTGGACAGGAATGCAATGCAATGCCACATTTTAAGATGTACATCTAAAAGCTATAAAGTAACTAGCATAGGTAACGTGGTACAGTGGAAAACATGCATGTTAGAGGTATTTAACTTCACTTTGAAGACTAGGTTTCCTGTTACCTTGAAGATTCCCTTTTCTCACTCAGAACTTAGTCCTATAATTTGAATTTAAGATTCCTTTCAGCTCTAAATCTATGATCCAGTGGAAGCACCTCCAATTCAAGTCATGTGAAGATGATTAGAAGAAAATGGACATTAGCCTATTAAAAAGAAGACTTTTAAGGAACATCGAACCATGTAAAGGTCTGTCGTGTGAAATGTTTTAGTCCTTTGCTTCTTGGCTCCAGGAGCCATAACTAGAAACACTGGTTAGAAGTTACTAAGAGGAAAGTTTGGTATTGTTGGAAAGAAAGTTTCCTAAGCAATTGCAGTTTTCCTGAAGTATAGTAGGTGGTCCTCACTGCTGGATGATAGGAGCTAGATGAGCCCTTATCTTGTTTGTTGTAGAGACTAATTGGGGTAGGAGCAATGTTTGAACTCATTTTGCTGTGTGAGGTAAGCCAAATTTTTTGCTGTTGTTTGTTTTCTTTTGTTTTTCATGAAACATGACAAAACTGCCCCTGTATTTATTTGCTAAGCCCAAGCTATAACTTTTTTGATGTAGCTTTGAGGTGAACCTTTGAAATGTATTAATATGACTACTTGGTCACCTTGTAGGCATTAAAAAAACCATTCACGTGGCACTTAAAACTGCTTTTATTTTCTAAAAATTATCCTCTTATTTACTCCTTCTGTAACCATTCTATAATCCTTGATGACTTCAACATTTTGAGTCACTGTTTGTATTAACTCGCTCTAATTAAAATATAAACACTTCATCTTTGTATGGTGTATATACTCTGATTCTCATTCATATATCTTGACTCTCATCTTTGAGGTTTCTCCTCAGTTCTGGTTTTATTCAGAGATGCTTGATCTATTCCTTCAAAAATACATGTCCCCACAAACCACCCAGGATTCTCTTCAGTTTTGTTGAGTAAGTTATTTACTTTTTAAAATACTATATTCCATGCTCTCCACTTCCTTATAGTGATAGCTGCTAAATCTTATGTGATTAGTGATATGTGAACTGGCTGCTTGATCCTAGAAATTCTTTCTGGCCACTTGAAATACATTTTCTTTAACCTGGAAGCTCTTGATTTTAGGTTATAACATTCTCACTAGTTTCTTTTGTATGTGTTTTTTTTCCTTTCAGGAATGAACTAGTGAATTAGTTCTATTTTGATATCTTGAACTTGTAGTCTAATACGTCTAGATAGTTGACTTTCATGATTTCTCAAAAATATGATATCTATGTTATTTGGGGGGGGGGGTCTCATGGATTTTATGTAGTTTCTTGATTTTCTTGGAAGCACTTGGGGTTAAGTGATTTGCCTAGAGTCACACAGTTGGTAAATGACTGAGGTCGAATTTGAACTCAGGTCCTCCTGACAAAAGTCAGTGTTCTGTCCATTGTACCACCTACCTGCCTCAGTCTAATGACTATTAAATTATTCTTCAATTTTTTTCCCTGTTTGTTTTTATAGGAGATACTAAAGATCTTCTTTGACTTTTCTCAGTCTTTTGAAATTGTTTTAATATCTCTCACTGTCTCACAGATAATAGATGTTTTCATTGTCTAATATATTTGGTTGATTATAATTTCATGGAGTCTATCACTTGGGTAATATTTTGTACCTCTTGTAATAAGATCTTAATTCTTCCTTCAGAAACTGTCATTTTCTTTCTAATTCTTTGTTCTGGCACTATCATTTCATTTATAATTTTCTTTAAAAAGAAACCTCTTCATTTTTTCCCTAAGAATTTTGGTCAACCTTGTGTTAAAGCTTTTTTTCCTTTGATGCTTTGCTTATAGGTTGTTTTTTTTTTATTATTATGATCTTCTTCTAGGTTTGTGTTTTAGAAATCTCGGATACCATAATGGCACTGTGAGTCATTTTTTGTTTACTAATTCCTCTGGCCTTATTTCTCAAATGGGGAATTTGTATCATGACTGAATTCTGCTCGCTTCTGGCAGAATGTCTGGGATTTGTTTTGGCCTCATTTGTACTTTCTTAGGTCCTAGTTCTGCTTTTTATGTATGGGGGGGGTGTTATATTCTTCAGTGATTTCGGGAGTGCCTCAAGCCAGGAGTCTAGAAACTTGAAGTGAAGCCTCAGTGATCTGATCAAGGCTAAATCCAGTTGTTAATACTCTGGTCTGAGCTTTGCAAGCTAATGGCTCTATTTTGGATGATACAGTGGCTCTTGCCCTAATTGGAGCTCTAGCATATTGCTACCATCCCCTGCCTCTGTTAGCTAGTTGAAAGGCTCTGCAGATTCAATGTTACTGAAATAGCAAGTAAATCTTTGAATGGTCCCCAACCTACAAGCTTGTGGTTTAATTTGGAGGCTGCAACTGTTGGGAAAGCAGTGCTAAATAGGATGATATATATTAATATTCTTTACTATTAATTCATAAGGCTGTTACCTTAATGACCTTCCTGCTTTCTTATTCTTTTGAGACACTATAATTGTCATATCTCTAATGCCTTCCCCCCGAGAAAGTGTTAGAGGAAGCTATATATAATGTCTCATCATCCATCTTGGTCACATGACCCACTGGTAGAATTTATTTTATTATGGTTCCAATCTGGGAAGTTTTAAGGAGGGTTGTGGCTTATTGGTTAGAAAGGGGATGAATGAAGTATGACATAAAGCTAAAACCAAGTCTAGGTGGAATGTGCAACTGATGCCACTTCTAAAAAGGAAAGCAGAGCCATTGAGCCTGAATTCCAGAGAATAAAAGATTTATTTAGTGTTCTAGGGTTTTGTTTCTGCTTTGTAAGACATGGTTATTGGCAAAAAGATGACAATATGGAATTTAAGGGTTTAATGATTATTAAATTTCCTTGGTAGCACTAATTTGAATATTTTCCTGCCCTACCTACTTACATTTTTGTGCATATGTTAATGCTTTTCAGACTATTATTTTATTAATTGTGCAATTTGGCACTTATGGTAATCGTTTGAGTCAAGATAGGAACTATTAGCATCCCCATTGTATGGGTAAAATAGCCAAAGTCAGGGACATTTAAGTTTTTTGGTTATCACTAAGATTTTTAATGGAGCTCAGACTAGAACTCAGATTACCTACTTGTACCCTGAACTATAAGTTCTGACAGGGATGTCAGGGATTTATTTTGTCCTCTTTTGTACTTTCTTGAGGCCTGTTTCTGCTTTCTGTGAGTAGTAGGTATTATTTTCTCTTTCCCATCCCTATTATACAATTTATTATCTTTGGAATGTGTATCCATGTAAATAGTCTCAATAGCTGTGGGGAGACAAACTTTGATTTCCTCCTCTTCCCTCAACCCAGGCAAGGAACTGGATGACCCAAAGCTGGACACTTTTCCTATCATCGTTTTTATTTTCCTAGAATTACCTATATCATTTGTTCTGAAAAAAAGATAATCCAAATTGTCAGCCTCCTCCTAGTGTTCTACTCTCATTTAGAAGCCCCTTGATATTGAGATGAAACCCAATCTTCAGTATGAATTTTAGAAACTCAGATTTTTCTTTTTGAGAAGTAGAGTGCTTTGCTTCTCCTTTCAGGTTGTCAGATAGCAGTATTCCAAAGGATGAATCATCCTGACATTTTTTTCAATATCAGAAACTTTACTTTAAATTCCCTGCTTTGTATTTAATGCCTAAATTTATATACATGACTATCTTATATATTCTTTTGATAGAATGTTTAGTTGGAAATACCAATATCTACATCTCAGTTATGCTTAGCCCTCAGTCTTCTCTAGAAATGTTTCGCTGAATAACATTTCTCTACCTCACATACTTAGAGAGAACTTTTGCTTTTTAAAGAATTTTTTATTATTATTTCAATTGATTATCATGGTAGTCATCTGAGTTAGAGAAGTATCTTGAAAGTGTAAATGATAATGAGAGGCAGTGAGGCATAGAAGAGAATCAGTTGGTATCAAGAAGATCTAAGTTTATTTTCTGACTCAAATCCATGTTAACTTCTTTACCAGCAAGAAGGCTAATGGAACATTGGGACATGGATGTTTTCCTACCTACAAGGAAAGAAGAAAAGACAGGAAGAAGAGTAAGCAGTAGGGTCTGATAGAGTAGAAGGGTCTCAAGGTGTAGCTAAAAAGCAGTGCTAGGCTCCAGTTGTTCACAAGACAGAGGCACTGCAACCCTAAAATGAATCTAGCTTAGCATGTGAGGGCCTTCTTTTCTCACTGACATGATCTGACTGGATAGAATTTTTCCATTTACCTTAATGCTGCTGCTAAAGACATTGAATAAATGGGTTCCCTTTTCATTTCCTCCACATACCAACCTCATTCCTGCTTGTCATCACTTTCATGAGTTTCCTCCTCTCGTTAATCTTTGGTTTTTGTTCTTTTTTATATAATGAATTTTGTTTCCACCTCAAGATAAACTTATTTTTACTTAACTTTGAGCAAGTATTGCTTTCAAAGAAGAGACTACATCACTGGGGAAGGACAAAAGGGAATGTGAGAATTAAATACCTTAGGATTAGCAGGGAGTTTCTGTTGTACTACTCTTTTTTTGTCCCTCTACTCTTCCATCCTCGTGAGATCAATAAACTTGTGATACAGAAAAAAGGGGCTTTATACCTGCTATTTATATGACCCTGAGCTGACTTTGCCTCCTCGTGCCCCCGGGAATCTTTGCCAGTCTGCATCAGTAATGGAAATCTCTGCTTTGGAAGGTCTTTGCATCTATGAAATCTTATGGCTGCTACCCCTCACCCCAAAAGATAAGGAAACAGTTTAATTTCAGCCTTGTCAGTTAAAATCAAGCTGAATAAAGATAAGCATAGTCTTACTAAGTATTATTGCAAGATGGAATTGTAATTTTTCCAGTTATCACTTCATTTGTTGCTACCTATAGATTCAGCCTAAAATATTCAAATTTCATTCATACCTTGTAACATTTGTGCTCATATAATTTCTGGAAAATATCTGTCTACATAAGCTTGTGTGGCACTACAGTGGATAGAATGCTAGGCCTGGAGTCAGAAAGACTCATCTCTTTGCGTTCATATCTGTCTTTGGACACTTACTAGCTTTGTGATCTTGGATAAGTCACTTAACCATGTTTGCCTCAGTTTCTTCATTTATAAAATGAAGTGGAGAAGGAAATGGTCAAACACTTAAGTATCTTTGCCAAAAAAAAAAAAATCTACACAAGGTCGTGAGGAGTAAGACATGACTGAAAACAACTAAGAAACAATAAGAATAAGCAATGCAAATTGTTACATACCAATCTATTTTTGGTCTGGATCTGTAATTTCATTATGTTGGATGAATTCCTAGGGCAGCATTCCCTCCATTTTTGAAGATCACAAATTAGTTAGAAATATGGTTTTAAAGAATGGCCTTGGAATATTGGGAGGGGTTGTAAAAGAGGGAGGGGTGAGGAGGGTGTAACCTCACACTCATTCTCATTTCTTCTCCCTCTCTCCCATATCTACTTTATTATGTGCATCTATATACATCATTATCCTATATCCTCATTTTATAGATAAGTAAACTTGGGTCTAGAGATGAGAAAGCATTTGTGTAAAGTCACACAGATAGTAAGTGAAAAAGTTGTGATTCCAACTCCCATTTCCAATGCCTTGTCCATTCCTTATAGTTTATTCCTGACCTAGATCACAACTAAAAAGTAGCTTTACGTGTATTTTACCAATGCATATTGTTTACTTTTTTGTTTTGTGTAATCTCTGTATTACTATTTTTGCATCAGATCTTTACAGTTACCTTGTCTGTTTCTTTGAAAATGTTCTTTTTTAATTTAAAGAGCTTTAAATGATCATTTGTTTGTTTTTGTTGGTTGTAATAACCATATCAGCATTGCACCAGAAAGCATCATTTATAAGCTCAGAACACTAGTACAATGCAAAATCCACTTAAGCTCAGACACATCTTTTTAACTTACATAGTTATCAAGAAATGGCAAAAGCCTATTTTCAAATTGTTATTGTGAGCTAACACCTAAGCTCTCTCTGTTTCATGGATGACTTTCATAAGAAGAGGTTAAACAGACAGATAATGACTTTGAATACGCTTTGAATAGAATGAAAACCCCTTTCCACTGTTTACCTCTTTATTCCCCTCTATTTAATTAGTGTCTAATTCTGATCCCCATCCCCTTCTCCCTATGACCTCTTCTTAATCCCATAAAATTGTAAAAGCTTGCTTTGCCTGTGTCTTGTGATTAAAAAAGAGTTAACTACACTGAACTCTCCCAAATCACACCAAACAACTATTACATCTCACTAAAGCCAATCATGCTGAAAGTTTGAATTCCATTCATTTTCCTGTCTTTGTCTGAACAGAGTTTACAATGTGTGTGTGTGTGTGTGTGTGTGTGTGTGTGTGTGTGTCCGCGTGCGCCTTTGTTGGGGTGGGAATCATCATGTATGTAGATGAAGGAAAACAAAGGACTCACAGAGACAATATAATTTCAAGAGAGTGGAGGCCTCCAAACTACCAAGAGGAATACAGAAGGGGCCCCCTTGGGAACCAGCAGCATTGAAGGGAGCAGAGGAGTTCTTCGAGATAACCATGATGAAGGGTACCATTCCAGACATGTGTGACAGGCTACCTGCTAAGATTATGGAGAAAGGATTACTTTGTTTGAAAGAAAGTTTCCCATAATGTTAGCTATCAGGTGTGATTCACCAAACATGAATTCTTCACCCCAGGCATTGTATTAAGGACCACGGATAAAAAAGCTGAACACAGACCTTCCAGTTCTCTTCAGGGGCTTACGTTCAGTTGATTTATGTGCCATTGAAATGAAGCTGTTGTGATTATGCCAAAAATCCCTATAGAGGTCTGCTCGCTTCCACCCCACAGCCTGTTCCCCTGCTGCTACTAGCTGCCATTCCATTTCCTGACTTTCTAGAAAGGTCAGCAAGTGATTGTCTTCTACAACTAGATACTGCCTCCCAGGGTTTAAGTTACGAGATGACTTCTCTATCTTCAGGGCTACATTAACAGGAGCAGTCCAAAGCCATAATCAAATAACTCCAATCTCTTCATAAGTTGCTTGCCCTGTCCTAAAAGTCAGACATTGAGAAGTGGTCTAGCTTGCTGCGTGACATTGGCGTCTGCTGCTAAGACATTAGTTACCAGGCCAACTATTTGCAGCAATCCAATCTCTTGCTTGACATTTGACCTAACCTGAGTTTGTTCAGTATACTCCATAGACACCTGATCAGAATAGTATTTTGCTCTGTGTTCTCTGGCAGTATACTAATTATCTAAATTGCCAGCCACACCTGTGCCTAATTGATTTGGGGTTCTCAGTATTTTGGGGGACTGGCTGTCTTTTAACATGGAATCTAGTATGATCAGCCAGGGGCTTCAGAGTTCCTCTTGCCTGGAAGACAGAGAGATCTTTGTAAGATGCCTCTGAAAAGTGAGTGCCCCACATATCCATGATTGAAGTCATCATGTGGGAATTTATTCTTGCCCCAGGATTGAGTCTCAACATGTAGAGATCATAAGTTCATAGATTTTTGTGCAGTGAAACACATGCATGTAACTTCTTTCCCGGAGCATTGTAAAGAAGAAATGTTCACATAGGTCAGCCATTTTCATAGTACTTTTGAAGTTAGGGAAAATGCTCTGGGTAGGTTTTAAGTTTATTTATTTAAGTTTATGGTAGTTGCTAATACTAAAACACATTCTTAAGGTACTATATAGTTCAACATGACTTCTTGGGAATGAAATGAACTCAGGTAGTATAGTCTGCCTTATGGCATCTCTCAGTGTCTCAGAAAGCATAATGGCACTAAAGGTTGAAATATTGATTGCATCTCTCCCTGAGTACAGTTTCTATAGTTCTCTGGGAAGATCATTAAATAATTTCATTCACCACCAAAAGTCATTACAAGTTTAAAACACTTTTCATACTACATGATCTCAAATCCCTAGTTCATTTACAAACTTAATTTTTTCCCAAGGGATACCAGTGTAATCCCTGATCATTTTAAACATATGAAAAATATTTTCTTAACATAAGACTTAAGCAAGGAAAAGTTACTATTCCACAAGGTAGACAGATGAGAAATACTTATTTTTTGATAGGATGTTAATGTCACAAATGCACGTTGAGCCATGTGGCATGTATCCTCTCAGAAAAAAATAGCTTTCTCTCTTGAAACTAAAATGCTTTTCTTCAGCCGAGAATTATCTGACAGTGAATGTCTATGAACACACAACAGAGTACTCAGTCTTTCAAAATAGAGTTTCCAAATATCAGTACTCCAAGGCCATTTAAATTGGAAAAGTTGAGATGTAGCAAAAGAGATGTCATTCTGACAACCTTGATTTAATGGGAGATTTAATGGAAGGATAGAAGACTGAAATGCCTGAGATGGGCGCTGAAAGGACTGACACACTTTGGCAGGGGGGGGGGTGTGGGAATTAGTCTGTTGTAGACATACACACATCCTGAGAGAATTTGTGAAAGATGGTGAGAAATGGACAAATAAGGGCTAAATATATCCTAGGTTTACTTGAGAAAAAGTTCCAACTAAAATTTGTGACTCAGTCACAGGATATTTTGAAAGGGACAACTATTAATGAAAAACTAATATTATATACCAGTGGCTCCAGGAACAACAGACATAAGATGATCATCTTCTCAATTATTAATGTTCCATGAAAAAAAATTTTCTTGGCAAGAGTGGTGGAGCACACATTGGGAAAAATATTTAACAAATAGTTTAATTTTTTTTATTCATTTTTCCAAATTATCCCTTCCCTCCCTCCACTCCCTCCCCTATATGACAGACAATCCCATACATTTTACATGTGTTACAATATAACCTAGATACAATATATGTGTGTAAATACCATTTTCTTGTTGCACATTAAGTATTAGCTTCCGAAGGTATAAGTAACCTGGGTAGATAGACAGTAGTGCTAACAATTTACATTCTCTTCCCAGTGTTCCTTCTCTGGGTGTAGTTATTTCTGTCCATCATTGATCAACTGGAAGTGAGTTGGATCTTCTTTATGTTGAAGATTTCCACTTCCATCAGAATACATCTTCATGCAGTATTGTTGTTGAAGTGTATAGTGATCTTCTGGTTCTGCTCATCTCACTCAGCATCAGTTGATGTAAGTCTCTCCAGGCCTCTCTGTATTCTTCCTGCTGGTCATTTCTTACAGAGCAATAATATTCCATAACCTTCATATACCACAATTTACCCAACCATATTCCAATTGATGGACATCCATTCAACTTCCAGTTTCTAGCTACAACAAAAAGAGCTGCCACAAACATTTTGGCACATACAGGTCCCTTTCCACTCTTTAGTATTTCTTTGGAATATAATCCCAATAACAGCAATGCTGGGTCAAAGGGACAAATAGTTTAATTTGTGATAAATAGGTCAGTTTGCATTTCATGTTTTCTTTAATTATATGATGTCCTAATCATTTTTATATGATGGCTTTTGTGGTTGGTTGATTCATTGATGTTAACCTAGAAGTCAACCTAAAAGAACAGTAGATACATCATGTCATATTTAATAGAAATTAAACCAAGAAGAAATGCTTTCAATAGAATTTCAGCTCAGTGGAGTGGAAGTTCCTTGAGGGGAAGAACTTTTTTTTTTTTAAAGTCATTGCGTTTTTAACATCTAGCATAGTATCTGGGATATAGTAGATACTTTATAAATGTTGATTGGATTGAATTGGATTTGATTTCAACAAGAAGATAAACGGTATTTGTTGAGTTTTTAAGGCTGCCTGGTAGAGTTTCTAAGCAACTTCCTTAATCATATTGGTATTTAGTATCTCAAATTTGAATAAAATATAATGGGATCACAAATCTTAGACCATTCCTAGCAAATATTTTAGGGTTCCATTAAAATATTTTATGCACTGCAACAGCAAAAATTAATATGGTCTCAGGTGGAGTAGAATCTTTGAGCTGTAGTTTGCTTATTGTTATAAAAGTGAAATGGGTTGGTGTTAAATCTGATTATCAGGAAAATCTGAATTTTAATCCTGACTCAGATATGTGTTAGTTATATGATCCCATGCAAAACAAAAGAAAACAAAAACACCTTTTCTCAGCCTCAGTTTTCTTGTCTAGAAAATGGAGATAATAGTACACTGAACTCACAAATGTAATTGTCACAATCTAGTGAGTTAACATTTATATAGAGCTTTGTAGTCTTTAAAGCAATACATCAATGCTAGCAATTATATAAACTAACCAACCATAATTTTCAATTCTAGGCATTCATCTTTATCTTCAGAATCATTTCCTTCCCATTTTCTTTCTTCTCACACAAAATTCTTGCCTGAAGTCTCACCCTCTTGTTCTTGCTATTCCTATTGATGAGGTGAAGTCTAATTTTCAGGGCTCCCGGTATGGGAACCAAAAATATGATGAGGTTTAGGTTTTGGGGTTCCCTGTAGTAGGGAACCAAATGATAAGGTCTAGATTTAGGGAATCAAAATGAGATTAGGGTTTCTGGCGGTCAGGGAGTTAAATGATAAGGTCTAGTGGTGGGTTCAGGGAACCACATGGAGAGGTTTGGCTCCCCTGCACCCCTTTGGGATTCGGCACAAGGGTAGGGAGTTTTGGGGAACCCCCTTCTGGCGGCATAGGGATTCTCTGTAAAAGAATGTATAAACCCAAAAACCTAGATTGATAAAAGATGTTTATTATAGATAGGGATTGGGTTAGAAATCCTGACAGAGAGGCATTCTTGTTAGGGAAATAGTGAGGGTAAAGAGAGGGTAGCACTAGAAAAGAATATTATCCAGTGCGCATTTAGGGTTAGGCCTCCTTGGCATAGCAAGCATGGCATAGATGGCGTGTCTAGAACCTCTGCAAGGAAATGAGTTTTTAATTGCCATTTTATAAGAAGGTCTTTGGCTGCAAAGGAAACCTGCTCCCTCTCTCAATGAAGCTGGTAGGTGGAGTTGAATTGAATATGTGTGGTATGTAGAAGGCCCTGACCCAAAATGACTACTCAGAAATCACTCAAAATAGAAAACAGAAAGGTCGTGTATTATTCCTCTGGAAGATGAGCCATTGTATCACGAGATAAGGGAAAGAGAAAGTTTGTTGTAGGAGGGCTAAAGAAGTAGTAAAGATACACAGCTTTTATACAAGAGACTATATCACAAGTAAGAGAGCATTGAGAAGAGGAGGAGGGGGCATCTAATTGGTTGTTGCTATCTGGAGAGACTGGAATGAAAGGTTTCTGTTTCCCCGAAATCACCAGATTTCTAGGAAACAGAAAATCAGGCCTTCAGGCTTCAGATATAGCTGGCCAAGGCTCAAGTACATATGGGCCTGCACATATTATGACCTGTAGGTTATAGGGGAAACAGTAATAATGAAAATAAAATGCAGAAAAAGAATTCACATATTCCTGTAAGTTCTTCACCTTATTTCTCTATTCCATACAAATAGAAGATCTTTAATTGAATAGGGTTGGGATTCTCTAGCTCAGGACTGAACCAACCCCATCTAGATAACAGAGTGAAACTGTTTATCTTGTTTCCCTCTGGTGAGGTCCCTCACTGGGGCAGAGTCCAAGGAGAATTTCTCCTTCAAGGATTTTTAGAGTTTCAGGGTCCCTTTCTTCACTATGACTGAAACTTCTGTAGTCTTCTACTATTCCTGACAATATTCAGAAATTTTTGTCAATTTTTAGCCAAATAAATTTCTTTGCTAGTCCCCAATAAAGACATGCTACTAGTTTAAAAATGGATGTGTGTGAATATATGTATAAATACATATGTATAATACACTGTCCTGACTTAAGCCTTACCTATCTGAAGAATTATCCCAATAACATATGTTATTATAATTATAAGGGTTCTTTTAGCATAATTGCACCAATGAATTTTAGGAATTTAGTCATTTCAAATTGAGACTTTTTTCCCCTCAAGATGGATTGCATGATTCCGTTCCTTATAAAACATAGTAAAATGCACCTAATTGTACCTTTATTTTTTGACTCAGGGCCATCCTTATAAACTTCAGACATGGAATGTCATGATGTCTTTGAGGCTAGGGTTATGCAAGTAGGAAGATCCTTCCCTTAACCTCTTTCCAAGTTGGAGTAGATTTATTTTGTGGCTTAATTTTACACATTCCCAGTATTGTTACTGTTTTGTCTCTCACTTTTATTATGTTAATAGAGGGGTTTCCCGATATTTTGCATAATTTAATATTTCAGAGGTTTTCATTCATCTCAAAACACAGTTTTAAGCCATGCACAGGTCAAAGTCAGAACCTTTGATTGTAAAAATGTTTTCCCAGTTTATTGCTTCTCTTCTAATCTTATCTGCATTAGTTTTGTTTGTAAAAAACCTTTTCAATTTGATATAATCAAAATTTTCTATTTTGTGATCAATAATGATCTCTAGTTCTTCTTTGGTCATAAATTCCTTCCTCTTCCACAGGTCTGAGAGGTAATCTATCTTATGTTCCTCTAATTTATATATTGCTCCAGTACTTTTCAATGGAAGAAGTGATTTGCATACATATTCTCATTTGATTTTTACAACAAACCAGTGAGATAAGTTTTAAGTGCAAATATTAGGATACATTTTTTTTTTGCAGATAAAGTAATAGGAGCTGAGAGGTTAGATGACATGTTTAAATCTAGATTGAAATAGTAAGTTAAAACTTCTTACCCCAATACCATGATACTTGATGATGTGAGAAACTGGGCTAAATCTGTCCAAACTCTGGCTATCCTCTGGCCCTATTTTTATTCAATATCAGAAGTCTAAGATTTTATGATTCTGTTATGTAGAACTTGGATCACAGAGTGTGTGCATTTTGTAAAGAGTTACCAAGCCCCATCTGTGTACAGAGCACTGTTTTAGCTGCAGGGAAGAGAGAAAGTGGAGATACCATGGAAAGAAGAAAACGACACAAAAGACTCACTGCTCATATTTCAGGAGAGAAGTCAGTTTGCAGTTTTATTCAGATTGTATTTACAAGCCATGTCTGGGAAAGGATAGTGGACACATAGTTCCTTTCATAAGCTGAGTAGGGCCTGTGATTATAAGCAATTTCCAGTTGGTACACACCTGGTGGTCCAAAGTCTTAGTGCATTTAGACTTTGGGGACATCCTATATAGTACAAAAGAAATAACTCAAATGTCAAGGACGAGTGCTAGATCTCAGCCTATTACTAAGACTCAGGTACTTTATATGGTTCATATAAAGGCAGATATGGCCAGACTATTTAGTTCTTGGATACTGGTCTCCAGCATTATAATACTTTAATGGTCACCATGAGAGAAACGGTACTGGGTACAAAAGCATGTTGCAAATGTCTTCAGAAGTGACATGAATAAGATTGCTCCAATTCCATTAAAATGGATTCTAGGATAAAGGGTAGTTTTTCTCCTACTAAGAGTGGGCTGGATGGTACAGGACCCCTTTCTCTTTGTCCCCAAAGTGAGACTTGATCTTTTCCCTCCAGTCAGTGAACACCATCCATTTTGCCCCTTCCATGTTGATACAGTACAAGGTCTGAGTGAAGAGTAGCAATTTATTGAAAGTCAGAGGTCCTGCTCTACCATCACAAGATCATAACATCCAGCCAAGGTATAAAGCACATCACTATCATGTCATTTTACTGGGGTCCAAAACACTTTCATCTGATCTATGCAGCCTTTTGTGGCTTGTGGCTTTCTAGTCCTTCGAGAGCAGCATAATTACCTAGTTCTCCCAAATAGGTGATAAGCAAGTACTGTCTGGATGATTGAAAAGTTTTTCAATTTGGAACTGGAAGAATTATCTTTCTGCCTCATGTACAAAGCATTTTCTAAAAGAAGCTTCCATAGGACTAATGTCCCTGAGCGCAGATGATTGTGTTGTTTCTTCTGGGGTCTTCTTTGACTAAAGAAATTGCCTGGGTTTTTATTGTCTTAGCCATCTTGACATCGATGATATTTCTGACTTAATATCTCCCAGTTTAGACCTGTTTTTTTAAGGCTTGTTGAAAAATCTCCATTTAGTCTTCAGCATCAATGAATTCCTAAAGATTGGTGGACAAGGGAGAAAGGATCAATATTGCCATCTAAACCTCCATTAGGAAGCTCTCCACCCTGCCTGATAGTTTTAATCAGAGAGTCTTATCTGTCTTTGTTACATGTCAAATGATTCACTACTGTAAATATAAGGGACTGGTAATGAATAGCCCCAATTTGAAGCAGTCATTATAGCTGTAAGCTCCATATCCTTAAAGAGTGTGAGCCTGCATAATTTTTATCCAAAAGCAATTTAAAATGGGAGATATAACAGCAGCCATTAGAACTAGCAGGTGAATTAGAACCAACATAAACTTTAATCTATTTTGAATGCCAGCTCTATGCCTGTAAATTTCATTGGCAGTTTGTGAAAGAAAAAGAGCTACAATGGCCTCCATTCTCATCATCCATATATCACTGTAACAGATGACTCAGTGTATGCATGAAATTGAATGAATTATGTTCACTATAATGAAAAATTGGAGCATGTGGCAAATAAATATTTGGGTGTGATTAGGAAACAATACACTTGCCTTGTATGGCACAGGCTAGTCTACTCGAAGAGATTTTTTAGGCTTGTTAATCACCATACAGTCTCCTCAATGGTGAGCTTTGGGAAAAGTCATTTTACTGGTTCAGCTCTGTGGACAGCTGCTCAAATATACAATGTATCTGGCTAACATTTCTAGAACTGAGTGCTCCATAGCTCATGGTCCAGAGCCAGAGAAATTCTGTTTTGTTCTTGCTTTGGGAAGGAAGGGAATGTCTAAGTGGCAAATGCCAGCAAATGGAAACCCTATGCCCCTGTTAACTTATTCGTGCTGGAAAAGGGATTATTCTTTGGAGTAGAAAAGTCCAAGGGACTCTCTTTCCCCTTGTTGAGGACACCAGCTCCTTCTTTGTTATCCATCTCCCCTAACCATACCAGCAGTTACCATTCAGTTCGGTGGCAGCATTCCAGGTAAATATCTCATACATTAAGCAAAACACCTCCATTTGCTTGACTGTATACTGATCCTTCCAAAAAGGTCATAAATCATGTTGTCAGTATCCTAGGAATGAGGACAATGCAAAAACAGAAGAGCCTTCAGCATCTAAAATGGTCAGACACTCCATATCATCATGGAAAACCAGTGGATCAAACCAAGCACAAGCAAATAGGGCCACCATCTTAAAGGGGGGGGGGAGAAAGCGGTATATTTTGAAGGAGGATAGGACCCCTCCTCAAACTAAGATCCCTTATAATTAACTGAATAGGACTAGATAAAAGGAGCTATGTAGTCCTCAGAGGAAAAGAGAAAGATGTACATTCCTGAGAATGTATGTGAACAACAGAGGAAAAAGGAATGGAAAAAATAACAAAAGATCCAGAATCTTAAGGAATCTTAAGAATAGAAACAAAAGAGGAATAATTTGACCTGACAGAGTATATTTTATAGCAGCAATCAGCAGAGCTATTTGATACTGGTTTAAAAACTGCTAAGTCAATCCATAGAACAGAACAAGACAAGGCAAAAGCAAATAAAGTGGAGGGTTGAATGTGTTGTTCATATCCTGCCCCCTTTGGCTAAGTCATTTCACCTTTTGGGGCAGCAGCGTTCTCCTCAATTAAGTGAGGACTCTTTCCACTCCTGGCTCTTTTCTAACTCAGATTCTGTGTGGAATAATCCAGTATTTGATTTTTTAAACAAAGGGTTCTTAGACTATCCGTGTTTCTTTAACCATAGCTCCATAGGCAAACTGGAGGAAAGTCTGTCTCTTTCCCCAAGCTTTTAGGGCATATGAATCTATCAGGCTATCTGTAAGTGCCATAGCTGCAGCATTGCATAAAGAAATGGACCTCTATTTGGAGGCATTTCTTTGGAATATTCTGCTGTTTTTAACTTCACTGGGTCTTTCAGCGCCTTTTTAAAATATAGAAAGCTTTCCAATTTAGCAGCATTCTGATACAAAGAATATTTTTATGATCCTTAAAAACAGTAGGGAACTAGGTTGCTGTGTATTATAGCCTCTGTAGGAACACTACCCAGTATATATTGGATAGAGAAATGATATCAAGATATTGTAATGTCTTTGCTTTCTTTCCAAGTGATCCTTTTATCAAATAAATATATATAATCCAGGGTAAATGAAATAGAAAAATCCAAGTAATGCCAGTCTCTGAATTACATAATCATATTTATCTAATTAATCAATTGTGCATTTAACGCACAAACTTGGAATGAATTTGTAAGTCTACTTGCCTTTTTATTCTTAGTGTATTTAAAAATTGTCTGTGTTAAAGCTAATTATGAGATCCAGAGTCTTGCATATCATTTGCCTATTCTGTGTAAGAATAGCCAAACCTATCTTCACTATGTGCATGAATATTATGTGGGTGAAAAAAATTTATCTGGATGTGTTGTCCAGGGTAGCCAGGTGAAAATTCCTAGACCATTGTGCCATCACCAGATTTGTCCAGTAAAGCAAAAATATATTTCTTTTACCCTGAGGATTTTTTTTTCCTTTTCTCTCTTTTTGAATTATCATGTGACAATAATGAATATATTCCAACCCTCTGTTTTGTTCACGAGCTATTTCAAGACAAATAAATAAATCTCACTAGTTTTTCTCTTTCCCTTGGTAATCTTTGCAAGTGATTTTCAGTTCGATGAATATGGGAATTTCTCTTCCCCCCTCCCAATACCCTACTCACAAATCAGTTTGAGAAGAAGTTTGGTTATATTTGCAACTAGGAAATTCTCAGAAACTGTCAAATGCAATGAAAAGGGAGAACAGAACAATTTAAGAGATTTGCACACCAAGGAAAATCGGGAAACTTGATTCCTTTACTTAGGGAAAAACTAGTAGCATATGTGTTTTTCAGTAATAATTGACTTTTCTGTGAGAGAGAGATGGAGGGATAGGGGAGAGAGAGGAAAAAAGAGAGGAAGAGAGAGGGGGGAGGGGTAGGGTGAGAGGGACAGGGAGAGGGGGGGGGGAGGGAAAGGAAGAAAATTCACTACAGAGAAGCTTTTTCTGCTTCAAATTCCAAAATGGACGAAGCTGAACATTATTGTAAGTCAGAAAATGGTTGCAGCTGATCTGTAGGAAACTGTGCCTAAGGAAGATTGCTTCTCTAAGACCATCACCCAGAAGCAATTCCAGGTACCTCTGACATCCTCCTTTCTTTTTCTTAAGCGATGGGGTTGATGATGATTTCTACCTTTACTATTTAAAAATAATCTCCACAAGTTTTGTCAGAGACAAAGTGTTCAGAGCTCAGGAATCACATTTGTTTTTTTTAAGCATAAAATGCCAGTAAAGGGAAATTGTATAGCTTTTCACAGTTGTGAAGAGCAGCATCACAGGGAATCCCTGGTGATTTGTTCCTTTGGTTGCATTTACGAGGCCTGCTAAGATAAATTGGTTCTGAGAGAAGAAAACTTGGGCTTGGTAGGGGATGGAAGTGGGACCATCGGCATTTGTAATAGCGCAAAAAAAAAACAACTTTCTGAAATCAGTCTGAACAGCAAATAATAATCTGTAGCCTTAGCTTGTCAGATATAGACCAGTCTAAATCTTTGTGATGGAGACTGGGTTGGAGTTGATACTTAATAATAGTGGGACAGAGTCCGTGTAACCTGTTATCCGGCACTCAGAATCAAATCATAGTCGAAACTTTGCCATGCAGCCTTCCCCCAGACTCCCTGAGCATACTGCCATCTTAACGATGAGACCAAGCTGGGTGAACGTGATCAACACTGTAAAATAACAGAGTGAACTGAACATGAAGAAACTACAGCATATCTTGCAAATCCCAGCTATAAGTTGTCTTATTTGTGTTATTCCTATTTCTCCCCTTGTCTACTTTATCTGCTGTAGAGGCCCTAAGTAAAAATAGTTTAGCTTTTCCAACAAAGGTACAATACAATATTTCTCTAAAAAACAGCCCACAGCATGACTATGCCTAGAGTAATTGCCAATTTTCATCATAGTGATTTTTGCTGAGAAGAATCAATATTCTCTCTTTTTTATTCACCTCTGAGGTTAGGAATGGATTAGACTCTCTCTCTTAGTCACATTGTATACATCACTTTATAATGACCTACCTACAGGCAAGTGCCTGGTTTTCCAACAGAATGACGCATTTTATCTTCTGGTTATATGTGATGGATAGGTAGGAGCAGCAAAACTACTGGTTTTAGGGAACATATAAAAATTTCATAGTAGGAGTTAAAAATTAAATACTTTCAAAATTAACAGAGTTTTCAATCAAGACCCAAATTTATAAAAAAGAAAATTCCACAAAAATAAAAGCAAAAACCATAAAATTCTACTGATGTTTATGGAATAATGAACTTCTAAATCTTCCAAGGACAAAGGCACAGGTTTTCTTTTCAAAGTAATTCTCCTTATAGGTTGTCAGAATTAGAATAAGATTTGGGTCACTATGATACTGCCTGTTTGTAAGTCTGTCCCCTTTATGAGCTGCATTTACAGGCTTAAGAGGACTAATACCACTTTGGTCAATCAGGACTGAATCGAGAACATATGCTAAATACCTAGGGCTGTATTAGAAGCCAAAATTGACGTCATCAACATTGAAGACAAGTGCCCCATATTTCTGGGTCTCATCAGACTATCCATCATTTCTAGAGCACTCAAAATTTTCCAAGGAGTTTTGCATGTGTGATCTCATTTGATTATTGTAATAATGTTGTAAAATAGGTACAAAAATATGTTATGATACTGTTGGGGAGACTTATATATGAAAAAAGAACTACTTATAAGATGCGTAAGGACTCTCCCCTTACCACCCTTATACCTTCTTCCAATTACCTCACTTAACATAGCCAGGTGAGAACGCCTGTATTGAGTTGTACGGTAAGGACTTTAGACTGAGTAAGACATCTTTGAAAGACAGTGGATGAAATGGATCTTTTTATTTTCAAAACATATGCATAAATAGCTTTTAGCATTCACTCTTGCAAACCTTGGGTTCCATATTGTTTTTTCTCCCTCCCTTTCTTCCATCCCTCCTCTAGTCAACAAGTAATCCAATATATGTTAAACATGTGCAATTCTTCTATACATATTTCCATAATTATCATGCTGTGCAAGAAAAATCAGATCAAAAAGGAAAAACAATGAGAAGGAAAACAAAATGCAAGCAAACAACAAAAAAGTGACAATGCTCAGTCCCCGCAGCCTTCTTTCTGGGTACAGAGGGCTCTCTTCATCACAAGACCGTTGGAATTGGCCCGAATCACCTCGATGTTGAAAAAAGCCACAACTGTAGAATTGATCATTGTATAATCTTGCTGTTGCTGTATACAATGGTCTCCTGGTCCTGCTCATTTCACTCAGCATCAGTTCATGTAAGTCTCTCCAGGCCTCTCTGAAATCATCCTGCTCATTTTTTCTTATAGAACAATAATTGGAATGATACTTTGTGATAGATGCATTGATAGTGGCTGAAAAAATTCGGTCACACTCTCTGGGTCTTCTATAAATAGCATGACAATTTGGAACCCAAGCATGTAGGAGAGGGAGAACAGTTCCATTCAAACCCCTAGAGGGAATTTCTTAGATATTAGAATATATTATTCTAGATAATAATATAATAATGGATAATAGAAATAAATGCCAGGTAGTCACAGAGGGAGCCCATTAACATTTGGAGTGGAATCTGGAAAGTTTTTGTGTGGTAAGTGTTCACAATTCCTGGGGAAAGTATGATTGGCTTATTGGCCAATTGTCCTATCCTTTCCAATTCGAAGACCATTGTGTTTGAGAGAAAAAAATGGACACTAAGAATTAATGAAGAATTAAATAGTTCTTGTTGCTTGTTAGGGTATCAGTGAGTAAGAATGAACTTCATCTGATTGAATTTGTGCACTCTCTCTTCACTTTCTTACACTATAGTCTTCCTTTGTAATATAATAATCTCATTTAAAATTCATGTTTCTTTCTCAAAATCCCTTCAAAAGAGAATTCCAGGGAGATCATTTAGGTTCCTTTTCTAACACATCTTGCTGATGCGACACTGACTTCTCCTGTACTTATCAGTGCTCAAGGCAATTCTATCAATTCCAGATGCAGCAAAGATACCAGCTGCCATTGGTAGATGAAGTTTCCTCATATATAGCTTCTTTACAAGAATGAATTCACAGATCCTATTACCTTGAAGTCATGACGGCTTTTTTGTACCTTTCAGATCCCTCTAGGTTGCTTATTTATACTTAGACATATTACTATTCATGTTAATATCCCTTCCACAATCTTTGTTTTCTACTATACTCAGTGCCCCAGCTGCTATCCACAGCTTCCTGATATCTTCAAAATCAACCCATTTTTGGTCTTTCTGTCCTGCTTTTAAAATCCATTGGTGAAGGAATCATTTCATTGTAAAATATTTGGACTTAAATTTCCCAGTGACATTTACTTAACCTCTTGTAGAAGGAAGATTCATTATGTCTGTTTGGCATCTTACTTAAAACCATCTGTGATATATTTTCATAGGACTGTTCATAGTGGCTCCATGAAATGTTTCTGTCTTGAAGGCATGCTTGCTGAGTAAGCCTGGCTGGGCCAGTTAGAGCTGATGGGGACAATAGACTCAGAAACAAAAAGGATTGTTACACACATTTAGATAGAGCCTATGCCTCCACCAGCAGAAATCGCCTATCCATCATCTAGCATGCCAAAATTTTCGTTTTCTCCCCTTCTCTATCAAAATCTATAGTTGTAGTTTTCCTATTTCCCTTTCTTTCTCATAAATCTTCCTGTACTGGCACTTGATCAACTCTTGGATTCTAATTTCCAAACTAACTTCTGTAGTGTGATCATAAAACATACTGTTTCACTTACCTGTCCCAAAGAATATTTATCTCAGGCTTGAGTAAATGACCTTCAGGTACTCTTGTGTTCCTTTCATTGTGGTTCTCTGGGGTGGCTAGCTCATCAGTCACCCTCTCCTCCCTCCCAAATCAAAGTTTTTACTGATGGGTTTTAAAACTTTGGGCTTTGTCCAATATGAAATAGCAAGCCTATTTTTTTCTTCAAATTTTTTACATATGAGTTTCATCACACACAGAGGGGAAGAAATTTGTCCATTCATGCCTCATGTTTTTTAAAGTCATATGGAGAGATAGAAGCCACAACAAGTGCTTAAACCTGCATTGTTTAAAAGCATATTTTAGATCTTCTACTAAAGTGCCAGTGTGCTGTCTTATTGAAGCATGGAAATGACCCCAGAGTCTTAAAGGCATTTGAAGTGAAGCTCATTCTCTAACTGGTCCTTCTAAAATGGAAAGGTTTGAATAAAGCTCTGAGGACCAACTATATATCTATTTTCTAAAGACTCAACTAGTAAGTTTGTAGATGTTTGTCACCCAAAAGTTGAATATTTGGTGAGGTTTTTCAGGTACAGAAACTCATAAAGATCAAACATTAAGTTTTAGAAGGGTTGCTATCTGCTTTGGTAAAGGAATCTCTCCCACAATATTCTTCAGATTCATTTTTTCACTTGTTAAATTTGTTTTGAAGATTGCATTGTTTGACATCTTCATTTTCTTTTCTAATTACTTGTATTTTATGTTTTTATAGACATACATCCATCTTCTTTAAATTCTTGGTTTTGTTAGCGTGTTAAAATTAATTTTATTTGTTGATTCAATATGCTTTTCATTGTGAATTCACTTCATTTTTATTTCACTTTGACAATTTAATTTTCCTCATCCATTCTCTTTTAGTCTGATTATCTAATTGGGTGGCAGTTTTCTTAGTTTCTTCAAAACATTCCTTTTTCTTGTTCAGCAGTTCAATTGTCATTCATTTTCAATTTTATCTTCTTCTCCTCTTTTTTAAATATTTCTTTCTGCTTGTTTGGGAGTTATAGGATGATTCCATATTTTTTAATCTGCATACTCAATTGAATAATCCTCTTTTGCTAAGGTGAATGGCTTCAGGGATTAATTGAAGAGATATTTAAGTTAATGTTTAATAGATTTTTCTCTTCTCTGAGTTCTACTTTAATTGTATCCCATAAATTTTGATAATTTTTCATTGTTATTTTCTTTTGAGTAGCTATTTTTTCCCTAAACTTTTTCTTTAACCCACCTATTCTTTAGGATGCTGCCTATCATATAATCCACATATCATCCTCTAGTACCTATATTCTCTATCTACTTACTCTCACTGGGAGAGGAGAGGAGGAAACAGACATATCTTTTCCCATCCTTTGGTTTATGACATGGCATTAAGGAGTATGTATCATGAAGTACCCACTTGCTGCCAACAAAACCTGTCGTGAAGGACTTGCTTACTCATTCCAGTTAAGGGGAAACTTCCCTTTCTAACTCTTATGTCCCTCTCAATACGGGGAAGAAAAGTACATTTTATAGCTAGCAAGACTGAGATTCAGAGAAATTTAAAGACTTACCCATAGTTATAGAATTAGGCAATTTCAGAGTCAAGAATATGAAAGAAAGGAAAGGTTTGGAAGATGAGGAGAAAGACTGAGTATGAAGAGCAGTCTTAGTAAAGTATTAGTCATTTGAATTATAAAGGAATTGTAATTAAAGGATTATATTAAGAATGAAGAGCAATCTTGATAGGCTTGAACAAATGGTAAAAATAGAAGAAATTTTGGTTTTAAAAAAATAATTTTAGACATCAGAGTTTTGAAAGTAGAATCTTTTGTGATTATGATGAAGTTGATGTAGGAGCAGAAGGTGAGCCCAGAGTTTCTGGGTACTTGAGAACAAGACTTGCAAAGTTATTTTTTATATATTCTAATGCTCTATTTCTAGATTGGACTTAGCCATATTTTTATGTCAGTAATTGTGAGGAGAGCGTGGTATAATAACACTATTAATAATAAAAATAATATTAATAAAGCAAGAATAGTTTTCTTCATTTTACATATGAGAAAAAATAATTCTTGGAAAACTCACATAGCTAGTAAATATCAGAGCTGGCACTCAGACTTGGGTCATCCATTTTCACAATCAGTGTTCTGATCCTTACATATTCTACCAGGCTTAGTTAATGTTTCAGGCTTAATTAATATGTAGTCATTCACTTTTCATGTTGATTTATTTTGAAAAATGGCAATTTCTGATTGGTAGAACAGAACCCTCCAGTAGAGTGATTGATATATTAGTAGGTGCTTAAGAAATGCTTGCTAAAGAAGTTACATGAATGAATATGGTCCATTTATTTTGTAGTAAGGAAGAAGCAAGGCTATCTTTTATTAATGAAGTAAAATAAATATTTTCTCTTTGGATAAAATGCCTTTGGTTTTTATACTTTTATTAAGAGTTATGAAGCACTAAAATGATAACATTCAACCTGTTTTTGATTAGTTTGTCAAATTATATTTATTAAACTCCCCCTAGATAATTTCGTAAATTTTTAATTACCATTGGCTTGACATTTTAAGGACGCTGAATATCTTTGTCATTTACACAACAGATAACAAAGTAATCCAATTTTCTGGTCTCCTACAAATGATCCTTTCCAAAAATATAGAGCCTCCTGCCCATATTTTAAATTAGCATTACCTTTCGCCTAGCAACCACTGTCAATTACTAATCTTGTATTATTGGCTGCAGGGAAAGATTAAAGGAGAAGCTGAGATGTAGCTGACAGTTTGGTTATCACATCTGGAGTAAATGAAAAGCATGGCCTGAATCCATCAGGGAGGATTAGGTAAATGTGAGAAAATTACTCATGTCCTTTTACACATGTAAATTCTAACTGGTGACAGAAATGGGGTATGGGACTTCTGACATCCACCTCTATTTCCTTACTACTAGGGAAGGGACTTTGGGAAAGTCCAAACATATGTGAGGTGAAACAGTGAGCATGAGGTCCCTGTCACTCTTCCTTTCAAGAGATTCACTAGAATGGTGGCAGTCCAGAGGTTGACTCATTATTTGGAGAGCAAAGTATGCCTCTTTAGAGTCTGATACATCCTCAGGGTTCCTAAAATGGGGCAGTGTGTGGTTGCTAAAGTGGAGATTAATAAGAGGAAGAAATCCAGAATTCTGAGAGGCCTTGAATTCATCTCAGAAAAGAATAGGTTGAAGCCATTGGTAATGTTTAATCTAAAGAAGAGACTTTGGGGCAAGCATTGCTTTTTTAGGTAGTAGAAAGGCTAATAAACTTTTTCTAAGACTGAATGGCAAGCCTTGAATAGTAAGTAGTCTGGGGAAGTTGGATTTATTTTGTTTAGTGATGAGAAATATTTGTTTCTTAAGCTTGGTAATAATATTGACAAGTGTATGCTTATGGAAGATAGGATGGGACATTGTGTGAAGGATGGAATGGAATAATTAGGAGACCTGGTGTCCAGAAAACCATTTCAGAAGCTTGTGCCATCATTTATATTTTTTATTAAAGATTTTTGTTTTCAAAACATATGCATAGATAATTTTTCAACATTAACCCCTGCAAAACCTTTTGTTCCAATTTTCCTTGCCCTTCCCCTACCTTCTCCCCTAGATGGCAAGTAATCCAATATATGTCAAACATGATAGAAATATATGCTATATCTAATATATGCATACATATTTATACAATTATCTTTCTGCACAAGAAAAATCAAATAAAAAATGAGTAAGAAACAAAATTCAAGTGAACAACAGCAAAAAGAATGAGAATGTTATGCTGTGGTCTACATTCAGTTCTTACAGTCTTCTCTCTGGGTGTAGACGGCTCTCTTCATCACATGATCATTGGAATTGGCAGCAATCATCTCATTGTTGGAAAGAGTCACATTCATCAAAATTGATCGTCATATAATACTGATGTTGCCTTGTACACTGATCTCCTGGTTCTGCTCACTTCAGTTCATGTGAGTCTCTCCAGGCCTCTCTGAAATCATCCTGTTGGTCATTTCTTACAGAACAATAATATTTCATAACATTCACATGCCATAACTTATTCAGCCATTCTCCAATTAGTAAATGGTCAAAGGATATGAACAGACAATTTTCAGAAGAATAAATTGAAACTATTTCTAGTCATATGAAAAGGTGCTCCAAATCACTATTGATCAGAGCAATGCAAATTAAGAGGTACCACTATACACCTCTTATATTGGCTAAGATGACAAGAAAAGATAATGATGAATGTTGGAGGGGATGTGAGGAAACTGGGGCACTGATGCATGTTGGTGGTACTGTGAACTGATCCACCCATTCTATAGAGCAACTTGGAACTATGTCCAAAGGGCTCTCAAACTGTGCATACCCTTTGACCCAGCAGTGTCTCTACTGGGTCTATATCCCAAAGAGATCTTAAAAGAAGGAAAGGGACCCACATGTGCAAAAATGTTTGTGGCAGCCCTTTTGTAGTAGCTAGAAACTATGAATGGATGCTCATCATTTGGACAATGTGCCATCGTTTAGCTTAAGAGAATGAAGCATAATATTCGAAAATTGATGAAACTCTCTCCATTTAAAATGACATCCATGTTGCTGTCTGAATGCCACCCCCAGTCATTCACAGCTCTGACAAAATCTCCATCCCTCATGTTGTTGGTATCCATCTCATTTGCCTCCAGTCCAGTGTGATCTCCACTTCCTTTTTTCATTCTGAGGGAGTGAGTGAGAGACAGAAAAAGGAGAGAGGGAAAGAGGGAGTATTGCGTATGTCTGTGTGTGTGTGTGTGTGTGTGTGTGTGTGTGTGTGTGTGAATGTATGTGTTTGCATGTGACATGTGCCAAGTGCTTTGCAAGGTGGTAGGGACAAAAACTTATAAGCAAAATAGCTGTACCCTCAAGGAGTTACAATTCTCTTGGGAAAGGAGAAAGCATGTACTTGGAGTAGGAGTTGCTATATATATTCAAAATAAAGACAGCGTGCCTTTGGATGAGGCACTATCAACTGGGAATCTCAGAAGAGCCCTTAGGAAAGGAGATGGTGTTTGAGCTGATATTTCCGGAAGTTTCGGATTCTTAGAGATAGATGTAAGAAATGAAGACATTATAGGTGCCGAACCCACCTGGGCAAGGACATTGAGACAGAAGATAAAATGTCTGCTTTGGAGAACAGTCACTTGGCCAGTTTGTCTAGAATGGTGAGTGTGTGTAAAAGGCATTAATATAGGATAAAGCTAGCTATACAGGCTGAGGCCCCATTGATAAGGGCTTTCCCCCAACAAATAATGGAGTTGGCAGTAACATGGTCACATCTCATCTTTGCCCAGTATTAATGAGCAAGTTCTCAATTGTGTTTCACTCTCTTAGTACTTTCAAACTCCTTCATAATATTAGTGCTTTAATATAAGCATTTGACATCTCCACTGGACTATAGGTTATCAAAGGGCCTAGATCAGACCTTATCTTCTATTTTATACCTCATAGTCCCTGGCTTGCGTCTGGGAACATTAAATGTAGTCAATAATTGTCTGATGATTAATTGGTTGAAATCCCAGAAGGACTGTATACTCCTTTGAGGCATGACCAGTGAGCTAAAGAGCTAATGTGGTCAGCAAGACGAAATCATGTGGATTATGACCTAGTGGATATTACAACATTTATTCCCTGCCTACCATTTTTATAAGCAGCCAAACAAAATATCTATGGTGTGAGTGGCCACCCAAAGTCCTTCTCTTCTGAAAACTCATCCCCATCTGTTATGCTGCATAACTAGTACCCTCCTGGGTATAAAGGTGAGAAGTGGCCTAACTTGTAATGAGGACTTGGGTTTAAATATTGGGAAGATAATAACAGATACTCTGCTAGCAAGGCCAATGTAGATAAAAGCCTAAGACTGAGAAAGTCAAAATAAGTCAGCTTTCCTATCCAAAGCATGCTCTTCTAAGCAGAAATGGTATATTGACTATGCAAAAATAAATTTGTTTGGCTTGTTTGTTTTAAAAGTCTTGCAGGATCATGAATTTTAGGAAGAGAGGGAGAGATATAGAGACAGAAATGGAGAGGAGAAAGAGGATCAAGAATAAGAAAGAGAAAAAAGGAGAAGGAGGAGAAAGAGAGGAGAGGAAAGAGAAGAGAGGAAGGAGGAGAAGGAGAAGAAGAGAGGGGAAGAAGGAGAAAAAAAGAGGACGAGGGGGAGTTTATGTTGAAGTTATATAAAAGACAAAAGTGAGAATATTTCTCTTTACTCAAGGATCCCAAGAAAGATGCAACTCATTAATCAACCTGGATAATAGCAGTGAGAAGTGGGTTAAAGGATTTCTTCTGAGAATGGTAGGAACAACAAACAAGATAGGCTGGTCACATGGCAAAAACAAGGGGCAGCCAAATGGCCCACATTCTCCAGAAATGTCCTCACAATATCACAAGGAAGAAGTCAAACACTTTGGGTAGGCCTCATATGACAAACTTATGGGGCGGCATAGATATGCGTCCTGTAGGAAGGGACAAGCATGAATGGTGAACTATGGAATCAGAGGAAATTTTGTTGTGGTTTAGTTATCACAGCTATGGCCAACTCCTCCTGACCCCATTTGGAGTATTCTGGGCAAAGATATGGGAATAGTGTTTTCTTTACTTTTCCAGCTCCTTTTACAGATGAACAACTGAGGCAGACAGGCTAAAGTGACTTAGCCAGGGTCACACAGAAGTGTCTGAGGTAGGACTTGAAGACATGAGGATGAATCTTTGTGATTCCAAGCCCACTGCCTTATCTATTGTGCCACCTGGTGGCCTTTAGGAGGGATAACTACATTTATGGTATCAGATTCTTTGAAGTATTTGGAAATTTAGCTAACAATATAATCGATGCTGGGCCTGGGGGAAGTGAGAGGGATGGGGCAATTTCCCTCTCCGTATCTACTAAAGGTGCTCTCTCACTGGACTTGCTTATATAGTGTTCAGGTTCAATTCTAAGGGAGCTGGCTTCTAATAAGAAGAATTAAACTGCCTTTTTTTTTTTACACCCTTTGACTCTTTACATCCCAACTCTTAACACCCTGGGGATAATTTACTAGTTTGCCTGATGTCTTGAGTCCAAAGGGAGAAGTAGAAAAGAGATTTATTGTATAATATGAATCAGGTGTGGAGTTAGTATTTATTTATTACATGCAAAATTTCTAAATATCAAACATTCACAAACATTCATCTGTCAACATTTATATCATGCCTAGTGTTTGCCAGGAACTGTGGAAAGCACTGGGGATTCAAAGAGACAAAAGGTAGTTTTGACAGTCAAGGAGCCCAGGATCTAATGGTCTATAATAGCAGATTTAAAACAGGATTCAGCAATTTAATTTATCAGTTTAGTTATAGAGTTCTCTGTGGTTGAAGCTCATTAGATCATTTTTTGTAATTGCTGAATATATAATTGTGATACTATAATAACACTTCTAAGTTATGATTATAGATCCTGCCTTATAGCAATGCTGGCAAGTCTCCACACTTTTACTCTGCCTGAAATTCTGTTATTTTTCTAAGATTTGTCTTTCTTTCTATTGTAAATTATATCTCTTGCCTCCTATGGTTTGAAGTTTACCTCTTCATAAAAAGCCATCTTGATTGAATTCTACCTAAATTATGGTCTTTCCTATAATTGGTGGCTTTTATCTCTTGCTAATCATACTAGTACTAGTTATTTTCCTTTACATGAACCTTCCCCCTTCTTTGTCTCTTAAACAAGCTTTTAGTGATCAAGAACCAAAAAAAAGAGCAACGAAAACCTTACCAAAGTCTTCTTCATTAATTTCTCAGGAACTAATGAGGATAAAAAGTTGGTTTACTCCAATCAAGAGCATTCCTCGAAATTAAGCACCATGGTCAAGAGTGGTTGACAAGTGGGTTTCCATTTACTTTTTCTTTACCTTTACCCAGTGCACAACAGAAGTTTCCTCTGGCCATTCATCCATTTAGCCTAGAGAAACCCTTTTCAACAAGGGCAATGGAGAGCTCTCCAAAAATGAAATGGCCTAAGAGATCTTCCAGTGAAAGCCAAATTATGATTTTCTAGGAATCATGGAGAAAATAATCCTTTTTAGGCATGGGTTGAATTTGATGTTACATTTTTCATGACTTCTCCAGGCTCAGTTTTGGTCATCATTATAATTATACAATGTTCAGTTTAATTTTTCAGTTCTTTCCATCAACATTATTGTGGTCACTTTGTATGTTCTTTTTCCAGTTCTTGTTCTTTCAGTCTATCAGTTTATGAAATTCTTTCCATGCTTCTCAGAATTATTTAAATCCTTACAGTGTGATGATGTTTCATTACATTTGTGAACCACAGTTTGGTTTCCCATTTTACAATCAGAGGGCGTCAATTTTGTTTACAATTCTTTGGTGGCACAAAATGTGCCCCTGTGCATTTTTAAGTATCCATGGGGATTTTCTTTCCAGATCCATTCTCCACAGCGTCCCTCCCCATGATCTGTGGCAGCTTTAGAACACCAGCCTTGATTTCCTTTCTCCATTTTCTTTCTTTTGAGTCAGCGAAGATGAATATTTGAAATACATGTTCATTGGACCTATTGGTTCATAAAAAAGAAGACTGGTTGTACTTTTATCATGATAAACCACTATGGTGGATTGTACAAATATATTATACCCATTTTGCTGATGAGGAAACTCAATCTTGAAGAATTTAAGTGATTTATTCAGGGTCACACCAAAATGTAGCACAACTCAAGTTGGAGTCTGCCTGACTTTGCCAAGTTCTATAAGTTCTCTTGATGCAGGTGGCATTTTCTATCCCAAGTTTATTGGAATTGCCTTGAATCACAAATTTTTGAGAAGAGCCAAATCCATCAAATTGATCATTACATAATCTCGTTGTTACTGTGTACAATATTCTCTTGGTTCTGCTCACTAATGCAGTCTTTTATCCATGCATCAATGGGAAGAAACTATAAGTGTTTACCTAATGGAGAGGAAGTAGCAACAATCTTTCCAGCTCAATGCCCCCAGCCATCATCTTGTGAAACAAACCTTGTGGAAATGCAGCTTGATCATGGCTCCTAAAGCACCAAGAAACAAAGTTCTTGCTACTCAAGTCCTTGACCCCATCCAATGGATCAACACCAGAGACTGATATAATTTTTTCAGTAGGAGCAACATTAAAGAAGAAAACTGATCATCTGCTTTACCACTGAACCCTAAGGACCTTGGGATTTTTCTCTATGGCTTGCAGCTAAAACTTTTCATTTGTGTTGTCTCATCTTGCTACCCAATTGGAGAATGAGGTTCTTGAAAACAGTAGCTTTCTTACTCTTTTGTTTGAATCCCCATAGCTCTGCCTATAAGTGCTTAATAAAGTAATCATTCTTTCATTCCATTGTACTTAGAGGGTTGATTCTTGAAAGATTCAACTTGTGCTAGTTGTTCCCACATGGTGGAAGTGAAAGAGGGGCCAATTTAACCAGGATGTCAGCTTACTTTTCTGACTCTTGAAAAGTGGGCCAAGTGAGCATCAGGTATCTTCATATATTGGAGGCCTTCAGACAGAGAATGTTTAACAAAAGAAATTCAAGTACAACATTTTACCAATTTATGTTTTTTTAAAGTCAGTATGCAACCTGCAGGGATGCATTTCTATGTGAGTTTGATAACATTAGTTTGGATTGTGGACATTGAAATCCCTTCTGTTGCTGAAATTCTATAATTCTATCACCGTTTTGTTATTTTGTAATTTGGCTGTAATGCAGCATGAAGTAGAGGAATAAGCATTGGACTTGGCAAGGTCAGGCAGACTCCCACTTGAGTTGTGCTACACTTTGGTGTGACCCTGAATAAATCACTTAAATTCTTTAAGACTGAGTTCCCTCATCAGCAAAATGGGCATAATATATTTGTACAATCCACCATAGTGGTTTATCATGATAAAAGGATTTTGTGACTCTCTCATTCTGTGAGTTTTTATTCAAAAAACTTGTAGCAAGAAGATACTCCAAATCAGAAACACAATTTTTCTTACATTAGTTATATGATGCTACAGCGAAAAGTACCCACATGTGTAAAAATGTTTGTAATAGCCCTTTTTGGAGTGGCAAGGATGCCTATCACTTGGGGAATGACTGAATGAATAAGTTATGGTATATGAATGCAATGGACTATTGTTTTAGAGAGTTCTGGAGACACTTGCATGAACTGATGCTAAGAAAAGTGAATAGAACCAAGAGAACATAGTATATGGCAATAACAAGATTGGGATGATCAACTGTAATGGACTTGGCTCTTTTCAATAATGAGATATTTCAGGCCCAATTCGATAGACTTGTGATAGAGAGGGCTTTCTGCATCCAGAGAGATGACTGTGGGAGTGAATGTGAATCACAACATAGTTCTTTGACCTTTTTGTTGTTTACTTGGTTTTTTCTTTCTTTTTGATATGATTTTCCTTTTGCAGCATGATAAATATGGAAATATGTATAGAGGAATTGTACATAATTAATGTATATTGGATTACCTGCTCTCTAGGAAAGGGAGGTGGGGGAAAGGGAGGGAGAAAAATTTGGAGTACAAGGTTTTGCAAGGATGATTATTGAAAACTACCTTTTCATGTATTTTGAAAATACAATCTTATTATTAAATGAAAATTTTTAAAAATTTACAAGAGGCTGGATTTGAAGCCAACTCCTACTTCTGAGCCTGTAGTTTCTCTAGGATGTCACATAACCTGCAAGGTTTAGTTAAAATAATATTAAAAAATCATTAAAAACCTAAGTGGGTTAAGCCTGGAGAAGAGACAAGGAAGAATATAGAGATAGATAACTAAAATAAAAGGCATTAATAAAATTCATTTTTTTTAAAAAAATCACTTAATGGAATGAAGAAAGATTTAATTGTCAAAATTAAAAACAGAAGATTCCATAGCTGCATAGCTTTTAGGGGTAGGCAGCCACATTGAAGAAAATACCTGTTTTTGTTCAGAATCACAGAATTGGGAATCAGGTGTACCACAGAGTCATGGACTTGGAAACAAACCATAACTATGAAAGAAAGCTCATGGATTTTCCCTGATATTGTGAGTTGTAAACTTTCTCTTCAGGGTTCAAAGGTCAGTCCTTGACCTTATCTCTGAGGGCTTCCAGAAAATGCTGATTTAATAAAATAACAAAACAACTACATTGTAAATTTTTCTGTCCATAAAATTCAAAAATTCCCATGATTCCCCACTATATGGGTCATTTCTCCATGGAGAAATTAAATTGATATTAAGTAAAGAAGTACTTTCATGTTTTTGTGTTACTTTTTAGGGAGCTGATTGCCTGTAACCACTAATGTGGCTCCTGTTTTGCCAACAGTAAAATTATCATTCTAGATTAGCAAAATGTAAGCTGGAGAAGTTATTTTGTTCCATAAGAAGTGGAATAAAAAGGGGAAAATCAACTTAGAAATAGTTCTAAATGGCTGAATACTTAAGTTATTATTATTTTTTTTTGCTGAACAAGCTAAACTTGCAGTCTTGAAATCCATTTGTATATATGTTTCAGTTATTGAAAATAATTTCTATTTGCTTTCATTGATGAATCCTTAGATTCATTTTTAGGTTAAGTCTTCAGATAAGCCTCCTTTTATTACTATTATAGCAGTTTTAATCTATGATCATGGCCAATGATTTCAAGGTTTTAGCTGGAAAAACACCTTTCAAGCAATTGATTGAAATTATAGATCGTATTGGATGAGACTGAGGCCTTGATGTGCATGTTTCATCTCCAAAAGTAACTTGGACAGTGTTACACACAGGGGTTGGTCTCAGTAGAGTATCTTCTTAGGTTTTATGACCCTTTTTCTAAGAATCTATCACTTACTTTAAAGGAGGAACTCTTTTTGATAGCAAGGCTTAAGGAGATAGTACTGGCAAATGTTTTTCTTTTGTTTAAAACTTTTTTTTTTACTTTTGTAAGAAAAATCTCTCTTTATAAGTGTCTTTGTTACAAGGGAAAAGTTACGGGGAAGTTTAAGCTATTTAACTACAAAAGATGCTTTTAAATCTATTTTTTAAAAATTCCCTGATGACTCTCAGAAATAGGATGGCCCTATGGAAAGGGGGCTGGTTATTGATGGCATGAAAAGACATGAATTCAAATTCTGGCTCTGCTACTTAACACCTATGTAAGCCTGGTAAAGTCAAAGAATATCTCTGACTTTAGGTTCTACATTTTTAATATGAGTCTTGTAAAGTCCCAAAATTCTTGCTGCTTGAATCCATCATCATGTAATGGTAGCCATCTCTGAGATACGCTTTCCAAGAAAAGGCCTAGGTGTTGACCATCTCCCTTTTGACAGACAATTCCCTGGTTTGAGGATTGTTATAAATTAAGTTGGGCAGCTAGGTGGCCAGTGGGGATAGAGTAATGGGCTTGAATCAGGAAGATTTATTTCCATGAATTCAAATCCAGCCTCACATACTTGTTATCTGTGTCATTTAACCCTATTTGTCTCAGTTCCCCATCTGTAAAATGAGTTGCAGAAGAAAATGACAAACCACTCCAATATCTTTGCCATCGGAGCTCCAAATAGGGTCACAAAGACTTGATATGACTGAAATGACCCACAACAACAATAAAAACGAATTTAGTTCAAAAGGCACAAGTCAAAGAAAACATGTGAAAAGAATAAAAGTACTCTGATCCCCATTCTGCCAATTTGACCTTTTCAGGGTTTATAAACCATCCCTACCATGTCTAGCTTTTTGCCAGCCTTGAAGAAATCAGTGATTCAGTCTAACACACATGTGTTTAGTGCCCAGCATGTATCTGGCTCTATGATAGGTATTGACAACATAGGAATAAAAAGGCAACTGCACTCAATATGATTATTTATTCTAGAAGGAGAAGCAACACATACATTGAAAAACTAACAAAAATAAATTTCCCAGGTGGGGATATGGATATAATAATTACTAGGGGGAATCGGGAAAGGCCCACATAGAAGTTAACAGTTTTGTTGAGCTTCAAAGAGAGCTAGGGCTTCTAAGATGTGAAGGTGAGTATCTCAGAATCTCAAGGCTCAGAGATACCTTATATAATGACACAGTATGAGATGGAATGTCTCATGTGGCAGATTGCAGATAGTTTGGTGTGGTTGAAATGGAGCATACATAAGGGAGAGTAGCAGCAGGGAAAGGCCTTCTTTTCTAAATTTCTCTCTTTCCCATTCCATTCTGGCTTGTTGCATTTCGCTGTTAGATAACTATTCCCTGATATTTTTCACAAATGATGTCATAGCTGGTTTCATGGATTATAACCTAAGAAAAGTTTTCATTTTAATCTGAAGCTTCAATCAGAATTTCAATCACACTGAATATCAAATTTAGTCGATGGACTCCGATCTGCCTATTAAATAAAACTGTAAGACCACAGGGGCCCCAGAGAGAAACTAATGTTGGTTGATGGGTCATTTCTAACTGGGTCTGAGATGTTATTCTCTTTATTAATGGGATGAATTTTGTCGACAGCATCAGATTTTTATTAATAAAACAGGGATTCAAGGTTAATGTTTTTTGGAGGGGTTCTGCTGATAAAATATTGAAGTTGTCTTCAAAGTTCCATTCACATAATTGTCAGATATTAGAGGTGTATAGTTACCTTGTAATCCCATAAAACTTTGGCTGAATGACAGTACCTTGGTGGCAGCATGTTTATTCAAACTAACAGAAACATGACCATGTTTGTTTTGGGGTTTTTTGGGGGGGGTGGAGTGGAATCACAATGACTAACAAGAAAAGACTGGGAAAATAAAAGTCAAACACAATTAAATTCCCACACTTTTAATTTTTTTTATGAGACATGTCCAGGAGTAATAATCAAATGTCACAAATTCCAATCAATTAACTAGCATTTAGTAGCACTCCAGGTAGTTAACCTGCTTCAAAACAACTGCTTAGAAAAAGAAAAGAAAGACATTTTCCTGAAACTCATACATGAGTTTCCTCGTCACAGTTTGAGGTATGTACCTGATTTAGAAGTGAAGTCTCTGTTACCTCTCCCTCAAACTTTGAGGCAGACCTTTGACAATGGCAAAATTGGGTTGAAAAGAGTTGCCCCTAGAATGAAGATAGAAGAGAGAGAAGAGCAAAGAAATTTCCTAGGAACTGAACAATTGGTTCAGTTTGCTCCTCTACAGACTGCTCCTCCCTTCTTCAAGATAGGCTGTACATTTGATTCATAAGATAGAGCCAAGTGCTGTCTGTACACTCTTAGCTCAGGAGCTTTCCTTGTAATTGTGATTGGGCAAAGGAAATGGCAGTAGCTGTCAACTGACTTGCCTTCTCCTTTGTACCTGAGGCCCTTCGGATGGGATGGAACTCTCTGGTCCAGAGGTGATGAACATACTGCCTCATTTACCTGGTCAGAATCAGATTCAAATGTAATTGGGAAATGTTTAACAAAATAAATAAATAAAAATACAGGAAAACCTAAATCATATGGTTTTCTAAGTCATTATCTGTCCCACGAACATTCTTATTTACAATTTAGCGATCTGTTGCACAACTGCTTGAAAGGTATATTGATGTTCTTCAAAACCCTGGCGCTGGCCAGTATTGTGTGTGTTCTAAGACAGGTTTGTGTGTAGCCCAAAACCATCTGGGTATTTGGGACCAGGGACTGCAGGGAGAAAGGATTGGCAAGCTGCTTCATGCATAGCTACAGGTAACTGAAAGGTTCCAGGTTTTCAGTGATACAACAGAGCTTTATACTGAAACCTCACTCTTGGAAATAATGATCTAACCAGTGACTATTTTCCTTGCAATATTTGTTTATTAAAATATGAACAGTAGTCTTTGGAAAGAAATATAATATATACCCATCTATTCATTTGCATGAATGAAGTAGCCTGGAAACACAGAGGTCACGGAAGCTGAAGATGAGACATTAGAAGGTCAGAGTATGCCAAAGGAGATCAGGATTGGCGTGAAGAAGGCAATTTCCAAGGAAGGACTAAAGTGCTAAATTCTCTGAGAGTGATCTCGGGGTCCTCCAATGACAGCACCATACTGGAGGGAACTTGAAAGGCATAGAGGCAGCAACTGAATGGTGACTGAGGGACAGATAGGCAGGATTATGCCAACCTGTGTGTCAGGAGGATGAAGGAAGGGGAGGTGACAGGAGATGTAGGCTCATCAAGAGCATGTTTACTTTCTGTGAACACCAGGTGATGGAAGGAACCTGAGAGAGAAGGAGATTGAGGATGATGCAGTCAGAGAGTTGAATCTGGAAGGGACCTTAGAGACTTGTTGCATGTTGCTTGAAAGTGATTCTTTTATGTGCCTTACAGACTTAATTAGGAAACTTTTCCCAAAATTAACATGAAGCAGAAATATGGCATGTCAAGCTGAAAGGAATATCATCTCATCCCTCATTTAACAGATGAGGACAACAGAAGCCAAAGAGATAAAGGGACTTGTCCATGGTCCTAGATAGAATACAAATGAGAATCCTGTGATTCTAGATTTAACAATATGTCTCTTGCTCCATAGCACGGGGGATGGGGTTGGTGTCCAGTGACAAGCCACCAGCACCATCAGTCTCCATAGTGGATCCACCATCAAGATTGTTATTGGTCTAGAGAAATCATAACATGTTTCTCTCTACCAGAGAGGCCCTGACAATCTCTGAATCTTGGGCAGAGGCAAGGGCAGCTTAGTGCTATGCTTGGGAACAAGTTAATTGCTGTTATGAACTGGTGGTGAGGAAGGATACCCAACCAGTATGTTGGCTTCCAGGATAAGGCCACTGCCACTCCATGTCAATTCTAGCTCTGGTGGGAAGAACACAGGAAGTGGAAGCAGAGAGCCTGGGTTCAAATCACAGGATTCAGTGCCTTAGTAAGTGTTCCTTTTAGTTAATAAAGAGTATTGAGGCTTAAATTTTTCTGATTCATTGTCCAGCTTACAATCTAGAAACAAACTGGGAGCTGATGGTTGTTACTTAACAGGTATCTCCTCTGTGATTTTAGATAAACTTCAGTAACATTTCATATATGGGCAGACGTTGCAGAGTTCTATACAAGTCATACATTTTCTAGTAATAATGCTTTCTACAAGTTTAAGGCCTAACTTAAGGTTCAGTGGGGCTGAGCTATGGTTAATTCCTAATATTCAAGAATGAAGTATGGACAAAGTTCATGGAAATGTACATCTTTTTCTTTTTCCTTGCTACATGTTCAAAAGGGATGTACTTTGGTGCCATGGTAGATTTGGGATTTTGTCACTTTGGAGAATCTCTCTGGTGATGAGGATCCCAGCCCCTCCAGGTCATGGGTAGCCCCTGGAACTGATGTTTATTAAAGATCAGATGCATAATTTGCTTCTTTGCATATAGCAGAAAAGTATGTTGATTGATCTATGGAGACTCAGGCTCAGTTCTTAGCAGAAGCAAGTGGAATTGTATACTTTGTGGTTAAAGGCTTAATAAAATGGGAGTATATCTGGCTTCATTGACTATAATGAAGATTTTAACAAATCAGTGGTTGTTTTTTTGGAGAGAAGGTAGTTGCCCTGGAGTAGCTCGAATTATGTCACTGACTGACATTGTTATGAGCCAAAATTGTGGGACAGTTTGAGTTCAACCTAAGTTGATGGAGCAAAGATTCTGCTGTGGGCCCTTTGGACCAGATGATATAAAAGTAGGTTTAGGATTTTGGATGAGAGGTTCAGAGACTCCAAGGAATTTCATTCTCAACTGTTTTTATCTCCTTCTGTTCTACTTTCATCTGTTTTTTTTTTTAATCATTTCAATATGCACCTGCATCTTTACCAGGATCTTGATCAGTTAGCATTTGCTGTTTCTTGAACCTTAGCAAAAAACAAAACAAAACAAAAACCTGAAGTTACCCACAGATAACTCTTATTCTAAATATTTAAGGGTATTTGCCATGAATAATAACCCTGAAATACTGCAGCTCACCTCTTTGCCTTTCGACATCCTTATCGCCTACATCTGAATTATGTCCTTTCTCCTGCATTCTTCAGTGACACCCCTTAAACAGCATCTTTTTTGATGCCCTCCTTGAAGTTGTTATTTTGTCACACCCCTCATATTGCTGTGTGTTTGTATAAAGATATCTCTGTATGCATTTACTTTGTATGTCTGTACAAAGTTTTTGCATTTGGTATGTGATTCATTTGGTGCTGAGGAGGCTGCAATTACTCATACGAATTTGCATGTGCTCTAAAAATGACAGTCTTTGGAAGCTTCTTATGGCACTGAACTCAAGGGAATGTGACTTGCCTAAGGTCACTTAATCAATATGTGACTGAGGGATAATATGAACTCAGACTTTCTTGACTCAGAGGTTGACTATCTGCTATGACTAGCTACTCTAAATACATACATATATATATATATATATATATATATATATATATGCACACATATACGTGTGGATAAACAAACATGTGTATTTACTTGGTGTGCATATATACATATATGTTTTGCATAATCACAGCTCTACAAAGTAAATGCATCCACATAGCCATATACGAACGTGAGGCACACGTGTGTAACATACATGCAGACATGTGTGTATGTAACAGGCATTTACACGCATGTGAATGTTGGGAAGACAGCATGTCACAGTAGGTAGAGAGCCAACCTCTGAGTTAGAAATCCTGTCATTCAAATTCTCCATCAGTCACTTCCTCTTGTGTTCAATGCCTCATCTCCAGATTGGTCTCATTGGCATGTCTTTATGCCTTTTATTTTTTTTTAATTTATTTTATGTCCACATATTGCTTTCCCCTGGTACTAGTTTTCATTTGGAGGGAGGCTTTTTATTTTCCTTTTTTATCCCTAGCACCTCAGGGTCCTAAATTGGACAGGTACTTAAATGAGCAATTCATAGAATATCTGTGAAGGGTGATGGGAAAAACAAACAAACCACTCATGACCTGAAGTTGAAGAAAGCTGTTTTCTTCTTTTCATTTGACCATTTCTTATCTGTTTCCTTTGGAGCACTTCCCGGCCCTTTTTGGAGTCTCAGCATGGACATGTGTAAAGTGATAAGATTTGATTGTATGGTCCCCAAAGCCCATTCTTATGGCTAGGGTTATATCTGTATCAGTAATTACTTCCCATTTCTGGAGGCAACCTGCTGTAGTTGACAAAGAAGTGGACTTGTGTCAGCAATGGGAAGTTGTGAAATGCCTAAAGCAGTGAGCAGTGGAAGGAATGGGAAGATAAAGCAACAAACTAGATAAACAGCCCCCACATGATTGAGAATTCTTACCTTAAGCATATATTGAAAACTCAAGTCTCTTTCTTCTGTCAGAAACCTTGGCCAACTGGTACTTTTTCTACTTCGAATCGAATTTTTTCCCTTTCATCTGAGCCCTTCTGTACCAGCTCAGGTGGGATGTTGTCTCAGTTTGTCCTTGTATCCTCCAAACTTGCCATTTTTTCATGTGTGTCTGTGTGTTTTCAAGTTGATTTATTTTTTTCACTAACTATTGGGACTGTCATTCATAAAATATTAATATTCTTTTTTTAACAGGAGCAATGTAGAATGCTATTTTCTTTTCCTTTAAAGAACAGGTATAATACTCCACTGAATGGATGCCAGAAAATGTTAATAACATATCAAATTGTATATCTAAATTTTTTATCACTTGCCAGTTCTTTCAAGAGATTTTCTACCCACCTTGTGCAGACAAGACTTTAAAAAATTTCCACCACACAGTTTATAAAAACTCATCCTACAGTCAACTAGAAAAATATTGATGAAAAATACTGCAATATTTGAGTATCTTTGGTGCCCATAGTAGAGGTCACATTGGGGGATGGAGTGAGAGAAAATCTGAGAGGCTTAAAGTGAATCAGCTAATAGAAGGCTTTAAATACTAGTCTAATGGTTATAGGATTGTACAGATAGACAATGGAAACAAAACTTGGAGGGGGGAAAGTTAAAATATAGAATGACACATTTAGGATGCACAAAAGATGTTAGGAAACTTGAGCATAGTACAAAATTTAATAGGGAAAAATGTAATGACTTGCATTTGGCCAAAAAAAAAAATAAACTTCCAAAGTACAAGATGCTTGCGGTTTGGGTAGTCAACAATTCATTGGAGGAACTTAGATATTTAAATCAGTCAATTAAGAAGCATTTAAATAAGCCCTTATTGTATGCCAGCTGATGTGCTAGTCACAGGATACTACAATCCCATGTATCTATATTATAATGGGGGAAACAATAAATACATACATGAATATGCATCCCCATATATATTACAAATATATATAGTGTCAGTCAGGAAAGCACTATTATTAAGGGACTTTAGGTTTATCTGTTTACATTCCTATGTGGGAGGATGACACTTGTAACTTATAGCTTTCTAATTATTAAAGCTGTTAGAAGAATTATATCTATATCTTTATGTCTGTAGATATAGATATATAGACAGAGAACACAGGTATGAGTTGAACATGGAAGGGTAATATCTAAAAAATAAAATTAAAGTGTGAAAGAGGAATGTACTAGGAGAAAGGGAAAAGGAGAATTGGAATGGTATAAATTATGTGCCATTGAAGAGGCAAGAAAAAGCTTTTACAGTGGAAGGAAAGAGAGAGTAAGGAAAAGGGTGAGTGAGTGAACTTTTCTCTAATCAGAATTGGCTCAAGAGGAAATAACATACACACTTAATATGGTTAGAGAAATCTCTCTTACCCTGCAGGAAAGTAGGAGGACAAGGGGTTACCAGAAGTGTGGAGGATGATAAAAAAGAGCATACTTGGTGGGGGGGAGTGGTCAGTAGCAAAACACTTTTGAGGGAGGACAGGGGGAAAGGAAGGAGAGAATAGAATAATTGAAGGGAAACAGTTGAATAGCAATCCAGAAAATAATTTTAAAGCAAGTTTCTCTGATGATGCATTTCTCAAACATATAGTGAAATGAGTCAAATTTATGAAAAATAAGACAGCTTTTTACATTTGTTTTTTAAAACTCATTTCCAGATTTTCTTTCTTCCTCCCCACTTCTACCCCTCATTAAGAAGGCACATGTTGATGCAAAATATTTCCATAAAAGTCATGTTGAAAAAGGAAACACAGATCTTCCCCTCCTCCAAAAAAAACCTTGAAGAAAAATGAAGTAAAAAAAAAATAAAGAATATACTTCAATCTTCATTCAGACACAATCAGTTCTTTTTCTGGGTATGGATAGGATTTTTCATCATAAGTCCTTCAGTGTAGTCATGGATCATTGTATTGCTGAGAATAGCAAAGTCATTCATAGCTGATCATCTTACAACATTGCTATTACTTTGTACACAGCACATTTCACTTTGCTAGAATTCATGGAGAGCTTTCCAGGTTTTTTTAGAGCATCCTGTTCATCATTTTCCAGAGAACTATAATTATATACTACATCATAATCATATACTACAATTTATTCAGCCATTCCCCAATTAATGGGCATCCCCTCAGTTTCCAATTCATTGTCTTGAGAAGAAAACCACTATAAACATTTTTGTAATACAGGTCCTTTTGTTTTTTTAACATCTCTTTTGGGAGTCATACCCAGTAGTGGTATTGTTAGGGTAAAGGATATATATGGTTTTATAGCCCTTTGGACATAGTTCATATCTTATGATCACTTATCAATTGAGGAATGGCTTGTATTTTTTAATTAATTTGACTCAAGTCTTTATATGTTTGAGAAATAAGGTTTTCATCAGAGAAACTTGCTTTAAAATTATTTTTCTAATTACTATTTATTACCACTTTTTAGGAAAAGGCACTGTTGATCTGGAGAGAGTCTAGAGTAGAGTAAATAAGGTGGTAAAAGGGTTAGGGATCATATTGATGATTAGTGACAGTACAGAGAATTGTGAAAATCTCCTTTTGGTTGATGCAGATTCAGGTGAAAGAATTCACCAACCCGAAGAGTTTTAGGTGGCAAAAACGGAAGTTTATTGTTGGATAGGAAGCCAGTTTTGCTAAGAGACTGACTTCTTTAGCAGCAAAGGAAATGGAGTCTGGCGCTGAAAAGAGAATGCCTTCTCAGCGGGCATGGTCCTACTTTGGACATTCTACAAAGAAATAAGTAAAAGGAAACCTGTTTTATGAGCAGCTTTTGGTGGGGGGGCTAGGGCAGCCTGAGCTGATCTGACCAGGAATTCTCAATTGAATGAGAATTTAGAATTTCCTGAATAAGGATGTGACTTTCCAAAAGATCAACGGGAGTTGATTTGCCCTTGAATACTGCTGCTTGTCTCATCCTGGGAGGATGGCCCTTCTAGATTCCTTGGGGCCTGGGAGACCCTGATCTCTCAGATCAAAAGGAGACACAATTTCAATGTTAATTTTACAGATTAAAGGGAACACAATTTCACACCCCTGTCAATATGATATGAAGATTGCTTGAAGGGACTGGGAATTTTTGTTTGTCTGATCAAGGCAACTTCAGATATAATATATATGATAATTAATGTTTTCAAAGGCCAAAGACATGGTAGAGGAATTAAACTACCTCTGCATGACCTTAGAAGCTCCAACTAGGAGTGATGGACTAAAACAGCAGAGAAAAATGGTGTGGGGACTCCAGGAAGGACTTCTTATTCATTTGTATTGCCCTGTATTGAGATGTGCTGCCATGGAAGGGCCTCAGCTTCACCCTGATGGGGCTGTTTAAGCAAAAGTCGGATAACTTCTCCAGCATATTATTAAGGGATGCTGAACCATTTTAAGTTATATCTCTAATAGTTTAAATTATACTTATTTAGTATATTCATTTCATTTGCTGTCATTTCCTTCATCAACATAGAAATGTATACATGGCCCCTGTTGGAAACAAATCGTTGTAAAAGCAGAACATTTACTTACAATTTTGATATCACTTGATATTTTTTTTATACTGGGAGTAGATGATGTGTTTGCTCAGCATGCGTGTATGTGCACATGCATGCATGTACACTTGTTCATATGTGACTTGTTTAATATTATAAAAAGGCAGATTGTAAATGAAGATGACGTAGTTATTTGTGGTGAAAAAAGATTCAGAGATTTGGAGATCAAAACAACCTGTTAGGCAAGTCTATGTTATGTTCAATTATTCTGTTAAAACTATTGCTTTCAGCTGAAACATGAATTTTAATCACCATGTGGATTGATATTAGTTTCCAATTAGTTTTTAATGTGGATTGATATAAATTTCCATTTGCTCTGTTGTTACTGTTGAAACTTAGGTCTGAAACTTGAATGTTATGAAACGTCTTAGGTTAAAAAACAATTGAAAACTGGACATACACAAAAAGAAAGGCAAAAATTGTCCCTGTTCTCAAGGAGTTTGTGATCTAATGGAGGAGACATTATGTCAACGGGAATGTACAAACAGGATGGATAGATAGATAATATAAAGATAATGGTATATTAAAGCTATACATAAATTAACATAAACATATATGTGTGTATAAATATATCTATATATCTATATATATATATAGATATATATATAGATATATAGATATATGTGTAAGTGTGTGAAATTAGAAATAATCTCAGAGATAAAGTGGTCCTGGGATTGAGGATCTTGAAGAGCTTCTTCCAGAAGATGGGGCTAACTTTAGCTTATTCGGGGAAACCTGGGATACCTGGAAGCTGAGGTGACAATGAGAATGTTCTCTCGGAGTGGGATATAGCCAGTGAAAATTCCCAGACTTGGGAAAGTTTCTTTTGTGAGGAATCTTAAGAGATGATAATAGCTTTAAGGCCACAAATATGTGACTTAAACTGTCTCTTTGAAAAATGCCTTATCATGTATGGATTATTCTTGAAAACACTGTATTGGGGAGCAGCTAACTCTTCCTAGCTGTATGACCCTGGGCAAGTCACTTTACCCCAATTGCCTCAGAAAAAAAGAAAAAGAAAAAAAAAAGAAAATAGTGTGTTGGTAATGTTTTAAGTAATGATATCATATATTCTACCATTCTCAGTATACTTGAATTTAAATTAAATGTTTGTAGTTCATGGGCAAGCCATAAGTATAGGACATCCCGAAGCCTTTATGATGATCAAAAATTGCAGCAGATGTTATGGTGCCCTCTTAGTGGATTACTTAATAATTTCTACATTCGCTCTTTCTAGCAGCTAGTAGTACAGTGAGAAAACTCTCATTGCTCGTCCTTGTAGTCAAGAAGATTTGAATTCAAATCCTGCCTTATATATAAACTTAGCTGTGTGACTCTGGCCAAGTCATGTAACCTCCCTTTTAAAAAAAATTATTTAGTCTTTTAGTTTTCCCCAGCTACATATAAAAACAATTTTTACCATTTGCTTTCAAAACTTATTTTCCTTTCCTCTCTCTCCAACCCCACCCCGCCATTGAGAATGCAAGCAATTCAATATAGGTTATACATGTGAAGTCATGCAAAACATTTCCTTAATAGTCATATTGTAAAAGAAAATATAGACCACCCTCCCCCAAAAAAACCCCTCAGAAAAATTAAGTAAGAGAAAAAAGGGGGGATGCTTTAATCTGCACCCAGATACCATCAGTTCTTCCTCTGGGTATAGATAGCATTTTTGGATGCTTGGATCATTGTATTGCTAAAATAGTTCTGTCTTTCCCATCTGATCGTCTTAAAATATTGCTGTTATTTTGTATACAATATACATCACTTTGCATCAGCAGATGGAATCTTTTTAAATTTTTTTTCTGAAAGCATCCTGGTCATTTTTTCTTATAGCACAATTGTATTCCTTCATAATTATATACAACATTTTATTTAGCCATTTGATGGATCCCACTTGATGAGTATCCCTTCACTTTCCAGTGATTTGCCCCCAGAAAAGAGCTGCTATAAATATTTTTGTACGTATGTCCTTTTCCTTATTGGTTTTATCTCTTTTAGGATACAGACCCTGTAACCTCATTGAACCTCAGTTTCCCCATCTATAAAATGGGGATAGCAATAGACCCTAACAGAGAAAACATTTAGGGGATAATTTAGCAGATTGGACTTAAGGTATGACATTTATCTCATACTATTCCCACATAGTTGTTAATATCTTTCACTAGAATTTTATATTTGAAATGCTTTGATTCTCTTTAAGTTGGAGATGGAGCATTTGGCATGAACTTTTGTTTAGTCATTTTAGTTTTGTCTGACTCCTCATGACCCATTTGAGGTTTTTTTGGCAGAGATAGTAGAGTGGTTTCTCCAGCCCATTTTCCAGATGAGAAAATTGAGGCAAATAGTGTTAAGTGACTTGCCCAGGGTTACACAGCTAGTAACTCTCTGAGGCCAGATTTGAATTTAAGGAGCTAGGTCTTCTTGACTCCAGGCGCAGTGCTGTATTCACTGGGCCACATAGCTATCCAATTTGGTATGAAAACAACTATTAAATTCTTTTACAGGTTTATGGAATATTGCTTTTTTTCTGAGTAACAGTTCTGTCTGTAATATGTGTTGGGCCCCATATACTTTATTTGCTAATTTTCAAGGCTATTTTAGGATTTGCCTTTATAGTACTAGGAATTGTTGTCTGTTAGATTTTAATAGATAGCATGCTTATAGCAACCCATGCTGATGTATAGCCTAGTATTCATGACTTTATTGGATAATTTGCATTGAGCAAGATTTGTAGGCTTCTTTAAGGATAAACTTTTGATAATTTCTAATGGTGTTTACCTAATTCTGAATCATACTCAGAAACTCTTTTTCAGATTATTTGTTCTTTGCTCCTTTGTCAATATGTTGTTGGTTGAGTGCATGCCCTGTTATCACCCAGAGGTGTTTTTTTTTTCTTTCTCTTCTTTAGTGGTAAACTTCTTTGTCTAGTATACTAATAATAAAAGTTTTTGTCATATAGTCTGATAATGTCTTCCAATAATCTTATTCCTGGTTGAGTAGGAAGTGATCATTTTCTCTAAAGATATTGGAATGATGATCCCTGCACTTTACCATTGTCTAGGTATTGTATTGCCCACTAAATCCATTGTCATCCATTTCTCCATACCAAAAACATACTTGTCAACTGATATCATGTAAGTGTTCATTGTTAAAAACATGTTCTTCCTATTCAACTTGACCTTCATGAGGCCAGTTTATCTATTAACAGGTGACTCCTAACTCCTTGAAAGTTCAACTTGTTATACATTTTATAGAGGGTAGGAGTAGAACAGAAAAATAATAACAACAGGTGACATTTATATAGTGATTTCTATATGCTGGGTGGTGTCCTATGTGCTTTATAAGTATCAACTCATTAAATCACAACTCTGGGAGGTAGGTGCTGGTATCCCCATTTTTAGATGAGGAAATTCTGACAAACAGAAGTTAAGTGATGTACCCAGAATAAATTTCTGAGGTTGGATTTGAATTCAGGCTTCCTGACGTGAGACCCATTGCTCCATCCATTGTGGCACCTTGCTGCCCCAGCAATGAATAAAAGGTATGGCAGTAGTGTGATCTACTCCTGAGACCACTGAATTAGTTCAAAAGACTTGCTACCTACACAGACACATCAGTTAATTAGCCTTTTGTGATAACACTGATTTCATTATCTTCCTACTACCCAAGCTATTGTGATTTAAATGCTCTCCTGAATCTAAGACATAGATATGTATGGGGAAATGGAAAGACTAGTAAACTAGCCCTACTTGAAACTTTCAGCTGATCACTTTGCCATAAAGGACAGTAGTGAGAGAGGGGTTTCTTCATGTCTAGGTATAAGAGCTGACCTTGATGTTGTCTTGCAAATTTTGTAAAATTCTTTCCTTGTGTTACCTTCCTTGAGCCTCAAAATAATCCTGTGGTATAGGTGTTGTTATTATCCCCATTTTACAGATGAGGCAAACTGAGACTGAGAGGTTAGAAATAATATGTTAGAAATGATACAATTTAGCAATGCTGTCTGCTTGAGAAATCCTAAGGATACCCAGCCTTGGGAGTGCCACAACAATGCTGGCTGTCAAAGAATAATCTGTTGGTCAGTAAGCTGTAGGACTTAGGGTAGGAGCTACCCTAACCCTACCACTGCTCGATTTTACCTCTAAGCCATAATATTAGCTTGTTAACCTAATCTTTGTTTCTCATTATCTTCTTATTTCTGCTCTTTGCTAGATTCCCTAGGAACTTTAGCCCGCTTCAATTGGCATCACAATTATAAATCTTTGTCCCCTAAAAAAAAAGAATAAAAGAAAAAAAGAAATGTTAGCATTTAGAAAGGTTATCTTTTTAGGATTCTACAACAAGTACCGCAACAAACCAACATAAACGGGAACCTGGAACAAATAAGTTGGGGTTCCAGCCTGGTATTGTGAGGTATTTCAAAAGAATCTACAGACTTGAAGTCATCTCCAAGCCAAAGGGCAAAGTTTGTTATAATTGTAAAGCCAATTGAAGTAGGTTAAGTTCCAAAAGAATTTAGCAAAGAACCAGGAACAAGAAGATAAATTCATGGGCAGAGTTAGAGAGACCTGGAGCTTCATGTTACTTATTTGTGAAGGCTATGGCTTACAGGTAGGTTTGAGGGGTTTTCTAATCACTTTTGTCTCAGGAACTTGATTATCACTGACCAACAGATTATTTCTCTTAATAAGCAGCAATGTTTGTAGGACTGTAGTATTTTTAAAGCCCAGAGACTTGATTATTGACAAAAATATCGGTAGAGCAGGAGCACTCCTAAGGTAAAGGGGCTTCCTGATTACTGTAGTATTTTCCTAGAAGCTGCACCCCAGGTACCCCATCATAGGGAAGGCTTTACTCTAGATGCTGCTGAGCACAACAGTGGGCAAACCACAAGTACACATGGAAAGCCCAGAAGATAGGAGTGCTTGTGTTAGGCATGAGTAACAAATACATCATAACCAACATGAAAACAGATCTCAACAATTATGAGTAAGATCTCCTTAACAGTTTGTTTTGTTGATTTCATCAGAAGTATTCTTAGCTTTACAGTGTGAAACTTGAATCTTGTTATTGTTATCGCTATTTGTTATTATTACTATTATTCCTACCAGTAAGACACATAACAATCCATGCATACCTTTTCTTTGAAAAATGTTTTCTCAAAGTCTCTTATTAAGCCTTCAAAATGATATTTCCAAGGTGCTAGAGGCCTTCCTTTGGAGTGTTACAGTTTTGCACTCACTTAGGCTGTCTAATAACTCTTATTTCCCCAGATATACATTTCCATTTTCTGTGCTACTGGGGATACAAAAATTAAAAATAGCAAGGTCCTTACCTAGAGAAGCTTGCAATCTTTCCATCAGGGTTCCTATCTAAAATTTTAAAGCTACACTGTAAGACCAGTGCTTCTGGCCCTTCTCTCTTATCCGGTCCTTCTTGGAGACAGGGTCTGAAATAGCCTATTGTGCTGAGTGAGCTTCTGAGCTGATCCATTATTGCAGATTTTATGTCCTTATCTCAAACAATTTTGGTCAGTTTCCTTGACCAATAATTATGCAAATGATGAAAGCTTTCACTCAGTTGTTCAGTGGCATACAACTCCTTATTAAGAACTAATGAAAAGGTCTGAAAGAGCCTTTTCAAAGTTTCAACCACATTTGCTGTACTTAGAGAATTCAGCAACTCTCCCTATCAATGTATTGGGTGCATAAATCAGTCAGGCATTACTATGGAAAACAAACTTGAAAGATCTACTTTTTGCTTTTCAATGTTTACTTTTTATCAAGAAAACTTTCTGCAATGGGATTGAATTGAATGGATTTGAAAAGGGGGGTAGGAATTGGCTGCAAATGTCTGAGGATGCAAGGAAGAATTTAGCAGGGATTCCAATCTCTAGCTCCTAAAGCAAAGCTCTAGGTGGCAGTGTCATACGCAGACAGAACAGGGAACAAATCAAACCAGGTACAAACTTGCCTAGGTGAGAGGTGTGGAAGTGTGAGAAGGGGGCTTTTAAAAGTCCCCTCCTTCTTAACCTCTGGATGCCAAGTTAAGTGGTAGAGAAATGAAGACTTCTTGTTTGAAATGTAAAGCATGCAGAGTTAATTTCATTCACTGCTTCTTCCATGAGAACAAACAGTACTTGGGCCCCATGCTAAGAAAGCAGGCTCTCTGCTTATTATGAGCTAACACTGCTTACAATCAGGAAACCAGTGATTGATTCTAAATCCTTACTGCTGGACAAGCTCATTGGTCCAAAAAATGGAAAAAAAAAATCCTCTCTAGGCAGAATAAATCTATCAAGGTTCTGATGATCTCATTCTGCATCAGGGCATACAAGTCTCCTCGGGCTTACCTGAGAGGATGAATGCAGTGCTGTTTGCAAACCTTTAAAGAATTGGACATACATCAGTCACTCTTGATATTGTTGTTTTTTTAAAAAAAATTCTTTTCAACTTTGTGTTAATGGAGTTCATATAGAATCATTTCTGGGATTGGGTTGTACCTTACTCTTGTCAGATATTATTTAATGTTCATTGGATCATTGCAAATGAATAAAATAATTGATTTTTGCAATTGGATGCTATGTGTAAGGCCTTCTACAGACTCAGTGACAACATATTTGGGATAACTGTAGTAAGGAAGCAGGATGATGGAGTACGATAGTTCTTCTCACCTGCTAAATAAAGTCCAAAAGGGTTCTTTTAATTGAATTAGATTATGGGAATGTGTGTTGGAAAGCATTTTCCTAACAATCCCAGGAGCAGACAGGATGACAACAGTGTCATCTATCTTGTCCTGTCCCTTGTTATCCTAATTTCTGAGTGTGTCTTTGGAAAGCTATTCCCTCTGTGCACTTTGGAGATTGAGAACTCATCCTATTGCCATCCATGACAAATAGTGTTTTCAAAGTTTTGTTGTCTACAGTAAGCTCCTTGTTGCAGTCCTGTGTATTAGTTAACTCCACTAGGATATTGGGAGAGGGCTTGTGTTTAGAGTGAAGGGATTTGTCATCTGTCAGTTAGTGAAGAAGTATAGCAAGCTTCTCATGTCTGATTGTAGCCACCCGGCCATGTCTTTTTGAGTGTGTGGTTTTACAATCTCCAGTAAGATGTTATAGTTACTGCTGCTTGGTTGTGTAATCTGCAACATTTAATAAGTTTGATCTCCTTAAGGAGACTTGTGCTGTGATTTCTGGTCAATTGTCATCATTTTCATGAGTAAATTGTCATGACCCATCCTTTTGTTTTGTGTCTCTTTATCCACATGTTCTGGATTGAATCCATGCAGATGGCTTTCAGGGAGTACCCTTTGATCATAGCCATTTCATAGACTCCATCTGTAGAGAATCCATTTAAGATAACATCGGTAAAACCATTGACAGTTACCTGGTGTCAGCTTTGCAAATTAGGGTCTGTTCCCAAAGTGCTTTAGTAAATACTTAACCACTTTGTCATGTTTTTGGAGAACTTTGACCAATCAGTGTTCATCTTTCTCTAGCTACATTAAAATCATGAGTCATGTATTCAGTTCTTATTATACAGAGTTTGGGGGCAGAGTGGAGAAGGTCTCTCTAGATTTGATGTCATTCATTTGCCTTCTTCAAAATCTATGGGAAAACTAGCATCTCTCTTGGTCAGAGAAGAAGCATTTACATTGTGCTTATTTTGTTCAGTCTACTTATTTAACTCATTGGCAAGACTACACAGAAATCTTTCCAAGTTTCTTGGATCATCTGAGGCAAACCTTAAAGTGCCATGGGCTCCTGCCACCTTCCTTCAGAGTTGAGTTACTTTTTCTGTAGAGACTGTTTCCTTCTGTTTGAAAGAACATTTTCTTGCAGCGTTCCCATCTATTTGAGCCATTAAAAAAAAAAAAGAGGATGGAAAGACTGGCTTTCAAATTGAATTTGTTATTCCTAGCAATTAGCCCCAGCAGACAGCTAGGGGGCTCAGGAGAGAGATCAGTACCTTCGGAATCCAGAAGACCTGAGTCCCATTATCCCCTCCCCTCCACTAGCTCCTTGAGCTTTGACAAATCATTACACACCTTTCTTCCTTAGTTTCTTCATTTGTAAAATGGAAATAATAATAGCAACTACCCAGGGTTGTTGTGAGAATTAAATTTCATATTTACAAAGGCTTTAGAAATTTTAAAAAGCACTATCCAAATGCTAGTTGTTGTTACAGTTGTTATTTGAAAAGCAGCATAGTATAGTATAATAGATAGAAAGCTAGTCTTGGAGTTTAGAATACCTAAATTCACAAGTTGCCTGAACCACACACTAGCTGTGAAACCCTTCATTTAATTTTTCATTATCTTCAATAAACTAAATCTAAAAATGATTTAGGAGCTGATATTCTATACTGGAGGAGGGAGTTCCCATACTAGTCATAAGTCTCCAGCCCCCCCCCCCAACAATGAAAATAATGCTTCTCCCAAGAATCTGGCCTGAAAATAGTGCTCATTTTAATTTAGATTGAAACTAGGTATTCCACACTTACTTTTGTTTCCCAAAGAATCAACCTACTTCCAAATAGGAAAACAGCTTGTATTGAAAAACTCTTGTTCACAACTCAGATACAACTATAATGGAGAGATGCCTGTTTTGTGAATGAATATGGATCTATGTAGTAAATGATGCTTTGTGACAAGGAAATAAATGACAGTGAAGAAGGAAGTGACTTGGCCTCTCACTCTCTTTTTTTCTGAAAATAGGCTCAGGAATCAGAATATCTCTTAAGAGGCATTGGGGGCTTGCTGGGGGGAGCTAGGAGAGAGATGTCTGTCTGAAACATGAATTAAGAAATTCAAGAAAGATTCCCCCTGTTTCTACTGCAATTCCAAAGGCCAATATTGACTTGAAATACAGTAAACACTGTTATCCAGCCCAGTAATGAAATGGGGTGTTCAGCTTAATTAAATATTCTGGTAATAGGCACATCAATGATTCCATGCATGAATCACCCATTTCCAGGGAATTAGAATCCCAAATTCACTTAAGACTAAAACTCGGAAGCATAATTGAATCTTGGATGACTCAGAAGGTGATTGAAGCTCAAGCAGGACCTCAGGGTCATCATTAAGAACAGTTATTGTCATCCTGCAGATGTGTGGGTGGTCCAGTGGGGAAAGGAGTCTGGGATGCATGGTTTGATGTCTGGAGCTTAAAATCTCCTTTATGAAATGTGATGATAACTTTGAAGGAAATCGTGTCTGGAAAAACCATAGGGCATGTTTGGATGCTTTGTCATTTTTGTTGAGGCTAAAATAGATCTTTTGATAGTAAAACAAATAACAGAAAAAGTGCTTTCTGCCTTGCCTTGAGCATAAAATATATTTCTCAGAGAATCATTGAAACCTGTAGAAACAATGACAAAAGAAGAACATTTCTAACAAATGAGAAGCTGAGGTAATTCTACACAGAAGATGGAAGATATTTTAAATAGGTTTCTTCCTAAATCCTCTGTGACCCTGCAATTCATTGCCCTGATCTTTTCTATAGAATCTGGGTATAAATTTCATTACCAGGGAACAGAGAGAGTCCTAAGCAAAATAGAAGAAATAAACACAAGAGCCAGAAATCTCATTTTCCCATCTTCTTACTAATTATAGGAGACTGTTTCAATACTTTGTGGTGTTCAGTTATGTCTATTTGGAAATGTGATCATTTCCATTAATCCTGTTGTGCCATTCCTGAATCACACAACCATAAAAATCTGCATTGGAATAGATCTGATGGCCATCTAGCCCCATTCCTTTGTGAATAAGATTCTGGGTCTCTCCCACAACAATCTCAATGGCTTTTGAGTGTTGACCTTTAGGGAAAGAGAATCTGCTGCCTGCTGAGGCAGATCATCTCACTTCAGAGAAATCTGTAAATGTTCATAAGTCTTTCCTAACATTAAGCCTCAATTTACCTCTTTGAAATATCCACCTCATTGTTCTCAGTTCTTCTCTCTGGAGCCAAACTTAGTAAATTTAATCCTTGAACAACATGGGAAAAGCAACTACCATGAGCCCTGCCAAATCTTTTCTCCCAGCATACCTTAAACACCTCCACTTCCTTTATTCTTTCCTCATATAAGAAGACCCTAGTTGCTTTCTTCTACTTGCTATTTGAATTATTAATGTCTTTCCTAAAATTTGTCACCCAGAATTGGACCCAATATATCCAGGGGCCCCTCTCAGTGCCTCACCATTATGCCTCTTCATGTCACCTACGATTGCATTAGCTGTTCTGGCTGTCATGTCATATGCTGTTGACTCCAGTTGAGCTGTACTTTGAACATTGATATTTTCAACCTCCTATACAGCTATTTATTCCTATCAGATTTCCAGACAACAAACATTTATTAAGTACCTAATACATGCCAGACACTAACTGGGGAAACAAGGAAAGACAAAAAAGAAAGATTCTACTCTCAAGGTACTTCTAATCTAATGGGGGAAAACAATGTGCAAATAATACTGTAGCTATAAAATATTTTATAACGAAAATAAGATGGGAAAGAAAAAATTGGAGGAAAATTCTAGCATGGGGTGGGAGAGAAATAAAGGAAGGCAAATCTACTGGTACAAGGTATGCTGAATCTTGGATGAAGCCAAATAATAACCCTTGAACAGAACTGGGATAAAAGAAAGGCAGCATCATTGAAGCATCTTGTGCCAGGCTGTGAACAGGGGAGGGGGAATAGCGTATACAAAGACTGGAAAGGTTGGAAAGAGCCAGGTCCTGAATGGCATGAAAAGCCACAAGAATTTATAGTTGTTTCTAGAGGTGATAGAGAGTCCCTTGAGTTTATCAAGTAGGTAAGAATCACATTCAGACCCATATTTTGAGCTCTTTTTTGGTAATTGTGTGGAGGATCAACTAGTTAAGTCAACAAATTTTTAGTAAGAACTTAGTATGTGTCAAGCACTGAGGATCTAAGGAAAGGTCCCCAATAGTCCCAGTCCCTGCTGTCAAGGAACCTCTAGTCTAATGATATATATAGTATGAAAACAACTATGTAGAAACAAGAAACATGCAGAATAAATCAAAGACACTCTCAGAAGAAAGGCCCTGCTTGAGAGGGGATGATAAGGAAAGGTTTCTTGGAGAAGGTGAGGCTTTAGCCTGAGGAAGGAAGGCTGGGAATCCAGGAGGCTGAGAAAAGAAGGGAGAGATTTCCAGGCATCGGGGACAGCTAGTGAAAATACTAAAACAGAAGATTGAGTTTCTTGTGCAAAGAACAAGAGTATGTGGAGTGGAGAGTAAGATATAAGACTGGAAAATCAGGAAGAAGCCAAATTAAGGATTCTAAAAGCCAAACAGAAGGTTTATACTTGCTTCTGAAGGTAATCAGGTTTGAAATGAATATTTTTGGAGGTAACTAGTTCAGATTTGCGCTTAGGAAGATAACATAAGCATCTGACTGGGAATTGGCCTGGAAAAGGGAGAAAAAACCTGAGGCAGGTGAAGTAGCAACCTGTTACACTCCAAGCATGAGAAGGTGAGAACTTGGACCACATTGGTAGCTATGAAAACGTTAGGATGAAAATGTGTTTTATAAGAAATGGTGAGAAGATGGAAATGACAGATCTTGTCAATAGATTAGATATGGGTGGGGTAAATGCTAATAAGCTGCCATTGTGAGACTGGTTAACTGGGAGGATGGTAGGACTCTTAACCATAACTGAAGAGGAAGAAAGAGAAGAGATTGAGTTGAGAAAGAACTTATAGCGTTTAAAATGTTTATGAGACATCAGTTTGACCACAATACCACCAGAAATTTGAGAGTGCTGATCAAGACAGGTTTGGGATGAGCAAATCAATATGAGGTGATCGATCCTTTGGGAACTGATGATATCACTCGGCATGATAATATAGGGGACAAAGGGAGCCTAACACAGAGCCTTGGCAGACATCCACAGATGGTGAAAGTAGTGTAGGTGTAAATCCAGTGATGAAGGGCTTAGATGAGTAGTGACACAATTAGGAGAAATAGGAGACACTGAAGGTGTCAGAAAAATTTAGCCGAGATTATGCAGGGGGGAAAGGCTATCAACATTGCCCCAGACTACAGAGAGTCAAAAAGCCTTTAAACTGAGGAAAAGACCATTCAATTGGATAAGTAAGAGATCATTGACAACCAAGAAGACAGCAGTTCCATTTGAACAGTGAGGTTGAAAGTCATAGTGCAGAGGCTTAAGCAGAGATAGAGAGGAGGAGAAGTGGGGGTACTGATTGTAGACATTCTCTTCACTGGATTTGGCTGGGAAAACAAAGAAGAGAAATCTAGGTAGAACAAAAACTAGTTGGGAGGGACACGTCAAGTGAGGGTCTTTTTTGTTTTTAAAAAACAGAAGAGACATGAATGTATTCATAGTCAACAGGGAAGCAACTTGAATGCAGGTGCCAATTGGAGATCAATAAGCAAGTAGGGATAATTGTGGAGAGATATCGCTAGAAAAGCCTAGTTGGAATGGAATCAAAGCTTAATGTACAGAGCTTTGCCTTGGTAAGGAGAAGGACCTTCTTTAAATGTCATCTTAGACCAAATTAGTAAGATGGTTGATAATTAACGAGCTAATAGTTTATTTGGGGAGTTTAAGCTTAATTCTTGATTTTCTCATGCTAGCCCACTCATATTGTAAACAAACATCTGAAATAGTATAGTTGCATATATTTCATCTAAGCAAATATGCTCTTGGTGTCCCCAAGGGAGATTTTGGCTCTCTTCAGAAGGTTAGGTATACACCCCAATACCTTCTTTGCTTTAGATTTCTTTCACTGTAATAGGCTAAGTCAGCAAGTAATAAGTCCCCCACCACAAGAGATTAGAGACCAATTAGAATGGCAAGAATTTTTAAAGCAAATTCTGTTTCAAAAAAAAAAAAACAACCAAACAAACAAATAAATATACAAAACAACACTATATTGGGTAAAACAACATTGAGAATAATCCCAGATGCCTATGAATACAACTGTTTGCTTCTTTTAGCTTCCTTTTTTTTTAAACAAGAAAGGATGGCTCGCTGTTTGTAAAAGACAAATGCCTCTGCAACTTGAGCAATTTAAGAGTCCCTACTTTCTTTAGGATTAAGTGCCAGGTTTTTTATTTGGCCTTTACATTGCTTTCACAGGGGCAGCTGTATATTGTCTTTCCAGGCCAGTTATCATCCCTCCTGCTAGAGATGCTCTTCAAACTGAACTGGTCTACTTCTTGTTCTGGTACCTGATGATCCACAGGCCATCTCAGTTGCTGAGTATACACTGTTCCCTTCCTCATGCTTAGAGTGTCCTCCATCTTCACCTCTGTCCTTTGAAAACTCTTGATCCCTTACAGGGCTCAATGTGGGCACCACCTCCTAGTAGAGGACATTTCCAATTTCTCTAGTTGTTAGTTAATGATAGGAGATAACACCTACATAGTAATTTTAGTCTGGCAAAGTATTTTATAAAATACTAGCTTATCTTCTCCCTACCACAGCCCTGTGTTGTAGGTGCTTTTATTTATCCCCATGTTTTACAGGTGAGGAAACTGAGGCAGGTAGAAATTAAGTGATTTGCCCAAGATCACATAGTTGATAAGTGTTTGAAGCCAGATTTAAACTTTTATTTTCTTGATTCCAAATCCATTGCAGCTTTATTGGTCCCAAGTATTCCTCTAGCTACCATTTTTTAAAATGTATTTTTTATTATATAACAAAGTCACATCCTGTCACAACAATTAGCTCATTTTAAGCTGGGGAGTGGCTTATGACAACCCCTTGGGTCAGTGATTCCCCTCCTCTGGTGCTTTAGGGAATTTATATGATTTATATTATACAGGAATTTAAGAATGCCATTAATAATTGCTTCAAGTCCCCAATTAGGAAACTTCTTAATATTCAGGCAGAGTTTTGGCTCTCTGCCTAGATTGATATTTATATTTATCTCCTGCTAATCCTTGGTCTCTTTGTGATCAAGGCAAAAATCAGATTATTGGAAATATTTGGGTAAAGAATTAGCAAAAACACATTACAGTATCTATTAATAAACACGGATGAAGGAGCATGCCTTTTATTGCATTTCCCTTCACCCCCATTTTGTATTCCAAGACAGCTGTGGAGCCAGGGGATCTCTTTCTCTCCTTTCTGTGCCTCCGCTCACTCCTTTCTCTTGCTTCTTTTGCCAGTTAGATCTGCATTACCAATTTCTTCCATCTTTTCTCTTTATGTTCCCCTCCTTCCTCTCTACTGTCAGACCCTCAAAATCCCTCTAGTTCGCACCTCACTTGACACCAATTCCTAGTTTCCTAGCCAACTAGTGGTACTGGACAGTATCCCTGCAGTTTGTTCACTGATTTTCAAGGACAATGGACATAGTCTAAAGTCTGGGTGATGTTTTAATCTAATAACTGTAGTCTAGTTAAATGGTGGAAGATTTTTTTTTCAACCCAACCCTAACAGTACTTATTTATGATGTTTATGTGTTGTACTCTACCCTTCGCCAAAAGAAAAGAAAAAGAAAAACTTCTTGAGGATATGGATTTTTCTCATTTTTGTCTTTCTGAGCTGATCACCTAGTCAGTTTTTATTGTTGAGTTGTTTCAATCATTCCCAACTCTTCATGACCCCATTTGGGGTTTTCTTAGCAAAGATCCTAAAATGGTTTGCCTTTTCCTTTTCCAGCTTGTTCTGTAGATGAGGAGACTGAGGCAAACAGTGTTAAGCGCCTTGCCCAGAGTCACACAGCTACTAAGGTGTTGGAGGGCAGATTTGAACTCAGGAAGATGAGTCTCCTCCTCTCCAGGCCCAGAACTCTGCACCATGGTGCCACCTAGCTTCCCTCCCAGCAGATTACCTGGAAAATATTAGAAAAAAATTTGATAATGCTTATTGAATTGAACTTAATCGAAGATTGTATTGCCAGATTTTTTTTTTTATTGGCGTTTATTGTTATCTTCACTGACATAGTTGTAGTCAGTTTATATCTCAGTCTTTAAGCTTTCTTTTCACTAATTCAACATGAAATGATCATAACTTTTTCTCCACATATCTGTCAACACTGAACTTCTACATCTTTATCAATTTGATATGTTTAGAGGCATAGCTTAGAGTTATTTTCACTTACAGTTTTCGGGCTATTCAAAACTTCAAACACTTCTTCACCCGGTTGTTAATTTATTTCTTTTGAAAACCTCTTATTCATATCAGTGAACCACATATCCATTGTTGAATACTTAATTTTAAAATTTTTTTCACTTCTCTATAGATTTTGGATGTCAGTCTATTATTAATAATACTTAGTCCAAATATTTTTTCTAACATTCAAAATTAAATTCCTGTAGATTCAGGATAAAATTTAAATATATAAGTATTCATTTCCCTCTGCAATATGCTATGATATTAAGTTTTATTAGTTCAGTAATATTATCCCAATCCTAGATTTTGCACACATGCATTTATCCTTTCACAGAACGTGACCTGAGAGTCTACTTTGATTGATGTAATCTTTTCAAATCTTCTCTCCCTTTGAATGTGATTGATGAATCTCCCTCTCCCACATCTTCATCTGTTACCCAAATTCAAGTGCAAACAGTAAGTAGTATTACCTGGAAGATTTGGAGGTTTATGTAAAAAGAACATGGCAAAATTCTCTCTTTTTCCTCTCTTTCCTGTCATTGGAATTTTAGAGTATGGCTATTCTTGCTGGATCACATTTTTTTCTTTGCACTGGGTGAAACTCTTAACAGCAGTTTAAATTGGCAAACCAGCAAGAGAATGGATAAGGGAGGCACATTTCATATACATCATAGCCTTGATTTGGGTATGTATTTAAAGCACTCACTGGTGTGCCTCTATCTCATAGCCCATCAGGCCAAATTTTGACTTCTAATGTTCTCTAATCTGAATCTGCTGTGGCAAATCTATTCTTCCTCTCCTTCTTGAGAAAAGGAATTTGTACTGTCATTTTGGAATAGAATTCCCCAAAGTCCATGCAGCCACATTCTGGAAGCCTTCTCTTTCTTTCTGGAGAAATTGGTCTTCCTCAAAGCCAGGTGACACAAGTTATGGTCATTTTCTTCATTAGTTTATTAGGTCATTATTATATATTATTATTAGGTCATGAATTCTTTTTGTTGGCTCACCCCTTTTTTTAATGTAATCTCTCTAACCCAACTCCCTTTTAATAGGATTTTTCCCTCACTTTCTAGATTTCCAGGTATCCTTCTTGTAAGGTAAGGTGAGACATCAAAGAGGCAATAGTCTTTTTTTGTCTGTGCAAACAGGTAAGTGCTGTGAAGTAACAGGTAAATCCTATGAAGCACTATTGATTTCCCTGATATAAAGTGGTATCAAAGGACTTGATAACTGCTATATTCTTCCAGAGAATCAGGAATTCTTTGCTTACATTCACATTCCATCTTTTCTCCTGAATTAACATGTTCTCTTTTCCTGAATAGGCAATTTGAAGGTGAAAATTAATTTGCCTTGCTTTCTGGTGTAACACATGCTGACCTTTCCTTTCATTTTTCGGAAAAATTTTGTGTTTGTTGCAAACAGATGTTTGTTGCCTTAGTATCTTCAATGAGTCATTTTAATATATCTCTAAGAAATATATATTCCTTCGTTTCCACACCAATTTTCTCCAACCTTCTGAAATATGGTTGTGTTTTGTTTGGGGAATTTTTTTCCCTACTGTTCAACTAAATTGCCCCACAATACATTTTCTAGAAGCTGCCCCTCTTTCCACCTGTCTCCTAGAACCACACATTCAGCACATCTCCTGGGAAGTTGTTAAGATGCCCAATTGGTCCAGGACCACACCCCCTATCAAGTGGTCTTAGGGCCACTCATCTGTCAGAGCATTTGGTGACAAGAGTATGGGATCTTGTGATAGGGAGTGGGCTCTCAATGCATAAGAGCAGTTTTCAGAAGGGGCAAATGTTGTCCAAGTGTCCAGGTGACAGCCATCATTTTACCATGCTTAGGAGTCACGTAGAAAATTAGAGCATTTGGTCACAATTGAGAGTTGATATGAGTCTAATCAAAATTAGAAAAACTCCTGCTGAGGTTATAAAATTTGTTGATGTGAGCCAAGCTAAGCAATCATTTAAAAAGAATTACTGGCTAGGTTAAGACAAAATGCTTTTCTTATCGTTTGAGAACACCAATAGCCTCTCCAAAAGTTCTTGATGAGAATTCTCTATCTCCCACCCCTTCATTCATGAAATACAAGAGACAATAGTTATTCATACCGATGCTCTTCATTAATTCACTCACTTTATACTCCAATTTATAATCTGTGCCATTAAAAACTCACGTTTTTAGCCACTTACAGGAAAAACGGAAATTAAGAACAATATTAAAAAAACGAAATCCCCTATCTATAGTAAAAACTTCCTCTGCTATTAATGTCTCTCCTGTGTGCCACTGAGAGGCCCTTTACAACCCCTTGTCTTGAACTTGGATTGTGATGAATTAAGGAATGTCAATCATAGGCAGAAGCTAAAAGATTTACATAGAATAATTCACTCAGTGATCAGTGGTAGATACTTTCATTGACTGAGCACCCTTCTGTCTTTCTGAGGAACAGAGCAGGGTGGATATAGAGTATTATTGCAAGGAGCCTTTCTAAAAGGCAACTTTGATTTTTGCCTGGTCTTGGGAACCTGGGAGCTGGGTCACAATCTGAAGTCTTCTTAATGTCACCAATTCCTCCACAGATAAGGAATGCTACTCCTCTTTGATTTAGAGAAAGTTTCGTAGTTCCTACAGTTGAAGACTCATCCTTCCCTTGTAGCTAAGCTGGCAATGTGCCTCTCTGTGCTTAACAAGGCTGTTCCTCTAGTGACAGACATATGGCTTGTTTGTCACCCAATGCATATTGAAAACCTCTCCAGTTCTGTGCCTGCTACTTGCCAGAATTTGTACTCAATTCAGTTCAATCTCACAGACATTCATGAAGTACCTGCTCCCTACCAGAACCTGGATTAAGTGCTGGGTATGTGAAGTCATGTCATTTCAGCTCTGCTTTTCCTTCTTCTCTTGATGACCTTGCCCCCTCATCCTGCCCTTACTAATCTTCCAAAGCTCAGCATTGGATAACTCCCACCATTTGCTTCTGCTGTTCATGAGCTACTCAAATCAGCTGGAGGATATTTGACTGCTGTCTTGATACAGTGCAAACTAGTGTTATCCAACCTCATCTTGTACTTCATTGCAGCAGAGCGATCATCTTTGCTCCTCCCTGAGTGATCCCCAATCTCACTCCCTGAGAAGCTATTCCAGACCTTCTCTGCTCTCCTCAAGCTTTCCTCCCCTTCTCACTCACTGGATGACTTTTCCTCCTACTTTACTGAAGAAAATTGAAACCATTGCATGTGAATGCTCTCTTCTCCCATTTTCTTCATTTTTTTCTCTTCTGTTTTGGGCACCTCCAGTCTCTGACAAAGAGGTGGTCCCTTCATTTTCCATAAGATAACTCTTCATCACAGATGTTTGATCCCCTGCCCTCTCATCTTCTCCTGTGATAGGAGCTACAGTCATTGACTATCAAATTCAACCTCTGCTTCTCTCTGTTCATACTTTGTCTTCAAGCAAGTCCTCATTTCTGCTATCCTTAAAAACTCTGATTAGATTGTACCATCGCCTAAGCTTCCATCCTCTGTCCGTTTTTCTTTTCTCAGCCCCACTCCTTGACAAAAACTGTCTGAGCTTATTTCTTCTTCTTCCTCTCCTCTCACACATTCCTCAGTCCTTTGCACTGACTTCTGACCTTGCCACCCAACAGAAACTGCTTTCTCCTAACTTACCAGTGATTTCTGATGGTCTTCTTGCATCTTCATCTTTCTCAAACTACATCATATATCTGACTATATTGACCATGCTTTCCTCCTGTGTATTCTTGTCTCTCTAGGGTTTCCTGCCATTATTGTCCTTAGTCTCCTGCCTTTTAGCAGTCTTCAGTTTCTGGCTGAGGCTCATCGTCTATTCCTGCTGGCTCATCGTCTATCTCTAGAAATAAACTTTGACTCAACATCTTAACTTTGACTAAACATCGCCTAAGGTTCTATCCCAGTCCCTCTTAGTTGTCTGTCTATATCCTCTGTCTTGGTATCCTCATCACCTTTCATATGTAGGTATGTGTTTGTGCATACACATACACAATATAAAGATTTAAAGCTTCTGAAAAGTCTTAGTGTATTTTTGTTTTCATAAATTTAAATGCATAAATGGTATGAACCCCCAAAAAATCTTTTGAAAGCTTATTTTAAAGTACATTTAAAGTATATTTTGTCTTAAAATTTAATTTTGTGAATTTAGAATAACAAATTATACATTTAAAATGATAATGTAATGACAACCCTGTCATTTTACATTGCATGTGTCACAGTTTCTCCAAGTGGTGAATTGGGAGAGCGGTCCTCTTACCTGCTACCTTCGACACTTGCTCTATTTCTGTGGTGGGTACAGGTCCAACTCTCATGGAGACTTCATAGTCTTGCTCTTTGGATGATAGTAAGACAAGGATTACTAACATAATATTTTTAGTCACTGATTAGCAGCTGATAAAAAGCTTTTATAAATTTGAAAACTTGACTAAAGCAGTATATAACATAAGATGATGGTGGTTATGTTGAAATTTAATAAGAAACATGTCAAGCTTGAAAAATGTTAAATAACCTTTCAAATGTTGCTTTTTTGCAAGCTTGTGGGATTTATATTTCTTAAGTTATTGTAAAACTAGAAACTGTACTAAGACTTAGGAGGTAACATACACAGATATTTATACATATACACACTCATATGTATGTGTGTATATCTATGTATATATGTTTATTTGTATGGCTGTTTCTAGCTTGAGTCTCAGTCCTATCACCAATTACCTACTGAACATATGCCAAACTGGATCCCCTGACCATGTCTCAAATTTACCATGTTCCAAACTGAATTCATTGTTGTTTCCCCAAAATGTTGGCCTTTTCCTGATCTCTCTGTTTTGGTTAAAGGTATTGTTGTCCTTCCATTATCCCGGGGTCACAATATCAGAATCATCCCCAAGTTCTTACCTTCCCTCATTCTAAGATTCCAATCCATTTTCAAAACTTGGCTGTTTGTCCCTCTCCGAGATTTCTCTTTTGCAGTTCCTATATTTGACTTCCACAGCCACCTTCTTAGTTCTGGTCTTTGTCATCTCTTGCTCAGATCCTCTTCTCATTCTAGTTTAGCCTACATACTGATGCCAACATGAATTTGCCAAAGGAAATATGTGACCATGAAAAGCTCCACCTCACTCTTACCTCTTCACGTTTCAAATATAAATTCTCTTATTTAGCTTTTCCAGACCTATATGACCTTCCTTTTTGTCCCTTACTTCCTTTCTCCCACATAGTCCAGTCATCAGCCTTTCCTTTCTTCCTTACCCAACATTCCCTCTTCAGTCTTTGAATCCTTGCCCAAGCCAGCGCTGCCCCTCTCCTGTGCTCCTATGCCTGGAATTCATTTCTTCCTCATTTTGAGGGTCCTAGTCATGAAAAGCCCATGCCAAGATTACCCTCGTGCTGTGCTAAGGCATCACAATAGGATTTTACTAAAGAAATGAGCTTTTTGACTGCATTAGTTGTAACAGAGTATCTAGAGTGACAAAATTGGCATCTAGCACTTGTCGTGACCAATTCTGAGGACCATGCTTTTGGAGGCCCAGTGATAAGTTGAGGGCTCTTCCAAGGAAGAGCAGGTTATGTAGGGAGAAGAATACAGATCACATTATACATACTGGTATTGATGTGACATCCTGACTTAAACAAGAGATGGTTTAAAGGGATGAAGGATTGAGAATGATGATAGTCTTTAAATCGATACCATGGGAGTGGAGGCTCTGCTTTGTTCTGTTTGGTTCCACAGGCTTCAGAATAGGATATTAGTCCTGTGCAATGGTTGCTCTCCAGTTTAATTAGACTCATGGGTGAGCATAGGGTATTTGTAATTTCAGAGAATATAAGTAGAGATTTCATTCATGCAAATAGCCAATGATTATTTGCGAAGTTGGTTGAAGAAGGTATCCTAAGTTGTCATTTCTGACTCAATGAAAAGCACAGAAAGCACCCAGGATTCTCTGGATATGAATCCAATTTTGAGATTGCGTGTAAACTGAAATAATAACTGCTAGATTGCTGTGCTAAGGTGGTTGATTCAAAATATTTTCTGACCAGAATCTCTTTTGGTACCTTAGAGCATGGCACCTATATGGTGAGTTGAATGCATTCCTACCTCCCTTTTCCCTGTTCTAGAAGTGGCCTAATAGAAACTTGAAACATTCAGTTTGTAGCCAAAAAAGATGTTAATTCTTCTAGTGATGGAGGATTAACAGAAACTTTCTTTCATTGTCTCTATCGGGTCCTTCATTAAGTCAGGCTGCTACTCAGGTTTTCTCCTACATAGTCCAGCCATTGGTATTTCCAAATATGCTTTCATCCCTACTGAAATGTATTCTTTTAAAGTGGTAAGAAGGAAAGAGATTGAATTCATGGCTCTAAAAAGAGCGACAGTCCAATTCTATGGTTCAAAGCAGGTGCACTTATTTGTTTGTGCTAAATATGCCTCCCCACTCTTATCATACCACTTCACAGTCCCTTTCAAGCTTTCTCTGGTTATTTTGAGAGTGGAAACATTTTCTAAAACATTTCAAAAATCTGTTTTGGACTTTTCAGAGAATATTGAAACTTTTGTGGCTGTTTGCTTTTGCTTTGAAATTTTGTGGAGAAACAAACACTTTGAGTAAAGTTTACCAACTGAGTTTTCATTTCATTCGAGATAAGGAGCAGAGAATGTTTGAGTTGTTTTAGTTTGAATCTATTTTTTCATGGAGTCTTACAAAAATAACAACTAATAGAAACTGAAGAAGAAATAATATCACTATTGTACTGATGTTGCCTTGTGAATCACGTAAGTCACTTCAGTTCAGGGTCACCAGCAGAGGTAGCAAACACTTATATCTCCGACAATTGATTAGCTAACAACAGAGCTATCACAGTGACAAGAAAACTAGTTATCCAAGGATATTAAAATTTAGATTGGGAGAATTCCCTGCTATTCCCTCAACAGCAAGCAAAAATGTGCTGAGTATTTAGTTACTGAAGAAGTTAAAAATAGAAGTGCCTAGATTCACCCCTCTTTGTCCTCCCAACTATAGCACCCCAGTGTAATTTCCCTCCAACTTCTACCAACTATGAAGTGGTTTTTTGGTATCCTGATGTCTTTACCTACACAAACCAGTATGCTTCCTAGTATCTCAATTTCTTTTCATTCACTGCCCCCCCCCCCCCCGCCGTGAGATTTGTCTTTAAAAAGTTGATTTGAGAGTGTTTATTGTTGCATTTTATGAATTTTGCCACAGTTATGCAACATTCTGTCAATATGTTTTGATGTCACTGTGGTTATTCCCCAGTGATACCCACTGTTTCTGTTGACACTGAGGCCTTGCCTCCACTGTTCTTTCAGAATCACGTGTTAAATTCTTTTCTCCCCATCAACTGCTTTTACTTCAACTGTTAAATAGAACCTTTTTCTTGTAGCCTGTCTTGGTTCCCCCAGTTATATTAATTCCCCTTATATTTACATATATAGGTGTATCAGACATACACTTACACATGTCTTCTCCCTTAGAATATTAGTTAAAATTGTTTCTTTCTTTGTATTTATATCCTTAATGCTTGCCACAATCCTTGGCATGTAGGAATTAGTCGTTAAATATAGTAATTGATTACTCACATTATCATTTTTGGAAATAGGCTTGTCTCTATATTGCATTCTTGGTAAGTAAAGTGGATAGAAGGTTGAGTCTGGAGACAAGAAGATGTGTTTAGATCCCGACTCTGCTACTTGCTACTCATATTACCTTGGCCAAGTCACTTCATCTCTAGGACTCAACTTTTTCTCTAAAATAAAGTGGTTAAACTTGAAGTCTCTGGACTTTAAAATATATGATCCTGTATAGTGTGAAAAAATTCACTCTGTTGTTACCTTTTCAAAACTGCAGTGAAACTCCTATGTAAAATGCAAGTGTTTACTAAGTATACTTATAGAAGTATATAAGTTTACTAAGTATAAAGAGAAAGTCTGGAGTCGAAGAGGATTTTTTTTAGAAAATGGATGGAAACATACGACCTGGGGTGTGAGTGGCTAGCAAGTCATTGCAATTTTCACCCAGAAAACTTTTCCTTGAAGACAGCAGGGATTATGGGTGCAAAGCCACGTACATGCTATCAGAGGCAGTTGCTGTTATTAGTTGGATTTATGTAGTTCCACATTGCCTCACTTTGTTATCTTTTTTTCAGGACTGTCTTCAACCCTTAATAAATACTGAGTTGGCTCTTAAACTATATAAGCATAAGCAATGGTAGTAAGCATGGGATCTGGCCTGGTTTGTGCTGCCTAGGGCCTGTTCACAAACCCATCATTTTCTAGATAAGATAATTAAGGCATGGGGATGAGCCAGTAGGTGTCATCCAGTGGCAACTGTTTAGATCTGCACCTGGGCTCTAGGGTCCATTAATCTACTGCAGTAGGGATGGGAGTAAGGCCATGCTAGAGAGCATTTACTAAGTCGTCTTAGTCTTATCTCTTTGTCTGTTTGGCATATGCAGCTTGGCAGTCAGGCAACCTCTTCATCTCATCACCAAGGAGAAGGGGAGGGCTCTTAACCCTCTCACCCTCCCAACTACCCGCAATAGAGGGGAAGAACACATGGCTAAATAAATGTCACTCGACTAGGCAGCTCTGACAATGGCCCTTAAGCCCCTGCCTGCCGCTTTTCTCTTGAGTTTCTTTCTCTGAGGACAGGTTAGAATAGAGATTCTGAGATGTATGTTTCCAACCTTGGCAGTTCAGGAGGTGTGGATTTTGATGCTGGTTGTACAGTGGAAGGCACTTTCTGTATCTGCAGCCCCTCACAGACAAAAAGATGAACCCTGACAAAGGCATGAGCCGGGCATTCTTTACTAGACACAAGATGGGGGGAGCTGTTAGATTTGGGGTGAAAATGAAAAACTCCTTCAGCAGTCCTACAGTGTGCTTCATGTTTGAAGAGGTACTGGCCAATGAAAATAGAAGTTTGGCAGAAGATTGGCCAATGAGAGTAACGGGGAGCTGACCAATGAGAATTGCTTATAGATTTATTGACCAGTGAGAGTGTAGTAGGGGACTGGTCAATTTGAGTGAGCAGAGAACTGAGCAATGAGCGATTAGCGGGGGATGGGCCAATGAGTGGAAATAGCCAATGAAACGAGATTGCTGGTCAATGAGAATTTAGCGTGGATGTAATGGCCAATGAGAGTAAGTGAGGGAATGACCAATGAGAACGTAGGGTGAGGATTGACCAATGAAAATATAACGGGGGACTGGCCAATGAGAGTAAGCGGAAAATTGGCCAATGACAGGGCGGAGGGGGGACTGGCCAATGAGAGTGAGTGGGGAAATAGCCAATGAAAGTGTAGAGGGGACTGGCCAATGAAAGCCTAGTTCCTGGGAGAGAGTACAGGATGACCGATGTTGATGTTTGATGAGTCGGCTTCAGACATTAATAATAGAGCTCCCTAACAAAAGGGTTAATCGGAGAAGGCTTCTTTGAAGGCGTAACATTACGTAAGGCAGGAAGCAAGGTTACCCACAGTCCTTTGCACATGCTCCCGCGACTGGTCTGTCATTGGCTAGTTCCCGTTGCAATGGTATCAACTTCCGAGGGCTACTGATAATGGTGCGAGCTCCTTGCCCCTCCCCCCCAACCCCTAAAACGCGGAATACTTCACTTGACAGATTTTTTGAATTCAGGAATTTGAAAACTGTTGTGGGACTAAAGCCACACTCATTTTAGCACTAATACGAAGTAGCTTGGGGGTACCAAGCAGTCATTAAATTCCCCCTTTAAACTGGGCCTCAGATCCTTCCTAACCATGTGACCCTCGCCAATTCACTTAACCTTTGTTTGCCTCTTCCTCTTTTGTAACCGGGGGTGGGAGGGGAGTGGGAGTGGGGGTGGGGGGGATGATAGCGCCTACCTCTCCAGGTGACGTCATAATTCTAAAGCAATTAATACATGCTAAGAGCTATGTAAATGTTAATTATCGTTATCATTTTAAAGTAATCAGCTATGGGGTAATGAAAAACCCCGTGTCTGCCTAAAGAAAGCTGAGCTAGCCTAAATCTGAGAGAGAAAGCAGGACAAAGCCTTTGTGATTATTAGCATTGTCATTGAGCCCATACATGGCCACAGTATTTTCTTCTCTGGGCAAAGCAGATTCAGATTCACACTCACACACACACGGATTTCTGTTAAATATTTTAAGCATTTGTCATATTTAGGAAGCTTTTATATTTTAAGCATTTCTCTTGAGATAGAGTAAATATGCACATAGCACTTTATTACCTGATTTATTTTTTATTTTATTTTATTTTTTTGCATTGAGTAGCTTTTTTAGAAGGAACCCTGTTAATTTCTGAGAAGACTTAAACAAACCAAATCTAAACGTTATTTTAAAGATTTTCCCCAGACTTCTACTCTGCAGTAGGGCACATAATGAGCTAGCGATTTTGAAAAAGATCTTGATTCTTTTCTTTTTCTTTTTCTTTGGGGGGAGGGGAGGGAAGTACTCCTCCAGTCCTGAATGCCCCTCTCATTAATCCCTGTGCTGAAATTCCTGTGAACTGTGGGTCTGACACATGTAAATCTGATTCAGAATCTACAATCAGGTCTAATAACGTTGTTTCAGCCTCCATGTTAGTTGTCTGTTAAAGATCCATAGAAGATTCATGTAAATAAAAACAAATGGATGAGCACTCAGCTGAGGAAGCATTTTTTCCTTGGTAGCATTTCATAACGGACAGGTGGACAACAGAAATAAGTACACTTTACCCTAATTTTACTATTCCTTGAAAAAGGATTGCAGATAGTTTTTAGGAAAAAAGGTGATAGGAGTTTTTAAAATATTGCTCAGTCAAAGATATAAATGGAATATTTTGAAACATAAACAACTGCTAATTTAAGCTATTGCTGAACTATATTGTAGTATATTTTAGTTTAGAAAACATTAAAATCCTCTTTAAAATACTTGGGTTCTTTTGGGGAAAAAAAAAAGGTAGTTCCTTGCAGGAGTATAGAAATGGGGTCAATTAATAAAAATGTGGCAGTAATTCAGTACCAGAAGAGGGAAGTTATTTATGTTGAAGATATTCCCTATTATTTCTCATTTGTTAAAATTTCTTAATTTCATTAGATATTCTGTAGTAATAAGAGCCCTTAAATTTCTATACCATTTTTTTTAAGTTTACAGAGCACTCTCCTCAGTCACAACCCAGGTAGTATTGGAGCCAGACTTTGTCATATGGCAGTTACATTATTATTACAGGACTTACTACAGTGTAAGCAGGGACTACTGGGGGAAGCCATATGACAAACTGGACAGAATTCTGCACTGGGAAGAAGGTCTGTGTTGGAAGCAAAGCTCTGTGACCTTCTGGAAGTCACCTTCACCTCTTTAATTCTCTGTTACCTTGGTTTTTAAAAAATGAGGATAATTACATTCATAGTGTTTCCCAGTCCAACATACTTCCTTGAAATTGTCCTTGATCCCACCACACTACTTTAAGAACTACATGATTGCTCCAAGTCAGTGCCTGGCTCAATGACTTGCCTGCAGTAGACAATTTTAATTGTTTGTTGAATTGAATCAACCTTGTGAGCATCCCAGAATTCAGATGCTAAAAAAAAAATAATCTGATGAAATGAAAACTTAAATGTAGTTATTCCCAGATTCCTTTTTAGAGTAATGGAAAATTAATTCCCCATTCTGTTTGATTAAAGGTTTTATAATTTGGAGGGATGGAAGTATTGCTAGAAGACTCCTTTGAAGCTCCAATTCATGCAAGCCTATTTGGTGTCTTCATTATTTTATAGAAGCAATGACAACACTCCAACCATTTAAGCCACCAAAGATTAATTAAGCTTAGTAGCAAAAATGGAACAGACCTTAACCTCAGAGATGGAATAAAATACAAAAGAATGTTCTCAGATAAATAGATATAAAGAAAGTTGAAGCCGCTAGAAGTATTAATTACTACAAATATGAGGGAAGGTTTCACAGAACAGAAGTTGGCAAGCCTTGTTGATATAATGGCTTGAAGGCTGGAAATGAAATGTTGAGTTGGGAACAGTTAGTTGTTCCTTTTGGTTAAAACACTGAATGTATGAATGAATGAAAAAACAAAAGGCATTTGTTAAACATTTGCTACATTGTGTATGGAATTGTGCTAAACGCAAGAGATACAAAGTAGAAAGTTGAGTCAGTCTGTGTCCTCAAGTTTTAACAGTAACCACCAACACACAGGAGAATAGTGGACAGGGAAGTGGTTTTCCCTCTGCTAAATCCAAATTTAGCTAGCCACTGTACAGAAACAAATAACAAGCAAGTTTTACTTGCAAGCGGTGGTAGAAGAAAATGGTTTTAATTTTACTTCCAGGAGCAAAACATATTCCTAAAATGTATTACAAAGTCGAATATTTAAGAGCTGCAAGGGGCTGTTACTGATGCCTAAGCCTTTTTCTTAGAAAGAAGGAGATTTTGTCACTAACTGTTCTTTTCTGCCTGTCATAAGTAAGTATCCAGTACTCTGACTCTCAGGAAGCTGTCAGTGTCCACTTGGCTCCATCCCTTTGGAGGGATGTGATTCATCCAGATATTTTCAATGTGCCCCTATCTTACTCCAAGAAGACTCCTTTTGTTCCTCCTTGTGTTACACAGTTATTTCGGTAGCCATGAATGGCTAGAATCTACTTTTGCTACAATAATAAAAAGCCTTGTAAAACAAGAGAGCCAATCCCATCTCTCTCACTCACTCAAACAGCCTCAGTCTTCCACAGCTGATGTTTCATTCTTTTCATCTCTTAAATATGCATGCAAAAGTATTAGCCTTGCCAAGGCCAAGAATCTACTTGCCTTCCTCACTGTGGAATACACAGCATCTTCCTTGTTAGTAGTCCCTTTGCCTTGTTGCATTAGCCTACCTCACTCATCCTGTGGTATGGCTCTGATAGCTTCGTCCCGGTGTTCTTCTCTGGTCCCTTGTCATGCTGCCTGTTCCTTTGCTGTCTTACCACATTCCCCACTTGTACCCAAAAGAGTACTAGTACCCAAAGAGTACTTGTACCCAAAAGAGGCATCTAGCCCAAAAGAGTGCCCAGGCTCTCTATTAAAACTTTAGCACCAGTAAATTCTTGGAAGGCCCTACACACTACAAAAACACAAAGAAAATATGGCTCCAGTACAACCTATGTGCCTGTGCTGATTCTACTGAGGGGTATATAGTACAGGACAGAAAGAATCCGACTCACTACAGGACGTCAGTCTTCAGCTTCACCTAGTCCCCAAAATATTGAGGACGCTTAATAGGTGTCCTCAGTATTTTAGTGTATTGATTTTTTCCCCTCATGGCAAAGTTCAATCTCCTTTGTCCCTTTCCTCGTTAATATGGATCCGCAATCAAACATTTTCCCAGTATATCCATGTCAGAAGAAATTCTTTCCCATTAACATTCTGTCTTCAGTCACCACAAGCCATTATTTCATTTAATTTTTGATAGACAAAATCCTTAAGAAAAATCCTTAATTTCACCTGGGCAAAGCATGCTAGCATGTCTTACGGGTAAGATAAAAATAATGTTTTCCTTCCTTTAATTCATACCATCGTGTTGTTGGCTAAACTGCTCTTTGAGTTCTGAAGAATATTTTATAAGAATGTGTTTTAATTTTGCTTTGAATCTTTTGTAAGACTTTTCTATTCAAAAATAGTTTTTAAAATCTCATCAAATGGACTGTTCTCTGGAAACAGTGATACCATATTATGTATACAATGCTGAAGTCTCACGCAAGCTACCTGCTATATACTCTGCTCCCTTTTGGGGTTGGGATCTGAAGCTTTAGAATGTAAAAATCATGAATTGGAACCCTGGTTTTAATTTTTCTGCAATTAGTTTATCATTCTCATCCTAACTACACCATCTCTCTTCTACATGTGTACAATCTAATTTCAAGCCTAGTTTACTTTTAATTATCTATTTAAGCCCTGTACCGAAAGTACTGCACACATACCACAAAGGCCTTTTCTCATTTTCCTCAAAGGTATTGGCTGCATTAAGAAATCATTTTATTAGTCAAATGAAAACACAGATAAAGGAGTGAAGTGAATAAGATATGATACCAGCAGTGTTGAGAAAGCATGATTATTTTTTTTTCTTTATTTTTACGTGGGGAAGAATGGTCATGGACTGTTTATAGATTTCACTTCTTATGGCAGATTGATTTTTCCACTGACATGGAGTACTTTCCTTCTCAGTGGCAAAAAGTAAATATTGTTAGTGTTATCCATGATGATGATTCTGCTGTTCTTCAAAAACATGAATCATATCAGCTCCTCATTTCCCTTCATCCACATTTCCATTGAGGTGCCAAGGCTTGTCAATTGTACTTCCTTAATGTCTTTTATATCCTTTTCTATTTTTCTTCTCTCCACTTACATTGTTACCTTAGGAATTGTGTTCCCATGATGTGGAAGCAACAGCTGGATTGATTTTCCAAATAATTATATATCATAATTGGAATATTATTCATTCAACTTGTTTTTCATGTACGCATAATTATGCTGAAATCTTCCAAGTGATTTTTAGATTTTTTTAAGGAACTTGAGCAGTATTCTGAAGTTTGACACAATCAGCAGGATCAACTACAGAAATATTTTGGATACCATCATCTATGATTATTTATTCTCTGCACTGTGTATTCTCATTGACATTGGTAAGCACTTTGCATGTGTGTGCATCCCTGCTCTGTGCCTTGTTTGATATTAATAAGTAGAGGGTTACCAGACAGTTATCTGTCTTCCAAAAATGCTCTTGTGATATACCTTCTCAACAGATTTCTTTTTAAAAGATTAATGAAGTTCATTTGCTAAAGTAATGACAAAACAATTCCCCACCCCCACCCCAAACTGAGCCACACTTTCCTTTTGCACATACATAAGGAAAGAGTGCTCAAAATTAAAATAATGTTGTATTGATACTCACGTGTAGACTTCTGGCTCCACAAGTCCTTTTTCCCTTTCATGGAGATTCCCTTCATGAAGTTCTCCTTAGGAACTTAGCTTCTGTTTGCCTTAGTTTTCTTCTCCATAAAATGGGGATAATACCTCCTACCTCTCAGGACTGTGATGAGGACCAAATAAGATAATATCTGTAAAGCATTTAGCACAATTACTGACACTATAAGAATATTACTATTATCATTATTATTACTACAAGAGATATGAAACTAGAAAAAGGGGGGTTGTTTATGCTGTAAATGTTGGTGCTAATAGATTGTCAGCTTGAGGACATAACTGGTATATAGGAAATGTTAGAAGACCTAGAAGAAGACACTTTCTTTTCTTTTCTTTTCCTTTCTTTCTTTCTTTCTTTCTTTCTTTCTTTCTTTCTTTCTTTCTTTCTTTCTTTCTTTCTTTCTTTCTTTCTTTCTTTCTTTCTTTCTTTCTTTCTTTCTTTCTTTCTTTCTTTCTTTCTTTCTTTCTTTCTTTCTTTCTTTCTTTCTTTCTTTCTTTCTTTCTTTCTTTCTTTCTTTCTTTCTTTCTTTCTTTCTTCTTTCTTTCTTTCTTTCTTTCTTTCTCTTTCTTTCTTAGAATTAGACTTTCCCCTAAATTGAGAACCTTGAGTTGTTTTGGTTTTAGTGCATATCTTTTTCCTGAGCATCTAACAAAAAAGATTAATACTAATTTAGGGTTAGGTTCTTTTCCTTCTCTAGTTGAGAAATGCCAGTTTCAGTCTGAATTCCTGGCAATGGGTCTCATCCCTATTCTTGAGTTTGGTATACATTAGCATATATAACAGGCTGGCACTGCCACAGGATCCATTGATCTTGGGATGAGGGAGGACAGAGTGACAGAGTGCTTCTAGTCAGGATTTCTTTGGGAACCACTTTTCCTCCTCATTAAGGCAGTGCATTGTGAGGATGGCTAAAGTCCCAAGGTTTAAGGTAGGAAGAGAAATAACCCATAACCTAGAGAGCAGAGAAGGAACGGTAAATTAAATTGCCAGGCAAAACAGTAGAATATAATTAATATTAGCATGTAATTCCTCCACTCCATACACATGCTTCCCTTCTCCCATATCAACAATCATAATATCCCTTTGGTCTTTTCTTCCCACCCAAAACTCTCATCATCTTTTTAACCAGATTCGACATGGAGAAATCTGTTAGAAATGGGGGATTCCCACACAATCTAATTTCTTGTTTGTCCCTCCTCTTTTTCCCTGGTCTCCATGTATCCAATAAACATTGAAGCTTCTTTAAGTAATTTAGACTCAGCTGATAGAAGCATCTCCTTAATGGCTGCTTCATTTTACTCTCACCAGTTAGACAGCTGGTACATTTTAGATACCTGCTTTGTTGAAACTTGCTACCTGTTCAGGCCAGCCCTCTATAAGATCCCAAACAGCTTTGCTGACTTTCTAGACTTGATGTTCATAAGCAAGGTAAGGCAACAAACGTTTATTAAAGCACCTATTATGTGCCAAAAATTGTACATGGCACTGGAGATACTAAGTCCAAATGAAAGTCCTTATACTAAAAGAACTTAAATCCCATTGGGGAAATAACATGAACATATGTACTAAGCCCATAGAAGGTTAGATTCTTAGGAACCACTACATACCTCTCAGATGGATAAAATGACAGGAAAAGATAAGTGATAAATGTTGGAGGTGGTGTTGGAAAACGGGGACACTAATACACCGTGGGTGGAATTGTGAAATGATCCATCCATTCTGGAGAGCAATTTGGAACTATGCTCAAAGGGCTATCAAAGTGGAATATTATTGTTTTATAAGACACGATCAGAAGGATGATTTCAGAAGGACATGGAAAGACTTACATGAAGTGATGCTAAATGAAGTGAGGAGAACACAGCAACATGATGATCAATTCTGATGGACATGGTTCTTTTAAACAGTGAGGTGATTGAAGCTAATTGCAATGATCTTGTGATAGAGAGAGCCATCTACACCCAGAGAGAGGACTGTGGGATCTAAGTGCGGTTCACAATATAGCATTTTCACCTTTTTTGTTGTTGTTTGTTTTTTCTTTCCCATTTTTTCTCTTTTGATCTGATTTTTCTTGCACAGCATGATAATTATGGAAATATGTATAGAAGAATTGTCTTATGTTTAACCTATAATGGATTATTTGTCATCCAGGATGAAAGGGAGGGAGAAAAATTTGGAAAACAAGGTTTTGCAAGGATGAGTGTTGGAAACTGTCTTTGCATGTGTTTTGAAAATAAAAAAGATGCTATTAATTTTTTTTAGAGAAAGTGATATCATCAGGAAAGCATCTCTGTCAGATTTCCTTGAAATGGTTGGAATAAGGAAAGACTTCACAAAGGAAGTCCTCTTTGACTTGAGCTTTTCAGAAATCTAGAGATTCTAAAAGCCAACAAAAAGGAAGGAGGCATGGAGAGTGACTAGTGCAGAGGTCTCTAGAGGTGAGGTCAGCTATCAAGGGTTTGGAATGGTAGGATGAAGTCCTTTCTGAATGGCTTTAAATGCCCAAGAGAGAATATAGAAATAACAAGCAACCAGAAAAGTCCATGAGCAGGTGGTGACATGGTCAGAAATGTGCTTTAAGAATACTACTGGAACCCCCAACCAAAAATTAAACTCGAAATACAAAAATTAAAAGGAGAAATCAATAAAATTGAAAGTAAAAAAACTATTGAATTAATAAATAAAACCAAGAGTTGGTTTTATGAAAAAGCCAATAAAATAGATAAACCTTTGGTAAATTTGATCAAAAAAAAGAAAGAGGAAAATCAAATTGATAGTCTTACAAATGAAAAGGGGGATCTTTCCACCAATGAAGAGGAAATTAGAGAAATAATAAGGAGTTACTTTGCCCAACTTTATGCCAATAAATTTGATAACTTAAGTGAAATGGATGACTTCCTCCAAAAATATAGGCTCCCTAGATTAACAGAGGAGGAGATAAATTGCTTAAATAGTCCCATTTCAGAAAAAGAAATAGAACAAGCTATTAATCAACTCCCCAGGAAAAAATCCCCAGGGCCAGATGGATTCACATGTGAATTCTACCAAACATTTAAAGAACAATTAGCCCCAATGTTATATAAATTATTTGAAAAAATAGGGGATGAAGGAGTCCTACCAAATTCCTTTTATGACACAGACATGGTACTGATACCTAAACCTGGTAGATCGAAAACTGAGAAAGAAAATTATAGACCAATCTCCTTAATGAATATTGATGCTAAAATCTTAAATAAGATATTAGCAAAAAGACTTCAGAAAATCATCTCCAAGATAATACACTATGATCAAGTAGGATTTATTCCAGGAATGCAGGGCTGGTTTAATATTAGGAAAACTATTAATATAATTGACCATATTAATAATCAAATTAATAAGAACCATATGATCATCTCAATAGATGCAGAAAAAGCATTTGACAAAATCCAACATCCATTCCTACTAAAAACTCTTGAGAGTATAGGAATAAATGGATTATTCCTTAGAATAATCAGGAGTATATATTTAAGACCGTCAGTAAGCATAATATGCAATAGAAATAAACTGCAACCTTTCCCAGTAAGATCAGGAGTGAAACAAGGTTGCCCACTATCACCATTACTATTCAATATAGTACTAGAAACGCTAGCCTCGGCAATAAGAGCCGAGAAAGAGATTCAAGGAATTAGAGTAGGAAATGAGGAAATTAAACTATCACTTTTTGCAGATGACATGATGGTATACTTAGAGAACCCCAAAGACTCTGCTAAAAAGCTACTAGAAATAATTCAAAATTTCAGCAAAGTGGCAGGATACAAAATAAATCCACATAAATCCTCGGCATTTTTATATATCACTAACAAAATGCAACAGCAAGAGATACAAAGAGAAATTCCATTCCAAACAAATGTTGATAGTATAAAATATTTGGGAATCCATCTACCAAAGAAAAGTCAGGAATTATATGAGAAAAATTACAAAACACTTGCCACAAAAATAAAATCAGATTTAAATAATTGGAAAGACATTCAGTGCTCTTGGATAGGCCGAGCGAATATAATAAAGATGACAATACTCCCCAAACTAATCTATTTATTTAGTGCTATACCAATCAGACTCCCAAGAAACTATTTTAATGACCTAGAAAAAATAACAACAAAATTCATATGGAAGAATAAAAGGTCAAGAATTGCAAGGGAACTAATGAAAAAAAACTCAGAGGAAGGTGGTCTAAGTGTACCTGATCTAAAGCTATATTATATAGCAGCAGTCACCAAAACCATTTGGTATTGGCTAAGAAATAGACCGGTCGATCAGTGGAACAGATTAGATACAAAGGACAAAAAAGGGTACATCTATAGCAATCTAATCTTTGACAAACCCAAAGATTCCAACATTAGGGATAAAAATTCATTATTCGGAAAAAACTGTTGGGAAAACTGGAAATTAGTATGGCAGAAATTAGATATGGATCCACACTTAACACCATATACCAAGATAAGATCAAAATGGGTCCATGATTTAGGCATAAAGAGGGAGATAATAAATAGATTAGAGGAACAGAGGATAATCTACCTCTCAGACTTGTGGAGGAGGAAGGAATTTATGACCAGAGGAGAACTAGAGATCATTATTGATCACAAAATAGAAGATTTTGATTACATCAAACTAAAAAGTTTCTGTACAAATAATACTAATGCAAACAAGATTAGAAGGGAAGTAACAAATTGGGAAAATATTTTTAAAAACAAAGGTTCTGACAAAGGTCTCATTTCCAAAATATATAGAGAACTGACCATAATTTATAAGAAACCAAACCATTCTCCAATTGATAAATGGTCAAGGGATATGAACAGACAATTCTCAGAGGAAGAAATTGAAACTATATCCACTCACATGAAAGAGTGTTCCAAATCACTACTGATCAGAGAAATGCAAATTAAGACCACTCTGAGATACCACTACACACCTGTCAGATTGGCTAAGATGACAGGAACAAATAATGACAAATGTTGGAGGGGATGTGGGGAAATTGGGACACTAATACATTGCTGGTGGAGTTGTGAAAGAATCCAGCCATTCTGGAGAGCAATCTGGAATTATGCCCAAAAAGTTATCAAACTGTGCATACCCTTTGACCCAGCAGCGCTACTACTGGGATTATATCCCAAAGAAATACTAAAGAGCAGAAAGAGACATATATGTGCCAAAATGTTTGTGGCAGCTCTTTTTGTTGTAGCTAGAAACTGGAAGATGAATGGATGTCCATCAGTTGGAGAATGGTTGGGTAAATTGTGGTATATGAAAGTTATGGAATATTATTGCTCAGTAAGAAATGACCAGCAGGAGGAATACAGAGAGGGTTGGAGAGACTTAAATCAACTGATGCTGAGTGAAATGAGCAGAACCAGAAGATCACTGTACACTTCAACAACAATACTGTATGAGGATGTATTCTGATGGAAGTGGAAATCTTCAACATAAAGAAGATCCAACTCACTTCCAGTTGATCAATGATGGACAGAGGTAGATACACCCAGAGAAGAAACACTGGGAGGGGAATGTAAATTGTTAGCACTAATATCTGTCTGCCCAGGTTGCATGTACCTTCGGATTCTAATGTTTATTGTGCAACAAGAAAATGATATTCACACACATGTATTGTACTTAGACTATATTGTAACACATGTAAAATGTATGGTATTGCCTGTCGTCGGGGGGAGGGAACAAGGGAGGGGGGGTAATTTGGAAAAATGAATACAAGGGATAATATTATAAAATATATATATATATATAATAAAAAAAATTAAAAAAAAAAAAAAAAGAATACTACTGGAAACTGTGTGGAGAAACAAAGAAACAGAAGACACACAATCTATCCTCAAGGAACTTGAGATCAAATTCTCAACACAGCATGCACATCAACTTTATCAGAAATACATATGCTGGAGAAGGCAACATAAAAATGTTAATGGACAAGTCACTTTATCCCAATTGCCTCCAAAAAAAATAGAAACACTTAAGTTTGTCAATATCAGCCAAATTATGAATAACAAAAATATTTTTAAAACTCAATTTTTAGCAGATAGCCACTTACAGTGTCATAGCTTTTTATATTCAATAATCTTTTCCCTGTGTAAAACTTTTGCAAAATGCTTAAAGCCACTTCCATTCCAATTCTTCCTCCCTTTCCCCAAGATAATTATAGCTTTCCCCCTGATCATTCTAAGGATAATTATTAGCACCAGTACTAGGCAGGCCATATATCTTGATATAACAGAATCCTCCAAAGGTTAATGAATGTGCAATTGAGCAATGAGCCAATTGACTCTTGAGTTCAGAATTCACATTGGACTTATGCCAACACCTGAATACCCTAAACACCAATCATAACCATCCCTAAGCTTAACTACATATGTCTCCTTGCCATACAGTGCTCCAAATTTTTCCCAGCTAGATCCTGAAGCAAAACTTTACTGGTAAGTTTATCAGAAGCAGGGATTTTCTCTATCCAAGCAAAAGCAATTCAATCTCCAATTGCCATCCATCAAGAATACTCTTGCAAAAGAGAACTATTGTGGAAGTTTTTTTGGTGCTTCTCCAATGTAGAAAAAAGAGCTGTTGAAGCACGAAAATGAATCCTAGATCAGGGAGGTATATTAGAGAGGATCACATTGTGATGCCATTTTTGTCATCTTGAGACTTGTAAACTTCATAAACTTGACCATGTTAAATCATATAGCCCAGCATTGTTTTCAGTTCTTAGTAGGGCATAGTTAACTCTTACCACATAATCATCCATTTGGAAAATATTTACCACTAAATATGAGGGAATGAAAGAGGGGCTGATAATCTCTCCAATCTCTGAAATGACCCCTTAAACTCAGGACACATCTTACATCTGGAGTATTTTAGGGTTTGGGGGGCACCTTATTTGAGAAATGATTACATATGTCATTTCTGTAAGATTCGAAGGTTTCAAGACACTTTCTATCCATTATTACCTCCATTTTAATAGTCAAGAAACTGAAGATCAAAGAAGCGGATTGTTTTGCCCACACTCACAAGGCTGATGTCAGAGCATGAGCATTTCAAATGTAGTTGTAGATGCCATAATTATCCAATTCGAAGATTATACAACACTGAGAGGAAGAGCTAACCAGTTCCATGACAGAGACACAGTCCCACAAAGTCTTGACAACCTAGAGCTTTGAGATGTAGCAGCCAAAAATAGCTAATGCAGGTTTAGGCTGCTTTGAGACAGAGAGATTCTAAGAATAAGGAGGGGATCATTCCCCTGCATCTTGCCGGATTCAGAACAAATGTGACGTGTACAATTCTTAGTGCCACAATTCCAAAAGGAAATCAATCAGTAAAGTGGAAAAAAGAAGGAAATCAATGTGGTGAAAGGTCTGGAGTCTGTATTCATATGAAGGCCAATTGAAGAAATATATGTTTACCTTGTAAAAGATGAGACTTTGTAGGAGGATCTGGTGAAGGAATCATGATAGTTATTTTCAGCAATTAAAGAAGCTATTATATACAAGAGGCTTACGCCACAGGGCTAGGGTAGCTGAAAGTTGCCAATGTAAAGATTTGAGTTTGATATAAGTAAAATCTTCCTAACAGAATTAGTGTAAATAGGAATGGACTGCCTTGAAAGGTTTACCACCTTCACTTATGGTTTTTTGGTGAAGGCTATGTGGGTTACTTGTTAGTGATAAAATCTTTTTCTAGTAAGTTTGGTCTACATGGCCTCCGAATTGCCCACCAACTCTAAGATGCAGGGATTAAGGTAAAAACTGAATGCCAGGATCCAAATTTTGACAAATGGTTTGCACATTTCAAAAATCTGAATGAGACTCCATTTGGAACTAGAGTAGGATGGAGAATTCAAATGTGCCAGAAAGGTAGTTTGTTTTGTTTTGGTTTTGTTTTTTTCTTCAGTGTAAGTTATATATTCTTTTATTCTCCTTGGGAAAATGTCATCTTTCGTGGGTATGTTAGTGGCTAGTGACTCTACTAGGGAATAGTGCGCTTTAATTTATCCTACAATAGCTACCTGAGCAAAGACTGACATCAGAAACATCCATTTTCTGGATAAATTTACTGGGTAAATCTCATCTGGTTAATTGTTACTTCCATTCAACAAATGTTTAGTACTTGCTCGCTCTGTTCCAGGGATTGATTGTACTAGGCCCCTGAGGGCACTTCACTAGATCTATGATTTTTTTTTCAGTGTGGGAGAAAGAAAGAGAGAGAAAGACAGAGAACACCAAACTATATCTGTCTATAAATGTCTATAAATAGACATTTTCTTTTTCTTTCTGTGGATGGATGGATAGACGGATATTACAAGCCATACTTGCTTCAAGTTGGTACATGAATCATTAAAATAACTGTATTTTTCCAAAAGTGAACCTATTAGATCTTGTCCTTTTGAATTCTGGGCCCAAATCAATGTCCCTTGAAATGTCTTGCAAGCTATATGTACTTATGGATGAGTTATTTCTCCATCTAATTGTGTATTATAGTCTAAACTGGTAATCTCTAAACTTTCTAGATCATGTAGTCTTGTCAATTTAAAAAAATATATGCCTTTAATATGTAGATTTACTTATTTGTAAATTTTGTAGCTGTATTAATAATTTTGTATCTCATAAAACTTAACAAAATGTAATTAGAAATAAATTGCTAAAGATGAAATACTATTTGATCCTTAAGTCAATAGGCAATAGGAAGCCACTGGAATTTATATAGAGAAGTAACATGTTCAGATTTTTCTTTTAGGATTATAGCCAGGTCCTGATTTTGTGTGAAGAATAAACCCTGTGAAGAGGTGACATCTCTTTGAATTCATACCATTTCAACTGCACTGAAACCAATGACCATATTTTGCCCTAATTGCAACTTTGAATAATGCCAATTCTACTATATGCGATCATTTTACAGGAGTACATTATTCATACTAATTATGAACTTGCTGTGTCAAATTGCTAGTCATATAGTCATATGAAATATAGATTTGACAGTTTGTTTCCCTTCTAATCTTGTCTGCATTGGTTTTGTTTATAAAACACTTTTTAACTTAACATAATCCAAATTATCTACTTAGCATTTCATAATGTACTCTAGTTCCATTTTGGTCACAGTTTCCTTCCTTCGCCACAGATCTGTGAGGTAAATTATCCTATGTTATTCTAATTTGCTTATAATCTCACTCTTCATATCTAAATCATGAACTCATTTCAAACTTAGTTTCTTAGTTTCTGCCATACTAATTTCCAGTTTTCCCAGGAATTATTATCAGTGTATCTCTAAGCTTTTACTGTATGGATACTAAGGCCAAATTGTTTTGAGTCGTTATGGATATAATTTGGGAGATTATACAATTTTCCAGAGCTTGATTCAATCAGAATAGAGGCAGAATAGGGAAATCTGAGCAATCTTACAAATCATAGGGAATTTACTCTTTAACATGCATTCTATTCTGGGTGTCCTCCATGATTGTAAAAACCTCCTTTGGTGAGTCTCATTAATGTCAGCTGTGTTTTGTGATTCATTGTTAATGACCTGCTTACTATCAAATAAAGTTTCCTTTATCATTAGACCTTTCAAGGAAGTGGATGCTTTATCTAAGGTGGCTTTCTGCTCTACTAGATCAGAGTATTTTGTAGTCAGTAAACCATACCTGCTGTCTTGTCCATGTCTTTCATTGAGGGTGTTATGTAATATTGCTTATGAAATGTTCCCTCTTGTCTTCACCTGTCTTCCTCAAGCAGGCTTTTGATACCTGCATTGCTTAGTTTTCTAAAATTTAATGTAAGTAGGAATGTATAGGCATATAGGCCAGAAGTTGATACTTTTTCCATCACCTTTTGTTTTTTGTAACAAACACTCCGAGGTGTCATCAGTATCTTCCATAGCTAAGAATCAGTCCCTTCCATGTCTAAAAAAAATCATGTTAACACCAACAAAGATAGTCACTCTATCTAGTTGTTCTAGTTCAGCTGCTTTTATTCCATCTTAGTTTTTTCAGTCTTCTACACCCTCCAACAGGGCTTCTGGGATGTTGTTATCTTTTATCTCCAGGGACCTTGATGTTCAAGAAAGTTACTTAGAGAAAGCTTAGTTGCCCTCTTTCTAGATTTATCTTAAATGCCCTTAGGATTATTTAGCCCACTTAGTTCTGGCTACTGCTTTTCCTTGTTTTTAAGGCTATATATACTGTTTATCTTATCTTCTTTGGTTTAACTAAGGTGTCTTTGGTATTGCCTTTGTTGACTTCATCTTCCTGTTTGGCTAATGTGTCAAGGGTTTACTGTCTAAGGATGATTTCCAGCTCTTTTGCTATCTTTGTTTTGATAACTGATTTCTGTTCAACTTCTACAGGAAATGGTTATGATTGATATTGATATCCTTTCTTTTAGTCATTTCCCAATTTTTATGAATAAATGGCTCAAATCCTCTTAGAGTTGGATAATTGTATGCCCTGTCTTTTCTTCTCATTTTCTTTCTAGCATTTGATTCTAATTTTTACTTTAAAAGCTTGCGGCCTGATTATCTATACTACTGACCCAAGTGTTGTCTTACTTGTAGTCGTACATATAGTCTTGTAGGTTGTATTTTTTCTTCCCTTTCAAAATTCATTTCACTGTTTTTATGATATTCAAACTTCATGTCTAATACCTACTGATTCTTTTTCCTGAATAAAGAATTCTTAATGTAGAAGACATACGTCTTCTATGTGGTCTAATGCCCTTGATCTAATTTATTTTTCCTTAACCACATTTTCCTAAATATTTATGCCATCTTTATGTATATCTACCTTTGTATAGAGGTCATTGATTATGTTGATTGATTCCACATTCAAGGGTTTCCTCAAATTCTTTATAGACATTCTTAGGTACCATGGCCAAATGGACAAAAATTACAAAAGTGTCTGCCTTCTGGGGGCTCATATTCCATTGGGGAGATACAGCATGTATCCAGAGAAGGGCCATAGGACTCAAGAATTGCTTCTCATAGCAATTTGAATTTAAGCTTGAGCTCAAAATTCTAATTAGAGGTAAGAAAAGAGCTCATGGAGCCTGTGTAGAGGCATGGAAAGAGGAAGGGAGATGTGATATCTCATGGAGGAAATAATCTTTTTGTTGAATTAGTGAAAGACTGAATAAAGGAATGAATGAGTGGATCCATTTCTGGTTTGTAACATGCAGTTTAGCAACACAGAGTCAGTTTAGACTAACCCTGTCATCCAATGGCTAGACTTGAATTCCACATAGATCATATTAAATTCAATGCCAAAAGTTGTAAATACTTAATATTTGTCAACTAATGTAGATGTTTGGTGCTTTTTTGTAATTCCGCATCTGGTGATCAGTGTAAATGCTCAGTGCTTCTTGTATAATTCCACATATGAAATCCTGGTATGCAGATGTAGGTACCTATTATTAGGCATGATACTGCTGAGTTTGTGAATGACTAGAGGAGGATCTTAATAAATTAAGACCTAGCTACATATTCATGAGAGAGAATTTCATCTCGATCTCTAATGAAGGGTTGTCACATAGAAGCTGAATTGTGCTCTTCCTATTTTGTCCCCAAAGGTCAAAAGGAAGAGCAGTAGGGAGAGAACAGAAAGAGGTGAACTAAGACTTACTGTAAAGAAAGACTTGTTAATTATGAGAACTATCGAAAAGGGCAGTAGACAGCCGTGGTGGTTAGGTTTTCTCTTGTTTGGCATCTTCAAGGTCCATTTGTAGGGGTCTTTCATGTTCACATAAGGATGAGGCTGAAGTTTCAACTGTGAGACTTTCAGAATCTCAGCTTTGTAATAAAATCAAGTTAAACTAGAAGTAATTTTACTCTTAATCATCTCTTCTCTTATACACTGCCTTATTTCTCTGAAGTATCTGATTTAGATGATGTAGTCAATCAGAAAAAGGGGGGATAGCTAGCTCTGTACCTGCTACTCTTTAATTTGGTTGCATAATATGATAGAACAAAGCTCAGGCCATGATCCTCTTTCAGGGTTTTCCCTATTTGAAGATGGATAAAAGCATAAAGACAGTGAATTTCAATGTGTGGTTTCAGCTAATTAATAGACAGGCTCCAGGATTCTGGTAAGTCTTTCAGTCATCTTATTTTCATTTGATTCTTTTCTAATTATCAAAAGTTTCTGGCTTAAAGTGAAGTTGGAAGCATAGTGAATGAAGATTTTATCTGTCATTTTTGTACAAAATTAAACATGTGGGAAATTATATTTTTACATGGGAAAACAGATGATAATGACATAATGTTAGGTCCCAATCTAGTGGAATTCATTAAATGTTTCCCTAATGCTTATTCTTTGCAAGGCACTATGGAGGTCCTGAAGTTACAAAGGTCAAAATGGCACATAAATCCCTGCCTTCTAAGAGTTTACATTGTACTGGTGAAATGCAAAATATAAACAGAGAAGTTTACATATATGTGGCACTTTAAAGAAGAGGAAGTGACCCTTAAGAGGTCATGGAAGGCTTCCCACAGTAGATGGAACATGAGCTGAGCCTTGAAGGAAAGGCGAGGTTTAAATATGTAGAAATAAGGAAGGAGTTTTTTCCAGGCATGGGGAATAACCTGTATAAAGTCATGCACCCAGTAGTTCGAGTGCCACCGGCAGAAGAAAATGCATAGGACAGTTTAAGTGGAACAAGGAGTTCATAAAAGAAAGTGATACAGTTAGCCTGCAAAAGTAGCAGAGAAACCAGATGGAATGTCATGTTAAAAAATGTATTTTTTCCTAGTGGCAATATTGAATCTTTGTCTTCACTTCCATAATTATTTGTAGCTCCAAAATTTTATTCTTGTAGGATGAGTAAACACATCAATATCTCTGTCTCTGTCTCTCTCTACTTTCCTGTCTGTCTAGCTAACTAGCTAGCCTCTAGGCTAGAGGTCCTTAAATATTTTTTGGTCAACGACACAGCTACTAATATGGTGAAACCCATGGACCCCTTCTCAGAATAATGTTTTTCAATGCCGAAATGAACATGCATAGGATTACAAAGGAAACAATTATGTTATTATCATACTTTTTTTTTTTAAGTGGACCACAATTTATGAGCTCTTGGTCTAGATTCATCCCAAAGAATGTAAATAAATATATAAGAGAAAGTAAAATTTTACAGCCTGAATTAATCAAATAATTGAACAAAACAGAGCGAGCTCCCAAGAATGATGGGTAATTTTTCAAATGTGTTAAGCATTGTAATCCAAGAGACATTTTTAGCTGTTGTCTTCCACTCCTGATAACTGCATCTGTTTTTAGGATGGCAAAGGTCTATATTTAGGAAACAAAATAACCACAATTAACCACATTATTAACTTTGGTTTTAAGTTGATTTGGTTGATGAAATTCATTATTACTTGAGCTAATTAGAACATTCTAATGATCGGTATAAGTGTTTATAGACTATTTTATGTTCTCCCATATCCCCATCAAAGAATAAAAGAATAACTGTGCTACCAAAAAAATAGATAACATTACTTCATTTCCTTAAGTAACTGAGATTATTGATTTCTCCTTCTGGGCCATAGAATTGGTGTGAATGTTTTCCTATGTTGCTCTTATGATATTTTGTGCATATTCATGTACTCCAGAAAATATCTGTTGGCTTCTAGCTATGTGATCTTAGAAATGAACCTCTCTAGACCTCTCTGGACAAGGGAGTGGAGAATTATATTTGGAAATGAAAAATTTAACAGTAATATTTTAGAAGAATTTTCAGTCTTTAAATTTCTCAGATTCCATGGTTCTATCTAAGTGTTTGAGGAAAGCTTTGAATCCAGGTCATTCCATTTTAGATGTCCCAGTGCTTCACAGATCCACTGAAGAAATTGTTTTTTTCATTCTGTCATTGGTAGCTTTTTTAGTGTTATCAAAAACAGTTCAAACCTGTAGCTCTAAATAATGCGTTTATGCATGTACTTAAGTATTAATTGTTATTATATTGTGTATAATTTGAGATAAAATTAGCATTGTGTATGAAAAGGAGTTGTATTTCAGTACCTTGAATGGTTTATGTCTTTAGAAAGATCTCCTTGTTTTATTTTTGCTTACTACACATTTGGGACAGAGACAGTGTTGAAAGTTTCTCCGTGAGGTTAGGGACAATTTGGGGAAATATGAGGTCCTTTTCCAAATATTAAAATGCCATACAAAACATTACTCTCTGGGTTAAATTGCCTGAACCCATAAGCCACTACAGCATTTCTTCAGAGGTGAACAGTGGCAAGAATATGTAGAAATAGATCAGATCCCTCACTAAAGATGAGCAAATATGCATCGCATCAAACTTCCTAATCAGAGATAGAACAACTAAAGATGCACTGTCATGACTGACCTTGAGAAAAGAAACCTTCATGGGATCAAGAATATCTAAAGGTGGTTATAGACATTTGTGCTTCCTAGTTCGTGGATCTCAACCCCAAACTACGAAGCCTCTGAAGGGAGGAAGTACTTCCTTCTAAGAAGAAACCAGTTGAGGTCTTAGTAGGACAGGCCTCCTAGGTACTACAGTGGCAGATTTTGACAAGTACTATGGAGTAGGATAGATGATGGAAAGTTAGAGGAGACCAGAATTTGGTCTCATACTAAGTCTGAAATCACTGAACTATGAAATTAGGGTACTGGAATGCTTGCAAAGATGAGATTCGGTTGGATTAAACAAAGGCTGCTTCCCAAATCTATGTTGACTTTCTCAACATGAATGAGTTAAAATGCATCCATCTGTGGCACAGTAGATACAAATGCAAAGGGGAAAGAGTAATCACTTTCAGGGAGCTAATATCACGGGTAGGGGAGTGAAGACTGAGTAAGAGAGTCAGGGAGAGATTGCCTAGGAAGTCAATGGGATTGTTAAGTTGAACCCATGGGAATTTAATTTTTATTTCTTTACAGAATGGTAATAGTATTGACTTGATTATGGTTCCCAGCAAAGAGGTAGAAAGTGGACATGGGGGGAAAAAGCATATGTACACAAGGGTAGGATGGGTGATAACAAGATGTCCCAAGATGACCAGGGTAGATGGATATGAATTATTTTCGGGGGCCACTTAGAGATAATCATTTAGGTGAGTTTCCAATTTCTGCCACTCTTAAGAGTCAAAGGCTGTGTCAGCTTCTTCCTACAGAAGCCCTTCTCCCTGAGAAGAGCAGGCTGGTAACTTCTTTTGTCCTGCCAATCTATCCTTTCATCCTGGTAAAAAATGTCACCTTTGTATATCTCAGAGACAACAACTCACCAGTGACTGTGTTGATTTTTTTTACACCCTGGTATTTCTTCCAGGTCATCATCAGTGCCTATCTAATCAAACTCTTATGTGTCACTTGAAAATATTTTGCTCCCTTAGATATATACTCCAGAAACTACTCAAAGATTATAGTGTACTTCTACTGCTACTAATACTTTTATTGCTATTATTATTATTATTATTGTTGTTGTATGTTGCATCACATTATTTTATGATTATAAGTATACTTATTCTCACCTGTGGGCCACAGAAGGCAGAATTCTGCTCAAAGGAAGATTAATAAGAAACAGAACAACTTTACTCAAAGAGAAAAAGGGTCTTGGTACCAAGGATCACAACAGGCTAATCCCAAAGTCCCACAAACAATATGCTATGAAGTAGGTGAAGCTGTTTCTTGCAATATCTATCTGAAATGGAGTTATTTAGATTATATCATCAAAGTCTCTGGAGCCAGTTTTCCTCAGCTTGATTGTTTAGTCTGTGCTTATTGGGCAACATATCAATAAAGATCCCAACTACTGTCCCTAATCTAGTACATCCTGGCCCGCTATGTTTGAAATTTTATCCTTCCAAAAATGTTAGGTTTTAATATGCATAATATTTATAGTTACATATGTACTTGACAAACAAGTGTCCTCAAATCCATCTTCATAAAATTGTTTAAAAAAACACATGAATTTCCTTTTATATGAACAATGATTCTCTTTGTCTTGAAAAAGTAATTGTGAATTGACCAAAAGCTCTTTTTCCTTCACCTCTCCCCCCTTTTTCCTCTCTTCTGCTGCCTCCAATATTCCTCATCCTCTTCTAATTTTCTCTTCCTTTCACTTCCTGTCTCACTGCTCCCTCCTCCTTTTTCCTTCCTTTATTATCAAAGCTGGAAAACAGAGAAATAGAAAATTTATCTCACAAAAAAGTCACCCAAAAAGAGCAAATACCTATGAATCTAATGATTGAGCCCCCAAAGAGACTTTGTTCTGAGTTATGGAGTACAATCAATAATTTAAATTAAGTGAGTAGAGATTTTATCAATTTAATTTAGCTTTTCCTTTGGTTATCTTTAAAATTAAAATCTATTTCTACTTCAGCACTATGCACAATTCAATAGTCAAATAATTCAGGAGGTCAAATTATTATCAGTCATTAAATGTCATTTAAATTTTGGTTCGTTTACAGCATAAAAATATTTCCTAGGACTCCTCACTGTTGTTTTTCATTTTCTTATTTTATTACTTTATTATTTTTTTCTCTTTAAGAAAGCCTTTAATATAGTGCTCCTCAAAGACACATATGAAAATTTCTACTCAATAGGATTAAAATGAGTTATTTTGCCCAACTATTAGTACTTATTCTAGTGGCCAATAAAATCCTGCATTTCTGTTCTTTGTTGTTTACTCCTGCTTGATGGAAAGGAGAAGTCTTATGTGAAGTTATATTCATCTTAGAATATTTTATAATAAACTTCCACAATTATGATTTCAGTATTCCATACTGTTCCTTTAGTTTATAAATTAAAAACAGTTTCTAGCCAATTTGTTTTATCTACGTGGGAGAGGAGGAGAGATTTGCTCCTAGCAGGATTTTTTCTCAGCTGAAAGTGTCATCCATTTCAGCTTTGTGTTTGCCCAGATGAAAAAAGGTTGATTGAAATCAAACAGGCAATACAGAGGTCAGCATCCATTTTGCATTGACAAATGTTGTCATGGAGTCAAGGAAAAAGACATTTCTGCCTTTTCAGGCCTGGCTAAAAATGTTTCTTGCCTAATGGCAGGTCCATTCTTTATTTTATGGGTTTGAAAGTCCTCAGAACCAGAGCTTTTTCAATCATGTAAGTAAGTAGTGAAATAAGAGGGTACCTCAAGATCTCTCTCTCCCCCATTCTGTCATCCTTGTCTCAGATTCTACCATCAGTGATCTCTTTACTTAGTTTAAGCTTACCAGTGTGTCAAATTTGGTGTGCAACCTCTTTTTATGGTCCAGAAGCTAATAATGGATTTTACCTTGGACCATTCTCAGCTCCTGGAGGATATAGAAATATTCTTAATAGAGGACCACATTTGCCTAGTGGGCTATAATTTGATGAAAACCCCTAAAGTAAGGTACTATCTTCTCTGGACATTTTCTTTTAAAATATCTGAATTTTGACAGTACAGACAACTGAAAAGTTGTGCCCTTAGCCATATCAAAAGAATAAGAAAAGCCTTAGCACAGGATCTGTGTTTGTAAATAGCATGTAGTGAAGAAAAATTTGTAACACTTTCTCATATATAGTTTTTCTAATTTTGTGTTCAGAATGTTAATTTCTTGGTTATTTTTCTGCTAAGTTATCCAAATTTTGAATAAGGCATATTAACATCTACTGTTATGATTACTTTTTGCCTAGGTTACTTGTTGAGGAACTCCTGTCAGAATCCTGCAGGACAAAGATATAAGCAATCAGAAAGATTGGAATGTGATATACTGAAAAACAAAGGAAAATGGCTTGTTCCCAAGAATCACTTATCCTACAGAGTTAACTCTAATCCTGGAGGACAGAAATGGACTTTGAACAAGATTAAAGACTTGCAAACATCCCACTGAGAAAACCGGAGTTGGACAGAGTGGATGAAAGAAAATTAAGAAAGGTAAAAAATTTTATAATTATAAAAGACTAAGGCAGAGTTTAGTGCTTACATTCTGAAAAGTTGAAAAAAGAATTATACCTTCAGAGTCTTTCCCTCCCTCAGAGTCATGGAGAGAACACAGAGTGAGAACCTCTGGGCTTTGGCATCCAAAAAAGAAAAGAAAAATAAATAAATATGCTAGGGAAGGAAGAGGGAGGACTGTATTACTTCTTGTAATTAGAGTACCACAGGAGGCCATTCAACCGTGGAATAAAGACACTAACAGGCTTATTTTAGCCTGCCAAATCATCATCCATTCTGTATATTACTAACAAAATCTGAGAGAAAGAGATAAAAAGAAAAATCCATTAGAAATAACTACAAAATCAATTACTTTATTAATATAACCCCCTCCCCAAAATGCTGAAACATAGCTGACTTCTGATTAATTGTAAAGAGAAATCTTGATTCTGGAGAAGAAATGATGAAAAACACACTTCTCTCCTCTTGCTAGAGAAGGCAATGAGGGACTCCTGATATGGAGTGCTACATAAATTATCAAACATGATCTCTATGTTGGTTGTTTTTACTTAAATATTTTATTTTCCGTGTTACATGTGGATGTTTGCCTATGTAGAAGGGGGATATGTGGGAAATTGCAGTGACACAGAAACAAAAGACATAAGTAACTAACTCTCCCCCTAAAAAAGCATTATATATGTGAGAATTAACCTATGTAATCAAATAGAGAAATTATATACAATAAATACAAGTTCAATATAGCTTTTACAGAAATAAAAAAGGACTTAAATAATTAGAAAGATATTTAGTGCTCATGGATTAACCCTGGCAAAACAATAAATATCACAAGAGGAGTCCCATTAAACTGTCTAAGTAAATTAAATGTATATTCCCCCAGAAAATTATCACAATGAGCTCTTCAAGAATTAATACTTGGCATTATCACAATGAGCTCTTCAAGAATTAATACTTGGTATTAATTCATTTAGCAAATAACTTTCATTAGTCACTACATTTGGATTCTGAGAATTGACTGTATCCCATGTCATTCAATCAACTTAAATTCTTAAGAGAGACCTTGAGAGTGTCCTTGTATTACTTTTCTGACCACTTTGTGAGCACTTGCCTTGTGTGAGTTCTCCAAATTTTTTTTTTTGCCAAGTTTACATTTGGCATTTGAACAGTGTGGCCAGCCCAGTGGAAATGCATTCTTTGTAGTGGTTTGAATATTGCTTTGGGATGACATAGTAATGCAGGCCTAAGTAAGATTCCTTCTGCATTGTTAAAGTTGTTGTTGTTGTTGTTTGTTCTTTGTTCTTGAAGAGGACCATGACATCAGGGAGGTGATACCATAACATGAAAGTGAGTTAGAGATTTAATTCAGGGAGGGCTGTGCAAAGTCACCAGCCTAATTTTTCTTCCAGAGCCATCCAGGTCTAGTGGCAAGATATAGATCAGGATGACTACAGATGGCTATGGATACAATGGGCTACTTTGGCATTTTTAAGCCAAGGTCTTTAGGAGGTCTTATTTTGATGGAGGCAATACCCAATCAGTGATTAAGGCTAGGTAAGAACTGAAGCAAAGAATGGTCTCTTTTACCTAGTTAAGCTGGAAGGAGAAAACCTTTTCATGAACTTGTTCAATGAGAGAAGGACTGAAGGAAGCCTGAGTGTCTCTAATCTCTGGGAATGGACTATTAAACTATTTTTTGGTCTGGTAAATTTTTGTCAGTTTAATATTATTTTATTTTATTTTTTCTGATTACATATAAAGATAGTTTTCAACGTTCATTTTTGTAAGATTTTGAGTTCAAAATTATTCTTCCCTTCTCCCTAAGGCAACAATGAGTCTATTATAAGCTATACATGTACAATAACTTTAAGCATATATCCATATTAGCCTTTTAAACTATTAGTAGTGTTACAATATCTATTTGCTCGCTGAAGGTAAATATTTTTGTTGGTAGTAATTGTAACAATATGATTCCTTCTATTTTCTTCCTAGAAGGAAATATTTATCAAGAATCCATACTTTTAATAATTTAAATATTTTTCCTTTTTTTTCCCATCAAACACCTATGCTATCTACTTTGAACAAATTCTGTTGAATAGCATCAGACAATATTTTCAAGGTTAAGCTTTGAATTAAATAATCCGGGTAGGGATGGTCTGTTAAATGTGTATGAGTTGTAACATTTACTAACTGAATTTGTCCATATCCTCCAAAAAGATTCAGTTCTTTCCACTCTATTGGGACATATAACATAGGCTACTAACCCTTTTGGAAGAGAAATTCTGTAGCATGATCCAACAATGGATCAACATTGATTGAACTATTAAGAGATTCATAGCATTGTGTTAAGTATTTAGAATACAAGGGAAAAGTCAAAACAACCACTACTCTCAAAGAGGTTAGATTTTAATGGAGGGATGTGACAGGTGTGTAATAAGTATTTACAAAAAGAAATCACTAGCAGCCAGGGTTTGAACAGGTGACCTGGAAAGACATTTTGCAGCACATGAACTTTGGCCTGACCCTTACAAGAAGTCAGAGGTTCTAGTTGGTTAGGATGGAGATCACTGCAGGCATAACAGCCAATGCAAAGGTATAGAGATGAGAGATAACAGTGTCATATGAGGAGCAGCATGTTAGACCAGTGTGGTATACAGTGTCAGAATGTTGGAAATAAAGGATCGAAGGAACATGTAGAAGAAACTGGAAGAAACTGGCTTTTAAGGGCCTAGTCCATCCCTCTCACTTTTCTGATAAGAAAATTAGCCTCCTTGGACTTGCTCATGTTCCTGTAGCTGATAAGCAGCAGAACTAGGGTTTGAACCCATTTCTTAAGATACCAAATGTAATGTTCTTGAAACTGTAACAACCCTACTTTCTAGGGCCAGATTAGGAAGGGTTGGAAGTAATTAAGAATGGTTTCTGTTTGATTCTGAAGGTAAAGGGTAAATACTATAGTTTCTTGAATAACTGAATGATAGGGTTAGATTAATGTTTTAGGAAAATTACTTTGGCAACTGAGTGAAGGTAAATTTGGAGTTCAGAGAGACTCAAAGAAGAGAATCCAGCTCAGAAGGTTAGACCTTAAGTGAGCTAGAGTGGTGGCGAAGGTGATGGAGGCAAGGAACGTCATAGAGAAAGAGATCCTAGGAATTCTCCTTTGATTAGATATGAACAACCATCAACAGATGTAGATGAAATACCTCCTTTAGGCCAAGCAGGACAATGAGACTACGAAAAAAGGCCCAAAGGGGTTTCTGGTATAAGGAACTCATACTTTTGATGGTAGAAACAATGTGCAAAAAAACTATGTATCTTAGATATCTATGAACTAAATTGGAAGTGAGCAATGATGGAAGCTACTAACATCAGTGGAAATTGGGAAAGACTTCTTATGAAAAGAAGGATTTTAGCTAAGATTTAGAGGAAGCTAAGAGGTGACAAGGAGAGGGACATTCCATCCATGGTGGACTGCCAATGAAAAGGCATAGCGCTGAGAAAGGGGAGTATCTTGTGTGAGGAATAACAAGGAAACTATTGTCAGTGGATTGTAGAATGTGTGAAGAAGAGTAAGGCTTAAGAAGACTGGAAAAGTAGGAGGGACTAAGTGATGATGGGCTTTAAGAGTCCACAGAGGATTTGCTATTTGATCCTGAAGGTGCTAGAGAGCCAATTGCATGTATGGGACTAGGACATTGGCCCAGTAAGATCTATGCATTCAGTAGCTTAGCTTAGTGAAAGATGGACTGGATTGGGGGGGGTGACTTGAGGCAGGAAGACCCATAGCAGGCTATTGTTATAGTCTAGTAGGGCCTGGACCAGGGTGGATTATTAAGGTAGAATTGACAGGACTTGGCAACTGATGACATGGGAGAGTGAGTGTAAAGAGGCAAGGATGACATCTAGGTTGTAGAGTATTAGAAAGAGGGTCATGATGGGAAATAATAAATTCAGTAATGTGCAGGTTGAGAGACATTCATTTCAAAATGTGCAGTAGACAGTGTTGCCAGTCACCAAAGAGCATGGGGCTGCACAAATAAATTTGGCGATCTTCTTAACTAGATGTCTTTAAGCCCTCCTGAGGTACAAGGGGAAATGAAAACTCAGGAAGAGAAAGGCAGTGAGGCTCACAAAAAGTACGGGCCAGAAGAAGCCCTGAAGACATCTAATATAACAGTTTTGGGGGACTCTACAGAGGACTGATGCACAAAGAGGGGCAGGCAGTCAATCTAACACCTTCATGTGACACAAGAAGACACTCGGTTCTAGATCAATAGGATCCATAGGATGATGTTTATAACCAGGACCAAAAAATGGTAAAACAAGAATGTTCAAAATAAAATTATGGGTTTCATGAAACCAAATGAAATGTGTTCCATCCAAGATGTGACTCTGCTTTCATCTAAAAATTGCAGCAGGTAGATCTACCTTAATTGTTTTTTTTTTAATTTAATTGGCATATTAAGTCATTTGGTGCTGAACTCTGGTACCAGATGTTCTTGCCCAATCGGGAATATATTTAGATGATTATATTTTGCAAGCTCTTTGATAATTCATTTGTATTAGGAGCATAAGACTCTGCTGACATTTCCACAGGGGACATGGGGTGAGGTTAAGCAGGATAAATGTCACCGTTAGTAATGCTGTTAAAATCAAGCCCCAGCAGCAGTGCTTCCCATTAGGTTTTGCTTTATGGTCCTTAACAGTAACTTTCAGAAATCAGCTTCAGTTTTAAATGACACATTGGGTACCTCCAGGAAGAAAAAAGATACTAAGAAATGTGACTCTGGGATAAACTTGCTCATTGTAGGTAGTCAAAGGATTTGAGGAAGGAGAGAGTAAAGAGGAGACAGAAAGTCATTGGGAAAGAATTATCTACATCATGCTTGGCGTAAAGAGAAGAAACGTCTGTCTTGTAAACAGAAAGTGTATATCAAGCAAAGAAATACCACAGTTAGAGGAAGGTAGAATTTCCATTGATTATTGAAATTGTCATGTCCCACTTCAAGTGCCATATTCTACTCCTTTGGCACAGGGAAATACTATGCCTTTGGTAGCCTGCAATTTTCTCACTCCTGATCATTGTTTATATTGAGAGTCTAGTGAATAATTTAGCATTTCATTCAAGTACAAAATAAAACTATTTTATAGTATATTTTAATTCTTTAGTTTGAAAAATATAGTTTTCAAAGCAACAAAGCTATATTTAAACGTACAGAAATTCACAATATGTATGTGTTTGTGTAGACATTTGAGAGGCTTTGGACATTTTATCTGGGGAGAATTCGAATGGACTCTTATTCTGGTGCATAATTGTGATGATGGCCAAGCTCCCTTCCCTGAGTCTCAGTTTCCTCATTTGGAAAATGGGGATATTGTTATTTACATCACCTATCTTGTCAGTGAAGCACTTTGTAAAACTTAGTAACTACTTAATAAGTGTTTGCTAGCTCACCTCTGGATGGGCAAGAAAGAAGCTCAAATGGCATTTTTCTCTATACTTTGATTCATTCCCTCTACAGCAAAGATGCATTGAACCCCCAGCACTCCCAAGTGCAGCCCACATAATATTAAAATGTAATTGGGAAAAAATCATTAAGAAAATAAATAAAAATACAATGGAATGTAGATAAGCCAATATGAGACTTAAAGAGAACTTTAGTGGCCTTCATTTATAACTGAGTTTAACACCCCTCTTCTACATAGCTTCCAAAATAATCTCTCTGGAGCAGAGGCCTCATAATGTCCTTTTTTCTCAGAAAGTTTCTATGGTTTCCTGGTGCCTAAAGGATAAAATACAAACAGCCCAGTCTTTAAAGCCAGGTATAATCTGGCTCCAATCAACCTTTCTAGATACATTTCACAGTAGTCCCGTGTTCTAGTGAGACTAGTCTACTAGCTGATCCTCAAACTCTATCTTGAATCAGGCTATGTGAACCTCATGCCTAGAATTCCTTCTTTTCTCACCTCTAACTTGAACGAAACTTGGTATCTTTCTAACTTCTGTTCAGATGCTGCCTCTCAATTAGAAACCAATCTTCTCTGATCTCCCCTCCAAAGGTTATCAAACAATCATGTAATTACTTAGATGCATACTTGTAACCCCCACTAGAATGGAATTTCTTGGAAATCAGAACCTGATGATTGTTTCTGTTACTCTATACTCAGTGCCTGGCGCATAGTAGGTTCTAAATAACTTAGAATTCTAGGAAGAAGACTAGGAGACACAACTGTCAAATTGAGGGGTGAATGTCACTCTAAATGTGCTTTGTGGAGTCAAGGATGAAAGGTTGATCCATATTACAAGAAAGAAGGAGGTCAAAAAGCATGAATTGTACAGAAAAGCCTGCCAAGGACAGGATCTGTTTCAGGTGACTAAAATCTGAGTTAAAGCAGAAAGAAAGGAGAGCTAGAGATGTCTGTCATTAACACTGACAAAAAACAGAAATGATAAGACAGTGGAAGAGCAAGAGATGTTCAAACATGGGGTCACAAAGATGCACAAGGCCTAAGCATGTCAGAGTTAACAAGAGTGGGGAAAGACAATGGGAAAAAAGGATTAGCCTGAGAAGAGGATCATGGGAAAGATTTCAGAAGATGAATAAATTGGCAAGACTTTTTTTTTCCCATTTTCTTTTGATGGACGCCATTATGTCGAAAACTTTGGGATGAAGTGTAACTAGGAACCAATTGAGAAAAAGTAGTAAGAATATTACAAGTAGCAAGTTCTATGAAGGAAAATAATATTGAAATACATAGAGGGAAGGAGTGCTAAATTTGAGTCAGAGAGCCCGAGTTCAAATTCTGTCTCCTTAATACTTTTGTAATATTGTAATTCCCTTCTCTCTCTCTGGGCCTTAATTTCCCCTTCCATAAAAGGATCAGGCTGGACTTGAAGACCTCTAAGGTCCATTTCAGACATAAATGCTTTCTCCATATTAATTTGTGAATCCCAAGGAGTAGAGAGAAAAAGTAGTGAAAAGAACAGTTCTTGTTTTCTGCATGCTGGCTCGCTTGATTGGATAGACAATACCCATTTATTTATATAAGCTCCTAGGAAGCTCAGATATTCACATTTCCCTCTATGATGATACCAATCTGCCCCTCAGCATTAATGATTCCTCAGATGTATTTCAACTCTTCAAAGAAAAATCCAAGTGTTATATTTGATGCTACAACTCTAGTGATGTTTATGTTATATGTCTTTTAAAAAATTATCCATTTGTGTACATAATATATGGTGATCCTTCTTTAAACAAAAGTATCCGTGAACCTAAGCTGTCTTATTCTGCAAGCATTCTGATCAAATGATAATTGGCTTCTTTGCATGTGTGGAAATAGGTGCTCATTTGATTCAACAAGAGGTTTGGGGTTTTGTTTTCCAGAGTTTGTGAGGCTGTTTATGCTGGTGGACACCCAGAGTAAAAAGTTGACTTAAATCTTTTGATCAATAAGTTTTAGGCTATAGTAGTAAATTTCTCATGAAAGAAAAATTGCCTACCTTTTAAAATTAATATAGCCTGTCCGAGTTTACATTTTAATGACTCTCCTGTATGAAAACTGCTTCTTTCATTTATATGGTATATGAAAGTCAGCAAGGCAATATGAGCACTTTGCTTTGTAAGCATCTCTTTGAAAGTTTTGATTATACAGTGTGCCAGTGTCTCTGTTCCACAGCATGCAGCGTTTCTTCCAAGTTAACTAATCTGGGTTCCTAACAAGGCAGTAAAAGAGCCCAGAGGGAGATGGGAGGAAATGTAAGGAATACTCAGGTCTAAGCGAAGGCTCGTCCTATTTTTGTGACCTCTGAGGTCTTCACATCTGGTTTTGATGTTTAAAAGGAAGTGACACAGGGATTAGGCAGTTTTGTGAAGCAGAGAAACGAAATAGTCTCCTGGCATATCCTTTGGCTAGCCTCTGCTCACAAACACTTGGGTGCTCATTTTTACCACTTTGGAAACTCCTGTTGAATCCCCATAGATTCATACCAGATTACTCCAGTTGGAATTACTGTGGATTTCATGTGTTTGAAACCTGTTATTCCCAACTTTCAGGGGATGGTCTATGATTTTGTGGGCCTGCGAGTCCCCTGAAACACGTGACAAATGGCAGATGAGGCTCAGAGTGCTCCCATGTTGGAATTCTGCCTCGACCACTTATTGGCTTTGTGAACTTCGGCAAATCACTTAGTGTCCTCATCCAAAAGAGGGTAATCATAACAGCATCTACTTTGTAGCATTGTTGTGAAAATCAAATTATAGTTAAAAATCACTTAACACAATAACTGGCCCAGAGTAAATGCTATATAACTGTTAGCTCTTAGTATTGATATTTTGTTACAAGGCCAGGGTTTCACACAGCTAAGAAATGCCCGAGGCAAGATTTGAACCCACTTCTTCTTGATTCTAAGTCCATCACCTAGCTTGTAGTTAAAACATGAGGAGCAGGTACACTTAGACAAAAAGCTAGAGAGCTATTTGAGGATAAAAATGAGCTGACTTTTTTAAGGAAGCAAAAACAATCAAAGACAAAGTGGGCACTCATTCATGTTAGTAATTAGTAGGTCCCTGTCTATATCCCCAGCCTTATTATAAATCAATTGCTCCCTATAGTACTCTCCAGGATAGTGTTCTCAAAGAGAACCATGGACCACTAATGCACACATAAGGATCCCACAGGGCTGTACCACATAGTGCTGTAGTTGTCAATGTGATGTTATCTGGGTTTCCATTTCTTTAAATTTTATAAAAATTTCCAAGGTACATTTTAATCTGGCTCCCAACACTTACTTACTCACTCACTTACTCACTTACTTACTCCCAACACTTGGGAATATTGTGGGCCATGTGTTTGACAGCTCAGCTCTCAGATGGAGATATGTTAGTCTACTTGCCATCGCTCAGAAGCAAAGTTTGATCTCCCTATCCCTGTTCTTTGTACCGGCTCTCAAACCTGTCATACAGTCCCCTCTTCCATGATTTCCTTCAGGTTTCAGCTAATGCCCCAACTTTTGCTATTGTTGCTGTGAGGCAATGAGGACTAAGTTGCTTGCCCAGGGTAATACATCTATAAGTGTTAAGTGTTTGAGGCCAAATTTGAACTCAGTTCCTTCTGACTCCAGGGCCAGTGCTCTATCCATTATGTGACCTAGCTGCCCCTTAATTTCCCATCTTCAAATTGCCTTTGTGTTTCCCTCAGCTGCTGTTGCCTTGTCTCTTCTCAGATTACCTTGAGTCTGCTTTTTATATAAGTTCATATCATCCCCACCCTGTGTTAGCTTATAGACTTATTGAGTTAATAAGGACTGTTTTATTTGGGTCCCTGTCCCCAGCTCCTCCTACTGTTCTTGGCATGTAGTTAGAGCTTAATAAATGTTTATCTATTGAGGCTTCCTCGAGAGCAGTATATTTAAAAAAATGATGTAAAAACAAAAAGCACCAATAGTGAGTCTTAGAAAATTTGAAATACTAAGTCATCTGCACTTTACAAACTTTGAAAATCATAAAAGATTGGCGCATTTTCTTGCTGATAGCTTCTTGGGTACTGAGTCTTGAATTTATGTTCTGAGAAATCGCCTCCCTTAAAGTCTCTGATAATGTACACGCTAAGATTATTCTGCCTATGCTGGATGGGACACATCAACTGTTGAGAAGTTACAAAAGGACAGGGATGAGAAGTGCACAAGATGGCCAGCCCAATGCTCTTCTTTGGTTTAACAGAGTATCCTTCTCAATGAGGTCACAGATCTGTTCCATTTGGAAAAGTCATTTTGAAGTTAGCCCAAGATGTCCATAAAGTAAATAGCCATAAGTTTTCCTGGAACTTGGGTGGCTATCTGACTCATCAGTTGATCAGCATCATCTGAAAAAAAAGTAGTACAATGCTCTTATGCTCATACCCCTGTTTGTTTGTTATAATAAGGAAGCAAATCATATTAGGAAAAGGAGATGTCAGATGTACCCAGAGAAACTGCAGCTGACTTAACCATTAATTTGGGACCTTATTAAATGTTTACCCTATGCACAATATTAGAGTTTCTACTGCCTAAACTTTATTTCTCTTTAGTTATCAAAAATATCTTATTAATGTGTTAGTTTCAGATATGATAAATTAATTCCGTTTTTCTCATCCGCATCTATTTTTTAATCATTAAACCTATATTATACCCTGAAGAAAATAGAGAAAGATTCTTTGTTGTCAATTCATAATCTCTGTATGTCCTGCTATCAGAACCTAAAGGTGACATGGCTAACTTATATTTGGCACTACAAAAATGCAAGGGGAAAAATATGTCCCTAACAATTAAAACTGTCCACAAATGGACTAGATATGAGGTTTTTGCTTTGCTGAATTCATCAAAGAATGAATGATCATAAGCCAATCCATTCATCCTTCAGTCCATCAACAAACACCCATTGGGTGCCATGTACTCTGTTATATGTAAAAGACATAAGGCCTAAGGAGAAATAGACCCAGCCATGAAAAGCTTACATTCTCTCTGTTGAGACAACTGGTATCGGTAGGAATGTATCTGAAACATATTAAGGAAGAATTCTAAGTGAGGGAAGGCACTTCTAAATAGGGGGACCAAGAAGGGCTCCATGTAGGTGATACTCGATTGCAGTCGAAGAAGACTAGGGATAGCAAGAGGCGCACAGGGAGGAGGTGTATTCCACCAATGGCATGGAGCTGGGAGAGGCCAGAAGACCACTTTGTCTGGACGGTAGAATATGTAGAAGAACGTTATGCGTAATAAAACCAGAAAAATAGGTGGGATGGCACCAAGTGATGAGTGCTAAGTAGAAGAATCTATATTTGATCTTGGAGATAATAGGGAGCCAGTAGGGTTTATGTAGTGAGGGAAAAAGGTGGCAAAATGATGTGGTCAGACGTGCACTTTGGAGTGGAGACAGACTGGAGATGGGGATTTCATTTAGAAGGATCTTGTAATCATCTGAGCAAGAGGTGTTGAGGTCCTGAGCTGCAGTGGTAAGTGTATGAGTGAGACAGGAGTGTATAGACAAGTGGTGTTGAGGAAGAAAACATTATAAGATTAGCCAATGATTAGCTACTGGTATGAAGGAAACTGAAGAAGGAAGATTAACACTAAGATTTTAAGTTGAGTGATTGAGTGATGGTGGTACCTTTAACAGAAATAAAAAAAAAAAAATCTGGGAAAAAGGGGGTGGATTTGATGGGGAAAATATCGAGTTCTCTTTCTGACATGATAACTTTGCTAGGCCTCCAGGACATCTGGTTTGAAATGTCTAATACATAGGTGGTAAGACAGGCCTAGAGCTAAAAAAAGAAACTGGGGTTGAATATATAAATCTAGGAGCCATCTGGATAGAGATCATAATTAAACCCATGGGGGTTGAGAGCGGGTTATTATGATCCAATCTGGTAATTGGATGACTTCTGAAGTCCCCTTTTTCCTTATGATTGTATAGCATTCCACAGAAAGAAAGAAAAGGATGAATGGATGGATGGATGGATGGGTGGATGGTATAAGCCTATTATATTTGGAGAGAGATATGGATATAAATATATTTAAATAGGTAGATATGTAATCTATAACAAATGAATATATGTTCATATAGATGGATAGGTAGATGTAGCACTCAGGGTACCTCCCAGCCTGCAGGATGGGTGACCCAGATACAGAATAACCCAGCTTCAAAGTACTTTGGAGTTCTCCTTGAGTCCCAGCAATGTGTCTACCAGCAATCAGGCAAAGGTCACAATTAGCAGGTCATTGGCAACTTAACCCTGTGTGCCTCAGGTTCCTCATCTGTGACATGAGCTGGACAAGGAAATGGCAAACCATTTCCGGTGTCTTTGCCAAGAAAATCTCCAAAATGGGGTCATGAAGCACTGGACAGGAATGAAAAGACTGAAATAGCAAGGCATTCGTGCTTCTCCCACTTCTAGCTCCTTTATTTGTTATCTGCCTTCTTTAGAATAGAAGTTCCTTGAGGGCAGAGATTCCTTTCTTATTTGAATTTGCATTAACAGTGTTTCCCATAGTAAGGTTTAATAAATTTTCTAATTAATTAAGTAGGGTGCTGCTGATGAACCACATGGCCTTCTTCTCAGGACCAGCAGAAGGTGAGCCATGCTGTACTTAGTTTGTGTATTTGGATTAATTCACACCAAAACCAAGTCTACTAAGATGCATTTGTGTCAAGAAAGAGAGCACTCACCAAATTATGGATGTTGTGGTATTTCAATCATTTATATTCAAAAAAGGTGAAAAAAATCAAAATTTTGATTTAAAGAAACTTAGGGATGACCTTCTTTTTTTTAGGACCATCCTCTGGGCAGTTTCCCCAAGAGAGACAGTGGTGTTTCATGCCAAGGCCTCGTTTGATTTTTCTAAGTGTAGCTGCGTTGCTAGTCCTTTCAGAGCCCTGTAGTGCAAAATTTAAATCTCTCCCAAGGAACTTAATCTTTGAAGATAAGCAGATTTACAAAAGACAGAATGATTTCTAGTGGAGCTGACTGCTCTTGGAATGGTGACCAGGATCACACCAAGAGTTTTTTTTTCCCCCCTTTCTTTTAAATAAAGAATGTCAGTGATTATTTGAAAGAAACTAATGACTTTGAAAGTGCTGTGTCTTTGCTCATGAGTAAATCCATAACCCTCTATTGCAACAGACCTTTTCCCCAAGGAAGCTATCCTTAATTTGGCAAATGAATATTTGCCAACATATGGACAAGAATGGTGAAAGAGAGCTAAAGCATGCCCTCTTGCAGGAAGCTTTTCCTGACTCCATAGTTTCTGGTGCCTGCCCACCCCGTGGGACCTGACCTTTGCTTTTTCCATATTGTGTATTTACTTATCGATGCCTTTGGCTCTGAACAGTAATATTGAAAATTATGGATGAAGACTCAGGGACAAAGTTAAAATGCCTCCTTTCTCACCCCCAGTGCCCTGGTGGGAACAGCCTCAAAGCTGGTATAGGCTTTGCAGACAAGCCTAAAGGAGTCTGGGTTGTACATAAGGTTTTCAGACCCAGGGTCTCCCATAGAACCAGTAGCCAAGAGGATTCTCTAAGATTATCCTACAAGTCCTGTTCTAACTAAACTCTAGGTCACAGAGCACGGAAATTCTAAGGATAACAAAGGTAGAATTTTCACTATGTTACATAAGTGGACTTGCAGGAGCATTCTAACTTGAACTTCTTATCACATACCCGCACTGTATAGCAAGGAGCCATACCTGGGCTGTTGGGACCATAGATCTCTCTGGCTATTCTCCAGTCCCTATTGCAGTGCTTGGTATAGAGTAGGCAACATAGTGAGTGCATCGCTGAAAGAATAACTATTGTTAGACTTCAATTTGAAACTTCTAATATCATCAGTGCAAGGAACTCCCAGTAGAAGGATTCTTTTTCCCATTGCAGACTGGCAACTGCTCTTCATTTTATAATTTCAGAGAATTGTTTGGATTGTTGAGTGCCTACGGTCCCACACTATGGGTGAGATGTGACTCTTAAATCCATAACAGCTCTATATCTGCTATACCTCGTTACCTCTCATTATAATTAGTTTTAACAATAAACAATATTCTTCTATTGCTTTGAGATTTGGAATGCTCCAGTCTCCAAAGGATTGAAATTAAGAAAGTTCCAGAAGGCAGTGGAGAGGTACATTGTACATTTGAACAGGTTAAAATACGTTATAAATGAGATGTTAACACCATAGAAATATCATCTCCACTATCGCCTAAGAAATATATGAATAAAAATAGTTCGTGCTAGTCATTGGGATATTATTACTCTTGCTTGTATTATATTTATATATAATAAATATATAATATTTATATATAATAAATATATAATATTTATATATAATAAATATTAATACTATTACTTGTCAAGTAAGATGAAAGATGTCCTCCAGCATATTGGGAGGAATCCCCTTTGATAGACCTATCAGAGGACATGGACAAGAGTCAGACGGGCTGGCCAGTCCTGGATGGATTCTCTCAGGCCAGAGGGGGTACCCACACTGATGAGGTCACATATCCATTGGTGGCATTTTGCCAAGCTAACCCCATTAGTACCTAGAAACAGAGTTCATTAGTAAAGCAAATGATTCCTTCTTAGCAGTGTTTTAATCCATCTTATGCCCGCCTACAATTTAAAAATATAGATGGAGGGCAATGATAAATATATCATTAAACATTTAACTTTAGACTCTCCTGCTATTGGAAAGTGACTGCCAAAGAAAGAAAAGATTGTTGTCTTCCTTATATAAAATCAAGAGTCCGTAAGTCCTGCTGTGCTCTGCCCTGTTTATGTCTCTTCCAGAGCATTGTTGTGTCAGATTCCACATCTTAGGAAGAGAATTATTGAGTAAGAGTGCATGTCTGGAGGGAGTCAGCGTGGTGGGAGGGCTTTTGAGCCCATGCTGCATGACAATTGGTTGAAACAAGTGGAATGTTTAGCCTGGGAAACAGAATGTGTGAGGAGGACACAATAGTCCTCTTCAAGTATGGGGGGAAAAGGGTTAAAGAAAGAAGGCTAAAGGGGGAGGGGAAGGTTTGTTTTGTTTTAGGGTTAGTGGCCCCAAAGGCAGAAATAGGATCCGTGAGAGGAACATTGAGGCTTGAAGCTTTGCCAGAGTACATTTTGCTGCTGCAAGAGGCTGTGGGTTTCCCCTCAGCAGAGATCCTTAAAAAAAAAAAAAAAAAAAAAAAAAAAAAAGAGGAAAAATCCCAGTTTCCTGCCTGTCAGGTATATTGGAGAGGGATTTCACTGGTTAGATTAGATGGTACTGAAATCCTTCTCAATTATAAAATTCTGTGATTCTGTGATTTGCCTTATCTTCCACTCAGTGCACTCATTCCTAGGGGTTCTTAGAACATTAATTTGCAAATATTATTTTTGATATTTGTTATTTTTGCACTTAAATAGCAAATAACAACACTAGTGTCCCCTTTCTCATTGTTCAGTCTTATCACTAACCATCCTCCTCCTGAAAAGGATACCTCAATGATTGACAAAGGGGCTTTGTCCCTTAGGATTTGAGGGAGCAGTTGGAAATAATGTCTTGCCCCTAAAGCTGCCCAACACAATTGAATTCCAAAGTAGCCACGCCAGTTATCTTGCCATCTGCCTGTATATTTGTTATTGTTGTTGCTTAAGTTCCATGTGCTGAGTTTCTTAGCCCCAAAGAGATGACATTGGCACTTCATAGTTCTATTCAGTGCGGGATATTTTGAATGGTATCATAAAGTCATCTTCCAACATAATTCTTACGGTACATTTGGGAAGGGGAGACTTAAAGCAGGGCTGATTACCTTTGATTATTTGGAAAATGTTAATTCTCCATTTAGAGGACTTTAATCTCATAGCAGACAGATGAGGTAAGAATGCAAACTTATAAAAACCAGGAAAAATAGGGGGTTGCAAAAGGTCCTCACAAAGATCTGAATTCATCTGGCCACAACAAGGCGACATGTCTATTTTTCTAGAGAAATTAGTGAAGTACAGGAGTCTTTGTGCCAATAAAAGTGATACGCTGAACCTCCCCCACATGCTAAATAACAGGCTCCCCAAATGGTTGTATAATCCCAAAAGATAGACTGAGATTGGAAATCTTCTGAACTGTGTCATATCCCACTGGAGTTCCTGACTGCCAAGACTGTTAAAAGACTGTGCCCGATAGGCTCCTAGAATATTAGTGCTAGGCTATACTTGAAATCCAGGTCAACACCCCTCATTTTATAAGTTTACGAGCTAAAAGAGAGGTCCAGAGAGCTAAAGAGATTTGTCCATGACCCCATCTAACTTGAATTACTTCAGAGAAGACAGACCATTCTAGAGCGCAGTTTGGAACCATTGTCAAAGAGCTGTCAAACTATGCACACTGATTGAGTGCTACTGCTATGTCTGTATCCAAAGAGAGCATAAAGAAGGGAAAGGGACCTGTATGTGCAAGAATGTTTGTGGCAGCCCTTTTTGTAGTGGCAAGGAACTGGAAACTGAGTGGATGCCCATCAGTGGGAGAATGGCTGAATAAATTATGGTATGTGAATGTTATGGAATATTATTGTTCTGTAAGAAATGATCTGGATGATTTCAGAGAAGCCTAGAGAGACTTACATGAACTGATGCTGAGTGAAGTGAGCAGAACTAGGAGATCATTATACACAGAAACAGCAAGAATATGTGATCATCAGCTACAATTGACTTAGCACTCCTAAGCAATGCAATAATCCAAGATAGTTCCAATAGACTTGGGATAGAAAATGCCATCTGCATCCAGAGGGAGAACTATGGAGACTATTGAATTTTTTTCAAAAGAAGCCTAGTAGAAAGCTAGGAAGGGAGAAAAAAAACCTGGAAGTGAAAATCTTACAAAAATGAATGTTGAAAACTACCTTTACATGTAATTAGAAAAATAAAATCTTGTTGAGGAAAATAAAAAAAAAAAAAAACAAGAAGCAGAAGATGACAGAGATTACCTTAGATAGGAATTGTCATTTGAGAAGGAATAAGTAATTCTGAATAGATTACATTGAGTTTCTTGGAATTAAATGAAAGCCCTCTATGCCAGTGAGATTCCCCCTCCCCCTTCAATAGGCTGATAACTATAGAAGAGGAATGCTGATGATAGGGAGACTGACCTTGGCTTACTAGGCTAGCAGACTGGCCCATCTGTGCTCAAGGTTGAATTATGCAGTACAGGAAGTAACCATGGGAGAAAAAAAAAATTACTTTGCAAGAGTGGCAAGGTGTATTGCAAGGATGTTCAGGATTAGTTGTCAGCCTTATCAGAAACACTGTGGAAACTGAAGCAAGAGCCCCAAGAACTAGGCATTTGGCCTGGCTCAGCCCTTTATTGGGGGAGGCTTTATCCTTCTCAGTGGGGAGGCAGAAAACAGGTTCTCCAGCAAGTTTTTCTCACTAAGGCCCAAGTTCCCATGAGGAAGCACAATAGAAAAATACCACTGAACCCCAGGACTCTGGCTGGGAATTTTACGGTCTTTTTAGGGCCTTTCACAAAGACTTTGTGGCTCAGAGAGCTGGTCTTGTGATCCGGAAGACCCAGATTAACATCCCCTCCCCGGACCACACAGGCTCTGTGATGCTCACCAAGAACTTTCATCTCCTATAGCTCTAAGCCCCTGTCAATAACTTGCCCAGAAAGTGCTGACGTGGCACTGATGGAAGAAGTTTTTCTCCCTGGAAATTCCATGTGAAACCACATCTTCTCTGTCTCCCTCCATGGCGATCTTTTTCTTCCTGGTTGGCTTTGTGCAGGTTATTTTTGATAGAGGTTTATTTGATCTTCCTCCCCTCCATGCCCTGTGAGATACCATTTATTCCCAAGCATTTCCTTTCTCCAGAAGTCCTTTGTGCCCCCTTCCCCACCTGGGCCTTTTAGACTTCTTCACTTTCTTAAAGGTTCACTTCCATTTTTCTCATTATGTTCCCAGCATCTACTTACTCATAGTGCCCTGCCTTACACTTGCTAGGAATCAAAGAAATGAATAAGAAATCAAATAAATTGAATGAAGTTGAAACAAGAGCTTTTTAAGCTTTGCATTTAATTTTATTTAATATTTTCCCCCAGTTATATTTCAAACAATTTTTACAGTTGTTTTTAAGATTTTTGAGTAGTAGGTTCTTTCTCTTCTCCCCACCCACAATTAAGAAACCACATGTAAAGTTATGCAAAACATTTCCATAAAAGTCAAGTTGTGAAAGAAAACACATCTCCTACACTAATGAAAATAAAAACGCTCAAGAAAAAATAAATGAGAGAGAGGGAGGGAGGGAGGAAAGGAGCGAGCGCTTTAATCTCTTTCAGACAAAATCAGTTCTTTCTCTGAGAATGGATAGGATTTTTCATCATAAGTCTTTCGGAGTATCAGAGTAGTCATGAATCACTGTATTACTGAAAATAGCTGGTCATTCCAGAACATTGCCCTTACTTTGTATACATAGTACGTTTCACTTTGTTCATGGTAGACTTTTTTTCCAGGCCTTTTTTTTTTTTTTCTGAGAACATCCTGTGTAGCAGATTTCTTGGAAAAAGAAACTTAAGGTGCTTATCTACCCTGGGTACTCCAGAGTTGGTCCAGTAGGAACTGCAATAGTATTCCACTGTTGACCTCCATATTTGGGAGTATAACCATTAGGATAAGGACAGTGGCCAAGGAAGACTCCGTAACTGTTTTGCTCAGGTAGTCCTGCAAACTAATAATCTTCAGAGGACAAAGTCATCTATATAACACAGATTTTTAAAATTGTTAAGGATCACTCTAGTCATCTAGTCAGATTATCTTAGGCAGTGGTGTGGAAAATCAGGGCTGAATTTCAGTCTCATATACTTACTATCTGTGTGACCCTTCTCTGGTCCTTAGTTTCCTCATCTCTAGAATGGGGTTAACAGTGGTTAACATTTACTTCTGAGGGTTATTGTGAGAATAAAATTAGTCAATATATTTATAAAATGTTTTGAAAACCTTACTTATGCTTTGTGTGAAAACCTCCATAAAGAAGGATAGGGAAAGCCTTTCTGAGACAGGTAAAAAAAAATTTTTTTTTTAATCTATGTAATAATGTTCATCCCTTTACTCTTCCTTGGCCCTTCTTTGGCCTACTAGAACACGTCTAATCCCGCTTCATATTTTTGAAGCAAGTTGTCATTTCCGCTCCAGGTGAAACATCACCAGTTCCTTTATCCAATCCTGAGAAGTCACCAGTTTCAGGACCTTGGCTGTCCTGGTCACCCTTCTATGGTTCATCTGTGTCTTATTGGTATTCTTAAAGGGTAGTGCCCTGAAGTAAGCCCAGTGCCTCAAAGAACCATGGCTCTGCCACATCCTTATTTTTGAAGCTGAGGCTGCCTAAGGCAGCCCAAGATCACATTAGTGATTGTACTGGGATTTAAACTCCAAGATTTTTCCAAGGGGAACTGCTTTCTAACTGCCCATCTCCCCTGCCCCATTTTATTCTTTGAAAATTCATTCTCCTTTTTGAATTACTGAATTTCATCTTATTAGATTTGAGCCGGTGCTCTATCCAGGTGGGATCTTTTTTTGTGTTCTGTCTGTCATTCAGTGTGTTAGCTAGGTCTCTCCCCTGTGTCACGTAGTCTTGTCTGCTCCAAAATCTGTCCTCCAGCTCTCCATGACTCCATGAATGTGACCCTAGCTTCCCACACAACAGCCAGAAACATGACTGTTAAGACTCTGTGCAAGGCTCTGGGATTATGAAGACAAACCAAAACGGTCCCTGTCCTCGGTAAGTTTCCCTTTCACTAGAATGTTATAAACCAGGTTTGACCAGTTGATCTGGTACTTAATGTTGGAGGTCTGAATGAAAGGAGACCCTTGTGAAATATCTGAAAGTTAACAGAAGGGCTTTTACTTGGCTATAATCAAGCCAGGATCTTCAGCAAGAACACAGCATGAATTCAGCTGAATGCTGCTACTCTGTGCTAGTGTTCATCTTAGTGATCTCCTGGTCAGAAGCCTGGGAAAGGATCAAGTCTTTTCAATTCTCTAGTAAGTTACTCTGATGTTCTGTCTTGTCCCCAAACTTCCTCTATCTGTGCTTTCTTATACGATGACCTCACCAGTTCCCATAGATTGACTACTTATCTCTTTGGGAATGACTCACAAATCTGTGCATCCATTCCCAACTTCAGTTCCATGTGGCCTAGGATATTTCAAACTGATTTTCCTGGACATGTCACAAATTGTGTGTCTCCAAAACTGAATTCATTATCTTTCAAATTCTCACCTCTTCTGAATTTCCCGATTTCTGTTCCAGGCACGAAGATCCTTCCAGTCTTCCGGGTTCATAATCCCAACATTATCCTTAAGTTCTCCTTTATGATATATATCCAGTAAGTTGTCATATATCAATTATATATATATATATATATATATACACATACATACACACATATGTATTTATCCATATGATATATAGCCAAAAAGAATGTCTGGCCATTCTTACTTCCATAATGTTACCTATCTGCTCCGTTGTCTTGGCTGGCCACTACCACCTTAGTTCCACTTGATATCACTTCTCATGTGGATTATTGTAACTGCACTCCCCCCACAACCTGCCCTGCCCAATGATCTCTGTGACTCAAATGTGGCCCACTACAGTCCACCCTAAACAGTACTACAAAAAGATTTTTTTCTTAAATACAGATCTGCTCATGTGACTTTCCTACTCAATCAATTCCAGTGGCTGTCTCTTGCCTCTAGGATCATATAAAAGTTCTTATTTAGCTTTAGAGACCTTTCTAACCTTTCCTTATACATCTTTCAGTAGTCATTACCCACCCCTCCACAGAATCCAGTGAACTGACTTCTCTGTTCCTCACTGATGGGACTCTTTCTCCCATTCCCATGCCTTTTGATTAACTATCCTTCATGCTGACCGTGCGCCTTGACAACACCGAATCTCTTTCTTCAAGACACATCCACGTACCATCTTCCACCTGAATTATTTCTCAACTCACCCACCTGTGTCCCAAAAGACTTGTATGAAACTACTTTGCATATATTCTTTATTCCCTTTATAGTTTTTTGTTTGTCAGTCAAAAACAATTTATTAAATGCTAGATTCCTTGCACAGCAGTAAATGCTGGAAATATAGAGAAAGGGAAAATCCTTCTAATTCCTGTCCCCAAGGAACTTATTTCTAATAAGGGAGATGTCATTTGAACTGCTATGTTAGTAAGATATAACTCAAACTAATGGGAGATAAAGGTAGACAAAAGGTCCCCAAGCCATAAGGGAAATGGCAAAGGCTTCTTGCAGAAGATGAAGAAACTCAGGAGGTTCAGGAAGAGGGAGCATCCCAGACATAGCAGATGGCCTGGGAAAAGAGAGCATAGAGCTGGCTGACAGAGTACCATATAGTGTGAGAAGAAGAACAGAAAGGTCAATGTCTCTGAACTGTAAAGTATGTGAAGGGGAGGCAGGGTAAAGAGTCTAAAAAAGGTGAGAGTGGGCTGCATTAAGATGAGCTTTAAAGGCCAAGTAGAGCGTTTGATATTTGATCCTATAGGCAATAGGGAGCCAGCAGAAATCATGGAATGGGATGAGAATGATGATGACATGGTGACAAAATCAATTTAGCAATTAAATGGAAGATGGACTGAAGTGGGGAGATAGTGGAGGCAGGAAGACCACCCCGAAGGCTCCTGCAAGGGGGCAGCTATGTGGCAATGATAGACTGTATCGGCATGGGAGCAAGGGAAAAACACAGGATTGGGCACATCTAACAGATACTTTGAAGGTAGAAATAACAAGATTTGGCAACAAATTGGTTTGTATATTTATTCTCTTGGTAATTATTCTGGTACAAAAATATGTACAGAGAATATATATTTGGCATCTTCCCCTTTCGAATGTAAACTGTTTGTGGGTAGATATTTTCATTCATTACCCTTCTGTCTTCAGCACCTTTGACAGTACTTAAAGGCACATAGTAAGTACTTGATAGATGCTTGGAGATAAAACTGCCTGAGTTAATTAAGTCTCAAGGGCAGTTCCAATAATTTCTAAGTAAAAATTACACTAGCATAAATTTAGGGCCTTGATAATCACTAGCCCAGTTTACATGACAAGGCCTTGGGGTTGGGAGACGAAGGAGAATGGGAATAATACGTATTCAGATAAGCAAATACGCACCCACATATATACCCCCATGTCTGTACATAATATAACTATGTAACTATGAAGACATATATACACACACACAAAATGCAAATGTCTTTTCTTGGAGTTCTATAAGGTAAGGTGATAAGGAAAGGCCTCAAGCAGGTGGTGAGTGGCCTTTGAGCTGCTCATTGACAGGAGCTAGAGGTCCCAAGAGGAAATGAGGGGGGTTAGACCCACGTAGACAGCAGTGACAAAAGATATGTCCATGGAGCCCAAGCTCTGGTAGGCACCACTGAACAGCAAAGGCTCCAAGTGTAGGCTACCTGGTGGATAGTCAAGTCAGCTAATAACTAGTAAGGGCTAATTTGGAGAGGTTTAACTTGCTTCTCCCTTGGGTATTGAACTTTGGGCCACAATAACTGTCAAAGGCCATCTATAAGTTATTGAGGAATCATAAGAGTACCCACATTGCCTCATTCACAGATTCTCAAAGTGTTAATGAAGAAAAAGGATGAGGAAAGAGAGAAGCAGCAGTGATATATTTTTATTTATTTTTTTCCATTGGTTCATTGACTCAGTGTGTGTGTGGCATCAGGTCAGGAGGAAAGATGTCCTCTCTGTGTAGACCCTGATATGCTAGTGTGGATGGCTAGATGATGTATGCAATATTGTAGCCAAGAAGGCCACATTTGGACTCTGAATATTTATTTACCTTTTCCACATAACTCTTGGGGATGGATTGAGGTTTTAATTTTTTAGAAGGCAGCTCAGAACAGACTGACTAACACCAATGGAGTATGGGTGGGAGAACCAGAAACTTAGATTTGACTTGATTCATTGTAGTACCATTGTAATTTCCAACCTTGGAACCTCCTGCTATAGTATTTCTTTTTTTTTTTTATTTTAGAGATCCTTCCAAGGATTCTTATTTAATCAACAATTGACAAACATCTATTAAGAACCTACTATATATCAAGCTCTGTTAGCAAATAGGGATAACAAGACAATAATGACATGAGTCTGCCTTCCAAGAGCTTTCATTCTATCAGAGAAATGTGTATGCAAAATATATGCATAATAAATTCAAAGTAATTTTTTATTTTTTTTAATTAATTTTATAATTATATCATTTTTGACAGTACATATCCATAGGTAATTTTTTTACAACATTATCCCTTGTACTCCCTTCTGTTCCGAATTTTCCCCTCCTTCCTTCCACCCCCTCCCCTAGATGGCAGGCAGTCCCATACATATTAAATATCTTATAGTATATCCTAGATACAATACATATGTGCAGAACTGAATTTTTTGTTGTTGTTGTTGTAAAGGAAGACTTGTATTCGGAAGGTAAAAATAACCTGGGAAGAAAAACAAAAAATGCCAACAGTTTATACTCATTTCCCAGTGTTCCTTCTCTGTGTGTAGCTGATTCTGTCCATCATTGATCAATTGGAATTGGATTAGCTCTTCTCTATGTTGAAGATATCCACTTCCATCAGAATCCATCCTCATATAGTATTGCTGTTGAAGTGCATAATGATCTCCTAGTTCTGCTCATTTCACTCAGCATACAGTATTTCTCATTGGTGTGGATGGGAGTCATTTTGTTACCTGATTTAAATTTTTCATTTTTTTTGAGGGGACTCATTACCTTATTAGTGAAAAAAAAAGTAGAGAAGGTCACAAGACTTGCCATCTTTTGAGGCTTTACTCCAATCTAATGGGATTCATCCAGGTGGAAAATCTTCACAAAGTTTGCACGTCCCCTTCCTGTATCAAAGTTGTAGTCTCTTCTGTTGCTCCTATCTCCCATTCTTTAGCATCCTTTAAAATTTACAAAGCATTTCCTCTTTGATCATATAACACCTGGTATAGTTTGTCTTTTGGCTGCCTTGCCTGCCCGAGTAGATTATGTGTTCCCCAAGGTAAAGATCGTTTCTCACATACCTCCTCATATTCCCTGGGTTCAGTTTATTTCAACAAGCAGTCTTTGGCTTCTAATGATGTAGAAACTCTCTGTTAGATACATGTGATTCAGAAACAGAAATGAAACAGTGCCTGCCTTCAGAGAACATACTTTTTATTAATGCTGGTGGACTTCAGGTTCAGTGCCTCCCTAACTTCATGATTGTGGGTAATCTCAAGAATAATACAAATCATCACCCCTTCATGGTCTTGCAGATTGCATCATTCTTGTTCACCCACAGCTCGGAAGACTTTTCCAGATCTCTTAAGGTTATTATACCAGTTTATTAGAACACATGGAAAGTCATTCTGTTCTCACAGACTTTCATGACATGACTGGCCCACATGCTTTACCTTATACTCCTTATGGAGTACAGTTGATTCAAATTACAGGGTCTTAGATTTTGAGCTATAGGGAGTTAAGTACACCAAGCCACTGTTTTTACAGATGAGGAGTCCCAAAAAGGTTAAGTGGCTTGCCAAGGTCCTGGGTAATTAGTGATAGAGCTGATTTTACAGCTCCCATTGTAGCACTCATGTGACACCACACAGCCTGGCCAGTGCATCACTGCTAATACTCTGTGTAATGAATATTCATGAAGTGCCTGCCATGTGTAAGGCACTGTGCTAAGCTCTGGGAACAGAAAAAAAGAGAAAAAAAAAAGACAATCCCTGCCCTTAAGGACCTTACAGCCTAATGGGGGAGGGAGAAAAAACTGAAAATGGAGTGGAGTGGAGAGGGTGAGGCAGAGGGTACCCGCACACAAGAGCTTCATGAAGATGATGGTGGGGTCAAAACCACAGCAGCTGGCGGCAACAAGAGACTTGTTGGGGATTTTGAGCCATACAAAAAGGAAGGCCATAAAATAGAATAAGCCTACCTTCCGACCCACTAATCATAGAGGAAGAAGGAACTAAGGATGCTGATGCCATGTGAGTAGCAAAGCTGAAGCCATCTCACTGATGATCAGTTTCCTGCTGATGAGCTTTTCCTGGGAAGGGCACAATGAAAAAGATGATGATGGAGTCAAACCAAATAGCCTGTTTGCTATGGCCTCTTTATGAACCGCCCCACCCCCCCAGACTTCTCCACTGCCTTTCGAGCTACTGGACATTTTGATTCTTTGGATATTCTCTTTGTTCTTGAGCACTGTTCCCACCTCCTTGTGGATTGTGACAGAGCATCAGTGCCTCGGTTCTGGTGTTTATGTTGAAGAAAACATCCATCTGCTGGGAAGTTGATAGAGTTCCGTCAATAGCATGACCATTCCGAAAAGGACATCAACTCCTAGAGAAGCTCAACCCCTTTGATTTTACAAATCCAGAATCTCCACCAAAAAGGCCTAGTGATTTTACAAGATAACACAGATTGGAAGGGCAGCCATAGAACTTGAAGCCAAGGCCTCTGACTCTGAGGAAGGGACTGTTCAGCTGTCTCCAGTCTGCTACTGGTTTTGATCTTCTTGGCTCCATTCTAGTTTGCCCATTCAATTTAAAGTAAGGACTATTGTAAATAGCTCCCCAGAAAACAAAAATAATAGTGAGAATAATAAGAGTTAACATTTCTATAGTGCTTCCTGTGGGCCAGGCCCTGGACTGAGCACCTTACAATTATTAGCTCATTTTTTCCTCACTGTAACTGTGGTTTTGTTTTTTGATTTTTTTTTTTATCATCCCCACTTTACAAATGAGGAAACTGAGGTGAAATGTATCTCTTTGGGTCACACACCTAGTGAGTAACTTGAATTCTTCTTATTCCAGCACAGTGCTCTCCTCACCATGCCACCTGACCACCTCAGATATCTGGGATTTCATTGCTAAAAGCAACTCCTCATGCCAAACTTGAAGTCCTTGACTAGTGTCTAGAACCTGAGCAAGGGAACACTAACAGGAATGATAGGAGTTAACTTTTTATTGCTTTGCTACTGTGTTACAGAGTTTTTCTCATTTGATCTTCCTTCACAAACTTGTGGTGTAAGTACTATTATCATTCTCACTTTGCAAAGAAGGAAACCAAGGCTGGGAGGAGTTCACAGAATCTCCCCATGTCACTACAGTTATCCCATCCATATTGTGGGGGTTCAAGGCGCAGCACCCTCAGGATCTGAAACATCCACATAACATTTTGGACACTTCCATCGTGCCTAAAGCGAAGCCTGAATCACTACAGCATTAAAACATAAAACATATGGCTATCATATAATGATACATAGATATGATGTATCTTTGAGTTTCTAAACTTGTTCTATGTCATCTCTGGCTTCTGCAAAGCTCCCAAACAATTCCTGTTTAATTTCTTCTGCCAGTTGGAAAAGTCCTGATGTGAACAGATGAGATGTGGAAGGGATGACTGCCCTGAATTATTGCAGCTGTGTAGACTTTACCTTAGTCTCATTCCCATCTTGGGGAACTTTCAAGTTGAGGTGCTTTTCTTATGACATCACCACAGAAGCAGAAAGTGCTGTCATATTTTTATACATGAGGAAACTGAGTGAGGATAGAGTTTCTTGACTCAGCCAGGTTCACACAATCAGATTATTTCAGAGGCAGAACGTAAAGAGTAGTCTGCAGACTTTCTGATCCGCCATCTATCTACTAAGCCTTGTCCATCTTAAGCCATATCTTCTATAATGACAGACTTCTATTTGCCAGGTTGGCAATCTTAGGATTAGAAAGGTATCTCAGTAATGATCTAGCCTAACCATCACAAGAAAAAAGACTCCTACAACTCATCCAACAACTTAAGTGGCCAAATTTTGCTTAAAAACGCCCTCCCCACCCAATGAAGGGAAATCCCTGATTTTCTGGTGTTACACAGCTCTCCTTGGTTGCTTGCTTTCTTGACCTCAAACCTGTATCTGTCTTTTTTCCATTCTCCCTTCCACCCAGTGGCTCTACTTTGGCCCTTTGGGCCCAAGGAGGTCACAAGTAATTGACCACCCAGAGCCTTTTAAGTACTTAGAGTCATCTAGACAGGTTACCCCTCTACTTTCTCTTTTCTGCTTTTACTCATCATGGTGCTTCAATTCCCTTTTTTTCCTCTTTGTTCACCTTTTGAGGTTCTTCAGATTACTGATATCCTTTCTAAAATGTGACACCCCAAATTGAACATGATACTTTGCATGTTATCTGACTAGGTCATAGTAAAGTAAGTCACTCACCTCTTTATTCCTGCATGCTATTTCTCTCTTTAGGTAGCGCAAAAGTATATTAGCTTCTTTGACCAAGCTATTCCAGTTGAATCTTAATGAGTCTGTAGTCTATTACAATCCCCTGCTCCTCTTATAAACAAACCAAACGGCTATCTATCTAATCATGCTTCCTCCATCTTTTGTCAGTAAAGTCAAAATTTGAACCTTAGGATAAAACTTGCGTCTTCTTGCTATTCATTTCCATTTGTTTGGATTAAGGCCAATGTCCTAAATGGTCAGTCCATTAGAGAAATTAACTCAACTATTCACTGGAAGATCACATACTGAAGCTGAAGCTTTAAATACTTTGGCCACATAATGAGAAGATGGGAAAAGACCCTGATGTTTGGAAAGATTGAAGGCAAAAGGAAAAGGGCTTGGTAGAGGAAGAGATGAATGGATAGTGTCATGGAAATAATGAATGTGAACTTGGTCAGACTTTAAGATATAATGAAATAGAGAAGGACCTGGCATGCAGTGGTCTGCAGGGTCATGAAGAGTCAGATATGACTGAACAACACAGTGTCAATGGTCAAGGTCTTTTGGGATCCTAATTCTCTTCATTCAGTGACCGACTTGCAGCCTGGTTTCCAGTACCTTCACCATCAAGGATGGTGATTTGCATCTGTATGATTTGCAGCTTGTGCCATTCATAACTCAGTATCTTTTTCTAGATGTGTTCTGAACCCTGCATAAAGCTTTAGACCAGAGGGACTGACACCCCCTTATTTTCAGAAGCCATAAACTTTGCTTAAAGCCATCCTTTCCATTACCATGGAATTCCTCTTATTATTATGCTGATTCCGATCAAGCTTGCTGTCCACTAAAATCAACAGCTTTTTGTCATGGGAACTCTTGTCCGGCCATCCTGCCTTTCCCATGTGTTTTCCTCTAGCTGGAACAGATTTTTTTTTTCCCCTTCATTTATGAGGCTCTGACACAGAATGCTATAATATTAATGTACCTCTCCTTTTATTTTTCTTTTGTGCTAATGTAGCACAGCTATCCAAATGACTAGGGAATCATTGCTAGGCTACCAAGACCCAGTGGGAGGGGGAGAAGGAACATTCACATGTGGTCAGAAATATGTCTTTGCTCTGGAAGGTGGGGAGGGCATTTTCAGGCACCCGCATTCATCTTAAACATCCTCTCTTCACAGCATAAGTCCAATAAATCTGGAGGCTTGTGTGTGTTCTGAATAAATATTGTCATGTTAACTCCAGAGCAGACTTTGAAAAGATATTTTTTTCTTTTTTCCCCCTTTTTACTCTGATTTATTTATAAAGATGAGATTTGGAGTTTTCTTGAAGCATGCTAAGAATGAGCAGACTTGCCATTAAATACCAGACCCTAATTTATTTATGCCAATGAGTAATGGGCTGTCTTTGTCTTTAAAGCACATGAAAGAAAATGTTGACTTTTTGTTGCTTTTCTATCAGTATATTTTCCAATGAAGAGCCAAGAAAACTCCAAAAAATTGATGAAACAGAACCTCCTAATAGAGGAATTGGGGTTGATAATCCAAGCCATTTGTTACTTGGGCTATTTGCCATTTATCAGCAGAAAAGAAGAATTCATGTTTTTAACTTGGTTAATTTGGGAACAGCACTGTCCTTTAGGTAAAACCTGAGCTTAGTGCCTCTCCATTTTTCTGTATTGACATTGTTGGAGTTACTGTGGAGGCTGGGTGCTTCTTCCCTCTCCATTACTTCCTAGAAGCCTCCCCTGCAGAACAGAAGCTACTGGAGCACCACGACAGCTTTGGTTTAGTCTTTGTTGCCCTGCAGTATTCTAAACATAGAACTAGTAAAATTCTGGTATTACAAGTATATAATTTTCCATTTCACCTCTGCCTTTCATTCAAAAAAAAAATGGATCTGTCCCCACCAAACACTTTTCTTTCTTCAGTGCGATTTCATCCTTAATTAAAGGAAGAATGGTCTAAATCAGTGGTCCTCAAACTTTTTAAATGGGGGCCAGTTCACTGTCCCTCAGACTGTTGGAGGGCCGGACTATAGTAAAAACAAAAGCTCACACTCTGTCTCCGCCCCTCAGCCCATTTGCCTTAACCTGGCAGGCTGCATCTGGCCTGCAGGCCGTAAAAAAAAAAAAAAAAAAAAAAAAAAAAAAAGAATGTGTTGATCACCACTTCAGACTCTAGGCCGGCATTTGTGAGCAGTTTTACTTGACCCAGATGGGGCCAGCCATGAGCACCACACTAATGTAGACACCATGCTAACTTTGGGTTCCAGGTCCAGCACTGAGATGCTGGAGGGCCTCACAGAACTTCTTTTCTCTCAGTGGACCTCAGTTTCTTCCTCTGTTCATTTATGTCTTTGGATACTCTCACCCATGTGGAAATTCCCTCCCAGTCCTAACAGTTCAAATTCCTTCCTGAACGTCCAATAAGGAACTTAACAAGGAAGAAAATGTCATGCTGAGATGTGGGTCCCTGCGGCAGGCTCAGAAGAGGAAATGTTTGCCTGGTTGTCTACAAATTCTCTGCCAGGAATTATTTTATCTGTTGTGGTGAGTACAAAGTCTGCATAAATGCTCAGGCCTAGGCATATTAGGCAGCCAGCCAAACCTTTGATGGGTTTGCATTGTAAGAACTTTTTGCAAAAGAGATGGATGTGTCCCGGGGATAATGATCTCCCTCCCATCTCTGTCTCTGTGTGTCTCTGTCTCTCTATTTGTCAGTTCTATACAGCCTCCAAAATTATTGAAATCCAATAATCTCACAGCAGAGTGATGTGCATGTAGGTAAAGCTTACATGGTTATTTTTTTTTACAACCAAGTTGGTACATTTAATCCCTTGAATATGAGACTTCAGAGATAAGGACTGTGCCCTATGTCAGGCCATAGAGTCAGGAAGAAAGACTTGAGGTCAGATACACACATACTGACTGTGTGACTCTAGGAAAGTCCCAGAACCTCTGTCTCAATTTCCTCATCTTCCAAATGGGCATAATAGCACTTACCTCACCGCATTGTCATGAGGATCAAATGAGATCATAGTAGGCTTGTAGCACATAGTAGGCTCTTCAGAAAACACTCATTCCTGTTCTCTCCTTCCCTCTTTTATATCCTCTGAATAATAATAATAAATATCAATAATGAATAATAATAATGAAATCAATAGTGCTATATCTCTTGGAAAGAGTGTGACAATCTCCTACCATGAGACTCTCCTCACAGGCCCTGTGACCCATAATTCCAAAGCCACAACTCCCAGCTACATGTTGTTTCCCCTTTCCATGATGTAGGCTTCCTGAGGTCATAGACCATCATTTTTTTTGTATCACCACATCTGGGCACAGTGCCTGGCACTAAATGCTTGTTCATTGATTTCATGTTCATCCTACCTGCTTCCATAAAGTATGTATGTCATCTAAAAGAAGAAATTCTAGGTAAAAGTGGGTATGAGAAGAGGAAGGTGGGTCCCCAGCTAACACGGACTCTCCATGGAGAGCTGTGGAAAGGAGAGATTCAGGGAGTACCTCATGCTTTTAAGAAGATATAATAGAATAGTTAAGACAATGACAAGACAATGAGCCCCAGAGAGGGAACGTTTTTAGCTGAAGAGCACAGAGCAGGTTAGAAGTAAAACAGTTTCCCCCACTCTAGTCCCTCTTTCATTATGCCCACAGACCTGTACCTTTGTATCAGTTGCAGGTCTGACAGATGTTAATAATAACAATAATAATAATAATTTTGAAACTTTGGAGGAAAAAATGTTTGCCTTGAATTTAGTTCCTCCTCAAAGCTTTGACAAGAAGCCAGCTCTGCCTCCTCACTCTTCCTTTCCCTGACTCATCTGCTTGGGTTCATAGTTGAAACAACTGTATGTGGAAAGGTATATCTGCTAAGTAGACCCTGTTCATCCCTTTTTCACTCAGAAGAGAGAAGCTAAACCTTCTCCCAAGCCATGTTGCCAGACTTTCCCATTCTTTCCCTCTTCGTCCCCTGATGATCTCGTATGTGTGTGTGTTACTTATGTATTCTTCCTGGCTCACTTTCATTCATTCCAATGCAGGAAGCTTTTGTTAAGTGATTGTAGTTTGCCGGGTACTGTGTTGGACCCTGTAGATGAACACAAGGAAAGAACAGTTCTGTCCTCGAGGATCCTAAAGAGCAGCCTGTATACAGAACAGTCACAACAAGGTACATACAGAACATTACAAAGTCACCTGGAGAGGGAGGGAGGCAGGCCCAACCATGGAAGAAATCACAATGGACCTCACGGTAGAGGTGGCCTTGGACATTGTGCTTTAGAGGATTTAAGATCATTGCTTCTCAGCCAACCCAGGCATTAGACTATTCAAAATAGACTCATTCAAAATGAGGATTGTTTTTATGTTCCAGGCCATTTATGTGACTGCCCTCCATTAATTAACATCTAAGTGGCTTTAAATATATATATATATATATATATATATATATATATATATATATATATATATATATATATATATATATATATATTTATTTATTTCCTGTTTCTGTCAAATAGCCATTCAGTTCTCTTTGTGGCCATATGAAACAGGAGAGAAACTGGATTCTAAGTTTCTTTTCTTGGTGTGGGCAAAGAAACTCGCATCTCTGGGACTCTCCCTTGCTTTTCATATTCCAAATTAACTTACAAAGAATATTGTGATGACCCGAATTTTTACTTTAAAAGCTTCTTTCATAGTATAGGATGTGCATAGGGCTCACATTTTACACCATGATTTAGAACAGTCACATATGAAGTATGGAGGTATGTACTTCTTCATTGCTCATTCTGTCATTTGATCACTTATTTTTCCCTGATCATCCAACCATGCTTCCTGTCACTGGACATATTATTCTTCTTTTGCCTTCTGACATCATTCAGTATCTTGTACTTTGGGAAAGTAATATCACAAAGCCCCAAACGTTAAGCAAGTTTCCCCTCCTAACATCACAAAGTACAAATAAAAAGTGTCACCAAGGAAACTGGAGGCTGCAGAGACAATTTATTCTTTTAAGTCAGACTAAAGTTTAATTTAGATTAAAATCCTGGAGAATGGAAATCTTCGCAGAGTCAGTAATGTTCTCCTCATTACCTGTTAATGATAGTCTATTTCTATCAAAAGGAATTCATAATAATATAGCTATATGTCTGAAATTTAACAATTTCAAGTGAAGATGACACCATCCTAAAGCTTAAGAAAACACATTAGCTAAAGCTTGAATAAATCACTTAAAGGAAGAGAGGCCTTTTTTTTTCCCACTTAATACTTGCATGCAGGTCATGTCCTGGCAGTCAGCAAACCTCTACAGATCAAAGGAGTTGACTGAATCAGTTCCTACCACAACTAGGTGAAGAATATAGTGAAATTGGCTTGAATCCACCCTCAAATTCTCCCTTATTAGCCCCCAAATAGGAATTTCCCCTTCCTCGCTCCCATCCTCTCATCCTTCTTCCCTCCCTCCCTTCCTTTTTCTCTCCCGCCTCCCTTCTGATCTTCCTTACTTTCCATACAAAAGGTTAACACATCATGAATCCAATACAGGTGTTATTTCTATTATATCTAATTCAGTGTTAGTTCAGACGCCCATGGTCTTTTTCTCGTGCTGCAATTTATCATAGCACTTCCGAGCCTGTAGGGGACTTAAACGCAAATCAGGTGAAGAGACGAAATTTGACTTAGTTGGTATGGAAGAGCCCATGCACTTGGGGAGAAGGGACTTGGACACAAGAATTAGGACAATATAGATGGAGACGATTGAGCCTCTAGTTGTCAAGGAAGAGCCATTGGAAGAAGAAGCCAGTTAGCTGATATGGGTGGTGGCAGAAAGACAGATAGTAGAAGCTAGTAGGCCTTGGAAGTGATGGTATCATGGAGAAACAGTATGAGAGGGATAAAAAACTTTAATAGAAATTCATTGCAGGTAACATGTTACCAAGTAATTACAGAAACCATCATCTTTCCATCATTTGGAATTTTCCTGCTAATATCGTAGTATTCCATGATTTCCAGACATGCAGCGTCACTCGGAGTACATTTGGGTTCAAGAAATATGCATCTAGGACAGCAAAACCATCTGGGATCCCTGAAGGCACTATTGATTGCTTTGAGCTGGAGAACATGACAGTGCTTTCATAGTAAGGAAAATAAGATTAGTCTAAGCATCTATACCAGAAAGCAATAGAATGGATGGATGGTACACATTGATGAGATGATAGCACATAGCCCACTTAATTGCTGTGTTGCTGAACATATCTTGCTTGGTATTACAGCAAGACAGTGAGCTGGGCTCAGAACGGGAAAGGTTGCATTTGAGATTACTCAGCATTCTTAATGATCCTAACTTCTTCCCAAACAGCATTAGGAGAGCTCCTGAGCCAGAGGGAAAAAATCCATGATCAAATCTATGGCCTGGTTGAATCTAATTATGGCAGCTTTGATCATGAAGCTGTGTGGTTGGTTACCTGTAGCCTTTGAAATAATAGCCATAAATAAAGAAGAGAAGTTGTGAGAGTCCATTTATGACAGAAAAGATCCACAAAACCTCAGAAGCAATTTTCAAATGGCTTGCCTCTGGAGACGTATGCTGTTGTTTGTCAGACTGTGATAGCGAGATCCCCCTCCCCTCTCTTTCTGGGCCTCAAAGATCTGCCCTGCTTAATTAGGGCCTTTGCAGCTTTACCTTCTTTTGTGAGGTACACAAAGGCTTTTAAGGCTTGTAGATAAAGTCTTTATTACAATGTCACAAGAAGCAGAAACATCATTCTTTCCCAGCTTCACTCCAATCAATAGTTTTCTTCATCAGAAGATAAACTGACACTACCATATTTGCAGGAATAATGATTGCTTTTGAAATTGATGGGAGTTGGGGAGGGGTCAGAGTAGAATCCTGGTGCCCAGCATAAATCAGTCGTTCTGATATTCAGATGGAAAGATTGTACTTGGCATTTAAATGTGCCCTGTCATTCAGTTTCTTCCTTTTTGACAGGGCGAGATAGTATATTAGTTACTCTGTTTTGGTGCCAACCACTGTTGTGCATTACACATGCTGGGGAGAGTCATAGTGGTACAAGCTTATTTATTCCAGAAATTAAAATATAAAATATTTGAATGCCCAATCCTTTTCTAAAAGTATCTAAAATGGATCTCGAAATAAATATCGGTTCTCTCAGCAGCTCTTCTAGGTGGAGTTGGGGGAGGGGGCGAGACATGATCTTTGTCTTCCATATGGCAAGACTGAGTCATGGAGATTTACAGCTTTTATTGAAGGTCATTGAATAAGGACATAAAGCTCTTGGTTCTGAGCCACTCCCTGACTTTTTCCCATGTATCATGCAAGTGTTAACTGAAAGATGAGCCATCTAATCTCCTGGAGATTTCTCCTGCCAGCCTTTGGTATAGTGGACATGCTCACATGAAGGTCCCATCTTCTCTTGTCATTCTGTTTTATTTTAGTAAAAATTGTTTTGGTGTATTACAAATGAATTTTAGTGCTATATTTTTGTGTCAGTGCAACAGATAACTTCCCAGCAAACAGTGACTACATCCCATGAATTCCTTTACATTTTCTTTGCATCTAGTTATATCTTAGTCAGTAAATATGTATTAAGCATCTTCTGTCCAGGCACTGTGCTAAGTAAGCACCATAGATATAAAGAAGGGTGAAAGGATCTCACAGTTTAATGGAGAAACATGGCATGTGAACAATTATGGAGAAGTAGGATATACCAGATACATGAGGAAAAAATGTTGCATCCATATTCACACAAAATAAGGTATGTTGTGCACACATATGTGTACATACATGCATATAGACATGTGTTGTGTGTGCACACATGTGTTTATTTTGCATTATGTGTGTGTATGCGCAGACATACACATACACATGTATTGTCATCTCTTCCTACAGGCCATCTCCAGCATGTTGACTTCTTCTAACTGGTCCTTCCTTCAAAAGCAGTAATGTTCTATTACTTTGCTAGACCTTCATGTGTTTAGCCTCCGGCTTGCCAGCCTGCTGGGAATCTTATGACCGACTCATGTATTCTTTATGGGGCTTTGGAATTTTACCTTTGAGGACAAATCATGCCAAGGGGTTTTGGAGGAAAAACTTCCTCTGTGCTTGGAAAAATGCCAGAAACGTCTTCTTTGACACCAGTTAAATAATGATGAGGATTTCATTGTATTCTTGCTCAACATCTTGTGATGGTAAATCTCAGGAGCTCTTTTGCGTTTACTGCCACAAATCGGCCTCTCTCGTCCATTCCCACGTTAGGCGTCATCCCTCATCCGAAAGGCCACAAAGCCAAAAGCTCATAAAGTCACCAACGTAAAGACTCCCCAGAATATGAAGTACAGCTGCTGCCTTCACATTTTAAATAGTGAGGATTTAATAAAGATAAGAATCATAAGCGACCCTGTTGGGGCAAGAGCTTCCAAGATGAAACAGATGCTGGTGTAAAGAAGCCAAGACTAGCCAACCACATCAGATATTTCATGCAGAGGCTGAATAGAGGAGAAACTCATCTCAGGAGTCCACATTGGATCTGCTGGGGGGGGTTTCTAAACTCATCCTAATATGCTGCATTGGAAATAGCAGAAGAAACCAAATATGGCAGCTTCTGCACCTGATGAATGTGACTTTTCTCCATCAAAAGAAAACTAATTGCATTCTCGGTGTGATTTGTCCTTGACATTTTCCAGTTATTTTTCTGTACAACATTCCTTTTGCTAATAGATTTAATTAAGCTCATCTTCAGTTTTTGCTTATATTAAAATCCATAGGACTGTTGTGTGTTGTTTTTATTAGTTGCTTTCTGAAGCCTATCTTGTTAATGCCTCATATTGCCCCGTGTCTAATTGTATCATGACGGCTTGCCCCAAAATGGCTTCTAAATCGGATAGTTTCTCATTTATCCCCTGCTTCACTTCTCATAAAAAATTGAGAACTGTCTCTTACTTATTTAATAAAACTTAAGAGAAGAAAAGCTCTCTTTCATAGTGTTGTGAAGCTATAGAAGTAGGCTCACTTTTATTCTAGCTAATGTCAAACTAATCAAATTGTCCCTGATCAATCTGTAACTAACTTTATCTGCATAAACACTTAGTTGTGATCTGTAATGCTTAAGAAAGTACATGGGGTTGAGCAACTGGATTGTTTTCTTTGTTTTGATTTCTGAGCAAGTCATTTCTTCAACTCTCAAGTGCCGGAGCACAACTGTTTGAGACTAGCAGTTCCAGGCCACCTTGGCACAGAGCAAAGAGAGCTCACGGGAAGGCAGGAAGAGCTGAGTTCAGATCCATCCCCTGGCACTCTTGCACTCTGTAACTCTGGGCAATTCACTTCACTTCTGCTGCCTTAAGTGTCTTTGTCTGTAAAATGGGCATAATAGTAGCACCTACTTTCCAGGGTTGCTCTGAGAATAATAGGAGACAATGTTTGTAAAGCATTTTGCAGTCCCTAAAGTGACATGTGCATTATTACACAGAAGAAACCACAAGCCTCCACCCCTGGACCTTCTCTCCTTCCGACTCCCTCCCAAATGTATAACTATCATATCAGATGCTTTATTTTTGTGTCTTTCCAGTCCTCTTACTTACCAAATCCTCCATGTTGACTTTTGAACCGTTGGGCTGCTGACTTAAGAATCACACACTGTTCCCTAGAAGGAACCCCAGCAGCTAGCTAGTGAAACCCAGAGAAGGAGAAATCCCTACTGGAGCATTTCCACCAAATGGGAATCCAGCCTCTTCTTGAAGACTTTCAAGATTTTCATCATCCTCTGGTTAGTAGCAGACATGCTAGATATTTTTTGTTTGTTTTGTTTCTCATTCTTAAGGCATACCTTGTATCAGAGGCTAGGAAAAGTCATTCATTGTCATGCATTGTGAAGAACTATGTTGCATCTATACTTTCTTTCCTTCAATTTGATTTAACGCACAAATTGCTGTACTGTTTTTTGTTTTGTTTCCTTGGCTGTGGTGTTTTGCTTATGTAGCAGTGGCAACATAGATCATGGAAGGCCCTAGCCCTCTCTTTTTGAAGGCCAGGCTTCCTGATGGGCTGAATCTTGTTTGCACAAGTCTTGAACTGGGGCCCCAGTGCCTTTGGTCGATAGACATTTTATACTTCGTATCAGGAATGTCAAAGCTGCTTGCTTAATGTTATTGAGTCATTTCAGTCTGTGCATGACTCTTTTGGGAGCTTATTTGGAGTTTTCTCGATAAAACGGCTGGTGCAGTCTGCCATTTTCTTCTCCCGCTCATTTGACAATGAAAAAACTGAGGCAAATCAGATTCAGTGACTTGTCCAGGGTCCCACAACTTATAAGGGTCTGAGGCCCCATTTGAAATCAGGAAGATGAGTCTTCCCAACTCCAGGTTCCATACTCATATCTACTTAGCCAGCTAGCTGCCCACTACTTACTGTACTTGCTTATTTGACGCATGCCATTTTGGGTAGTGTTGCTTGACTTTGTTTAGTGGCTTTCTCTGCTGGGTTTTCTCATTGAAAAACGTATTAACTCCCATTCTTAGCCCCACTCTCTCCCTTCCCCCCAACAGAATCAATTACAATCAAATTTTCCTATGCTTTTGAAGTCTTCCTAGGCTGCTGACCTCCTTTTGGGTCTGCCTGACTTAGGAAAATCAGGCCTAGTCAAGGTTAAAAATAATTAGACTACTTCTGCCACTTTTATCATTTGAACTCTTTCAAAGCATGCCACTTTTGCCACACTTTTAATGTATTTCACACTCATGTATTTCACTAATAATTCACAACTGCAATACTACCTCATAGTTTTATTAAATTTAACTTCAAAAGCCAATACTTGGTTCTTTTTGAGCCTCAGGATATCATATCAGCTATTCCTTATGTTGGGAGTCATAGGGAGTGCTTTCATGTTATCTGGAGCATATTTAGGCTTAAGTTTCAAGAAGGGAGCCTTTCCCTCTCCACCATGAATGTTGGAGAGAACAAGAAATTCAGTTGGAAAGTTAAGTTACCCTGTTCTCCCAAATCTATGTTTTTGGTCACTGTGGTGCAGTGCAGACGCTGATCTTTTAAAGAAGTTAGTGAAGTTCAGAAGTGTTTATGAAGTTCAAAACTGGCATTTCAGTGTACAGTACCAAAGGGAACAGATCAGTGTACATATTGAGGGGAGTCAGGGTAACAAGAATAAGAATGTCCACCTACCATCAGCTGCACAAAACAGATTGGCATCTTTTGTGGGCACTCCCTTGTGTGCTCTCTGTCCCTCTCTCTCTTGTTCTCTCTTACTCTCTTCCCTTGCTCTTTCTTTCTCTGTCTCTGTCTCTCTCTGCGTCTCTGTGTCTTTCTGTGTCTCTGTGTCTTTCTCTCTGTGTGTCTCAGTGACTGTCTCTTTCTGTCTCTCTCTCTTCCCTCCCCCTGCACACATTTCTTTGTTTTCCCTCTCTTGAGCTCATAGTGATCTCCTTCAGTTCTGGAGGGGGAGAAAGTCCACTGTCAGGCAGAGGAGCCCCGTGGCATCTGATGTGGAGAAAAGCTGCTGTTTCCAAAGAGAGATTCTTGACATTACCAAGATTTCTCCTGCCAAATATAGTACTGATGCCAATTTTTGAATAAGAAATGAAAAGTGAGAGTTATGGAGATACAGCAGGTAACTTCCAGAAGAGAGCAGAGAGGGGGAAAACAGCAAGGGCACCGGATTCATGGAACTGAAGGCATGTCTCAGGCCTGGTGGAAGAATAGAACGGAAGGTTTGTGGATAGTAAACTTCAGAAAAGATGCATAGCCCATGGATTTGGTGCTCTAGGCCAAAGCTGCTATGGTCCTGCCTTTTTTAATGCCTTAAGAGTAGTAGAAAAAAAAAAGAAAGAAAGAAAAGAACAATCCCAAGGGGATGGGTTCATGTTCTGAAATAATCCATTGATTGTATTTTAAATATTTACATTTTGGGAGCCCCCTGAAAGGAGAAGCTAAGATTAGTGACTCAATAAGGGATCGATGGGTACAATCACTGCACCACTTTCTTGGAATGCAGCACCATTCCAATGGTAATTGGAATAGTAGTTAATCTAAAATAGGTGCTTGCTCTAAGAAGTAAGTGTAATTAACAAGTTGTCTATTAAAGTTAAATCATTGGCCTCTTTCTTACTTCCATTATGCCAACCAATGCCCTCCACAGCCTAGTTCTGAACCATTCATTTACTGAAATTGTCCTTTTGGTATTATTCTGAAGCAATTTGGTTAAGCATATTAAACGTTTTGGTGTATCTTGTGCCCACTCTACCTCAACTCCCAAATTAATATTCTGAAGTGTTTGATAAATGCTAGGCATTAGCTTTATGGACTGCTAGGTGGTACAGATCGCCCAGATTGATGATCAAAAATATAGTCAATTAACACGCTATATTTTGAGAAGATGTGGAAGGCATGAGGAGAGTACATTGATGAGTGGGGACAGTCCTTCGCTCCTGGGACATGCAACTAAATCCACCCTTTTTCCTTTAAACCTAAGAGCTATTATCCACAAGCATGAAGATCATTGGTCCAGGGTGAACATGGATGCCTCCTCTGGTTGGGGGTGTGCTAAGCTAAAAAGAAACAGAAAATCAAGGTCTCTATCTGCAGGAGGCTGTGATGCAATAGAAAGAACACTGGTTTTGAAGTCAGATGAGACAGGTTGGGATCCCACCTTTAAGGCTTCTTCCTATTTGACTTGAGTCAAGTCACTTAAGCTTCTTGGGCCTCAGTTTCTTTATTTGGACAATAAAGACATTGGAGTGGAATGCTTAGGAGGCTCTTTCCAGATGGAGATTTATCATCCTGTTATTCTACTTAGATGAGCCTGCAGGGAAATGAGTTCATAACAAATTGATAGAGAAACTCCTGGAGGGGAACTTTGTTTTCAGCTGTCTCTTGAGAGTCACTAGCCTTTTCAAGCCACAGAGAAAATGAAGGCCCTGGAGGTGTAGTACAGTTAACTTTTCTAATGAAATCTGAGTCAATGATATATACAATTACAATGCTAGGAGGTGAGCTTGTGATACCCATCTTGATGGTGAGGTCTTAGGTTTTCACAACCAACAAATAGCAATTGAGAATTAAAATAAAGGATGCTTGCTTTCCAGCTGAATTGCCATCATTCTATTAGTGAGCAGCATACTTAAGCCTAAGGGTCAAATAGTTGACTACAACCTAATCATCATTGACCAGTACCTTTGATAAGGGTTCCCAATGTTTGTGCAACTTCAGACTCTGATTCCCAAGGGAAGAAGTGAGAGTAATGGAGACTTTCCAGTGTGATATGTAAGGGGGGGACTTCTTATCAACTTGACTTACATCCAAGTGGAATGGGCTGCCTTGGAAAGTACTGAGCTCCCTGACCATGGAGATCTTTGAGTAAATGGCCTTGTTGGGAATGGGGCAGAGTAGAGTCTTGTTCATTATGGCCTGGGCTAGATGGCCCCTGAGATCCATTTTATGACTCTGTGACTGTAGTGAATGAAGGCAGCTTGACTGGGAGCCCAGAAACTGGGGTTCACATTCTTGCTCTTTGATCCTGTGAGTCACTCAATCCATCTAAAGCCAGGCTTTCTCCCATCTGAAATGAAAAGGCTGCAGCAAGATGAGCCAATCCCCAAATCCTTCCGGCTAGGATGTCCTCTGAGGCGGGATTGGCTTTGGGATCTATGAACTTTAGGTTTTTCCTGTCCATTTCTAAAATCATTTCTTCTTAGTTGCAGGAGCTTTGAAATCATAGTTTTAGTCTTGAAAATTCATTTCCTTCTCTTGGCAGATAGAGACACTGAGTCCCAGGACAGATTAGTGACCATTATAGAATTATACAGCTACCAGGTGGCAGAGGGAAGATTCAAATCTAGGTCCTCAGCCTGTAAATGCAGAATTTCCTCCCTCGCTCCATAGCCCTGGTTGATTTCCCAGATGACATCAGATTCTTAACTAACAATCTTCAGGAACTGCCACCATTCTCCTTCAAACCCTCGTCACATCTCTCCTGGAGCATTGTAATAGCTAGATGGCACCATGGACAGAGAATTGGACCTGGAGTCAGGAAGACTTGAGTTCAGATCCAGCCTGAGAAACTAGCTGTGTGACTCTGAGTGAGTCACATCATCTCTGTTTCAGTTTATCCCGCTATAAAAATGGAGATAATAATATTTGTTGTTATTATAATGCCTCCTTCCTGGAGTTTTCATTGAAAACTGCTTAGAGTAGTACCTTGTATGGAGTAGTCACTTAAGAAATGTTTCTTTCCTTTCCTTTCCTTACTCATTTTTGGTTTTTCTACATTCATTGTCTCTCTGTTTCATTCCAGCTTCCATACAGCTGACAAAGTCATATTGCAGTGGCACAGATCGAACATCTCTCTCTTACTTAAAAACCTTACCATAGCTTTTGGGCAAAATGGAAACACTTTTTTTAGCTGGGTGTGATCTTCACCATTAGCATCTCATGGAACACAAACAAAGCATTGCTGACATAACTACAGGGTTTATTGATTAAAGGAGAAGCTTTTTAAGTAATGTGGGAGGGTTGTTATCTCATCATCTATAGAAATAGATATATATATGAATGAGGCCTTAAAGAGAATATAAATGAAGCAGACAGAAGCCAAAAAATAATTTCTTGGCAGATATTTATTCCTTTTGTTTTACTGTTAAGAGTATTGTGTATGTGGTGAAATTGGGAAAAAAAAAACTTATTCTGTATAATCTCCCCTCTATCATCTAATTTTAATACTATCTTCATATTAGGAAAGGTGGGTCATTTTGAATTATAAACTGTTCTATAGGTTAAAAGGACATTTTCTTTTAATTTTTTAAAAGGATACATTTTTATATTTGTAGTAGATACATTTTAAAACTGGCTTTTTCCCCCAAAAAGTTCCTTTAATTAGATCCAGAGTATCGAAGGGTTCATGAAAGTTAGTATCCAGATTTAATTGCTTAAAAACCAATGTGAGGTATGTGGAAGTTGATGAACCAACTCCATCAATGGGGAAAAAATCCTCCCTTTCCCCACAAATGAATGCTCTATGAAAAGAAATGCAAATGAAAATAATCCTGAGATTTTTCTTCAAACCTAGCAATTGGCAAAGATGGCAAATTAAAAAAAGATATTAAATGTTGGAAGAAATATATAAAGACAGACACACTGAGGCATTGTTGGTGGAATTATGAATTAATACAATACTTCAGGAATCTTTCTTTGTTCCCTGACTGATTTCTCTGGGGCATATGACCAGCTGTGAGTAGCAGTCACTTGCCATAGACATAGTGGTCATATTTGTTTCATAACCCCCAATTTACTTAACATTAAATGATGGAGAAAACTGAGGAGAAATAACTTGTTCAGTCATACAACTAGCGAAGTATGAAGGCTCCTCAATCAGTGTGTTCACTGCTACTTATATGACATCATAGAGATTTACTTGCTCTGAATTCTCCCTGGTCCATCCTAGAGACTTTTCTTCAGCCCATCCTGCCTTTGGTTTCTTTACCAACCCAACTGCTATCATCCCTTCCTTGCCCATGTTCTGGAAGGACTTCCTCTTGGTGTAAGAGGACTGGCTACGTTCCCAGGTTTTATTGCCCAGAATCTTGATCACAAATCAGTGTTTGGGGGAGGGGCTGGAGAAGATGTTGGTAATTCATCATGATAATGAAGAAATACATAATCTATTACATTACCCAGTATACACAGCTCTGGACCATCTTTTGTTGTTACAGTTTTATGAGAGATCACTTAGTACCTTGTACCATGTCTCTCTGGGTATTACCAGTCTGAGGCCAAAGGGGTCAGTAATCTTTATCGATACCTGTCCTTTACCTCTTCTCATGCTGTATCCTGAGATCACTAAATTCAGTTGCTTTTTTCCTTAATAGGTTACCTAAGTTCCCAATTCTCAATTCTGCTGATACCTCAGATGCCTGAGGAAGAATTATGTTTTGGGCTCTCATCTGAAGGATCCTCCCCAATGGGATTGTTTAGGAGGGGGCAGGCCAGAAGGAAAAAAATATGTCCAGAGTATTACTCCTTATCAACTTTGGAACAGTCAGTTTTATTCCCACACAGGAAGAAGAATGATAAGCATTAGTAAATTACTGAATGACTGCTCTCTGTGTGTGAGAGTTGCATATTAGTTATTTTGCATTTTACTTCCAGTAACTATAGTGTCAAATGTTAGATTTTTATAGTCATTAACTATTTTGTACTATGAACCTAATCTATTCCACTGATCAACTAGTCTATTTCTTAGCCAGTACCAAATGGTTTTGATGTCCGGTGCTTTATAATAGAGTTTTAGGTCTAGTACAGATAGGCCATCTTTCTTGGCATTTTTTTACATGAATTCCCTTGGAATTCTTGACTTTTTGTTCTTCCAGAAGAACTTTGTTATTCTTTTTTTCTAGATCTTTAAAATACTTTCTTGGAAGTTTGATTGGTATGGTACTAAATAAGTAGATTAATTTAGATAGGATTGTCATTTTTTATTCTATTTGCTTAGCCTACCCATGAGCACTTGATATTTTTCCAACTTAATTTGTATGGGCACTGTTTTGTAATTGTATTGATATTCTGACTTTGCCTTGACAAGTAGACTCCCAAATATTTTATACTATCAACAGTCATTTTTTCTTTTTTTATTATACTTTTTTATTTACAAAACATATGCATGGGTGATTTTTCAAAATTGACCCTTGTAAAACCTTCTGTTCCAAATTTTCCCCTCCTTTCCCTCACCCCCCTCCCTTAGATGGCAGGTATTCCAATACATGTTAAAATTTGTGTTAAATCCAATATATGTATACAGTTTATCCAATATATTTATGCAGTTATCTTGCTACACAAGAAAAATCGTATCTAGAAAGAAGAAAAAAAAAAACCTGAGATGCAAAAATGCAAGCAAATAACAACAGAAAGAGTGAAATACTATGTTGTGGCCTACACTCAGTTCCCTTAGTCCTCTCTCTGGGTACAGATGGCTCTCTTCATTACTGAACAATTAGAATTGATCTGAATCATCTCATCATTGAAGAGAACCATGGCCATCAGAATTGATTATCATATAGTCTTCTTGTTGCCATGTACAATGATCTCCTGGTTCTTCTCACTTCACCCAGCATCAGTTCATGTAAGTCTCTCCAGGCCTCTCTGAAATCATCCTACTGATCATTTCTTACAGAGCAATAATATTCAATAATATTCCATAATATTCATATACCAAAATTTATTCAGCCATTCTCCAATCAATGGGCAGCCACTCAATTTTCTGTTTCTTGACACTACAAAAAGGGCCGCCACAAATATTTTTGTACATACAGGTCCCTTTCCCTTCTTTAAGATCTCTTTGGGATATAAGCCAGTAGTAACACTGCTGGGTCAAAGGGTATGCATAGTTTGATAACATTTTGAGCATACTTCTACATTCCTCTCCAGAATGGTTGGATCTGTTCACAGTTCCACTAAAAATGTATCAGTGTCCCAGTCTTCCCACATCCCCTCCAACATTCTTCATTATCTTTTCCTGTTATCTTAGCCAATCTGAGAGGTGTATAGTGGTATCTCAGAGTTGTCTTAATTTTCATTTCTCTGATCAATAGTGACTTGGAGCACCTTTTCAGATGGCTAGAAATAGTTTCAATTTCTTCATCTGAAAATTGTCTGTTCATATCCTTTGATCATTAATCAATTGGAGAATGGCTTGATTTCTTATAAATTTGAGTCAATTCTCTTTATATTTTAGAAATGAGGTGTTGCTCAGAACCTCTGAATGTAAAAATATTTTCCCATTTTATTGCTTTCCTTCTAATCTTTCGACAGTTATTTTGAATGGAATTTCTTTTTCTATGTTTTGCTGCTGGACTTTGTTGGTAATATATAAAAATGCTAATGATTTATGTGGATATTTTGTATCCTGCAACTTTGCTAGAGTTGTAAATTGTTTCTTAGTTTTTTAGTTGATTTACCATCTTATCATCTGTGAAGGGGGATAATTTGGTTTCCTCATTGCCTACTCTAATTTCTTTAATCTCTTTTTTCCCCTCTTATTGCCAAAGCTAACATTTCTAATACAATATTGAATACTAATGGTGGGAGTGGGCAACTTTCTTTCACCTCCTGATCTTATTGGGAATGATTCTAGTTAATCCCTATCATATCTGATGCTTTCTGATGGCTTTAAATAGATGCTACTGATCATTCTAAGGAAAACTCCATGTATTCCTATATTCTAGTGTTTTTAATAGAAATGGGTGTTGGATTTTATAAAATGCTTTTTCTGCATCTATTGAGATAATCATATGATTTCTGTTAGTTTGGTTATTGATACAATTAGTTGTGCTAATAGTTTTCCTAATATTGAACCATCCTTGCATTCCTGGTATAAATTCTACTTGATCATGGTGTATACTGGGCATGATTTTCTGTAATCTCTTTGCTAATATTTTATTTAAGATTTTTGCGTCAAATTAAGACAACTCTGAGATACCATTACACACCTGTCAGATTGGCTAGAATGACAGGGAAAGATAATGCAGAATGTTGGAAGGGATGTGGCAAAACAGGGACACTGATACATTGTTGGTAGAATTGTGAATAGCCATTCTGTAGAGCAGTTTGGAACTATGCTCAAAAAGTTATCAAACTGTGGATACCCTTTGACACAGCAGTGTTACTACTGGGCTTATATCCCAAAGAGATCTTAAAGAAGGGAAAGGGACCTGTATGTGCAAGAATGTTTGTGGCAGCCCTCTTTGTAGTGGCCATAAATGGAAACTTCATGGATGCTCATCAATTGGAGATTGGCTGAATAAATTGTGGTATATGAATATTATGGAATATTATTGTTCTGTAAGAAATGACCAACAGGATGATTTCAGAGAGGCCTGGAGAGACTCACAGGAACTGATGCTGAGTGAAGTGAGCAGAACCAGGAGATCATTATACACGGCAACAACAATACTATATGATGATCAATTCTGATGGATGTGGCCATTTTCAACGATGAGATGAACCAAATCAGTTCCAATAGAGCAGTAATGAACTGAGCCATCTATACCCAGACAAAGAACTCTGGGAGATGACTATGAACCACTACATAGAATTCCCAATCCCTCTATTTTTGTCCACCTACATTTTTTACTTCCTTTCCAGGCTAATTGTACACTATTTCAAAGTCCAATTCTTTTTGTACAGCAAAACAACTGTTTGGCCATGTATACATATATTGTATTTAATTTATACTTTAACATATGTAACATGTATTAGTCAACCTGCCATCTGGCGCGGGGTGGGGGGAGGAGGGGAAAAATTAGAACAAAAGGTTTGGCAATTGTCAATGTTGTAAAATTACCCATGCATATATCTGGTAAATAAAAGCTATTAATTAAAAAAAAAAAGATTTTTGCATCAATATTCATTAGGGAAGTTGGTCTGTAAATTTCTTTCTCGGTTTTGAGCCTACTTGATTTAGGTATCAGCACCATGTCTGTGTCATAAAAAAGAAGTTGGTAGTAGTCCATCTTTCCCTATTTTTCCAAAGTTATCTGCATAATATTGTAATTAATTGTTCTTTAAATGTTTGGTAGAATTCACATGTAAATCCATCTGGCCTGGAGATTTTTTTTTTAGGGAATTGATTAATAACCTGTTCTCTTTCTTTTTCTAAAATGGGAGTGTTTAAGTAATGTATTTCCTCCTTTATTAATCTGGGACATCTATATTTTTGTAAATATTCATCCATTTCACTTAAATTATTATATTTATTGACATACAGTTGGGAAAAGTAGCTCCTAATTATGGCTCCAATCTCCTCTTCATTGGTGAAATGTTCACCCCTTTTGTTTTTGTTGCTTACAATTTGATTTTCAAATTTCCTTTTTCTGATCAAATTAACTAAAGGTTTATCTATATTCTTAGGTTTTTCACAAAACCAGCTCTTGGTTTTGGTATTAGTTCAATAGTTTGGTTTTGGTTTTGGTTTGTTTTTACTTTCAATTTTATTAATCTCACCTTTTATTTTCAGAATATCAAATATGGTATTTAATTGGGGGCTTTTAATTTGTTCTTTTTCTAGCTTTTTTAGTTGCATGACAAATTCATTGACTTTCTCTTTCTCTATTTTATTCAAGTAAGCATCTAGAGAAATAAAATTTTCCCTAAGAACTCCTTTGGCTGCATCTTATAAATTTTAGTATGTTGTGTCATTATTATCATTCTCTTGGATGAAATTAGCGATTGTGTCTGATTTTTTTGTTTTACCCATTCATTCTTTACAATGAGATTATTTATTTTCCACTTATTTTTATTCTGTTTTTCCATGGCTCTTTATTACATATGATTCTTATTGCATCTTGATGTGAACAGGAAGCATTTACTATTTCTGCCTTTCTGCATTTGATTTTGAGGTTTTCATGCCCTGATATATGGTCAATTTTTGTATAGGTTCTATGAACTGCCATCTCCATTCAGTTTTCTCCAACGAAGTTCGCTTTACCTCCTTATCTTTTCCTTATTTATTTTGTAGTTTGATTTATCTGGTTCTAAGAGAGCAAGATTGAGATTCTCCACTACTATAGTTTTGCTGTCTGCTTCTTCTGCCACAAACATTTTTGCACATGTAGGTCCCTTTCCCTCCTTTAAGATCTCTGTGATATAAGCCCAGTAGAAACACTGATGGATCAAAGGATATGCACAGTTTGATAACTTTTTGAGCATATTTCCAAATTGCTTTCCAGAATGGTTGGGTCAATTCACAGTTCCAACAACAATGTATCAGTGTCCCAGTTTTCCCAAGTCACTTCCAACATTTGTCAATTATCTTTTCCTATCATCTTAGCCAATCTGAGAGGTGTGTAGTGGTATCTCAGAGTTATATTTCCTTAAAGGAAGGAAAGAGACCCACATGTACAAAAATGTTTGTGGCAGCCCTTTTTGCAGTGGCCAGAAACTGAAAACTGAGTGGATGCTCATCCATTGGAGAATGGCTGAATAAATTGTGGTATATGAATGTTATGGAATATTATTGTTCTGTATGAAATGACCAGCAGGAGGATTTCAGAAAGGCCTGAAGAGACGTACAGGAACTGATGCTCAGTGAAATGAGCAGGACCAGGAGATCATTATATACTTCAACAACAATACTACATGATGATCAATTCTGATGGACGTGGCTCTCTTCAACAATGAATTGATTTAGACCAGTTCCAATTGTTCAGTAATGAAATGAGCCATCTACACCCAGAGAGGGGACTGTGGGAACTAAGTGTGGACCACAACATAATATTTTCACTCTTTTCTGTTGTTTGCTTCCATTTTTGTTTTCCTTCTCATGTTTTTTTTTTCTTTCTAGATCCAATTTTTCTTGTGCAACAAAGATAACTGTATGTATATGCATACATATATTGGATTGCATTTTTCTGATCAATAGTGATTTAGAGTACCTTTTCATATGGCTAGAAATAGTTTCAATTTCTTTATCTGAAAACTGTTCATATACTTTGACCATTTATCAATTGGAGAATGGCTTGAATTCTTATAAATTCAAGTTTGGAAATGAGGCCTTTAAATGTACCAAATTATTGCTTCCCTTCTAATCTTGTCTGCATTAGTTTTGTTTGTACAAAAACTTTTTAACTTAATATAATCAAAATTATCAATTTTGTCATTGATAATGATCTCCAAGAAATTTGGAACTGTGCTAAAAAGTTATTAAATTGTGCATACCCTTTGACCCAGCAGTGTTACTACTGGCCTTATATCCCAAAGACATCTTAAAGGAAGGAAAGAGACCCACATGTACAAAAATGTTTGTGGCAGCCCTTTTTGCAGTGGCCAGAAACTGAAAACTGAGTGGATGCTCATCCATTGGAGAATGGCTGAATAAATTGTGGTATATGAATGTTATGGAATATTATTGTTCTGTAAGAAATGACCAGCAGGAGGATTTCAGAAAGGCCTGGAGAGACGTACAGGAACTGATGCTCAGTGAAATGAGCAGGACCAGGAGATCATTATATACTTCAACAACAATACTACATGATGATCAATTCTGATGGACGTGGCTCTCTTCAACAATGAATTGATTTAGACCAGTTCCAATTGTTCAGTAATGAAATGAGCCATCTACACCCAGAGAGGGGACTGTGGGAACTAAGTGTGGACCACAACATAACATTTTCACTCTTTTCTGTTGTTTGCTTCCATTTTTGTTTTCCTTCTCATGTTTTTTTTTTTCTTTCTAGATCCAATTTTTCTTGTGCAACAAAGATAACTGTATGGATATGCATACATATATTGGATTTAACATATATTTTAACATGTATTGAAATAACTGCCATCTAGGGGAGGGGTGGGGGGAAAGGAGGGGAAAGTTTGGAACAGAAAGTTTTGCAGGGATCAGTGTTGAAAAATTACCCATGCATTACCATATGGACATAACCATGTGGGTTTTGTAAATAAAAACCTATTATAAAAAACAACCAAACAAACAAACAAATAAATAAACAGAAATTAAATTAGACTAAATTAAAATAAAATAAAAGGATGATAGTCAAAAAAATAATGATTTCCAGTTCTTTAGACATTCCAATTCCTTCCTTCCTTCTCCATACATCTGAGTTAGCCTATCCTTTTTTCTTCTAATTTGCTTATGATATCACTCTTTATGTCTAAATCATAAACCCGTTTTGACATTATCTTGATATACAGTGTTAGGTGTGGGTCAATGCGAAGTTTCTGCCATACTAGTTTCCAATTTTCCCAGCAGTTTTTGTCAAATACAGAGTTCTTATCCCAAAAGCTGGGGTCTTTGCATTTGTCAAACACTAGATTGCTATAGTTATTGACTATTTTGTCCAGTGAACCTAATCTATTCTACTGATCAACTAGTCTATTTCTTATCCAGTACCAAATTATTTTGGTGACCACTGCTTTACAATATAGTTTTAGATCTGGTACAGCTAGGCCACCTTCATTTGCATGTTTTTTTTCCATTAATTCCCTTCAAATTCTTGACCTTTTGTTCTTCCCAGATGAATTTTGTTGTTATTTTTTCTAGGGCAGTAAAATAGTTTCTTGGGAGTTTGATTGGTATAGCACTAACTTAATAGATTAGTTTAGGTAGTATTGTCATCTTTATTATAATCGCTCGACCTATCCAAGTGTGTTTGATATTTTTCCACTTGCTTAGATCTGACTTTATTTGTGTGGAAAGTGTTTTGTAGTTGTGTTCATATAGTTCCTGATTTTCCCTTGGCAGATAGATTCCCAAAGATTTTATACTAATGACAGTAGAATGTAATTGCTTTTTGTATCTCTTGCTGCTGGACTTTGTTGGTAATATATAAAAATTCTTATGATTTATGTGGATTTATTTTGTAACCTGCAACTTTGCTAAAGTTGTGAATGATTTCTAGTAGTTTTGTAGTTGATTCTCTAGGGTTCTCTAAATATAACATCATATCATCTGCAAAGAGTGGTAGTTTGGTTTCCTCATTACCTACTCTAATTCCTTTAATCTCTTTTTCTTCTCTTCTTGCCAAAGCTACCATTTATAATACAATATTGAATAGTAATGGTGATAGTGGGCAACCTTGTTTACCACTGATCTTATTGGGAACGGTTCTAGTTTGCCCCCATTACATGTGATGCTTGTTGATGGTTTTAAATAGATGCTACTAATCATTTTAAGGAAAAGTCTATTTATTCCTATACTCTCTAGTGTTTTTTTCCTTCTTCTATTTCCCCCCAACCACTTGGTAGTGACTAGCAGATAGTGAACACTTGATAAGCATTTATCAACTGTCAGACCACTATCCCTGAAAACATTTGGAAAGAGGCTATGTAGGACTGAGAGCCATTTTGTATTTTTTCATGTTTCCTGGATTATGGAGACCAACAGATTCATCACCTACCTAATGGCCAACTTACCGGCTCATCTCCATGCCCTAATGAATCAATCTCTTGAGACTGAATCAAGGAGCTTGAAAGTTTTAGAAAATTATCCAAGAAAATTACCTGGAAGTATTGAAAGCATAGGTCAAAGTACAAAGCAGTGGAATTTGTAGAATTCTGTGAATCAGGAATCCCAAACCCAAAAAGGGACTTTCTTAGTCTGACTTTCAGTATCAGAGGAGATCTCTTGGAAGCAGCTACGCATATATCTGTACACCAAGGGAACTATTGAACAGTTTGAATACATTCCTAAATGAAGGTAATTGAATATTATAACTAATGAATGAATTTGAAGAAAATACAGGCAGACTCTTATGAAATGACATAGGAGGAATGAAGAAAAAGCAGATGACAACTCTAGGCAATGACTTCAGCATTTCAACAAAGATCAAATGCAACAAAACAAATGACACATTGAGCTGTAAGAGGAGAAAACACCGTGTGCTATCACTGTATCACATTCACTGTACTTGGTTTTCCTCAAGCATTTCCAGAAGACATACTTTGTGGTGTGTTTGGTTGCCTGTGGGAAAAGTTATGCCTTGCCACGGACTACAGGATGGAAGGGATTTTACAGATCAGTATACTCCAAGGGTCTCTTGGTCCAAAGAGGAAAGTGAGGCTGGGTAAGCCCCTTGGCCAAGGTCCTCTATCTAGACTAGACTGCTGTATTCAGACTAAATGTATCAATAAAAACATGAGGATAAAATGTGCAAATTCTTAGCCCATGGTAGGGACCAAAATAATCCGCCTATTGTAATTGTGTTCCTACATATTCAAGTGGCTAAAGGGGGAAGTTTGAGATCATGTTATTTGCTAGATTTAGTCACTAAAATTGGCAGGGGGTTCTTTCTTTTTCCTGAAGCCAAGGGTGTCATTTCCCTTGCTCCTCTCCCTCCCCTCTGTTGCACATGTCTTAATTCCCAGATTTTAATCAAGACTTATAGGCTCCTAGTTATACCACTTGAAGGAAGCTTTAAGAATCCTGAAGAATGAGCTGGTACTCATCTTACAAGTGAGAAAAGGAAAAATGTTTCCAAGAGGAATTTTAAAATTAAATAATTATGATTTGAACTGAGATCCTTGAATCATTGAATTGTTGGTACTGTCCCCTCTTGCCTGTTGACATACTTTAAATAGTATACCTTCAAGCGAGGTATGGCTGATGTATGGTTAATGAAGCTAATTGAATCTTGTGACACTGGAAAGAATGAATAGGAAAAATTGATAGATTGCTTTGGCTAATCTTTCAACTTGACTGATCAGAAAAGCCTGAGGCATAAATGTAGAGCGAGGCTCTTCTGTTGCTTTTAAAGATTCTCCTTCAGATTTGAATTTAGGGATGATGTGGTTTGAAACATATTACAGAATCTCTGCATTGGAAAGAGCTGCAGAGCTAATGCAGCTCACCGTGTCCCTGAACAGAAATCTACTCCTTAAGGGAGTGGATCCACAATCCGCTCCCCCAAATTGTTTCATCCCTTTTAGCTGGGAGACAGAACCCTATTAACAAGGAGTCCTCCATTTGCCAAGGTAGCTCATTGCACTATTGGATCTCTCTGAGTATGGGGAAGCTTTCCTTCATGCCAAATCTGCATCTGCTTCTGCAACTTCTGAACATTACACCAGTGACACCCCTGCATTCTAGGTCAAGAAGCCAGTTCCTCTTTTCTGTGACAGCTCTTCTGCTATTCCTCCAATTTTTTCTTTCCCAGGCTAAACAGCCCCCCAATTGATCATTCCTGGCTGCTCCTCTTTGAAAATGCTCTATCTTTTCATTAGGCAACAGGAGAGATTATTTTTTTAATCTCCCCATATGAATGTGGTTCTCACTATTGCTTCCATTTGATCCCAGAACCAGAGCACCCTAAATGCCAAGAGGTCTTTAGCAGTCCTCCAGGGTGGGAGCTGGGAAAAGAATGTGGGGTAACCACCATGTCTGTGCTGTCTGAATATCTCAAATTAAGTACCTTTCAAGATATTCTGCTCTGATCAGATAACCAAAAGGTTTCCTTAGGGAATTGGCTGGAAGCAGGTACCCAGCAAACTCCTCTGGCAGAGTTAGAAGCTAATCAAAGCTGTTACCATGGAGACTAATGTAATCTCTCTTTGCCAGCTCAAGTGAACAGCAACCAGCTTTTTGTATTGCCTTCTCTCCTAGCAGCCCTAGTGATTTAGAGGTAAACAGGAATGCATATCAGAAAGTCAGGGATGAGGTCTGAGCCACTCTGTGACCAAGGGCTTCAGCCTCAGACAATGCCAGGCACTGTACCTAGGAACCCCTCCCCCCAGCAGATCTCTCACAATATGAGCTCCTTGAGGTTCCAAAGCATGGTGGACAGAGACATGATTTGAGTAGGAATCCTGTCTCAGACACTTGTTTGCTTGAACGTGGACCTGTCATGTCTGACTCCACTGTCTTTGGGGTTTTCTGGGCAAAGATCCTACAGATCTTTGCTGTTTCTTTCTCTGTTGTATTAAGGCAAACAAAGGGCTAAAGGTCATACAAATACTAAATGTTTGAGGCTGGATTTGCACTCAGGTTTGCCTGCCTCTGGGCCCATCTCTCTATCCATTGAGCCATCCAGCCATCCCACAGATACTTGGCAGTTATGCAAACCTTGTTTCCCTCCTGTCTCAGTGCCTTGGTCAAAGCCTTTCTTTCTGGGTCCCCAGGTGTGCCTGTAAGACCTTTGATTTTTACCTCTGCATCAGTGAGAGTTGTGAAATCATAGCTGCGGAGCCCCAACCAGCAAATGCCTTGATCCTTATGAAGAACAGCAAAGCAACTTTTCCCTCAAACAGCTTTTTTAGAGAGAATGCTGAGCTGAAGGGGTGCTGGGTTTGATTTTTGTTATTGTTGGTTTTTTTGGTTTTGTTTGTTTTTTGTCTGGTCCTGTGATTCCACTGATGTCTGGAACTGCTGCTGGGCAGATGCTGTACATTTAGTAGACTCATAGTTTCAGAGAGTCTCCTGGGAGACTAATTGCTTGCCCAGGGTAACATAGTTAGAATATGTCAGAGGTGAAACTTGAACCCAGGCTTCCATGATTCCAAGACTAGGTTTGTAGTTGAAGCTCCTATGTTAAGGTCTTATTCTCTAGGCCAGTGATTTAGAGCTGGAAGGGACTTGAAAGGGCATATCATCTTCACCTACCAAAGAAGAACACATCCAAACTTAGGGATCTGGAAGCATTTTGTTTTCTTTCTTGTCATAGAGTCACAGAAATGTTGGCCCAGTGGTTGAGAAACCTGGATTTTAGTACTCCGTCCACCACTAACTATTTATCTTCAGGAGGTCATACTTTGGGCTCTGTTTTTATAAAATCACAGTATTTAACTAGATGAGATACTGTGGCCCTAACCAGTGCTCTCCTCTGGGTCAACTTTCTCATAGAGAGCCTGATGTTTAATGACTCCTAATCTTACAGTTATCTGAGTGTATATGATGTGGACATACACACACACACACACACACACACACACACACACACACACACACATATATATATATACATACATGCATATAAATTATATGGATGTATATTCTTTATATATAAATTACAGGGAATATATCCACATCACTTATGGAAATATTACATGTATGTATGTATGTATTGTGCATGTACATATATGTATATGATGTGTGTGCACAAGTGTATATTTATAGGGCCCAGTCCATATCTCTTTTCAAGCATACAGTGCAGAGTCAGTGACCAGCTCCAATTCTACTTCATTATACCGTCTTCCAACTTACACATTTCCATATTTTCTCTAAGAATGGGATTGATGACTTTATGAAATGCTTCCTCAGGTCTAGGTAAACTATATCTATAGTAATGTTCACTGTGCTGCGCCAAGTGTGTCATGGAATGGAAGGGATATTGAATGTTTATCATCTGGAGAAGAATGTGAGTCCCACTGCTTCTCCAACCAAAGTTGGCAGTTTCTGAATAAGGTGAAACCTGCTGCATCTTTTCCACTCCTTGATGTTGAAGTCTTCTGGAACCCAGCCTGGCTTTCTCTTGGCCTTGCTGACCAATCTCCCTGTGGCAGCCCTTATTTCTGTGTACATTCTAAAGTCCTGACTATCTGTTATCTGGGACTCCCTGTCTCACTGAGCTTTTATTTCTTATCAGGTCCTCATAACCCCTAGGGGAGCTAGGTGGTACAAGGGATAGAGCCCCTGGCTGGAGTAAAATGGACTCATCTTCCTGAGTACCAGTCTGGCCTCAGATAGTGACTTTTGTGATCCTGAGCAAGTCACTTTACTTTGCCATCATTTCCTCATCTGTAAAATGAGCCAGAGAAGGAAATGGGAAAAACCATTCCAGTGTCTCTTGCAAAAAAAAAAATTAATAATAAAATCCAAGATCACACACGACGGAACACAACTGAACAAAAACAAACCTAGCTGTGCCCCCCCACACACACACACTCCTATATCCTTCTACTTGCTGTGGCATTCCTTTAAATTGAAAATCAGTATTTGGTTAATGTATTATTTTGACGTTTGCACTTAACAGGAAAGAACGAAGCAAAAAAAAATGTTTATAAATGGTACAATATTTTCTTTATTGCATTCAAGTGACTGTGATTCCAATATGTGTGTACCACAGGAAGTCTCTGAGCCAAAGTAGATGCCTACTTTTGTAGATTAGTATTCTTTCTCTGCCAAAAGAGAGCTTGGGATTTTTAAGGCAATCACAAAAGATTTCTGTCTTCTAGACACTTCACTGTAACCCCTGAGAGTGTACTTTCAATGAAATACAGTTCATGGAGGTACTTCCCATTCTGAATCTCTTCCCAGATACTTTTTGTTCAGGCTCCAAACAGATTGACTCTTAAAGATGACATATGGTCTCCTTTTCTAGGTATTCCAAGCTGATCAAAGCAGCCTTGTGGTCTGGGAACACAGGTTTTATATCATGGAGCCTACGTTAGTGCATTACATCTCTCTCCAGAGACTCCCATCATGCATCAGTTTTCACCTCACCAAGCCTCACCAACTATAATTGGAGTAGTCACTCTCTCTATTCCATCTACTACCCATCTGAACTCAGGTTTCTAATGCCTCTGGGTGAGATCAAAAAAATTCTGTCCCCTCTGGCCTTCAATGACGCAAAGTTTGTTCCACTTGCTTGTAGCTAGTTGAATTGGAAGGGAAGTAAAATGGTCACATTTTGTGCAAAATCACCAATAACTTTTAACTCCTCAGAATATAAAGTTAGGGAATGCACGTTCTGATATTGACAAAGAATACTTGAGTAGCAAGAGAAATTCTTGGAGAAAACCTCCAAGTTTATGGAAACCTCAAAAAATGAGTCTCTGATTATCATTCACCTTTATTTATTGAATTGATCAGGAGAAGGGAGATAAGGTCATGTTTTAGTTAAAGCCCAAATGTTCTAGAGCATAGAATGTTGGAGAAGTTAATTTTTAAAGTTGGCCAAGATAAGAGCAAAAAAAAATCATCAAAGTAATGTTTGGAGAGTCAAATAAAATATTACCTGGAGAAAAGGGGTTTGATTTTATTCCACTCTGCCCCAGATGCCCCAGAAATTTGGAGCATGGGAGTGAGTGGAGACTAGAGGAAACTAGGTGGATGCAGATTTCAGATCAATGTATGGCAACAATATCTCATTATTATTATATCATATTAGTGTCATAATGAAATAAGATGCTCCAAAATGTAGTGAGTTGTCAGTCAGTAGAAATGTTCAAGAAGCTGAATGATAGCAGATCTCTTGTAGGGGAGGTTTTGGAAGGGATTTTGCTGGTTGTTCTCTGAGTGCTTTCCAGCTAAGGGATTCAAAATCCTCTAAGTACCAGTTTTGGTGGAGACCTATTGGATTCATAATCTAAAAGTGAGCATGAGCCCCATATCTGCTATTGACTATCTGTGTGACTATTTGGCAAGTCATATCGCCTCTCCTGACCTCAGTTTCTTCACCTGAAAAATGGGAGTGCTGTAGTCAGTGACCTATAAGTCACTTTTTTTCGATCCTGAAATTTCCCTCATAGAGGTGAGGCTGTCAGGATAGATTTTTAGGATGTTATAGCCACACACAGGACTTCATTTCAGATGGGAAAACTGAAGCTTAAGAAGACAAAATGTTGCACCATAAAGAATCATAGATTTTGGGGCAGCTAGGTGGCACAGTGGATAGAGCACCAGCCCTGAATTCAGGAGGACCCGAGTTCAAATCTGGTCTCAGACACTTAACATGTCCTAGCTGTGTGACCCTGGGCAAGTCACTTAACCCCAGCCTCAAAAAAAAAAAAAAAAGAATCATAGATTTAAAGAAGATGGAAAGGGGTTGAGTCCAGCAGCCTCATTTTACAGATGGGGAAATGAGGTTTAGAAAGGTGATAGGACTCACCCAAGGTCACACAGCTAAAAAATACCTAAAGATAGATTTGACCTCAGATCTCCCTGATTTTTAAGTGAAGTATGTATCTACCCTGTCATACTTAGTTTTTTTGGTTTTGGTTTTTGTTTTTTTAATGAAGCAATGGAGAGTGGGAATGGAAGCATAGTAACAGCTTTGCTTTTGGTCATGTGTAGCTTGTGGATGCAGAAGATGGTTCCTGAGGTTTGTGTTGGCTGGACTTGAAAGAGACCTGCTAATCCACTCAGGGCAGAATAGTCTTGGACACAGCAAGACTTAAATTCAAGGTCTACCTTTGGCATATCTTGTCTGTGTGATCATGGTTGTGATTCTGTGTGATCATTTGTAATTCTTGATTTCCAGAATTCCAGTCACATGAGAGTTGCTGATTTATGTCACTGGAGGGAGTTTCCATGCCAAGAGTTCCTTACATTGATGGATATATGGGAATAGACTAAAATAAATGCGCTCCTGAAAAAAGAAATGATGATATTTCTAATTGCAAGATAAATTTTGCAAAAAAACTTTTGATGTGATTTTCCCCCCTCAAACACCAGAAAAAGCAGCACATCTTCAGGGTTAGTTCATCAGTGCATCCATTTTGCCACCTATTATGTGGACTTGGGCACTGTGCTTCTGAACTAATACTCTGGTGGGAAACTTGCACTCAGACAATGCCTCTCACTCATTCAAATTCAATGTCACTTCTACATCAGGTTCAAAGCCTGTCTGTAGAAAAAAAGTTTGACCATTAAAATTTACTCAGCACCTGCAGACATATTACATTATTGACAACGATGCCATCTTTGACCACAGAATTATTTGGCAGTTTAAGAGTAAACCCCAGTCACAAGAGAGCTACAGGAATGAGGGAGGACAAGAAAGCCCCCTCTCCCCCATCCCTAGCCAGCCCTTGGTTTTTGTTTGTTTTGTTTTGTGTTGTTTTTTTACATTCTAGGCTGACACTTGCTTCCCCTTCTCACTCGTCTCTTTTACAATATTGTCAAAAGACAATATTCTTCCCATTGTAAGTGCTTCCAAGTTAAGAAATGATCTGTCTCAGTTCTTTCCTAGCCCCTTTCATTATTCCAGAATAAAACCATACCAAAGACATGTTATGGAATGATAGCAAACAATTTCTGTTTGCTACAGAGCAGGAACCTGTTAGTTACAGGAAAAGGAATTAACCATCACATCATTTAGAAGTTTTTACAATTAAAAGTTTTATTCCTGGAGGAACTGCAAGACAATTAAATGAAATGCTAACAACAAATTAAATGCTTTATAGGTCAGTCATCCCATTAGGTCTCTTTAGGGAAGCTGTTCTCATATAAAGCATGCCATAACCTATTTGCATAATGATTGGATCTTAACTGTGCCTTCTGCTCTTTTATGGTGTGTTGTTTATCCTGGTGCATGGCTGATATAGGAAAGATAGAAAAGATGGGGAGGGGGGAAGAGCTGCTATTTATGAGGGGCAGAATTTGCAGAATTCAAGCATATTAAACTCAACATGTTAAACCTGACAGCAAGGCTTTAAAAACCAAAGATGAGCTTTGATATGCAGTGCGTTAAGGCTTTCCTTCTGCAGGCAACGAAAGGCAGAAGGTCATGCTTATGTGAGCCCCAGAATGTGACGTGGAGAAAAATGGTCATGGAAAGCCTGACTTGTCAGCCCTGTTCATCGGCATCTACAGAGATCACCCCATCGACGTACAGCCTTCCATTTCCTTCCTGCTCAAAACTAACAGAATTATGGGACGAGGGGGGGGAGGAGAAATGGTATCACATCAGGAGAATTCGTCATGGCCAAACTAGTTAAGTAGTGATTGATTAGGAAACATATGCCACATTGAAGCTGATAACATTACCTCTTTCCTCCTTTCTTTTTTCCTGGTGGTTTATTCTATAATACAACAAAGAGTGCAGATCAAAATGTCTAGGTTTATGTTTGCTTCCATCTATGTCAGCTCACTGGTTTTTGAAATTATCCTCATTTACTATAAAAATAAAGGCAGTGACAAAGTTTATAAGTATCAAAGGTTGTTGATACTTGGATTCTTTCTTTTGTTTCCAACAATTCCTAAAGTTTATGGGTGAAAAATGCTAATGAAAACAGAAAGCTGATTCAAACATCTAAGTCTTGGGAAAGATGATTTGCACTTGACCACCATGGGTTTATATTGAGGATTTCTTTCCCTTTTATATCTCAGGTTGTGGAATAAAGCTACTTTGATTCCAGGACACAGGAGGACCAGGGCCAGAGAATTGCTACAATCTTAAGCTAAACCAGCACCACTTCCCCATAGGCTCAAGAGAGTATTATGGGCACCAAGAACTTCACATTCCCAGCTCAGAAAAGACTGCTTAAGGTGGGTGGGGGAAGGCTAATAGTAGAGAGACGAGGAAAGGTTCTGGAGAGAGTACACATTTTCTAGGTATTCACTTTCCTCAGGCCCTGGGAAGTAACCCACATCTCTAGAATGCTGAGCTTTTCTAATGGGCATTAATTTCTGTTGGCATTGTTTAAGTACTTGTTGAAGTGGGATTTGGGGCGGCCAGGGGAGGTAAGTATCAGGGTTTAAGCTGAGGCAGGGAGAAAGCTCTTAGAAGCTCAATTTTGTTTTCTCTCTTTGCATGTGTATAGATAGATATGTGTGTGGATATAAACACATATGTACATACATACACACGTACTTGAATGTTGAGAATGAAAAAAGCAAAGTATTATAAAAAGAAATAGGCTGGAATCAACGTAGTTAAGCTAAGCAGCCAAATCTGGTAGTGGATACGTTAGTAGATTTGACATCTTGAAGAAATGAATTCAAATTCTACCTCAGATACTTACTGGCTGTACTGCCCTAGGCAAGTCACTTAACCTCAGTCAGCCTCAGTTTTCTCATCTGTGAAATGAGGATACTCACAATATCCTCCTCCCGGGGTTGTTGTAATAATGAAATGACTTAGGTAAAGTGCTTTGCAAATCATATAAATGCTAACTCTTATTATTTATTATTGTTATTATGATCATCAATTGCCAATAGTGGTAGAAGGAGAGGAAGGAATTGTGGGGGAGCCTTCTTCCCTTTCAGAGAATGCCAAATTAAAGACCTACTACAGTCAATAGATATTTTATCTCCATGTTTACATGGGTCTAGGGACACAAGTGTCTTATATTACAATTAAAAGTAAATATACAGGGTTACATTTCTGGCAAAACTTTTTCATAAAATCAGTTTTTGCTGATATCTTCTATTTCTTCCATCATCATGGAATCCCCAGTATCTTCCTCTCTTCCTCTCTCAGATAATCATCCCTTCTCACAAATGGTATTTTCTTATTTTTTTAATTATAGCTTTTTATTTACAAGTTATAGGCATGGGTAATTTTACCGCATTGACAATTGCCAAACCTTTTGTTCCAATTTTTCCCCTCCTTCCCCCCACCTCCTCTCCCAGATGGCAGGTAGACCAATATATCACAAATGGTATTTTCTTAAAGAAGAAAAAGAAAATATAACTGACCAACATTGAAAAATCTAAAAGGGTGCTCCATGTGTAACATGTGTGTATTTTCCCCCCTCCATCTTCTCATATCTTGGTATGCATGTGGTTGAATATTTATAGTTTTATTATGCCAGCTTTGCTTTTCTTGGGGTGTACTTCATTGTTGTGTATATTGTTTTCCTAGCTCCGGTTACTTTACTCATTGGCAGTTCATGTACATTTTTTCATGTTTTTCTGTATTCATCAAATATAATTTCCTACAGCACTCTAATCGCCCATTATATTCACGCACCAGAATGTTTTTAGCCATACCCCAATTGAATGGCGTCTAATTTGTGTACAAGTTTTGCAAAAGTGTTGTTATATATATATACTAGTGTTTATTAGAACTTTCTTCTTATCAGTGGCTTCTTTGGAATACAAGTCCAGTCTTGTATGCAGTGGGTCCACTCCTTATTTTTTTAATTGACTTTTTATTTGCCTATTTCCAGTTTTCTTTTCAAAATGTTTGTACCATTTCCCAATTTCATCAACAATGTATTAGTGTACATATCACTCTACAACCCTCGCAACGTTGACTTTCAGCATTTTTTGGTCATTTTTGCCAGTTTGCTAAGTTGAAGGCAAAACCTCTGGGTTGTTTTGATTTGTATTGCTTTTTTAGTTAGTGACTTGGAGCGTCCTTTCCTTTGCTTCTGAACTGTTTATTTATATTTATATTGTTTATATATCCTGGATCCAAAAAACATTATCAGGAATTTTGATATCAGAATTTTTATTTTCCATTTAATCTCTTCCCTTCCAATCTTAGGGCATTCATTTCTAGCCAGACCTTTGCTATTTCTCCCTACTTTTGTTGCCCAAGACTTGAATGTTTCTGTGATTATCATCATTTCTACCGTTGTTTTTCTTAGTGTGTGTCTCTGTCTTTGTGGGGTAGGTGCAGGGTAGAATTGATCAAGGGATTGGGAAGTTTTTACATAATTGTTGGCTCCTGGTTAACAAGACATCTCATTAGCTATTCTCTTGAACCACTACTGGCTTTTCAGTTACTTGGTGCTTGTTATCCTTTTAATGGTCTTTTAAACTGATGTAGTTGTTGGTACAGTATATATTGTGCTTCTGGTCTTGCTACTTTCACTCTACATTAATTTATGTAGATTCTCCCATATTTCTCTGAATTTTTCACATTCACCTTTTCTCCCTATGCAACATTTAATTATACTCTTATGGTGTTGCCCAGTTGATGTTTCCAATTGATGCTTAGCCCCTCTGCTTCCAGTTTTGTTCTGTTTTTCTATGACATGACTGCTTACAGTTTTGTTCATTGTAGCCAGTTTGCAAGGTGTGAGAAGTGAAACCTCAGAGTTGATTTTGTATTTCTCTTATTTTTCACAATTGGGAGCATATTTTCATATGGTCAATTATGCAATCAATAAGCACTTGTTAAGTGACTACAATGTGCCTCCCACTTTGCAGGACTGAAGCTGTGTATGCAGAAATAAGATGGGAGGCCAGTCCCTCCCTTCACATAACTGCTATGCTGGGGTGGAGGTAAAACCTATTATCACAGGCGTCCAAGCACAAGATATATACCAAGTGTTTGGGGAAGAGTATGACACTAATAATGGAAGAAGCAGCAAAGTCCCCTTGAGTCATGTGGCACTTGAGAAGAGCATTAAAGGGAGAGCGTTTCAGACTTGGGGCTAGTCCGTGCAGAGGTTTGTAAGAGGTGAATAGATTGCCACATTCTTCATAGAACAGCAGTTCAGCTGAGTGGAAAGCCTGTGGGGGAGTCATATATAATCAGCCTGCATAGGTAGGCTGGACTGGGATGGTAAAGAAATTTAAATGTCAAAAAAGCAGATTCATACAGTTGTTTAAATTTTCTTTACAAAACATATGTATTTTTTTATATCCCAGGCCTGCTTATTGATGAATGTCACTGATGACCTTTAACCTATAAATCCAAATTCTAGCTCAGCTGTTTACTGCCTGCATGACTTTGGCCAAGTCATTTCATCTCGCTGAGTTTGTTTCCTCCTCTGTCAAAGGAAGGGGTTCCACAGTATGGCCTCTCACATATTTTCCAGCTCTTTAGCTATCATTCTGTTATCCCATGCCTTTCACAGTTATCTGTGGCCAGTGGAATTGCACCCTTGTGGAATCTTTGTTAGAGAGCAGTTTGGCATATCATAGAGGTACAATTGTAACCTTACCCTTTGACCCAACAGTTTTCCTGTTGGAAATCTACTGTAATTGTGATATCAAGAATCAGAAGACAGAAGTGCCAATTTAAACAGCTTTCATTTTATTTTCATATGTAATTGCCAGAAAAATGGAGACAAAACCCTAAAAATCCACCAGTAGGAGAAGTGTTAAATTTTGGTATATGGATATGTTAGATTGTGATAATGCCATTGAGATGAGCAATATAGGTTAATTTTTTAAAAATCTAGATAAAGGAAAATCTGTGTGAGAAAGAGAGGGTTAATGGACTGAAAACTCAGTATAAGTCAGGGGCCTAATGTTGCCAGCACAAAAAAAAATGCAATCTTGGCTACATTAAGAGATTCATAACTTCTTAGAACAAGGAGGTGATGGTCCTCACTGTTCTAGCCTTATCTAGCCTCATGTGGAATATTGTGTTTCATTCTGGACACAGTGTTTTCAGAAAGACATTCATAAGATAAAGAATTCCAGATTAAGACCAACAGGATTGTTAAGGGCCCACAAGTCATAAAGGGACCAGCTGGACAAGTGAGCCATAGTTAGTTAGCCTAAACAAAAGAAAACTTAGTGGGGACGGGATAGGTATGTTTAACCATTTGAAGGGCTGTAATGTGGTAGAAAGATCAACCCAGAGGGTGGAACCAGGAACAACAAATTGGAACTTGCAGAGAGCCCAATAGAGGCTGGTTCCTGATGAGAGCTGTACAAGGTGGAATGGGCAGCCATTTGAACTAATGGGCTCTGCAGATGCTGGATAACTACTTCTCATCCAAGCACAGAGGCTGGATGACTACTTGTTGGTTACATTATCATATTATTTCCTTTTCTTATATAGGTTGGACTAGATGAGCAGTGCCATTTCTTTCTGTACCTCTATATTGCCAAAATGGAAATCCTTGTCTTCCCCCCTGAAGTCCCACCCCTCCTCCAGACCTGCTTTGTAACCTCAGCTCCCTTCCAGTTTTCTGTAAATCTTAGCTTCTCCCCCCCCCTCTCTCTCTCTCTCTCTCCTCTCTCTCTCTCCCCTCCCTCCCTCCCTCCCTCCCCCCCTCTCTCTGTCTCTCTCTCTCTGTCTGTCTCTCTCTCTCTCTCTCCTTCCCTCCCCCCCTCCCCCCGCTCTCTCTCTCTCTCTCTCTCCCCCCTTTATGTGGTATAGCCAATAAATTGCTAAGCCTTGTTGTTTCTATGGCTACAACATTCGTATTGTCTGTCGCTTTCTCTGCATTCTCAGGGGCACTACATTAGTACAGATTTCCTCTCCTAGCTGGCCTAATAGTCTCCCTAACTGGTCTCCTTGCTTTCAGTCTTTTCCTTTTCCAGTCTAGCTTCCAAATGGTGACCGAAATAATAATCTGCATAAGACACAAATTTAATTCAGTGATTCCCTTGCTCAAAACATTTCAGTGGCTCCCTCTTGCCACTAAGACAAAATGCAGTCGTCTCAATCTGGCACTGAAGACCTTCTGAAATCTGACTCATTCATGTATAGACTTATTTTGTACTATTCTCCCATTTTTATATTCATGCTCTCTGGCAGTTCCAACCAAGCTAGACTATTAGCTGCTTCCTGAACTACTTCCTGCATATTTTGCCACGAATCCATGCCTTTAATGTATTCCTTGCTCACCTTTACCTCTCAAATTCATGACCTTCCTTCCAGGTTCAGCCCAGCTCAACTGCCACCTCCTCACTGATGTATTCTCAGATTTCTTCTAATTTCTCAAAGTATCTAGAATTGACTTTTCTGTTTAGAGATTGTATTCCTTACCCCTCCCCCACCAACCCAGAATGTACAAATGCCAGTAATTATTAAACCTTTGGCTCTGGAATTGGGGTTGTTTGGTCACAGCACGAATGCAGGTCATAAAAGCCTAGATACCTGCCTTTCTGTGATGAACCGGCCAGCGAGAGGCAGCCCATTTTTTCCTTAGATGAAATCACTATCTGCCTAAAGATATAAGACTGTTCTTATTTTAAAACGTTGTTGTTGTTTCTGCAGGGGATTAGGGAGTTCCAAATTCTCTTCCTCCCTCCAGCTTCTCCCCTCTGCCACTGAGAAGGCATGCTATATGATAATAAGGCAGTTCTTAACAGTTAGAGGCAGAAATTGAGAATTAGGACCAATGAGACTAGTTTGAATTAATTGCTGAGTGCAAATTTAGCTAATCCACTGTCTTGAGATCCAGATCATGTTTCATATCTGTCCACCCCAGGTATCTTGCTTTCTGCCCATCAGGAAATCGGAACCTCTCCCCCCCTCCCCCCCCCCCCCCCGCCTCCTTCCTTCTGAAAAGTTATCAAATCAGTATCATTATTAGATCTGGAAAGGACACGTTGACATTTCTTGATGACTCTATTCGCCGTTCTTGTGACTTCCCAGACCAAAATCCCCTCCCCTGTCTACTGCTCCATTTTATCTGTTGTCTTCCCCATTAACATGCTAGCTCCTTAATGCCTAGAACTCCGTGTTTTATATTTGGATCTCTGTGAACCTAGGACAGTATTCATAAAACAGTAAATACTTAATGGTTGGTTTAGGTTTTTTTTTTCCCCCCCTCTTTCATTCAGTGTTTGGAGAGCAGTTTTAAAGGCTTGCTTCTGGAAGAAATCATTCCTGGGATACACCAAAAGCAGTGCTCTGTTAATGTCTCTGGCATATACTCTGTGCTTCCATTTTATATTTTATTATAAGTTGCTATATTAATATTGCTTAATGCTAGTTTGTGAGATTAAATAGCCTGTTAAATAAATGATGCAGTATACTTAAAGGGCTCTTAGTGGCCACACTGATTATCAGTCTGGGGGCAGACTGATGCAGTTTGGCTAGGCTAGGCTCCTTCCCAAAGAGGGAGGAGAAAGAACATATGGACAAAAAAAAAACCTCAATTAAGTGATAAGTTAATTTAGTACAATTCTTGAACACGAACACAATTTTACTAATTCCTGTGTGTATTCTGAGCTAGCCTACTCAGAATGCGTGTGCTCCATGCTGTTGCTATTCTATTACAGCATATTCTAGATTGGTATATTTGTGCACCCACCCCACCCCCACCCCCACCTTTGTACTCCAGACTGTAAAACTGCATAAGCCACAGCATCAGGGAAAGAAGCTGCTTGTGTCAGTCTGAAGTTAAAGCAGAGCTGACCAGCTTCTGGAAAGGCTCTCTTATGCACTGTTATGTGCTGGATCAGAAATCCCAGGTGGCTGTGGCTGTCATTTATTGCTCTCTGTCCTCACTATATTATTGTTTTTTAAATAAACACACACACACACATATTGTGGTTTTTAAAATGAAAATAGATATATTTAAGTCTTTAAAACAGTTCCTAAAAGGTATACTTTCTCAGAAAACCAGATATACAATAATGCATTTTTTCTGCTGTTATGTGCATCAGAAGCAAAATACAAAAACTTTAACAAAAAATACTGTTTTTCAACAATCACAGTCAAATTTAAAGATTAAAAATAAAGAAGGTAACAGGAAAATAGCATAAATTAATGAATTCTTAACCATATGCAATGACTTAAACTTTGGCACTAGGAATCAAGATGTTTTGTCACTTCCCATTTAAACAGATCATAAAAATGTCAAAAGATGTAACCATCAGAATACAAGCAGCTTTGTTAACTACACAGTGAAACATTCTACACAGATCACTATTACATAGACTGGAACAGAACCTCTAAAATTACAGAAGGGACTGAAACGTTACCCTTTTTATGTTTTTAACAGAACAAATACTTAACAAACATAAATTAGATTAAACATTGAATAAATTAAACTTTTTTTTTCTTGTAAAGAGAACAAACTAATAATATAACATTTATGTTCACTGAGATCAAAATAGAACAAATAGTATCAGACTCTTAGGCAACTTTTTGTAAATACTCAGGGGGAGCAACCTCATAATCACTGGGAGTGAACAGAGCTGCTGCATGATTTGCCAAATATTTTAGGAAATCATGAAGGTGATTTAACAATAATGCCACGCTCTGGTCATCCAGTGCTGTATAGGACAGCATATCTCCAATTTTGACAAATAATCGAAGGAGATGGGATGCTCCGTAAATTTGGGACACAGAAGCATCAGGATCATCAGCTAAGATCTCAGCATACTGGGGCCTTTCAAAATCATACAACAGCTGAGGGCCCAACATTACATTGAAATAAGCTTTGATCCCTGCTACCACTTCGGTGACTGCATACGATTTGGCCACATTTCCTTGGGATCTTTCATACTCCTCATAGTCATCCAGAATGGAATCTATGTTCTTCTTGGCCGGCAGGTGAAACAGCTGCTTTTGCCCGACCACCAGCTCCCGATCCTCCACCAGCCACGGCTTCAGTTCATTGGGAATGTTCACTTTAATGTCGCTTTTTTTCACATATCGCCTTTCCACTTCATAGTATACCCGGGCTCTCCTCTTTGAATGCTGGGGCCGTGAAGGTGTTGATGTTTCACTGGAACTGCTTCCTTCTCCGGTTTCAGCCATTTTCTTTTCCTTCTTTTTGACTGAAGACCCCGAAGGCCCTGCCACTGTGGAGGCTTCTTCTTTGTCGACATTCTTTTCCTGCTGCCCCTCGGACTGCTGACTCTCCGACTCCGACTCCGAGGTTGCAGTCTTAGACTCCGAACTTGGAGTCTTGGGCTCCGAGCTTGGGGTCTTAGGCTCTGAGGCCTTCTTTTCCCCAGGGGCCAGGCCCTCTCCGACCTTCTCATCTGCAGATAACTCCTCATTGCTGTTGAGAAGTTCTCTCTGTTTCTGCAGATTGGTCTCGGAATACTTAAGTATTCTGCTCTCAGGAACCCACTCATCATCCCAGCCAGCAGTAGGGCAAAAATCCTCCTTGTAATCAGCATCGCCATCTCCAACCGGACAGGGAGCGGCACTGGCGCTGGCACTGGCGCTGGCGCTGGCGCTGGCTTTGCCTTTGCCCTTGCCCTTGCCCTTGCCTTTGCCCTTGCCTTTGGGCTTAGGCTCCTCTGCCTCTGCCTCAGGGTCTTCACTGGGCTCACTGGTTTCCCTGGGCTCCCCAACATTACTGGCTTCCCCCGCCTTGCTGGTTTCGCCAGCCTTAGGGGACTTATGGGCCACCCCCGACTCTGAAGCCTCACAGCGGGGCTTCCGGCCTTTGTGGGACTTAAGGGCCTTACCGGGCTTTTCCGCCTCCTGCGCCTTTTCCGCCTCCGGGACCTTTTCCGCCTCCTGGGCCTTGTCAGCCTCCTGGGCCTTGTCAGCCTCCTGGGCCTTTTCCGCCTCCCGGGCCTCCATCTTGGCCAGCTTTTCGGAGAGCCGGGTGCGCACAGCACCCTTCTCGTTGCCACCCGGGTAGTGAACGAGGTACTTGACCTTCCTGTACTTAACTGACACTTTCACACACTCTGCCTCGTAAAGCAGGGGCCCTCGGAAACACAACACCCGCTCCCCGACCTCAAACTGGGGCTTCCTGGGGCGCTTCTTGGGGTCTTTCTTTGGTGCCATCTCTCCCGTAGGGGCCCGGAGCCTCCGCCCACCTCTCCCGCCTCTGCTGCTGCTGGCACACACAGCCCAGGTGCTGCTGATGCCCCCCTTCTGGCCCTTCTCCCGGTGGTCCCGCCTTGGGCCCAGGTGACCGCCACCCTCCAAAGTCTGGGGCAATACGGAATTAATTAGGTGCCAAGTTGGACCAGATTTACCGGAAGCAGCTGCCCACAGGATCACGAAGCTCCACTTCAGCTGTAGCGCCCACCAGTCAGTTCTCGCAACAAGTGAAGCTTCCCATCCACTATCTGGCCCTCGAGATGGAATGTAGGGCCACCGGCACTCTCAGCTCCAACCAATGGCTGCTGCTCCTGCTAATGCACGTGCATCAGGCACGTGCATATCCTTCATTTCAAACCCAACCTGATGGCGCTGCGCATGCGCCGTCATTGCTCCCCTCCCCCCCTCACCCTGAGATTCAACTCCCACTACTGCCGTTGATGGTAGTTGCTCCAGGTAACAGCTCAACACGCATGCGTTCCCATCCCCCTTTCTGCCCCCTCTATGGATGTTGATGGCTGTTGCTCCTGGTAACAGCCAGTGCAAAGAGCATGCGCTTTTCTTGCTCCTTCCCCTCCCCCAAGTTTCTGTTCTCTCTAAGGCTCTTGATGGCTTTTGCTCCAGGTAACTGCCGGACATTACGCATGCGCTCTCACTGCCCCCTTCCCCCACCCCGAGATTCTGCTTCCCCCATAGATGTTGATGAGTGTTGCTCCAGGTAACAGCCAGGACCACGCGCATGCGCCTTCTTTTGGCCCTTTTTTTTTAAAAATTTTTCCACCACCCCCTTCTTTCCCCACCCCATTCAGCTCCCTCTATGGCTCTTCATGACTAGGTAAAGGCCAGGACGGGAATATTACGCATGCGCCCTGCTAGCTTTCCCACCCCCCTCCCCCCATTCATCTCCCCATATGGCTCTTCCTGGGTGTTGCTTCAGGTAAAGACTAGGACTTTGCGCATGCGTTCTCCTTGCTTCTCTTCCCCCCCCTCCCTCAGCTGTCCCTATGGCTCTTCATCGCCATTGCTGCCGGTAAAAGGAAAACATTGCGCATGCGCTGAGATTACTGCGCTGCAGGTTCCCCACCCTTCTGCTCTCCCTCTGACCATAGATGCTCCCCACTCCCTCCACCCCCGTCCATTAACAGCCAGCGCATTGCGCATGCGCCCACATTATACATTTCTCCCCCCCCCCCATGATTCACCTCCTGCTGATGTGTTCATCCCTTTATAAAGCACCTTTTCTATACTGCCCCTCCCCATCCCGTCTTTAAAATAATTTAATTCCCTTCCATGAAGTAGAGAGACATTGCTTAATCTCTTACTGTATGCTCAGTGGTGTTGGGTGGTTGATTTCGAGGTGCTGGGGGTGGAGCCAGAGACCCCCGAGAGGTCAGAGGGCTTAGCCTGCCTGCGCACTCGCGACGAGGGTTTTTGTCTTGGCCGGGCCGGGCCGGAGGAGGGGCTCTTATGGCGATGCACCTGTGTGGGTGCCCAAGGATGCCTCCCTCCGGGACGAATCCCCACCCCTGCTCACCTGCTGCCACCAATTGAGAAAGACCCCCCACCGAGGCGGCTCCCCAGCTGCGGGTGCCTGGAAGGCAGGAACTGGACCAGGGAAAATGGGGGGTGGGGGTGGGGTATATACACCCAGGATGGGGGACTATCTGAGAAAAGACACAGGGCCCAGCATCTTCTGGGAACAGTGAGTCGTCCAGTTTTTCTCAATTATCCTCTTAACGTCCCACTGCATTCACTTGGACTACCCCCCTTTACCTCCCCTCCTGTGACTTCTCCCTGTTGTCTTAAAAAAAAAAAAAAATCCTCACATTAAAGGCTCTTAATAATCGGGGCTAAACCTATTTTTTAGCCATATTTCCCGTCTCCTCCTTTCTCCTCCCCTTCTTCTCCTGTTTCCCATCTTCTTCCCCCTTCTCTTGCTCCCCCCTCCTTCCCACCTCCCTCTCCTGCTTTCCCTCTTCCTTCCCCCTCCCTCTCTTGCTTCCCCCTTCCCCCTCCCTCTCCTGCTTTCCCTCTTTCTTCTCCCCTCCTCCAGCTCCCCCTTCCCCCTCCCTCTCCTGCTTTCCCTTTCCCTCCCCCCCACCCTCCACTGCTTCACCTTTCTTCTTCCTTCTCCTGTGCTTCCTCTTCCTTCTGTGTTTCCTCTTCCTTTTCCTGCTTTCCCTTTTCCTGCTTTCCCTTTTCCTCCTCCCTCTACTCCTCCCTCTACTCCTCCTCCCTCTCCTGCTTTACCCTTCCCTCTCCTTGCCCCTCCTTCTCCTGCTTTCCCTCTCCCTTCCCCCTCCCTCTCTTGCTCCCCTCTTCTCCCTCCCTTTTCTGCTTTCCTGCTTTCCCTCTTCCTTCCCCCCTCCCTCTCCTGTTTCACCTTTCCTCTTCCTTCTCCTGCTTTCCCTCTTCCTCCTCCTCCTCCCTCTCTTGCTTCATCCTTCCTTCCCCTCCCCCTTCTTCTCCTGCTTCACCCTTCTTTCCCCTTCCCTCCTCCGATTCTTGCTTCATCCTTCCTTCCCCTCCCCCTCCCTCCCCTGCTTTCTCCCTTCTTCCCCCTCCCTCTCCTGCTTCCCATCTTCCTCCTCCTCCTCCTTACCACCTCCCTTTCCTTCCTTCCCCCTCCCTCTCTTGCTCTAGTCTTTCCTTTCCCTCTCCCTTCCCCCTCCTGTTTCACCTTTCCCTTTCTTTTCCTGCTTTTCTTCTTCCTTTTCCTGCTGCCCCTTTTTTTCTTCCTCTTCCCTCTCCTGTTTCACTCTTCTTTCTCTTTCCCCCTCCCTCTCCTGCTTTCCTTCTTCCTTCTCTTCCCCACCTTTCCTCTTCCTTCCTTTCTACCTTCTTGCCTGTCTAAAGGCATTTTGCTGTCTGTGTGCCATTTCAGCTAGCTTGCAAGGGTGATACAGGCTGCTGGCTTACTGCCCAGACCTCAGCACCTCACAGGACCAAAGTGCTCGCTCGGTCCATATTTGTTAGATGAATGAATGGACAAACAAACAGCTGCAGTGCAGTAAAGGCATCAGTAAACTTTATCTCGGTGAGCCATATGTAGGAATCATGTGAGCCATCTCCCTCATAACAGCTTGTGAATACCTTGGTCACACAAGTGGCAAGAAACAGCTGAGATCAGGCCTAGTGCTCCCCCTTGGCTACCTAAGTCCTAGCGGCCAGGTTCCCAAGCTGGCGTCAAACTTACTTACCTCTGGCGTCAAACTTACCTCTGAAGCCAAACTACAGGAGGTTGGGGTGAATGATTCTAGTTTACAGAAATAGAGAAAGGACCCGAGATTCAGTATATCTTACCATTTTCCATGTTGAGATTTGCTAGAACGCAGGCTCTGGTTGTATCCCTCACGACTTGTTCTCGTTTTTTCGGACCAGATAAGAGTGGGCCAGTGTAGGCAACTCCCTATGCTGATGCCACCAAGCACCGCCTCTCTCTCCAACTTTTACTGTTAGAGGATGTTAAGAGTTTAAGAAACTAATTCAAGGTCATACAGTGCATTTGTGTGGTAAATGTGACTTGAACCTTGGCTCTGTGGCTCTTATGCCCTCCCTGCTAACACTCTAAAAAGCCCGACCTTCAGAATTATAAAGGGTAGCTTTAAAGTGAAGATTATAAAGACAATAAATTTAAATAAATATGATTTCAGCTGGTTACTTTTTAATACGTTGCTTCTATGAAAGGACAGTGCAGATAGAGAAAGTTAGGGGCCTTGCCAGAGATTTGGTGGTCCTATGTTCTATTCACACTTTGGCTGTGTCACATAGGTAATCTAATTTGGAATTTGGAAAAGTTAATTAGCCTCTATAAAGGGAATTCCCTAGTCTAGAACTGGGCAGTTGGGGCTCTGAAGGGAAAACTGGGTCTCTTGTCAGACAGGGATGGCTCTTAGAGCCTTTTCCCTTCGTTATTGATTGCCATACTAAGTGAGATAGAAGAATGTTGATCCAACAGAAAAGGATTGGTTTGTTGTTACTCTTTTTGACTGGCCACAAGATATGTGTGGTCTTGGACAAGAGCCAACTATACCTGGACCTCCCTAAGGGAGCCTCCTTATTGCTTCACTGGTTTTATACTGCCGGTCACATTCTTGGCACTCATTGAAATAGAAGGCAATGGATATGAAACTTTTCCTGTCTGAGACTGGAGCAGTCTTCTCCAAAAGAGCCGTGGTGATTCCTTTTACTTGTATTCTAGAGTATGCAAACTCCCTGGGTTGTAGTCCTTGAAAAGGACCCTAAATGTTAGCTGGGACAGCCTCCATGTTTTATACAAGTGGCAACTGAGACACAGAAAGTGACATGTCCAGGGTGTTCCAAGTTCTCTGACTTGAAAATTGGTCCTCTCTCCATGAGAGCCTCCCTTCCACCTGGCATATTTTGGGTCCTGATTGTTGGACAGCTCACCATCCCTTCCAACAGGGATTTATGGGGATCCCTCGCCTGACAAATAAAAAGTCATAGATATAAATTCTTTCATTTGAAATTTATAAATTGTGTAATTACATAGTTTGTTATCAATAGGAATAAATATTCCATATAGACATATTCTTTTTTAGATCAAAAGCTTGCCCTTCATAGGATTATACACGTGGAGCTAGAAGGGATGATAGAAGCCATCTGGTCAGACCCCCCTCATTTGACAATGCCTAGGGAAGTTCAGTGATTTGGCCCACAGGTCACAGGGTGAAAGTGGCAGAGCTGAAAATAAAGCCCACTGACTAATCAGAAATCAGTGCCGTGTACATTTAGCCCAAATCTCCCTAGGCAATAAGCATCTACAGATAAGTGGAAGGGTTTGTTCAGTTTCCAGTAAAAAAAAAAAAAAAGAAAGAAAGAAAAAATGACAAAGTATAGTATTCAAAGAAATCCTGTGGTGCTAAGTGACTGTAGCAATGTGACTGACATTTCTAGGGCCCTTACAAGTTGTCAGTATGCTCTGCATCCATGATCTCTACTACTGTTCCCAGTAGTCATAAGAGAAAGTTACTATAGGTGACACTTTGTACATTTTTCCAGACAAAGAAAGGGAAGGTCCTTGAAGATACCTGACCTTCACAGGGTCCCATATTTATAAGTGCCTAAGCTACATGGTCCTGACCCCATGTTCTGTGTTGTAGCCACTATGGTGACACTGTATCGCTATAATATCTGACACAAGTGAAATGCTTTATATGAATGGTCACGTCTTTGTTTTTGTTCCATTGTCTTTCAGCCGTGTCTGACTCTTCATGACCACAGTCTGGTTTTTCTTAGCAGAGACTATGGAACGGTTTGCTTTTTCCATCTCTAACGCTTTTTAGAATTGAGGAAACTGAGGCGAGCAGGGGTAAGTAACTTGTCCAGGGTCATACAGCTGGCATGTATCTGAGGCCAGATTTGAACTCAGGAGGAAGAGTCTTCCTGTCTCCAGCTCCAGATCTCTATCCACTGAAACACCACCTAGCTGTCCTAGTGTCCATGGGTCAGCCTGTGGTGGTCATATGTTAAAACATGGCTCAATACATAGGAGCTTCTTAGAATGTAAAAGTTAAAAAGCTGTCTCGAAAACATTGATACAAGTCCTCCCTCTGACACCCACTGACTATGTGACCCTGGATAAGACATGTAACTTCTCTGTTTTTAGGTGTTGACCTTCATTAATAGAGAGATTTGCTCTAGATGGATGAAATCCCCAGGGCTTATAGTCCCTTCCCCTTTAATTAGGAAAAGATGGTCTTGAGCCCTTGGAACAGAGTTTCAGTTGGGGCTCTAACCCTCATTGCTTTTGCCTCTCTTTGTATTCTTGATATTTAGCACAGTGTCTGGCACTTGATAGGTGCCTTAATAAAAGCTTAAATACAACTTGATGACTTTGAGCTTTGTCTGAGATGCCAGAAAGTTCAGGGGGTTTTCCCCCCTCTCTCTTCTGTTAAACTGAAGAAAAAGTTTTTCTCAAGTTGTTTCGCCTGTCTGCTTTCAAGGCTTTGGTTATAGCCAGAAACCAGGAGTGATGATCCATTTCTCAAGTCTTAGAAAGCAGGGGAAGTTTGATTGACATTATGGGTGAGTGCTCCTCTGGACCTCCAGCCTCTATCCCCAGCAGCTGCAATCAATGAATGTGTTACCTACTCCAGCAATTTGGCAGTACAGGCACAGAGGGTTGTCTGGGAATGGAACCTCTCTCAATTAAATATACTTGCTGAGTCTGCATTCAAGGCCTTTTAGGCTAAGGCTGATGGCTGGAAGACTGAGAGATAAAAAAAGAGAATTGCTTTGCCTGGACTGGTGTTTCCTAAGGGTTGGCCCTGTGGAGGGGAGCTAAGGATGCATCTTGACAAGAAAATCTATTTCTCAGTATCCACAAAGTAGACATTTAAGCCTTGAATTCTCTGGGGTTTTTTTATTTAAAATTTTTGCAATGCCTTTTGCTTTTACCCCCAACCATTTCCAGATACACCTTGCCCCCAAGGGACCCCCTCTGGTGTCAAAGGGAAAGAAAACCACACAACTTGGCCATTCCATCTTATTACTCAGAGGTAAGGCTACATATAGTCATCATAAGCTTCCTCCCCCCAACTTGTCCATCACAGGAAATAGGGGATTTTCTTAACCTTTTTATTTTCATTACATTTTATTTCATTCTTTAAATTAAAAAAATTGTTTAATTTTTAAAGCTTTTTATTTTCAAAATATATGCACAGATAATTTTTCAACATTGACCTTGAATAGTCTTTTGTTTCTAATTTTTCCTTCCTTCCTCCCACCCTCTGCCCTGGATGGCAAGCAACCCAATATATGTTATACATGTTAAAATATGTATAAACATATTTATGTGTAATCCAATATGTGTAAACATATTTATACAATTCTTTTGCTGCACAAGAAAAATCTGATCAAAAAGGAAAGTAAATGAGTAAGAAAACAAACAAACAAACAAACAAAAAAAAAAAACAACCAAGAGTGAAAATGTTATGTTGTGATCCACATTAGTTCCCACAGTCCTCTCTCTGGGGGTAGATGGCGCTCTTCATCACAAAATCATTGGAACTGGTATCAATCATCTCATTGTTGGAAAGAATCATGGTCAGCAGATTTGATCATTATATATATTGATGTTGCCTTGTACAATGATCTTCTGGTTCTTCTCTTTTCACTTAGCATCAGTTCATATAAGTCTTTCCAGACCTTCCTCCTGTTGATCATTTCTTATAGAACAATATTATTTCATTACATTTATTCAACCATTCTCTAAGTGATGAGCATCCACTCTTTTTCTTATTTCTTGCTACTACAAAAAGGGCTGCCACAAACATTTTTGCACATGTGGGTCCCTTTCCCTCATTTAAGATCTCTTTGGGATATAAGCCCAGTAGTAGCACTGCTGGGTCAGAGAGTATGCACAGTTTGATAACTTTTTGAGCATAGTTCCAAATTGCTCTCCAGAATGTCTGTCACAGTTCCACCAACAATGCATAAGTGTCCCAGTTCTCCTATGTTCCCTCCAACTGTCATCATTATCTTTTCCTGTCATCTTGTCATCTTAGCCAATCTGAGAGGTATGCAGTGGTATCTCAGAGTTGTCTTAATTCTCTGATCAATAGTGATTTAAAGCATCTTTTCCTATGATTAGAAATGGTTTTAATTTCTTCATCTGAAAATTGTCCGTTCATGTCCTTTGATCCTTTGGAGAATGGCTTGAATTCTTATAAATTTGAGTCAAATCTCTATATATTTTAGAATATATATTTTATCTCTCTATATTTTATATATTTTTTATCAATACCCTTAAGTATAAAAATGATTCCCAATTTATTGCTTACCTTCTGATCTTGTTTGTATAAACTGAATATAATCAAGATTATTTATTTGGTATTCATTTATGAGTTCCAGTTCTTCTTTGGACACAAATTCCTTCCTTCTCCACAGATCTGAGAAGTAAAGTAGCTCATGTTCTTCTGCTTTTCTTATAATATCACTCTTTATGTCTAAATCATGAACCAATTTTGACCTTCTATTAGTATGTGGTGTTAGGTGGGGGTTGGCCTAGTTTCTGCCATACTAGTTTCCAATTTTTCCAGCAGTTTTTGTCAAATAGTGACTTCTTATCATTAAAGGTGGAGTCTTTGAGTTCGTCGAGCACTAGATTGCTATAGTTATTGACTATTTTGTCCAATGAACCTAACTTATTCTATTGATCAACTAGTCTGTTTCTTAGCCAGTACCAAATGGTTTTGGTGACCGCTGCTTTATAACATAGTTTTAGATCTGGTACAGCTAGGCTGTCTTCATTTGGGTGCTTTTTTTTTTTTTTTTTTCATTAATTCCCTTGAAATTCTTGACCTTTTGTTCTTCCCAAATGAATTTTGTTGTTATTTTTTCTAGGGCGGTAAAATAGGTTCTTGGGAGTTTGAATGGTATAGCACTAAATAAATAGATTAGGTTAGGTAGTATTATCATCTTTATTACATTCGCTAGACCTATCCAAGAGCACTTGATATTTTTTTCACTTGTTTAGATCTGACTTTATTTATGTGGAAACTGTGTTGTAGTTGTGTTCATATAGTTCCTGATTTTCCCTTGGCAGATAGATTCCCAAAGATTTTATCCTAATGACAGTTAATTAGAATGTAATTGCTTTTTGTATCTCTTGCTGCTGGATTTTGTTGATAATATATAAAAATGCTGATGATTCATATGGATTTATTTTTTATCCTGCAACTTTGCTAAATTGTGAATAGTTTCTAGTAGTGTTTGGTCCTCTCATAATTCCCTTTAAGGATTCCTTACACCAGAGTTAAAGATGAGTGATTTGGTAGGAATGACCTCCTCATGCAAAGTTTGGGAGCCCCAGGAATGGAAAGAGAATGCCCTGATATTTTCCTGACCAAAGTCCATAGAAAGGCTGAGAGGAATCCTCCATCTGCATAACCTCTGGTATCTTGATAATTTTGTTAATACTTATTTCCGATAACCTTGGCGGGAGTTGCCCTCTGGTGTAAATGGCACCTGGGGAAGGAATTATGTGGGATCTGTTTAAAGTTTTTGCTTTAGAAGGGGAAATTCTGAGTTGCACAGAGTTAGAGTCTTCTAAGATAGATAGGATTTAATTTTTTCTGATAGAATAGAGTAAGAGTAGCTAAGTGGCAGAGATTGTAGAAGTAAGGAAGACTGAGTTCCAATCTGGCCTCAGATATTGACTAGTTATGTGACCCTGGGCAAGTCACTTAATCCTATTTGCCTCAATTTCCTCCCCTGTAAAATGAGCTAGAGAAGGAAGTGGAAAACCAATTCAGTAGCTTTGTCAAGAAAATTCCAGATGGGGTCACCAAGAGTTGGAGATGGAGACTACCCAAACGACCAAATAACAAGAAGAATACAGTAATTGTTATCATACACATCATAGAACAACATGTTGAACATGGCCCAACCTGCTAGGGAGATATGCTTGATCTCTCAAGCTACTGTGCTATCTTTAGGCTCTTTCCCTCAGCCTAGTTTTTAAAAGAATGATCTGTCCTCACTGCCTACTTTATCACCTGCTTTTTCCTTTTTTTTCCCCCAAAGAAACATCATGACCCTTGATTGAAAACTCATGGAGTTTTTTTTTTGGAGATCCCTTTTTTTTTAACCTGACAGAGGCAAATTTGAAAATCTAGTAAAACATGTTTTTATTTTTTTTGACAGTGCTTCTTTTTTCTTAAGAAACTCAAGGTAATAAGATCTTGACATCCACACCATTCACATCTGCCTTTTCCAGCACACTCTATAATCAGAGCCTGGCACTTGGGTCCCAGTGCTAAGTTTTGCGAGCTTGCCTTACTGCTGCGCAGAGCTCAGCACGGTTCCTGGCCAGTCTTTCTGGTAAGTATTTGGACCATGGTGATTCCAAGAAGGCAAAGTTAGGCCTAGATGCTACCCAACACAAAGAAGCCTTAAGACGTCTCCATTTTCAGACCAAACAGGGAACAGTTTTGTTCCAGGATGGGCTCGAGGGTATGAGGATAACCTGGCCCAAGGGGAGGCAATTCTGTGAGACAGAATTGTCAAAAGGTAATTGGGATATTCCGAATAGTCAAAATGATTTAATTGCTCAAAATTGTTCTTAAAACCATATAGTTGTTCTGTGTACAATGTTCTCTTGGTTCTGCTTATTTTGCTCTTCTATTTTATGCAGGCATGTTCATGTTTTTCTAAGATCTTCTTGCTCATTTCTTGTAACACAGTAGCATTCTATCATATTCGTATACCACAACTTTTTCAGCCATTTTCTAACTGAGCATCCCCTCAGTTTTCAGTTCTGTGCCTCCTCAAAGAGAACTCCTATAACTCTTTTGGAACATATAGGTTCTTTTCCTTTTTCCCTGATCATCTTGGGAAACATACCTAGGAGTGCATATTGCTGGGTCAAAGAATATAGACACTTTAAGAAATTTGTGGGTGTAAATCCAGATTGCTCTCCAAATTCCTATAGTTTCCGTGATCATCTCTATGATGATCACTCAAAGCCTTTAATGTACATCTAACTTTATTCTCTCCTCTGAACTTCTTTTTAAAAATTTCCAACTGCCTATTGGCTATCTGTAGTTGGAAATCCTAATACCTCAAATATCACATGTTTACACTTGAATTTATCATCTTTTCACCTGTCTTATTCCCAACAAAACCTGGCAGTCCTCTCAACTTCACTGCTTCTCATGATACTACCACCACTACAACCACCGTGCTCTTGGTTACCTTAAACTCTGCCATTTTCTACTCCTTAATTTTCACATCCAACATTTTATTAAAGAGCAAACCAAATATTAAAATATCTTACACTAAAGCTTTGGCAACAGATGATTAATACTTAATAATGAACAGCTTACATTTATTAGAAGTTTTCTGGGGATGGGGGGATTGTTTAGTAAAATGAAGCCAAACTCTGAGTGATTATAACAATCAATCTTGAGCCAGAAGAGAAGAAAATGTATCTCTCCTTTCATTGGAAAGTGAGGGAAAATGATTATAAAATGTTACTTACATTGTCAAAAGTGTTCTTTATGTCAGCTGGTATTGGATAATTTTGGGAGGCCTTTATTATGAGGTGAAGTTCATGGTGGTGGTAGTTGTTGTGAAGGAAGGGACTGATTTTTCCCTTTACATAGGAAAATGTGAAATCATTAATGGATCAATTTCACATATACTGCAGTCAGCAATCATCATGAATGTGGTCACAGTATGATCTCAGTAGGGGACTTGAATTTTAAATGAGAAAGCCATAGGGTGACTTTATATCTGAAATTCATGAAAAGCAATCCACCTTTGGAATGAATGAAATTGATCTTGGCTCAGAGTTTCTGGTTCAGATTTTCCAAAACAGGAAACAATCCCGTTGTGGAGGAGCCTTCTGATTTTGTATAAGAGAACATATGTTTCAAGTTCTGCTGCAAGCCAATGTTAATGTTACCTACACAATGTCATATCTTTCCAAATTGAGTCAGAGTAGGGGAGGAATGGTTTTGTAAACTTGCCCATAAATTGTTATTAGAGAAATGTTTGATCAGATTTTATTCTATAAGCTTTTATTTTTCTAATAGCTGGTTGGTAGCAAAAAGAGAGCTAGATGAGATCTAAGTCTGAATGAAATCGAAGGCATTATGATGATCTAAACAGAACATGCGACCCAAAGTCAGGAAGACTTGAATTTGAATCCCACCCAAGATAAGTAGTAACTGTGTAATCCTGGGCAAGTCACTGTATTTCATCTGTAGTAATAGCATCTAACTCCCAGGATTATCATGAGGTCCCAAAGGGAAAATGTCTTTAAAGCAATATTCAAAGGCCTCTGTAAATATGACCTAGTATGAAAACTGCCAAAGATGAAGATTTTTTTTTTAAAAGTCGCAGTTTTGTGGCAACTAGAAATGAATAATTATGGAAATAAAACAGATGCCCATCAATGGGAAACAACTACAGGAATCTGTTACATGAATATAAAGGCATATTACAATGTCATAAAAATGAAGAATATAGAGAAGCATGGAAAGACCTAGTATATGTCTAAATCTGTACCTATGTATGTCTATATGTACATATCTTTATATTTTTGTATATTTCTGTTTCTCCATCTATCGTTCTAAGAATGTAAATAATGAGAAAACAAACAAACCATATAGCAAGAATGGAAACCAAAGGCTGTGAAATTATAATAATGAAGCTTGTCCCCAGAGAAGTGATATTATAATGTACCTTACTCCTTTCTTGCAGAAGTAGGGGACTGTAGCTCATATGTTGTTAGTTTTACTAAGATAATTTTATTCTCTTTCTTTTTTATTTCAAAAGATATCTGTCTAGAGAGAGAGAGAGAGAGAGAGAGAGAGAGAGAGAGAGAGAGAGAGAGAGAGAGAGAGAGAGAGAGAGAGAGAGAGAGAGAGAGAAGAGAGAGAGAGAGAGAGAGAGAGAGAGAGAGAGAGAGAGAGAAAGAGAGAGAGAGAGAGAGAGAGAGAGAGAGAGAGAGAGAGAGAGAGAGAGAGAGAGAGAAGGAGGAGAAGGAGGAGGAGGAGGAGGAGAAGGAGAAGGAGAAAGGAGAAAGGAAGGAAGGGAGAGAGGGAGGGAAGAATATGATATGTTGGGAAGTGAAGGTGACAGAAAATCTATCACTAATTTTTAAAAGTAAAAAAGAGAAATTAGCTGTAAGAAATGATCTGTTACATGAAACCATCTCTACCTTTTCTATATAATATTTATTTGAGAGTACTATCTGCTATAGTTTTAAAGCTAAGGGTCATGACTAGATTTTTGTCATTTTTATTATAGAAAACTCCCAGGTGAAAAAACTGTCCGCTCTAGTACAAACGGACACCCCTACAGTTTTTAATCTTAGAAAGCTTACTAGAGCTTTGAGTAACTGACTTGCTTGTGGGTCATAGAGACAGCTGTTTAGAAGCAGGATTTGAACTCAGAACTTTCTGGCTTTGAAACCAACTCCTTGTTTGGAAATTCAGTCAAACTCTATTTTTGCCTCATACATTACATTCATTTATTCCAGGTTGTATTGCTACTGCATCTATGGTGTATCTTACATCTATAGAGTTCCCATGTGTACAATTACACAGCCCATCATTTCTTCTTGTCTGGATAAGTGCCATTGCCTTTTAGTTTCTCTCATTCTTGATCTTCTGCCCTGTGCAGGCCCTGCCAATCCCCACCACCACTACCACACAGTGCCATATCTCACCAACTTGTAGAGGAGGAAGAAACTGCCAAATCAATATTTGTTTAGTTCTGCTCTTTTGCTCAAGAAGCCCTTATGGGTCCCTGTTTCTTTTAGCCACAAAATACAAACTTTTCTTAGGACTTCCTTTCCAAGATTACTATGTCCAGTCCTCTCCTTTAGGCACTCTCCAATCTAGCCCCAAAGGCCTGCTTACTCTTATTAGTGCCTGGCTTCCATGCATGGAGTACCCTCACACCTCACTTTAGCTTCCCTTTTCAGCTGAGCTCAAAGGTCATGTCATTTAAGTTGAACTGGGATCTAATACTACCTCTGACACTACTACCTGTGTGTCCCTGGGCAAGTGACTTAACGTAAAGTGTCAAGCTGTGAGTTGTGACCCTGTATGGGTTCTCATTATTGAATGTGAAGATCACAAACTTATGATTTATTAACAGTAAATTTTTATATAACTATATACCCAGGGTCATGTAAAAATTTCTTGGGCATAAAGGGGTCATGAGTACAAAAAGTTTAATAAGTCCTGACTTTACACATCTCTGCCTCAGGCAAAAGTTTTTAAAGTTGTTGCTTCTCTGTATTGATAAAGGTAAGTTCTCCTCATGTAGTTTCCTATTACTAATGAATTCATACGTCCAGATCAAAACTTTAAAATCAAATAAACAACACTTCTATTTTTAGTGGTGATCCTGGAAAGATAACAGATATGATAAATAACCTACAATGTAGTGGCTTGTTTTTGAATCGGGGAATTCAAACTCCTTTCATAAAATGAGCAGACAAGTTTGTAAAATGTTTTGACCCTATACTAAAACTTTTTTTAAATCAGTGTCTTTTTGGTGCCTCTTGATCTTATCTCATAATCATTTCCAAATATACTACCAAATCCCCACCATTCAGTATTCCTTGCTTTGTAACAAAGAAAAACAGTTTAAATCGGTAGGCACAATGAATGCAGCTGATGACATAGACCATATTCTGCACTACTACCCTCCCCCCACCTCTCTGGGGAAAGGAAGAAAGGGCATATCCTTGTCTGTTCTCTGGGACCATTCCACTTACACACTGCTTGATTTTGTTTTGGTAATCTTTTCGTTATGTCTAATATTTGAAGGTTCTTCTTATTCCACTCCTCATTACTTTGTACAGACGTCTCCATGCTTCTCTGCATCCTACATATATTTTGTTTTTTGTAGCTCATTGTAATCTTTGACTATTCAAAGAAATGGGTTTCCACTAGCTTTTAAAAGATAAGAGACTTAATACGAACCAAGGGTAAATCAGAAAGTGCTGAGTTTCCTCATTCCTCCTGTCTATAAAACAGGGTCTATTTTTGTGAAGGGTCAATTCCTCTTTTTAAGTAGTGCCTTTACAAGGTACTACTTCTAGTCAGCGTTAAAAACAACAATTTCTTGGGCAGAAAAGGAGTTGTGAGTGGAAAAAAGTTTAAGAAGCCCTCATCTAGGTCGCAATAGATCATTCTCCAGAGGAAAAAGAAGAGTGGCTTTCAGTGGACTACAAGTCAATTGTAAGTAAGATATCAATGGAAAAAGCTAACCTGACTTAGAGTTGCACTATTTCACAAAGACTTTTCCATCAATAGAGAAGTGATAGTTCCTTGTCAGAGCTTTTCTGTAGTTTTGTCTTCATTCTGGAGCATTGAAAATTTTCAGAGGAAGGCAGTGATATTGGAGAGAGGCCTTGAGACTAGTCACACGAATATCCATGGAAGGAACTGGAATTTTACCTATAGCAGACGTTGGGAAAGGATAGCATGAAGGATTATCACAGCAGCTCTGCAAGGCAGATCCTACAGCATCATTATCCTTCTTCTATTAAGTGAATTGAACTAACTGGCCCCTAAGTTTCTTCTAGATCACATTTTATGATCCTACAATCTCTATTTTGCAACTAAGGAAACTGAGTAGCCCAGAGGGTAAATGATTTGTCCCGTGTTATGGGCCAGAACTCTGAACTTGAAACTAAGGATTCTTTTTTTTTCTTTTTTTAAATTTATTTTATAATATTATCCCTTGTATTCATTTTTCCAAATTATCCCCTCCCTCCCTCCATTCCCTCCCCCCGATGACAGGTAATCCCATACATTTTACATGTGTTACAATAAAACCTAGATACAATATATGTGTGTAAATACCATTTTCTTGTTGCACATTAAGTATTAGCTTCTGAAGGTATAAGTAACCTGGGTAGATAGACAGTAGTGCTAACAATTTACATTCACTTCCCAGTGTTCCTTCTCTGGGTGTAGTTATTTCTGTCCATCATTGATCAACTGGAAGTGAGTTGGATCTTCTTTATGTTGAAGATATCCACTTCCATCAGAATACATCTTCATACAGCACTGAAGTGTACAGTGATCTTCTGGTTCTGCTCATTTCACTCAGCATCAGTTGATGTAAGTCTCTCCAAGCCTCTCTGTATTCCTCCTGCTGGTCATTTCTTACAGAGCAATAATATTCCATAACCTTCATATACCACAATTTACCCAACCATTCTCCAATGGATGGGCATCCATTCATCTTCCAGTTTCTAGCTACAACAAAAAGAGCTGCCACAAACATTTTGGCACATACAGGTCCCTTTCCCCTCCTCAGTATTTCTTTGGGATATAAGCCCAATAGCAGCAATGCTGGGTCAAAGGGTATGCACAGTTTGATAACTTTTTGGGCATAGTTCAGATTGCTCTCCAGAATGGCTGGATTCTTTCACAACTCCACCAACAATGATTCAGTGTCCCAGTTTTCCCACATCCCCTCCAACATTCATCATTATTTGTTCCTGTCATCTTAGCCAATCTGACAGGTGTGTAGTGGTATCTCAGAGTTGTCTTAATGTGCATTTCTCTGATCAGTAGTGATTTGGAACACTCTTTCATATGAGTGGATATAGTTTCAATTTCATCATCTGAGAATTGTCTGTTCATATCCTTTGACCATTTATCAATTGAAGAATGGTTTGATTTCTTATAAATTAGGGTCAGTTCTCTATATATTTTGGAAATGAGACCTTTGTCAGAACCTTTGCTTTTAAAAATATTTTCCCAATTTGTTACTTCCCTTCTAATCTTGTTTGCATTAGTATTATTTGTACAGAAACTTTTTAGTTTGATGTAATCAAAATCTTCTATTTTGTGATCAATAATGCTCTCTAGTTCTCCTCTGGTCATAAATTCCTTCCTCCTCCACAGGTCTGAGAGGTAGACTATTCTCTGTTCCTCTAATCTATTTATTATCTCCCTCTTTATGCCTAAATCATGGACCCATTTTGATCTTATCTTGGTATATGGTGTTAAGTGTGGGTCCGTATCTAATTTCTGCCATACTAATTTCCAGTTTTCCCAACAGAAACTAAGGATTCTTACAAGGTGCTAAGTCAGTGGAATTGATAGAGACAATAGTTATCTAATTTAGCATAGTTCAGTATCATTGATTTAATCCTACAACAAATAATGGTTTTCTAGTAATATAATGACTGGTTTGTACTCAGTGTAGAGCATATAAGCTAGAAGCTCTCAGGGCCAGAAAAGACAAGTGCCCTAGAAGCTCTTGGAGGCTGAGACAGATTCATTCCATTGTCCGCCTTTGTGGTGGCTGAAGGCTAAAGAACAAGCCCTTGGACTTAGACAGATTCATCCCATTAAGCTAGTCAGTGCTGCTTCTCCCAAGGTAGAAATGGTAGATTAATATCACATAACAGAGGCTACATCTTAGATGAAATAGTGATGGTAGCTTTTATGGTTAGGTCCTTGTTCCTTACATTGTCCTCCCATATATAAGTGTAACCCTGGTTTTGCCACCTGTGGCCAAATAGAAAATGCTTAATCCCTTCCTCACATGCCAAGCGTTTTAGTGGATTAAGACAGTTTTTATGTACCCCATATGAGTATTCTCTAGGCTGTACATGTTCAGTACCATCAGCTATTCATATGTACCTTCTATCTAATTCACTAGATCTTATTGTTTTTGTAGTATTTGGTACATAAAAAATGTTTTGCTTTTCAAGTCATTAAAGAAACCTTCCCAATTTTCAGGGGCAAAATTATCTGACAATAAGGGATCGAAGGTTCTAACTCTACTGGAAAAGTATATGCCATGTACTTCGCCTGAGTACATCCTTTCATGGTCTTGTTAACTGGAGCTCACCATCTGATGTTTTACAATCTGGGATTAGGAATTGCTGGGGGGGGAGGGAAAGGAATGTAAGCCTTGCTTTAGTTGCCTAGGAAAGATTGCCTGTACCCTTGGTGTATTTCCACTTGCATGTCCCAAAGACTTAACTAAGATTTTGCAAGTGGCTATCAGCACCTTTGAAGATCTTGATGTCAGAGTTACTGGTGTAGAGAGAACCCAGCCCAATGCTAAGTTAGAGCTAAAACATTTGGGCTTTCCTAAAGATGCAGAGGAACATCTCTATGAGTATGACAGCATTCACCACAGAACTCTTTTCCATCCAGAGATACATTAATGTCCCTTTGGCGGCTGCATCACAATGTAAAATGTCTTTTGGCATTTTGACAGCTGTGATTTGAACACTTGACAAAGAACCTTGGCTGTACCCCTATTAGGACTTGTAATATAGTATTTCTTACCAAATAATCTTAAGGAATTAGACTTGGGAAATTGGACACATGGGGTTACCATGGACAGCCAGAGGTTAGTCAGGAAGAAGACCTGTCTTGGGGAGTGTGATCATTTTGGATAGGTTGCATTTGGGGTCTTTAGTGTGTCCTCCAGGGTGTAGTTTGGATCTAGAGCTTTAAAAGGTAAGAGCTGCAATTTGAGGTTCATCTGCACAAAGGTGATGCTGTGAGAGTGAGTAGGATTGCTGAGGGAATAGATCAGGAGTATCACGTGCAGGTCTGAATATTCCGCTTTAGGGAGAATATTGACAAAATGGAATATTTCCAGACAAGGGCCACCAGCATGTTGAGGAAACTGGAGATCATGCTACATAATTATTGACTGAAGAAAGTGTGAGTTTCTAGCCTGGAGAAGAAGATCCATAGGGAAGATTTGAGAGATACATTCACTAATTTGGAGAGGTATGGAAGAAGGATTAGGCTTGATCTGCTGCTAGATGCCAGAGGACAGAATTATAAGCAAGGAGTGGAAGTTTTAGAGAGCTCTATTTCTGGACGTGGGGAAGAACTTAACTACCATTTAGAGCTAACTCATATAGTACTGGGCTACCTAAGGAGATCAGTGGTTCACCATCAGGAGGAGAGAGGGGGTTGGGAAGTCTTTAAAGGAAAAGCTTGTTGGGTAAATTAAGGAAAGCACTTTCAATTAGGTACATGTTGGAGGAAACCAGGACTCTGAGGACTCTGATTCTTAATCTATTTATTGACATCTCTTGAACTTTACTGAAGAGGAGATGAATTCATGAAGCCTCAAACCAAAAGATTTCCTAGGCTAATTACACCTTGAAGGAAAGGGAATAAAGTTCTTTAGAAAACCTGGTGCTTTCACATCCAAATAGCTGATACAAAATATAGAGTTAAAGGGGACAGTCACCTACTTGAGATCTTCATGGTTGAGGATAAAGACAAAATTAGCAGTTGATATTGATATCACATTTCCCTGTGGGATCTCATTTGTTCTTTACAAAAATTCTACGAGGTTTGAGTAAATAGGATCATCAGAAGTTGATAAAAGGGGAAACTGAGGTGCCAGTGGGGAGTTGCACAACATCACAATCTAGTAAAAGGTAGAGATAAGATTTGAGGCCAGGTTTTGTGCTTTTTCATTACATTTGGACATCTGTAGTTGTCGGTGCCTCTCAGAGTGAAACAATTCAGTGTCAGCCATGGATGTGCTTGTCATTCCTCCAAAGTGGTCCTCCTTATCTCAGCCTCGACTCTTCCCTTGACGTTTGGCTCTGTGTTTCCCTCTCCCTCCCATCTATTTTGTGCTTTGGAGAAAATCGTCAATGGCGAATAAGGAAGGCAATAGGATTTAACACAGGAATCTCTCGCAATAAAACCTTCAAGCAATTAAAAGTCTTAAAAAGAAAGGAATTTTTGAGTGGTAAACTCATCAAGGACAAAAACAAGTAAAGTCAGTTCCAGTTTTTAGTTATCGTAGAAGTAGTGAGCCAGGTACGAAAGGCTATTGTGTCACAGTGAAACTCAGGAGAAGGTCTTTTCCCTTATTGAACTACATACAGACTGACAGATAAGATAGTTCCAGTTTCTGGTTATTATAGAAGTTCATATAGTAGAAAAGATTTGGAAATAAAAGACAAATTTGTATGAAAGAGGAAAATCCTTTATTGATGGGAAACATTTTCAGCAGTGTTTATTCTGAGCTGTACGGCCATAAGCATATTGGCACAGGGCAAGAAGGGTAGGGGAGCAGCAGGAACGTGGGTTAAAAACCCTTTTTGGGAGATACCATGGTAGAGTAGAAAGCACTGGCATAGTAGATACCATAGTAAAGTAGAAATAGCATCAACATTCTAATTCTGAGCAGACACATTGGAGAACGGAAACAAATGCTAATGCTATCCTGGAAATTAAATACATGCTCTGCCACTTACTACCTGTGTGACCTTGGACAGATCATACAATTCTCTGGCCTAATGTTTCCTTATCTGTAAAATGAGCAGCTTGGACCAGGTCTTTTTGAAGACCCTTTCTGGCTCTAAATTGATTATGTAGAGAACAAAGGTCACCAGATATCAGTTATTGCTCTTGCTTGCATCCCGAGAGAGCAGAATTAATAGGGAAGATAATGCCTTGAAGTGAGACAAAAATAGAGAAAAAATTGTAAAATGAATGGAGTGCTGGACTTGGGGGTCAGATCCTGTGTTCAAATCCTGCCTATGATATTACCTAACTTTGTGACATTGGACCAGTTACTCATTCTAAGTCTCAGCCATCTCTAAACACTCTAAATTATAATAGACATGTTACGATCTGTTCCAGGGTAGATAGTTCCTGTACTGAACTTTTCCAAACAGTTAAATTCCTAGATCCTTTATATATAGACAAAATATGGCTTAATCTCAGAAGCCCCCCCCCAAATAACTCTCTTGAGGGCAGTGGTAGTAATGTTATTTCCTTTATACTTTCTGTGATCATAAGATTTCATCACCTGTTAATGTCTCCTCCAAAGGCTGTGGATAAACTAGTGAAAAGACCCTCCCCTGTGTTTTAGTGTGACACCATAGCCTTCCCCACTGGGCTCACTACCAAATCACAGTCTTCTCTTCTGTGGTCCCTTCATTTCATTTCCAGTACACTTGTTTCCAAAGCCTAACCCTCGGTCAAGTTGGGAGGTTGGTATCCGGCCCTCCCTTTTGACCTTAGTACCATCTTTCTTATTCTACCCTCACTTCACCTATCTCAGAGGACTTGTTATATGGAGAAAAGTTCATCTGAAAGGACATTAATAATTCAGGATGAATTCATTTGATGTATTCTCCATCCCAGGGATATTTGCGCTTTAAAAATATGACATAGAAATCTGCAGAGTGGCATCTCCTGCAAAAGAATTTCAGATGCTCATTCCTAAATAAGGAGACATTGGGGGAATTTGAAGCCTTCTTGGTTTCCATGTGGGTACTAGCTATCTCCAACCCTGTGAAATCAGTCCTGTTACTCTTCTCCCTGAAGCCTAGACTACCTCCTTTCCTAGCTATCAAATCTGCCTCCCTCTCTTCCATCATGTAGGATATTTCTGAAAGTCCTCCTTTTCACATTATTCCCTGGTACAGAGTTGATTATCCTCCAGATATATTGTTCCCTAAATGTGGAAAACCTAGGAGTCAGGCTTTTTCCTCTTGAGTCACAAGTGTTAACTTCTATTAGGCTTTGAGTTAATTTGAGTTTCTTGACTTTTGGTCCAGGGACCTGCTCTTTTCTGTAGGCTTCTAATTTTGTTACTCTTGTCTGTCCCTAGCTCCTAGAGAGAAAGGCCTTTGTGTCTGTGATGAATCAACATGTTTCCTGGGTGCCTGACTCTAGGATTAGAAGATGTAAGTGGAGCCAGGGGTAACAAAGTTAAATGTTTAACAAACAGCTTTCTGGGAGGAAAATGTACCCATGACATACTTTTAACTCTAAAATGCATTTTAACTATTTCTCCATCACTTTCTTAAGACATAACAATCAACAATAACAACAACAACAACAACAACAACAAAAAACACATCAGGCCTTCCTGCTGCTCCTCAGCAGCAGGAGGAGGAGACAAGACTAACACACCCAAAGGAATTAGAGAGCATTGTTAGGAATGTGTGCATTGGGATCTCTGAGAAAGGAAGGATCACTGTCCCATCCAGTTGACTTCATGAAGACAAACTAAATGATAGACCTGGGAAGAAATTTAGAATGTATTTGGAGTGGTGAGGAAGACCACATGGACAGCTCCTAGCCCCTTGACTGGCAGGGATATGTATTTGAGCTATACAATACCATTCAGGTAACTGAGGAACTGACCTCAGGTAGCTACTCAGGTATATGTGACTGTTTTTTTTTTTTAATGATAAACTACATTTATAATTTTATGAGTAATATACTCTGTGTCTTGTTACCCAAGTTAACTAAGTTAATAATAACAGTAGCAAGTCTCATTTATGTAGACTTTAAGGTTTGAAGAATGCTTTTACATGCATTATCTCACTTGATCCCAGTAAAACAAAATGCCATTTAAAATCATTATAAATTGAAGGATATCCTCTGGATGCCTAGCAAGAGTGGGATGATTACTTCCACTTCTCATCTCTAGCACATAAAGGAAGATTATTTAGGGGAAGGTAGACTTGTTTTTTAAAAATATTGAACAGAATGGCATGAGTGTCAAGAGTAATAAGGGCCATCATTCACTAATAATGAAATAAGACCATAATGAAAATGGCTTCATTTGAAACAGTCTGGCAAGTAGACAGAAAGAGTCCTCCTCCATCAATCAGCCATCCACACTGCCATAAATCCTTCAGCATAGTTTTAGAGACAGGGGGAGATCTGGATGAAAGTGAAAAAGCAAGCATATGGCAGACATTCTCCTCCTCTCAATTCTAAAAGAGGCCTAAACCTTCTTCTTCCTGGCCAGATTGAAAGACTATGTTTCTCTCCTTTTCTCCTGCTATAATAGACCCTGAGTCCTTAATTTTACTATACAAAAATGAGGGGAGAAAGCGATTCTAGTCATGGAAGGGGGGAGTTTCCTTGGAAGAAGCAAACTTTTTGGTTTGCTCCTGAAATATGTGATCTTGGGAGAAGAATGGGTTAATTTTATGCCACTTGCAAACAAACAAATTAAAAAAACCTTTTTTTTTCTCTACTCAGCCTAAATACATATAAATTACTCACTTTTCATACACATACTTTACTGGCCCCTGTTTACCTCATTACTTTGTAGAGCAGAATGAGAAAACGACTGTTAATGGTGAGGCATAAAATCAAATTCTCTTCAATTCCATTTTATTTGAACTGTCACTCTAAATTGGAATCATGTGAAGTAGGCAGAGAGGTCAGAATTTTAATCGTATTGGGTAATATTTTGGACAAGAAATTTACATTTGCAACTAATTTAAGACTAAAGAATCTAAGGAGCCCCCAACTTTGGTTCAGTCACTGTCTTATCACTTGTAAAGGTTTCAATGAGGCCTCTGTATACCACTGGAAGCAGCTGAGCCTGTGAGCTGAACTAGATCGTCATGTTCCATGTAAGTGCTCCTTCTCCAGATAGACACCACAGGATTTTAGGCTCTCTCCTAACCTCTCTGGCCACTGAAAAAAAAGTCATGCTTACCAAGCACCTGCCATTTGCCAGGCACTGTGCTGGGTTCTAGGGAGATGAGTACGTTGTGTGAAGCAATCCAAACTTGCAGGGAGCCTACATTTTAGTGGGGGAAACAACTAGGACATCAAAAATAAAGTTAAAGAGAATGCATTATAAATAAATGTGAAACAGTAGATACAGAGAGTCTTGAAAGGGAGGGACCACGGTGATAAATTGTTGGGCCCAGAATTCCCTTCCTCTTCCAGGAGTTCTTGTTTTGTGACAAGAAGGCAATTAGGAGAGCAGAACTTAAAGACTTCAAGCGGGCCAATGCTCTATCTTTAATGAAATTTCAGGCATTATTGGGAACATCTTTGGGTCTCTCTCAAGTGACTCCAGGTAGATACATCCTTGCTCCATCTATAGACGTCACTAAAGCTAGTTATCTAATATATTCAAAAAACGAGAAGCCCAGACATGGTTTTAGTGTTTTGTTCCTTGTTCTTAAGTTAAGGAAACCTGGAGCAGATTAGTTGTGATGGGCAGCTGTGGAGGATGTAGCACCTAGGAAGGAAGGAAGGAGGAGGAGGGTGAGAGTGAAGGAGGAAGTTAATCAGGAAAGAAAGAAGGAAGGAAGGACAGTCTGGCAACTACAAAGACTTCATAAAAATGTGGGAAGACTTTGTGAAGCAGTAGAGAATAAATAAAGAATCAAAAGAAAAGCATACACATTTGCAACCAACATTATCTAGAGTGTGGAAAAGCAAGAAAACTCAGGCTGAAGACAGGATAGATGACGATGATATGAAATTGTAAGGAACAATAATCATACAGCCTCTCTTTCTATCAACAATTGGTAAACTACATATGCTGTAAGTAAGGGATGCGAATTTAGGGTTAGGGTTACTTTTACTACACTAGCTGATTTTATCTAACTGTTGTTGAAGAATATGCTATTGAAGTATGTTGTTTAAAGGACTGTTGGGAAGAGTCTGTTGTGGCAAAAGAAATTATATCCCTATTAATATATTCTTAAAATATGTTGTACCTATAAGGATGGTATTTTATACCTAAGAAAAATCTAATTTTTTTCCTTTTAATTGAATGGTCATTTAAAAATATGTATATAAACCTTCATCAAAAGAAATGGTTGTATAAATTCACCAGTTTGAGCTCTGGATTTTGTTTGATAGGGAAATTTTTTGCCCATGTAATCTGTTGAGAAGCTCACAATATAGTGATGTTGTTTTGTAAGGTTTGTTCATTGTTTTCCCATCTAAAACAGCCAATGCACACATTTTCCTAGTCATCTCAGTATTTTCTTCATGAAACAACTCCAGATGAGGAATTGGTAAGGGAATGGGGGAGGGAGGGTTAAGGATGACCGTGAGAAACGATAGCTTGCTAGAGTGGGATTTGCCTGGAAGAATGGTCATTGTCTTTATGTATTTGAAAGGCAGCTGCGGGGAGAGGGAGCGAGCTTGTGTGATCATGGTTCCAAGGAGGAGAACAAGGAACATGGGAGGTATAAAAAGGAATCTCAGGAGTGAACCTTCTTCTGAGAAAAAAAAAGTCTATAATTTATTCAGATATCTTGGTTGGATCCTATTGCTTGGGGTAAAATGCCTTTTAGTAAAAAAAATCTGTTTTAATCTTCTGAACTGCTTGAGCAGACTATCCTCTCCAGAAAGCAAATAGTGAGTTCCCTGTCACTAGTGGTCTTCAAGTGGAGAATGGAAAACTCTTTGAGAGATATTATAGAGGAGGGTAAATTTGTAGGTAAAGATTGGCTCAGATGACCTCTTAAGATTCTATGTTCTTGCTTAAACAGGATGATTAGAGTCCTTATCCCGAGAATTGGATTTCCCAATTAGAGTACATTGTGACAAGAAACAAGTCCATTTCCAACATATCTTCAGTATTCAAGGATATTGAATTCCATTGCTATGGTTGCTTTATTCACCAATGCAGGTAACAGGTGTGAGAAATGATTATTTCTCTCTTTTATTAATAAATAATGACTGGATCAGAACCAAGGCTTTTCTACTTCCTCAACCAGAAAGGAGCCATTATGGGAAATCTCTCAGAAAGACTTTCAAGATTCTGAGATCCAACCAAAAACAGTAAAAGACAGTCTCAGTTTGGGCTGATGGGTGCATTCCTGCTCATTTTGTTTGTTCAGACAGGTCTCAAAAAATGAGGATCCTCCCTTTTGTCAGAGCGGTGATATGAGAATTTTTAAGTCTCTTTGACTAAGACTTTCATGATCTAAGTTATGTACCCTTACACCATTTCATTATAGTATTTATTCTCTCATTAATTGTTAACCAATAAGGGTTGATTGCTACCCTCAAAAATAACTGCTCCTCCAAGGGCACATAAATTGTGAACCCACTTCCATGAGGGTTCTTTGTTGTAAGAGAAAGATGGCAAAATGACATGCCGACATTATTAATCAAATGATTAAATTACCTTTTTAAATACCACACAGGAAATAACCTTCAAGTATAACTTTAGAGAAAACAAAATTAGAGAAGCTAGGGCTCAGTTCACCTGACAAGAAAACATCAGACAAAAAACAAACAAACAAACAAAAACAAAAACATGAACGGGAAAAGTCCTTTAGATGAGAAAAAGTATTGCTTAGGGCCAAGGAGAAAAGATAATCCTTGAAAATCACATTGGTAAGGTCCTCGGTATACTTCAAACTCGGTTCTCAGTATCTGTTATGATCATGAAAAAAATGCTCTTAAGTCACTATTGATCAGAAAAATGCAAATTAAGACAACTGAGATACCACTACATACCTCTCAAATTGGCTAAGATGACAGGAAAAGATAATGATAAATGTTGAAGGAGATGTGGGAAAAATGAGACAATAATGCAATGTTGAGGGACTTGTAAATGATCCAACCATTCTGGAGAGCAATTGGGAACTATGCCCAAAGGGCTATCAAATTGCGTAGACCCTTTGATCCAGCAGTGTCTCTACTGGATCTGTAATCCCAAAGAGATCATAAAAATGGGAAAAAGAATCCACATGTGCAAAAATGTTTGTAGCAGCCCTTTTTGTAGTGGAACTGGAGACTGAGTGGATAACCATCAGTGGGAGAATGGCTGAATAAATTATGGGATATGAATGTTATAGAATATTATTGTTCCAGAAGAAACAATCAGCAGGATGGTTTCAGAAAGGCTTGGAGAGACTAAAATGAACTGTCATACTAAGTGAAGTGAGGGGAACCAAGAGAATATTGTATACAGTAAAAGCAAGATTATGTGATCATTTACTGTGATGAACTTGGCTCTTTTCAACAGTGAGGTGATTCAAGGCAATTCCAATAGACTTGTGATGGAAAGTGTCTTCTGCAAACAGCAAAATCTGTGGATATGATATGTGGATCAAAGCATAGTATTTTTACATTTTTGTGGTGGTTTTTTTTGTTTGTTTGTTTGTTTGCTTGTTTTTTCCCTTTCTTGTGTTTTCCCTTTTGATCTGATTTTTTTTGCTCAGCATGACAACTATGGAAACATTTAGAAGAATTGAATGTGTTTAACTTATATTGGGTTGCTTGCTGTCTTGAGGGGAGAGGAGAGGGAGAAAAATTTGGAACACAAGATTTTGCAAAGGTGAATATTGAAAATGAGTCTGCATGCATTTGGAAAAATAAATATTATTAAAATATATCTTATGATCCAAAAAGTAGAACTGAGTGCTTCACTCTCTTGGGGGATAGAATTATAGAAGCAGCTACCATTAATATGATTTTTCTATGTATTATTTTTTCAAAGATGCATTGGGAGAAAGCATCTGGTGTTATCTGTGACTCCAAACTTGAAAACCTGAAAGCTCCTGAATTGGCTCATTACATTCATTATCTGTCTTCATTTCCTGGCCTTTTTCAATGGTATCATTCACTATCTCCTTCTGGACTCCTGTTATTCTCTGCTTCATTAACTGCTAATGAGATGAGATATAATACAACACATTTTTTTCTTGCTCTTCCTACACTTGTATTTATGAGGGAGTTGTCTAAGAAAAAAATGTCTATAGTTTATTAAGATCTTTTGATCTGATCCTGTTTGTTTAGGTTTTGGGTGATATGTTTTCTTGTAAAAAGAAAAAAAAATCTAGTTTTATCTTTAAAAAAATAATGGGAGTTGCCTTTTAAGGCAGTATATTCCAAGAACATCACTGATTTCACCACCTTTCATATTTCTTAAATTTGGCAGTCTTGTGGATTTGGAAATCACTCTGGGCCTCAGTTTACTTTTCTGTAAAGTGGAGATAATAATAGCACCTGCGTACCCCAGGGTTGCTGTGATATGACAATGAGACAATGTAAAGTGCTTTGCAAAACTAAATGTGCTATGAGAATGTCAGCTCTTATAATTACCTTCTTTTCCAACATTGCTACCTTGCTTAATTGGACAGATCGGAGCTTTCGGTACGGGGGGAGCACAATTCCACCAGTATGGATAATAACTTAGCTCTGACTTAAGTGTTCAATCTTTGGGGTTGCCTGGGCCACTAAAGAGGCAGTTAATGCTGGATGACATCAAAAATAGAATTGGAACTGATGTCTTCTATCTCCCAGTCAAGCACTTCATCCACTGTCAGGTGGGCATATGATTGGACAATTTCAGATAAATTGCTTATTTTCCTAAACTCCAACATAACCCTGACCTGTCAGGGTAGTTTATAGTGTTTAACATCCCTCTCAGATCTCACTTCATTCCATTCCTCATCCTCCCACACTGAGGTAGATCTGTCATTGTTTCTTTGCAATATTCACTTCCTCTCCCTTGATCAGGGACAAGTTAATATACATTTTTTTTAATTTGGAATTTTTTTTCACAGTATATATGCATGAGTACTTTTTTTATAATATTATCCCTTGTATTCATTTTTTCAAATTATCTCCCCCTCCCTCCACTCCCTCCCCCCCGATGGCAGGCAATCCCATGCATTTTACATGTGTTACAGTAAAACCTAGATACAATATATGTGTGTAAATCCCATTTTCTTGTTGCACATTAAGTATTAGCTTCCGAAGGTGTGAGTAACCTGGGTAGATAGACAGTAGTGCTAACAATTTACATTCGCTTCCCAGTGTTCCTTCTCTGGGTGCAGTTATTTCTGTCCATCATTGATCAACTGGAAGTGAGTTGGATCTTCTTTATGTTGAAGATTTCCACTTCCATCAATATACATTTTTTTGACCAGGATAATTTGTATTTTTATATATTTTGTTTTGATATCTCCTTTTCCCCAAATAGGTCCCTCTCCTCTCAAGAGTCATTATCTGGTTGCAGGGCTTGGTGGAGAAGCCCAGAGGAGTGCTACTGGTGGGAAAGGAAAAGGATATGAGTGGGACCCTCCTTAAATGGAGATTCTCAGAGGGTCTTTCCATTTTCCTCCCTATGATCAAAGGGAGAAAGGGCCCCAAGGGCCTCAGCATGAGATCTTACTAATGAAGTGTGAGTTTCAGGGTCAAGTGAGCCTTCAGGCTGAAGAGGTTCTAGGACCTTGGTAGAGAAGTCCAACGGAGGGCAGTCAGGTGAGAAATAAAAACAAATGTGTTACCTATGGAACAGACATTCCAGGAAGGCTAGTAGAAGATTGAATTAGGGTCTGTCTCAGTATTTGCAGAATTTAAAAAGAGGCTGCAAACTGGAAGCCAGGGTAACTCTTTGCATGAGACCTCTTGTTTCTCTGTCTCCCTGAACAGAGTCTCGCCCGATTTATTTTCCTACTCCCTCTGCCTAGCACTAGCTCTCTCCAAAAGACCAGATCTATTTAGCCTCTTTCCCTGATATGCTCCCAGGACTTTACATCGAACCAAATCAGTTTACTCATGCTCTTGATTTTTCTTTTAATAGCTTATGCCTAAAGCCCAAACTTTCGCATTAACATTCACAACAAGAAGAGTTAGAAAAATGTCTCAATTGTACTTCAACTCATGTCTTTTCTCCAGTTTGCTTTTGAAGAAAGGCTTGTACCCTTGATTAGGCCTGGGAGGATGGTGTGCAGCTCTAGGGCTCACCTGGCAAGCAAATGAAGCATTTCCTATCAGGACACCTGGGAATTATGCTTATCAAACAGCCAGCAGATTGTTTCTTTCTACAGGAATTTTCCATTTCTTAGACCTCATTCAGGATTCAAGGGATTAGTCATTCTAAGTATACAGCATGTCCCAAAAGTCTTAGTGCAGGTTTCAGCATCAATAGCTTTTAATAAGCTGTATGAATGTGTTATTTCCCCTGGTAGAATATACAGGCTTCTTGAGCAAATAGCATTTGTTTTGTCCTTTCTTCTTCTTCTTCTAGCACAGTGCCTATACATTGTGGGTGCTTAATAAATGCTTGCTTGCTTCATTGAAATATACAAAGAAACAACAAATATTCCATTCTGTATTTATTTCTAATACAACTGTATACTGAGTTCTCTTACTTATTTATCAGGAATACATGATACTACCCTTGTGTAATCTCTAGTTTTTGTCTTATGTTGGCAAAGCCAGACTGATGAACCTCTTCATTCTCTCATTCATTTATTCATTCCACTGTGGCCTGCACTCTTGACTTACCTCCATGGCTGTTTGCCTTCCATGTCATAGAAACATCTTCCCCCTCAAATCTCACTCTGTCCCTGAACTGCTTCTCACATTGACAGAGGCCTTCAGGAATCTCTCTCCGATTGTGCTTTCTCCCACAACCTCCATTTTAACCATGAGGTCGAGGCCAACCAAGTTTTTTGTTCCTCTCAGTAGCACCAGAAAACTTTTGCTAAAGATATGGGCTGCTGTTTCATCTAGAACCTTGGCTCTCCTCATTTTCACAGAATGAGTTCATCTCTTCCACCACTTCTCCTTGCTTTTCAGCTCTCTTCAATGAGTTTTCTTCTTCCATTTTTGTCCCCAAGTTCTTGGAGGGCAGTGATTACTTTTCTGCATTTATTTTTGTGTTCTCAGTACTTAGTAGAGTGCTTGGCTCATAATGAACATGTATATAAATATTTGTTGACAGATTGATTATTTTTTGTTTATTGTGTATATATCGTTGTTTTAAGCACAATTTTAATAAGGTAAGGTCCTTGCCACCATTAGGAGCATCTGGTTGGATATGGGTGTGAGAAGGGAACAGTCAAGAACAACTCCAGAATTGCCAACAGGCAGAACATGAAGCTCCGTGGTCCTCTTGACCAAAGTCAAAATGTTAGGGAAAAGTTGGCAAATTTAGGTAAGTGAGTATGTACCGGAGAGGTACATGATCAGATACTCTACAAAAAGTTCACAGACGTTTGGAGCTCTGCCCAAAAGGTTATCAAACTGTTCATGCCCTTTGTTTCAGTAGTGAATATAATGTAGTTTGTGCGGGCTAGATTCCTGGTGATCTTGAGGTTAATGGCAATAAGAGAGTTGTTAAGAATACCCTTTAAATTGGCCACAGGTTTTAGGAGTGAAAGAATTCACTCATTCCCGAAGTATTAGTTGCGAAATGAAAGTTTATTGTTGGATAGAAAGCAGTTTAACCAGAGACTGACTTCTATAGTGGCAGATCTATTGAAAAATGGAGTTTTGCACTGAGAATGCAGTTCTCAGTGGACAGAAGGATCCTGACAGCTGAGTGAGCTATCTGTTTCCATCTACAAAAGACCTTCGTTGAAGGAAGCTGTTATATTGAGTTTTAGTGGGGGGCTGGGTCAGCCCAGGTTCCTTGGCTTAGATATCAGCCCGGGTCTCCTATTGGCATTAACAACACTTCAAAGGGGTGCTTTTTGACCAGGATTTCTAATTGAATCAAAGGTCCTGGCATCCTGGAAAGACACCTTATCTAGAGGGATATTCTTTCCCAGGAGGAGCTGAAAATATGAAAGGGATCACAGATCAAAAGGAAATATAATTTCTTAAAGAGACCACAAACTGCTTCATCTCTACTGGGTCTGTATCCCAAAGAGATCATAAAAGAGGGAAAAGTATCCCCATGTACAAAAATATTGGTAGCAACCCTTTTTGAATATATATATATATATATATATATATATATATATATATATATATATATATATATATATATATATATATATTATCATTATATATATATATGCATATAGTATTTTGTTTTTCCAAATACATGCAGTTTTAAGCATTCACCTTGCCAAACCTCGTTTCAAATTTTTCTCCCTCTTTCCTCCCCTCTCCCTTCCCCAATCCAATATAGGTTAAACATGTGCAATTTAAAAAAGAAAAAAAAAACTAAATAAAAATATTTTCCATATTTGTCATACTGCTCAAGAAAAATCAGATCAAAAAGGAAAAAATAAGAAAAAAAAAACAAGCAAGCAAACAACAATCATAAAAAAGGTAATAATACTAAGCTTTGATATACATCCTACCTCCATAGTTCTCTCTTTGGATGCGGGTGGCATTTCTATCACAAGTCTATTGGAATTTCCTTGAATCACCTCATTGTTGAAAAGAGCTGGGCCCATCCCAGTTGATCATGGCATAATCTTGTTGTTGCCGTATACAGTATTCTCTTGGTTCTACTTACTTCACTCAGCATCAGTTCTTATAAGTGTTTCCAGACTTTTTTTTTTCTGAATCAGCCTGCTCATCATTTCTTATAGAACAATAATATTCCATTACATTCATATGCCCTAATTTATTCCCCAAATGATGGGCATCTACTCAGTTTCTAGTTTCTTGTCACTACAAAGAGGGCTGCTATGTGGATCGAAGCATCGTATTTTGTTTGTTTGGTTTTTCTTTGTCATGTTTTTTTTTCTTTTGGTCTGATTTTTCTTGTACAACATGACAAATATGGAAATATGTTTAAAAGAATTGACATACTGAATCTATATCAGATTATTTGCTGTCTTGGGGAGGGGGATGCATAAGGGAGGAAGGTGAAAATTTTGGAGCAAAAAATCTTACAAAAATGAATGTTGAAAACTATCTTTATATGTATTTGTTAAAATAAAATGCAATTGAAAATTAAAAAAGAGAGAGAGCAATCAGAAAGATCATTATCAACTGAGTAGATGAAGGAAGGCTTTGTGTAGGAGGTACTATTTAGAGATGACTTCAGCAGGTGGATTGGAAGGGATATTTCATGCATGAGAGGACAAAACATGGCTGGAAGATAATTGAATAAGTAATCTGCTGTGTTAGGAATAATAGCATTAAGTCTGGAAAGGTAGGGGGGCACCAGATTGTAAAGGGCCTTCAGGGTTAGGAATAGAATTTGAATTTTACCTAGAGAAAATAGGGAATCACTAATGATTTTTGAGCAGAGGAGTAACATCACAAATATTTATGCCTACTCAATAGATCCGTGGTCTCATTGGTATAGATACTTCCTTTATTATTTTAAATCCCAGGCCTACCACATTATTTAATCACTTATGGTTTCTTTTTATATTTCTGTTTTATTTGGGGGGGAATATATGTAATTATTAATGTAAAGTACGTCCTGCAATGATGCAAATCACCACCCAGAAGGGTACCTCCTCATTTTGTGTAACTTCTGTCCACATCCTCTAGTACATCTTCCATGAGGGAGGGGAAGAAGGGGATCCCACATTGAAGAGACCTTCCTTTCTTATGAATACTGATGGAACTGGAATGCTGTTCATTAATCATCTGTCTTTCCATTTGACCAACCCATTTCCTTTTCTGACCATATCTCTCTCTAATAATATTTTTATGTTTATACCACATTTTGTTGTTGCTTATTCATTTATAGTTGTATCTAATTCTTTGCGACCCTTTTAGGGGGTTTTCCTGTCAAAGACGCTGGAGTAGTTTGCCATTTCCTTCTCCAGTTCATTTTATGAGTGAGGAAGCTGAGGCAGAGTTTAGTGATTTGCCCAAAGCCACACAACTGTTATGTGTTTGAGACTGGATTTGAACTCAGGTCTTCTTGACTTCAGGCCTGGCACACTATGTACTGCGCTCTCTCTCTCTCTCTCTCTCTCTCTCTCTCTCTCTCTCTCTCTCTCTCTCTCTCTCTCTCTCTCTCTCTCCTGTCTCTGTCTATCTCTCTATATATATTTTTATCTCTCGTCTCTTTTATATAAAAATCTTTGGAGGATTTAAGTAGACCTAATCATGCCATTAGGTGGCCTACAACTACATTGCTTCAGAAACGGTGGCGTTCCATAACCTGCAGCTACAAAGCATTACCAGAAGGCTTTTGATGTTACAAAGATGAGCTACTATTTCAGAGAGAAGCCAGATGTCATTATAGTAATGGGTAAATTCACATGCAAATCTCTTCCCTCTTCTCTTCCTTTTCAGTTCTGGTCCCCATTCCTTGACCATCAGAGGTGGCCATGTAAGATATGTCTGACTAAAGAAGGGAATTAGGACAATATACTTTTTTTTTTTTAGCAAAGCTCAAAATATTATTGGAGAAGAGATGGATAGATGTGAATGAAAAGATATTCCATTTAGATAAATTAAAAACTTGTTAAGTGGTCTTATTCAGAGTGGTCATAGAGGTTTGATGCCAAGTAGTCAGAATGTCTCCAGGAGAGTACCATGGGAATCTGAGCCATTTACCATTTTTATCAGTGTTTTGAATTAAATTCTCAGATGGCACCTAGCTGAGAATGATGGCTAACATCCTGAATGACATTCCACATCCACAAAGACCTTGACAGAGTAGAGCACCAGTGTGAATCTAACAAAATGACATTTAGTGTAAAATTGTGCACTCAGGTTCAAAAAGCTCTATTTGGAAGCATAGGAGGAAGAAGCATGGTGGCACAGCAATTTATCTAAACAATAATCATCTCTCTTGAGTTTTAGTGGACTATCAGCTGGTTGTGGCTCAGTAAAGTGATATGGTAGCCCCAAAAGTGAATGTCATTTTTGGACTTCATTAAGAGAGAAATGGCTTCCTCAAAATGATCTTCTTGTTTTTTTTCTTTTCCTATCAGAGCTCATGTAGAAAAACTGTTCAAGTGTAGCTTCCACAATTCAAGAACATTGATCATTTCCAGAGAATCCAGAGGAGGGCCACCCAGATGACAAAGTAACTTGGGTTCATGCCATACATGGATCATTTGAAAGAGCTGGGAATAGTTAGCCTAGAGAAGAAATACTTGGGAGATATGAAAAACGTTTTGAGAGGAAGGGGTGACAATACATATAAGAAAGAATAACTTAAGTGGATGAAAAAGTCCAGAATTTCCAGTGGCAACACCCAACTTATCCCCAAGGGGCATCACTAGGTCATATGATAGTACCTGGGGTCTCTCTCAGTGGGAGAAAGAGTGAGTCCAATTCCCTTCAAGCAGTCTGAACATTGAAACATTCTACATGTGTTCTGTGTGGCCTAGAGCTAAGGGAAGGAATGAAAGAAAGACCAAAAAGGGAAATCCCTCTTAGTGATGTTAGATCTTTCCATGGCCATACTTTGTGGATGGGTGGAAGTTTTAAATGGGCAAATGTATATTTGATGACAGGGAAAGTGTAGGATGGACTGCTTTAAGAGGTAGCAGGTTCCGGCAGCTAGGTGGTACAGTGGATAGAGCACTGGCCCTGGAGGCAGGAAGACCTGCCTTCAAACGATTGATACCTAATAGTTGGGTGAATATGAGAAAATCACTTAACCCTGATTGCCTCAAAAGAGAGAGATGGAGACAGAGGTCTTCAAGATATGTAGTACCTACTCTCATGGAGCTTATAATTTAATAGTAGAGTCTAGGACAGCTACCTAATTATAATGCACATTTGTCAAGTACTTGCTTGACCTGGCAGTACAAATGTGAAAGAGAAAGCTAGATCTTGCCCTCAAGGAGCTTAGGAGCTAAAAGGGGAAATACTAAGCAATAAGAAGCTGAAAAGGTGCAGAGGAATGATAGCCAAGTCTCAAGTTCTAAGGTTAGTGCTATGGGAGAGTCGGAGTTTGCTGGCCTGAGTTTCCTCCTTCAGTTGGCTGGAAGAGCTGTTAATAGAAGTAGCTTGATGCTGTGGACTGTGTGCTATGCTTGTAATGAGGGAACTTAGGCTCATGACCTACTTCTGGTCCACACTGTGTGCCCATGGTCTGGACAAATCATATCTCTGTGAACATCAGTTCTGCCATCTGTAAAGTGGAAGTAATATCATCTGCCCCAAAGACTCAGCTGCGGTAATATATGTCTAGTACTCTGCAAATCTGAAAGCTTGATCTCCATTCTAGCTATTTGCTTCAGCTAGAATTTGCTAGCAAGGAGGTTATTCTTGCATATTGTTGTTTTAGTCTAGAAACAGTGAAGCCATGATGTTTGCATTAGCAAAGAATGACTCCCGAGGTTCACAGACTTTTGTGTCTTCTCTGCTCCTTGCACGGGGTAGGCGCTTCATAAAATTGGGTGAGATGAAGTGGAATTCTGAAACATTTCTTCAAGGGCGACAGTTTCATTTCCCACTCTCCCTGCTTCTCTTGCATTTGAGGTGCTCTTTATATAATCAGAAACACAATTTGAGAATATATACGGATCTTTAGAGACCAAGTTAATGAAATGTGTTGATTCATCTTTTAATCTGGTACTGGGTGATTTGTGTTTGTTTGTTGTTGTTTTTTTTTAACAAAGTGCTGCATTTTATTTCGATGTTTAATGTATAGACAAGTGAAGATGACAAAGTTGAAACTAATGGACTTTTAAGAATAATGTATCTCTGACTATAATGTATTATTATGCCAAAAGTATGGTGATGGTGTTTCTCCCTACTTCTGAACAATATCCATTATATACACAACTAGCAACCAAAAAAGGATAAGAAACGCTTGGAGTCAAACAATTAAGTGCCATCTGTGAGCTTGGGAGAAACTTGAGATGGCCTCTATAAAGTTTCCAACTAGAGAAACATCCTACTTAGCCCTGGGCGTGGTAGCTCTGTTGTAAATGAACTCTTCTAGGATACATGAATGCTTCTATTTCAGGAAGAGGAATTACATGAGTGCCAAGGGTCCTTTTATGCTTCTAAATTCTGGGCCATCTTGCTGGCTAAGGTTTAGAAGTTTTCTCACAGGGCTGCAAGACAAATCTTGTAGATTTTCCAAAATTGATCCATGAAGGTATCCATATGTTGGCTATGTGGAATTTGGAAGGTTTGACTCTCAAGGTTCTAAGTTAGTCAAAAAGTGTTTCAATATCTGGCTCTTTGCTAACAGCAAAAGAGTTTACAAAGGAAAGGAAAAGACAATCCTTATTCTCAAGAAACTCACATTCTAGTGGGAGAGACAACTTATAAAACAAAGTGCAAACCATCTCAATATAGTATAAACTGGAAATAATTAGCAGAGGAAAAGCACAGAGGGTGCTGCTACACTGAATGTAGTACTTTAGGGGACCCTCTAGACATTTACAGAACAATAAACACAAGATGTAAACCTCAAGAAAATAGAATACACATTTTGTGAAAGAAATGCTTAAAAAAAACAAACAAGGGGATCTAATCCAAATCTAAAATACTGTTACCATCCCTTTAAGCACTAGTTAACTTTTGCCAATACTGTTGATTTGCCTGAATTTTAATCTTACATTGTCTTAGTTGTTTTTTTTCCTTTTTAAAAAAATTAAAATAAATTTTATTGATACTTCTATTTTAACGTTTGCTATATTTCTCAATGCATGTCTCTCCCATGTCCCTTTCTGGAGGGCTTATAATAAATAATTTTTAAAAGAGTCCTGTAAAACTTATCCACAATATTCAAGAAGTCACATATTACATGCAATGTTCTATACCCATAGTCTCCTGTCTCTACAGATTAGAAACGAGACATACCTTTTCAATTCTGTTCTTTGGAGCCAAGCATGATCATTAAAATTAAAATTAAATCATAGTTTCAATTTTTTGTTGTTGCTACTGTTCTTTCTATTTGATTTGTAGTAAATGGATATATCGGTTTCTTGGTTCCTTAATTTTACTTTACATCAGTTCATATAAGGTTTCCCAGGATTCTCTGTGTTATATTCTTAGTTTCTTTTTTTAATTAAAACTTTTTATTTTCAAAAGATATGCATGGATAATTTTTCAACATTAATCCTTACAAAACCTTGTATTCCTTATCCTTAGTTTCTTAACACAGTAATATTCCCTTGCAGTCATGTACTACAATTTTAACTGTTCCCAACTGATATACACCTACTTGTTTGCAATCCTCTGTTACTAGAATAATACTGCTGTACATAGTTTGGTATATGTGAGATCTTTTCATTAAGATCTGACCTCTTGGGACATATGCCTAGCAGAGACATTTCTAGATTAAAAGACGTTGACATTTCAGTAACTTTCATTATATAATTCCAAATTTATTTCCACAACGGCTGGATCATTTGAGAGTTACTCCAGTAATACATTAGTGTTCCTGTCTTCCCACTGTAGCTCCAGGACGTATGCTTCTCATTTTTTATCATCTTTGCCAGTCGGCTAGGTCAACTGAAACCTTGGCTTGCTTTAATTTGTATTTCTTTTATTATTAGTGATTTGATTGTGTGCAGTTAGTAGTTCTTGGTTTGGGTACTATTTGTTAATGGCTTTTAATGGCTTTTGAGTAATAATTATGGAATGGTTTTGTAGCCCTCCATGAAGAGAGGGAGATAAGAAATACTTCCTGAGAAGGTGAAGACAGTCTGTGCTAGGGAGGGATGTCCTCAAGACCTATTATCTAATGTACACTACCTTTCATTCAGGACGACCAATGGGACTGAACAGGGTCAAAACAAAATTTGTTTTCTCCCTCTACCACCGCCATGAAATCCTTACCTTTCTGTAATGTTTTTGTTTTTGTAAAGTACTCCACCATCCTTCCTGTTACTCATATTCACAACCTTAAAGCCATCTCTTTTTGTTGTTTATTTTCATATTTATTTACCTTTACTTTTTGTTACATTTGAGTTTTAAGTTGTTTCTCTAATCCTGCCTAGAGAAGTCCAAGATTTGACACAGGGTTGCTCACATATAGTATATGTATTTATGCACACATGCACATATGTATATGTATATATAAATATATGTATGCATATGTGTGTGGATGTATATATCATTTCTTTCTCTGGAGATGGATAGTACCTTCCTTCATATATCCTTTGTACTTGGTTCAACTTTTCACCTAAGTCAAAAAAGCTTAATCATTCATATTTGTTCCATTGGAAGTCATCTTTGACTCTTCACTTCCAGTTATACTTCTGTCCACTTGGGTACCACATCCTATCAATTCTCTTTCAACATCAACTCATGGCTAAACTCATGTCTCTACTCACATGGTAAGCATTCTAGCTCAGTATCTTTTGCCCGGATCATTCCAGTTGCTTTTTCATGAGATCTCTTCCTTCTATTCTTTCTGCCTCTCAAATTCTTCCTCCACAAAATAAAATTCATAAAGCAAAAGATATGACCATTTCACTCCCTTCCTCAGGAAGCTTCAGGGGTCCTTTATTGTTTCTAGGTTACAATGTTTTGTTTTTTCAAGTTTTGATTCACTGGCTCTTGAATTAAGGAGAAAAATGACATTTCTTGGCACAATCACCAAGGACGAATTCTGTTGGCCAGCTGTTCATTACATATTTTACAAGTTAAGAAGTAAGCTATTCTGCACCTCCCTGTTTAGAATGATCTCAGAAGATATAAGCAGGTATTTCCAAAGTATGCACCAATTTGCAGGTCCATTGCCTCTATGCCCTCAATAGCCTTCTATGTTGTACCAGTCCCAAATGGGAGCTCTTCAAAGCTGTGATCTGCCCTCAGGCTGTTGGGCTGCCGTTTACACATCTCTCATTTGTACTGCTGGTTGAATTTAAAATTCCAGCATTGGTACTCATTCCCAGGGAGCCAATGAGCATTTCAAGTTGCTGTTCCTTGATCTTTTATGTGGATGAAGATTTGTTAAATGATAGAATGTTAGACCTGGAAAGAATCTTAGAAATCATCAAGTATAAACCTATTTGGTAGAGTTTGTGTGTGTGTGTGTGTGTGTATGTGTGTGTGTGTGTGTGTGTGTGTGTGTGGTGGTTTTTTTTTTTTTTTCTTAAGAAGGAAGACTGCAAGAACAATAACTTGCCTGAAGTCATAAAGACAGGAAGTGACAAAGCCAAGAGTTAAATCCATGTGGTGCTATGACTTCCAAGTTCACTTCCTTGTTGGACCAATAATGTTGTCTAAAAGCAAAGTAAAGCAGTCTGTCTGACACTAGGGAAAGCAGCAACATGAGACTGTGGCTTCAAATAGAGACAACCTGAGTTCAAATCTAGCCTTGAATACGATCAACTATAAAATGGGGATAATGATGGCATCTGCCTTGAAGGGTTGTGCTGTAGATCAAATGAGATATTCGTAAAGTGATTAGGAAAGTACCTGGTACCTAGCAGGTGCTCTGTGTGTGTATGTGTGTGTGTGTGTGTGTGTGTGTGTGTGTGTGTGTAAGTATTCCCTTGCCCATCATGCAAAAAAGGATGCCAGTTAGTGGTAAGAGGACATTAATTTGGAAAAAAATAATATTCACTAACTCTATAGAATGCCTCTTACTTTTAAATGAAAGATACTGTGAATGAATTCTGAATTTTCCTTTTCTATATATCTCTTTCCCTTTGAGCAGTTCTATTTTTTATTATAGCTTTTTATTTACAAGATATATGCATGGGTAACTTTTCAGCATTGACAACTGAAAAACCTTTTGTTCCAACTTTTCCCCTCCTTCCCCTCCTCTCTCTTTCCCCCAGATGGCAGGTTGAACAATACATGTTCAATATGTTAAAGTATAAGTTAAATACAATATATGTATACATGCCCATACATTTATTTGAGCAGTTTTATTTTGTGAAACAAAATCCTACTCAACTACACTTGGCAATCTCTCAGGTCATATGTCTGATATTGTGGAAAGAGTTTTGACCTTGGTGGTAGGAGAGATTACAATTCAAATCCCATCCTTTATAACAACTGTTTGCCCTTGGACAGGTTATATCAACAACCTGAACTCCAGTTTCCTCCTCTGCAAAAATGGAATACCTAGAATAGGTACCTCAGTGGATAAATCCAGAGATAGAAAGGAGATTTTCTTTAATAAGGATTGTTGTAAAAGATTACATGTGGATAAACAACATCAGCAGTATAATGAGTACAGGAGAGGTGTGACTGGGTGATATTTTTAAAAAATCTGTGAGTTTTAGCGAGCTGCAAGCTTGACACAAATCATTGGCTATTATAGCTCATTCCTTCAAAGAATCTCACCAACATCTTGCTCTCATTGTGCAGATTGTAATCTCTCCATACCTTCTTACATTGTGTCTTTTTTGCTTGTGTCTTTCCCAAAACCTTTGATAGAAGAAGGATCCATCTTGCTGGAAGCCTTCCTCAAAACCTTTGGCATTTATGGATGTCCTGACCTGTTGGACTCTTTGGGTTGACTTTGCAGGTAGAATGAAAAGAGACATTTAGAGTCCAACCATCTAATAGGCAAAAGGAGGATTTTTTTTAACTTAAGGAAGGCCTTTCAGAGCAGGAAACACTGTTCATCTGTGATTCAACTGAGCATAGCTTACCTGTGTCCATGAATATTGGTTATGCTCATGGTCTGCTTGTTTTGGACTTGGGTATTAAGAGATCATATCAGTGCTCTGGACACTAGGTCACTTGGGTCAATTAAATCCTCGGGCAAGATTATGGATTTTTTAAAAGAAGAATGAGCATGACCTGTGTGGGGGTGGCTCTTCTTGTGCTGCTCTCACCATGTTAATCCCATACTAAGTAAGGCCTTGATTTGTTCACAATTCAAAGGAAGAGTCCATGTCAGGTTGAATTGAACTTGTGGTATTAGGAACTCTGTTTCATCTAATGTGCTTTTTTATCTGGGAGACTTCCTTTGTGAGGATTTTCTCTCCTTTTAAAAACTGTTCTTTTACTCTACATCTCTTTCCATTTTGAAGTAGTGATGAAAGGGAAGCTGGGCTTCAACCTAACTATTCATTCAGCTGTCCCACCATAAATTCTTAAAAGTGCTTTGCAAACCATGAAATGAAGTGCTATCTAAATGTCATTGTCACTGAGAGATAGAATGTGTTCAAATGAGGAGAATTTTTGTTCTCCTCTTGGAACCAGGAGTAATGATAGGTCATTTTTTTTTAGCATCTTAAGATTTGTCAAAAACTTTTCACATATTGAATCATTTGATCCTCTCAGCAACTATATGAAATATATCCTGTTGCTATCTTGATTTTATGGATGGGCAACCTGAGATCCACAGAGGTTAAATTAATAACGTGCTTGTGATAATACAGATAATGAGTGTCCAAGGTAAGATTCCAGCTTACAGATGTCCTGCCCATTCTCCAGTAAACCATAATGCCTCTGTAATAAAAGGAACATTTGGAGAAAATCTATTCTTTAAAGATTCTTTAAAGCTGTGTTGTCATAATTTTAGAAGTAAATATGAAGCAATAATTACATTCATTTTTGTGTATCCAATCCTTCCCTCTTTTAAAACTTATCATTTTTTGCATGTGTTTTTACATGAAATTCTATAATTTAAAATGTGCTCCATAATTGATGCCAGAGCTTGAATATAAAGTAGCTTGGAAGAAAGAGTGGGCTTCATTGCAGTGTAACCTACAGTCTTTCTTTCTTTATTTCTGAGGCAATTGGGGTTAAGTGACTTGCCCAGGGTCACACAACTAGGAAGTGTTAAGTGTCTGAGACCACATTTGAATTTGGGTCCTCCTGACTTGAGTGCTGGTACTCTATCCACTGCGCCACCTAGCTGCCCCAACCTACACTATTTCTTAGAAGAAATCCCAATTCTTTTTACATTATGGTGGGAAGGTTTCTGTGGCTTTTCAAAACTGTCAAGCATCTACCTCAATATACCTCACATCCTGATCTGATCAATCTGTTTCTTTCATAATATGGAAGGACAAACCTGTTCTTCCATAATTCTAGGAGATTTTTTAATAAGCCATAAAAATCTCTATACTTGAAGATATTTTTCACAATGTAGTAAACAACTTAAGTATGACATTTAGAAGACTAAATTTTCTGGTTTTACCTCTTATAAAATGTTTTCTGCACTCATGATGACTTTTAATGGGCAAAAATTAGGAAGGCGTACTACCTGTCACATCACAAACCACCCCATGCTCCTTTTTAAAAAATAAACAGATGCCAAGAAATGAAAAGATTTGCAGAATGTGAAATTACATATGATTTCAAAATGACCCCACACTTGTAGCACCTGAAAAAGTTTCTTCATTCTTGCACAGAAAGTTGGATAGTTTAGTTGGTCCTAGATAAGTCACTTAGCCTTTTTGAACTTCAGTGGCCTTTTTGGTAAAATATTGATTACTCTACCTGAGAGGCCTGTATAACACAAAGGACTGCAGTAAGGCTCTAATGGAATGCTGTCTATAAAGCACTTTGTTACATGTAAAGGCCATGCATGTAGGAGGGATTGCATTAGAATCCAACTTTTTAAAAGTGTAATTCACTACCTCATGTGGGGGCTCAAAACTGAATGTTGGTGTCACAAAATTTAATTTGTTTTCAGTAAGTGATTTATATACCTTTTTATATACCTATATACCTAGGGTTACATACAAATTTCTCAGGTGAAAAAAGGGCTGAGAATGGAAAAAGTTTAATAAGCCCTGGGATAGAGCACTAAAGAAATGCCAGTTATCATCTTTATCATTATTCTTTGGCATATATTCAGTATTGTATTTTACTTCATGTCCTTTTCCTGGACAAAGTTGTATATCTGGGAATATTGGTTACAATTAGAAAAGTGATCTTTAAATAAGAAAATCAAGTTTTCTTCTTGTAGGAAAAACAAATCCAATAACACTTTTTTTTTTAAGGTGACATTTCCCAGAAGGCATTGCAGTGACTATTCAAATATTGCTAGTTATATTTTACTTGCAGAAGCCTGACTGCAGTTGATAGGAAGATTACTGGTCTCTTCAGCTGTTATTGCCAAGCTTCTCATCTTTAGGCTGTGTGAAAATATGAATATTTCACCTTCATCACTGTTGAAATTGCATTAGCACATTTGTATTGAAGACAGGCTTATATGAAGAAGACCCATGACCAGACCACAAACCACAGTTTTCCACACTAAGGCCTGTTCATGTCTAAAATATAGTTTGCAGCATTTGGCTACTGTTTTTCCCCCTTTGATTCAAAGGGATTTTTTCTTTTTGTATCTTCTAGCATTTATCCATGATTCTTGGTTCCTTTACTCTCATTCTCACACATGCATCACCCAAATGCCCAAGTGAGGTTTGGGATCTCAAGGAAATCCTTCTTGCAGAGCCAAAAAATTTAGAATTTCTTTCCCTTGAAGAAAATCAGTCCAATTAAAGATACGTGATAAGTAGGGATACTGATGTTTGACTCCTATTTTCTTCTTTGCTGTAGAGCCTGATGAGTCCAAATGCTTCAAGGTCTTGATCACCTTGAAGGTATAAAACAATTTCTCTGTCTTTCTCTGTCTGTGTCTGTGGTTCTCTCTTTGTCTGTCTCTGTCTCTGTCTCTCTCTCGCTCCAGGAAAAAAAAAACTAATAGTGAGTGATGAGCTTACATAAATAAAAGTGGAAGAAAATAGGGCGTTATGTTTAGTAAAGTGGAAGCTCTTTGTGGTCAGAGAGTGTTTTGTTGTATTTTCTGGATTCACATAGTAGGCACTTTGTGAATGTAACTATGTTGATATATCAAAGAGTTTTCATGTTCTGTCAGGCATATAGTTATGATTGCCATTAGGTGTCATATATGATTTCAGTGAATCCAGCAGATAGAGAATATACCAGTGAATTGAAATACCGTTTTCTGTATTTGATTGAAGAAGATTGAAGCTTCCTCCTACTAATTTCTGGCTTCTCTAAAAGTTGAGATAATTAGGGAACCAGGAACCAGAACTTAAGTTTCTGTTGTATGTTCAACATTAAGCTTCCTGCACAGTCCTGTACTCCTTACCTAACCTCTCAGGGCCTCACTTTTCTGCTTTGCATTTATTTTCTTTGAAAGAAATACACACACACACACACACACACACACACACACACACACTCTGTGGTTGAACAAGTGTCTAAACTCTTTTTACTAAAAGGCAAGCTATAGTATTGCAATGAGTGACTTAAACTAATTAATGGACTTTAATAGGAATTTTTGAACTCTTCCCTCTCCTGTCCCAGGTCGTGATCTGTATTTGAAAATAGCATTTTCAGCCATCTTGACACTGGAGAACAAAACATAATGTCAGAAAACACATGCTTTTAATTAAGAATATATATCCAAAATAGCCCCAGATTTAAAATTGGTTATGAAACAATTCAGAGCTAGAAGGAAACATCAGAGAATCCTATTTACAAGATATACTTTGTTCACATTGGACATTGACCAAAGATCCAACGATATAACTGTGTCTTCTTTCTCTGAGTCAGAATTGTGGTTTCAATGAAAAATGAATAAGTGATGAATAGAAGAATGGTCAAAGAAAGAATGATATTTTCCTTATTTGATTACATGTGTTTGCTGAACTGTTAACTTCTTTAAGGGTGCTTGTAGGTTATATAGAAATTAGTTTAGCTTGGTGTTTTCTTGGGGGTGAAAAGGAATTCATGTATTTTTCCTGTCAACCAATTTTTAATATTAGAAATGAATGTTCTTTTTATGCACATATCATTTTGCTAGAAAACTTTGAAACATTTTTATACATAAAACTTTATTCCTGGCCACTATGTTAGGAGGTGGAAAAGAGCTTGGCAAGAGGATTTATGGTGCCTGCATCCCAATGTGGAAAATTGAATGTTTCTTATAAAGAGAACAGAGGATCTTAGAAGCATGGATTTTACCTGGAAGTTACTGGAGAGATCATCAAGACCAACCATTTTACAAAGGAAGAAACTGGGACCCACAGAGGTTAAAGTAGTCTTCCAAAGATCCCCACATAGTAGTATCATAAAGTGTCTCAGTGTAAGATCTTGCCCAGAATTCTCTTCACAACATTGTTGGCTAGAGTCCCAATGGCATCATCGAGATACAGTGGCAAAAAATGCAGCCGCTTCTGAGACATGTAATGAATGCCTTGTGTTACTATAGGATTTTTAGGCTGCCAAAGTGCATTGTCCTCAAAAAATCTGTGAGGAAGGTGGTTCAAGCCCTGCCTCTTTCAATTAGGAGAAAAGGAAACAAATGGGCATTCTAGAGTCAGAGGATCTGGGTTCAAATTTCAGTCCTGCCTTTTACTGTTTGTGTGAATATAGGTAAAGAATTTCCCCTTCCCTGGGCTTCAGCTCCCTTCTCCAGTAAAAAAAAAAAAAAAAAAAAAAAAAGTCGAGCAAAGTTCTGTCTTAAATACCTTTCAGCTCGCTCTAAATCTTGTTTCTAAATGGAGCTTCAGAAAGGTACCTGTCATGTGTCCTATTCTCTCCATTCGACTGCCACTAGGACTACTATAGCCACATGTCAAGTCATCCAAGGACCATTGCAATAGCCTTCAGTATCCCCTTCAACTTAGCTACCTGTGATCTTCTCCAAGTTCAGATCTGTCTCTGGCTATCATATGCACGTGCGCGCACACACACACACACACACACACACACACACACACCTCCAAATAATTTCTGTCTCTGTCTCCCCCTCTCCCTGTTTCCCTCCTTCTTGACCCTTCTCCCTCTCGCCCTTTCTCTCCCTTTCATGGTGTGCATGAAAGCCCATTACAACTTGCTGCCTTGCCAATTTTCTTACATTATCCTCCTCTTTGTATTCTCTATGATCCAGTGACATTGCCTCTGTCCCTTGCTTCTGTTCCTCAGCTTTTCTGGTCCATTTCCCAATTCTGGATCTTTTCCCCGGCCGTTTGCCTATGCCTTCTCAGATTCTGTGCTGCTGCCAACTCCTAGTTTCCCTGACTCCTCTCAAGACTCAATTCAAAACTCCCTACTGCCTGTGTCTTCTCTCTGAGATTCCTTTCTGTTTACTGTACAGATGTCTTCTATGTACAATTTTTATATGTGTATTCTCTCCTCACTATTTGACTGTAAGCCTTGTGAGGTCAGAGAGCATGGTTTTTGTCTTGGTTTGTATTGACAGGACTGTGCCATGTGCAGCACATAATAAGACATTATTGAATACTCGATGAGTGATTTACCAAAGGGCCCTCTTGGATTTAAAGCCAAGTCTCTTGCCTCTAAATGTACTTTGCTTCAGTCAAATGAAAGATGTGAGGAGACCTTTTAATGATTTTGAACTACGGTTTTCATTCTCCCATCTTTCTGGGATATCCTCTCCCTCTTTTGTCACTTTCTCCCTGAAAAGTTCTCTGATTTCTCTTTCCACCATGCTACTGGTGGTATGTCACTCCTTAAATCTCAGAGCTGCCTTTTTCATGAACCTCACCTGATGGCATTTGGGTTGTACTTCCCAGCATAAATATTCTCCCCCTCCCCCTAAAAAATTTGGCTCAAGTTTCCTGAGGGCTCTGATGCTGCCCACACTTGCCTTGGTCCTGGTATTCAGAAGGCTCTTAAGACCCAATGGTGGACATGCCCCTTCCCTGCGTGGGACTTTGTCTTGTCTCACCCATAAAATGGAAAGGCCTTAGCGTACCATTTACAATCCTCCATTTTTCAGCTGCATCTGTCTTTGGAGGCTTAGCTCCTATCACTCCCCCTCCACATGGGCCTACATATACTACCTATACTGTGTATTTTAGTCATACTACTTTACTTGCTGTTTGCCAGGCCTTTGCAAAGGCTGTGCTCCATGTCCAGCATGTCCTGCTTCCTTCTTTCTCCTTTTTATGTTCTCTAGCTTCTTTTAGGACTTTGCTGAGCTACCACTTCCTACAAGAAGTTTTCCACGATTCTTTTTCCTCAGTTTGTCTGGAATTTAACTTCTCCCTATATATGTTACATTGGCCCCTTTGAGCCTCCACGGTATGCATATAATATAAGGTCTTTATCTTTTGTGTCCCTAGTGCCTAGCACAGTGCCCTGCTAATAGCAGATCCTTAATGAGAGTTTCTTAGATGGAATTAAATGAGAAGATGCTTGGCTGCTGAATGAAAGAAGTCTACCACTATACCTAACTATCAAAGCAGAATAGGTGGAATGCTTCAGATGAGGTTATCTGACTGCCATACATTGACAAACTCCGTAATTTACTCTTCTCAGATATATTTCATATTCTCCTGCTTCAAAACAGATAGGCCTCAAAGGCAGCCATAGTCCATGAGTGCCGCCTTTTAGATTTCTGTATGTCTCTACCACAGGCATAATGCAGAAATCAGATGTGGCATCTGCTGAAAAGTGTGTGCCGCCCCCTTTCCCACTTAACCGTACTCTTGGGAATTTGTTCCACATTTACTCAGCAACATTATCAATCAATTAAACTGGATGAGGCCATGACAATTGAAGCAATTTTTTCCTCATAGGCAAAAATGGATCAATTTGGCAGTATCTTTTCAGAAAAAGACAAAGAAAGATGCAACTCCTCAGAAGAGTCCATGCAGCCAAACATCAGGTAGCAATGAAATATTTATCAGGTAGTAGTAGAAGAATCAATATGGTGGTCCAATAAATCTTCAGGGCACTAGTAAATTACTAAATGGGCCAAAAAAATTAAGTGAGTTTTATTTGGGAATTTATTGGGCTAGTTTTCATAAGAAAATGTGTACTTTCTTTGCCATCCAATTTTGATAGGGCTATATATTGAAGCTTATGTTTTATAATGGGATGTAAACACTTGTTATATACTGGCTATTGGATATTCTGACTATCTTATTGGTCCCTGAAGACTCTTTGGCTGACTATTCAGTAGCCTGTCTTGTAGTTCATTCAAGCAGTCACAATGTGAGCTAAATGCATGCACAAAGAGAAAGAGTAAAGGATCCAAAAATCAGAATGCTAGAGCTTGAAGGAATATTAGTGTTCATCCTGTCCAACCTCCTCATTTTCTACTTGGACATATGTATTTAGGCTCAATGGGAAATCCACATGCTCAACTCAAGGACACACCTGACCGGCAGAAATTGATGTATGAGGTAGTCATTGATCTTTCACGTACATACATATGTGTATACACATATACATATGTATGCACACGGTGGCCCCAAAGCCTTAGCTCTTGGATACCCTGTATTTGCGTTGTGTGTCTGATATAGAGGTATGTATATATTTGTGTGTGTGCATTTATATATACATATATATATATATATGTGTGTGTATATGTATATATATATATATATAAATATATGCATGTATGTGCACATATATGTTAGGACAGAGGTTATTCCATTTTTATCTTTTCATTTCAAGCAAAATGGCTGATATGCAGTAAGTACTTAATATTTATTCACTGATTGTTAAATTGATTTAAAAAGATGCATATATGTGTGCATATTATCTCTTTAGAAGGAAGGATAACAATTTATATAGTGCTTTACAGTTCACCAAGTGCTCCCTATTTGTCTCATTTGAGCCTCACCCCCTGAATCGGTAACGGTATTTCTTTTTTTCAGATGTTCTGATTGAGACTCATTTGGGTTGAGTGACTTGGTCCAAGTCAGATAACTAGGAGGGATGGAACCAGGATTCCAACCAACTACTTCTGCCTGTGTCTAGTATAATTTCCACCAGGAAATGAAGGATGAACTTCTTCTGTTTTCCTATCAGATTTTTTGGTTAGGTACACAAAATTGGCTTTTTGTTTAGTGAGACAATGACGGCCAATAATGTAAGTCACTAAGTCCCCCAGAATTTCAATGGTCATAAAAAAATCCCATTAGTAAATATCAAGTTTCTCCACTGAGGCCATATTTATTAATTATCTCACATGAAGCAAACTTTCTGCCAGTTTTAAATATGCAGAAAATTTTTCTAATTATTGTTAAAACCCATTCATTGTGATTACCCAACAGATAACTAAAGAAACCAATTGTTCCCTGAAATTAATAAGGGATGATATCAGTTCAATATTTCTTTTATGATATTATATGTAGTTAATAACTCTCATTTTTAATGCAGCAAAGGCAATGTCAAATTTAATGAAAAGGGCTGTAAAGTTGGGAGGAGAGAGAAGTCAGCATCTGTGTATCATCCAAACTTGCAGCTATTGAAAGGAGCTACAAGGAGGAGAAAGGAATAGAAGTTGATACATTCACAATATAACAGGAGATGAAATCCAAGAGAGGAGTCAGTAGTCAGTAGTCCTGGCATCAGATTTCTTTGTAGCTGGAGTTCTCCATATTTGCGTCCTAGGTCTCTGTGGTAGACTAGTAAAGCCTATGAGCCCCTTCTTCAAATCAAGGTTTTACGTGCACAAGATAGATATGTGGGAAATCATTAGTTTGAAATGCTGCAATCAGACTATTGAAACCAAAGAAGGTTCAGAGCCTATCCTCCTCCACACAGAAGTCCAAATTTTAGAAAACAAACAAGAGGAACCAGGGATTGTAAGGTGAGGAAGCAAAGTGGATCTCGTAGGCATTGCTGAGACTTGGTGGGATGAAACGTATAACTGGACCCTAGCTTTGCAGAGTATACTGAAAAAGAAATGGGTTAGGTAAAGAGGAGTGTGGATAGAGGAACAGTTATTCATTCAAAAGTTATTCATGTAATGCAATGCAGGACATGGTCAGAAGTAGGAGGAGGTAAGGAGAGTGTTTGGGTGAATATCAATGGAGGGAGAAATAGAAGTGATATTGTTATCAAAGTATATATATAAGATCCTGGACATAAATAAGAAAGAGATGAGAAGTTTGGGGAGTGGATCCTACCTGTCACAGAGATATAATATAGTAGAGATGGGTAACTTCAATTATCCTTACACACCCCTTGGAGTGTATGCTCCCTCTCCCTCTCCTTCTTCAAAAAATAGAGGAATCACCCAGGTCAATTCTGTTCTGAGTCTGATTTCTAAAATATAGGGAAAACTTGTGGCTGAGGAAGAAATGATAAAAAAAAAAAACTTGGGAGAAGTGACCACTGCCTTCTGAGAATTTGAGATCAAGGAGTAGAAACCAAGGTAGGGTATGAGTTGCACCTTGAATTTTGGGAAAGCAGATTTCAAAGGATTCAAGTGAAGGATAGCTAAAATTCTATAGGGAAGATAATTAAAATCCTACAGAGTAAGGTAGGGAGGAAAGATGAAAAATACTTAAGGAGGAAATCCTGAAGACACAAAAAGGAAAAAAATCTGATGAGAAGGAAAAATGGAAATTGTCTGAGAAGACTGATGTAGATGCAACCAACTAATATTTTATAGAGAACTATATAGAAATAAAAACTTAGAAATATCCAGTAGTAAATTTGGCAGTATATTTTCTATATGACCAATGATTATAATTCAGTTGAGGATAAGTGTAAATCTTCATTAAACTGTGTAAATCTTCATTAAATTAAATCTTCATTAAATTAAATCTTCATAAAATTGGGAAAGGGGGCAGGATTTGCTTTTGGGTGCTAGCATGTATGTTGTTACTATTTTCTATATTCCCTTCTGCTGAGGTACTAATTCTACTTTTATTCTACTCATGGAAAATAGCATAGCTTGCTTTCCTTGTTTGTGTGTTCTTTCCTAACTCTTTGGGCAACAGCACTGAAATTTGGTCCAATCCCATCCTTGCATGCATGGTGTGCTTACGCAGAAAGTTTATTGTGTTCTCAATCAAAGGTGGCTGTGCTGGTGGCTTTCATGTGTTTTGGCAAAGAGTGCTTGTCTTCTGAGATTCTCTGAGCATAATCTAAATATATAAAACAAATTCAAAAAATGATATTTTCTCACTTTTTGATGATGCATGGAAGGAAGACGTTAATGTTGGCCTTAAAGGAAATAGTCCTTTAGAAGAGATTCCTTATTTTCTTTGACAATTTCTTTGACGCCTTTAAAAAGATTAGAAGCATGGATACTTGCCTGTCCTCCCAAGTTTTAGAATGGTTTAGCATCCCATTAAGTAAGAATAGATCTCATAATGCAATTACACTGTGTTTTCTGGTAACACTGTTTTCAGAAACTAGGCATCAGCATCAACATGGTTGTGCAAGTTAGTGGTGTCTTTTCGAGGCAGCTTTTCCAATGATAGCCTGCTAAGATTCTGACAGTTAAAGGAAGTAGAATGTTAACCTTACAGTGGCTTTGCTCTGCATCTGTGGCTCCCTGAAAAGTCTTTTAGGCTGATCTGAGTTCATTCCACTGGCAACAAGAGGGTAAGATTTACTAGGATAGATTAAAGCTAGATTATTTTATGAGGGTACCCCAGTGGAACTGACAAGGAAAACACCATTCAGGCATTAAGTAGTACATCAAGCCAGTATAAGGGGTGGTTGTGGGGCAAATTGAAGAGCTATAAGCTACAAAGTCTTCACTGTTTTCACAAATGCCATATTGGTATACTCTTGAAGACAAGAACAGATATGGTGAATACCTTAGTAAACTTGAAGATGAGAATGATGAGGTTGTTATAAATCATTGATAGTACTGAAAGCAGATTATTTAAGATCTTAATGGGACTCAGCGGAAACTTGAGGGGAAAAGAAAGATGGGATGTTGGGAGGCTAATAAAAAGGACATAGGCTTTCCAGGTTTTAAATAAGCAACTCACATTGTGAACCTTAGTGTTGAATTAAAGGAATTGATGTCGTTAATATCCGAAGAGTGATGGATTCCTGGTCATAGTTTACTGATGTCATTGAATATCAATCACTCAAATTGTTCGTTGAATTAATTGAAATTCTGCACTTGTATAATACTCCCCTGTCCTTTATTTTTCATCTTTCTATTCCCAAGGCCTTAATAAATATTTTAAATGAATTTATTGATTAATATAATCTGTCAGAGTTTAAAAAGGAAAATTCATGAACTAATTACATAAATTAGGGTACAGTCAGAGCTAAGAAGTCAAACCCCAGTCCAGGAATTAGAGTTGAAAGAAAAGACAAACTTTAAAGGCATTAAATAGATGAGATCAACCCTATTTTTTGTTCTAAAGAGTTTGGCACCTGGGAGTGAAAATCAATGGTTTCTAAACTGAGAATGAAAGAAGAATGTAATTGCAACTTTCCATTGGTCCTCAGAAGAAGGCTTTTCCACCATTTTTCAAAGGACCAGATGTAAATGTAACTATGGGCTCTAAAGTAAGAGAGTCAGATAGCACTTGTTCTTCCTTGAGGATGAGAGAGTTCAGAATCTGGGCTAAAATGAAAGCTGTGGACAATGGAAATCAATGGTAGCTGCGGAGAATCCAGACTCAGCCTCTTATGGAGATTACAGGATTAGAATGGCCACAGGCTCAGTCAGCAGAGACTGCAAGAGGAGCAGAAAGCGTTACCACCCAGTGGACTCTGCATGGGCAGCAAAGCGGTTTCATCCAGCAGAGACTATGAGAGTATAGGTCTTTGTGGGACATCACGTTACTATCACTAGAAGCCATCAGTGGTTCTGCTGCCGCTGTGACCTGGATTATCTTTTAGACATGAGCCTTGGCCATCCATGGTCCTTGAATGTGTCTTTTGGTGTTCATACCTTAGTCACATGTGGTATTTGTCTCTATACATACTTGCCCCATTATATATTCTTTAATACCTGTGCACTGAGTAGATGTACATGTTTTTTCTATGTCTGTTCTCTTTCTGTGTGTCCACTCTTCACACTGGTGCTGTAGATATGTAGAGGAAATCTTACCATGTGGTTGTGGTGGGAATAGTTAATACATTTTATTAGGCTATTTCATTATATGCCTTTGTTTCAAATGAACTAGCACCTTACAGAGTAATTATCATTGGGGGTTCATGAAACACATCTGCGAGATATGGACACTCACTAGAGAAGCTGTCCCATTGTGGAGCTCCCCCTGTGAGTTGGAGGACGGAAATTATCTCATGAACTACAAAATGATCTAGGAATCCATTCCAATAGAATGTAAGTTTCTGTAGGGAAAGCCCAACAGAATTCCTATCACATTAAAGAAATGCTTAATTCCAAATTCCTTTGATATAATTCTCCTGTGAAAGCTGATCGATGATTGGGCTCCAGGGTGGTATATCTCTGTGATTCTCTGCTATTCTATTCAATTCAGTTCAATTCCACAAATTCCATTGTGAAGGGGTACAGATATAAACAAACAGTGAAACAATCTTTAACCTCTGAGAGCTTACTGTAAGGATCAAAGGTAGGGTTCTCAGTGACTTTATGAAACATTTGTATACAGGCATGCCTTCCAGTGTGGGTGAATGGCCCATTCAAATACACTGAGAGTAGGGCTGGAGTGCCAGGCTAATCACTCCACTCAGGGCTTCATCAACTTCTTCCACTAGAGATCCCTTTTCCCCTGAGAATTTTTTATGTGATTCCAGGTATGTAGATATATAAAATAGGCATAAAAATCAAAAATTTATTTAAAATAAATCATAATTTCATGACTCCCACATTTAGTTATGAGATACCACATGAGTCAAAACCAACATTTTAAGAAGCTGGGCTCTAACATATATACATATACATATATATGTATCTATGTATATATACATATACATATGTATGTATACATGTATATATATTTATAGATATAGATATATACCTCTTCAAAGTTAACTCTTAATGAGTAAAGGAAAATAAATGGCAACACTTGGATTCTTGAAGAACTGGACATTTCTTCAGTATGAATACTTCTTATGTACACAGATCACACCTTTCCTCAACTAAGGGTTGCCTTGGCCTGAGAAGTTTATCCTCTTGCCAACTTGAGAGTCCTCTGGGAATTTGAAGCTTTTACTGAGTCTACAATGGTATATATAGCCTATCACTGAGTCCACACTCCCAAGTAACTGTTAAATTGATGATCTAACCAGAGGGGATTCTAGTTTCTCTCAGCCTTAGAGGTGAGAGAACTATAATAACTCAAAATCATTTATTAAACCTTTGAGCTAAGCCTTTTTTATGCGAGTGTGAGAAAAGTAGAAGTGAAGATAGAAATTTTACCCAGATGTCCTTCCACAATTTATACGGTTTCAATTATGTATGATAAACTGGTTCCCCAAAACATACTGCTTGAAGTTATAGATCACGCTGTCCTTTTTTAAAGGAAAAGAAATGCTACATATCCTGGGCCTTTAAGACTAGAAAGAAAGGCAAAGAGCTAGAATAGTTTTTTGGGTAAGAAGGAAGAGGACAATGTTTAACAACATCCAATGTAATTGAGTACTTAAATATTGTGGAATTACCTTTGTTTTTCTTTTCAACATCCCTTCTCTCTCCATTCTTAGAATTCACCCCCCCTCATCTTACCATGTGGTTGTGGTGGGAATAGTTAATACATTTTATTAGGCTATTTCATCATATGCCTTTGTTTCAAATGAACTAGCACCTTACAGAGTAATTATCATTGGGGGTTCATGAAACACATCTGCGAGATATGGACATTCACTGGAGAAACTGCCCCATTGTGGAGCTCCCCCTGTGATTTGGAGGATGTACATAGATACAAGTGTAAAAAAGGAAGAACCTTTTTCTCCTTTGATTTTGTCTCCCTGCTGTATTCTAGCACATAATTTCTTTTAAATGTTTCAAGGGCAGATAAGGTGTTTATGCCAGTGAACAAGTTTGTTTTATGTTGTAAATCTGATTAAAAGAGGTATTTTAAACATAGCAGTAACAGAAATTTGTTTTGTTGTTTTTGTATGAGTCATCTCCAAATGTACTCCTTCCCCGCATTCCCCAGCCAGGTAATCTTCCTAGAGCACCTCCATCACATTTGACAACACATGCATTATTCCCTACCCATTGTCCCCAATTTGGACAATAAACAAAGGAAACAGTTGTGCATCCTCACTTCTCTTGAGCTAATACTGGCACCTGGTTTCATCTTGTTATTCTTTGTGTTTATGCTATATTAGATACTGTGTGTGTTCTTTCCTTAATTCTGCTTATTTTCCTCTATATTGATTCCCACAAAGCTTCTCATGTTTCTCTGGATCTTCTTTATCATTTCTTATGGCAAAGTCATATTACATGATATTCATATGGCAGTTAGTTTAGCCATTCCCAGATAATGGGGATACCTGGTTTGTTTTCAGTTCTGCTGCTCAGAGTCAGTCAATAGTTCTGAAACTTTTCTGCTTGTCCTTGGCTTGTCCTTAGCATATATGTCCAGCAGTGTGATCTCAGGGTCAAAAATGATGGATGTTTCAGCCATTTGGGGACCAAAAATGTTTCCCATGAACATATTACAACACAATTCAAATGGGAGGGATATCATGTCATTTCAGATGAATGGCTTTGGAAAAGTAAAAGCTTGAAGTATGAAGGATGATCAGATAAATACTTCAGAGGTCATGCAGTCCAATCTTTTCATTTTATAGCTGAAAAAAATGGCAGAGAATACTTAAGTGACTTCCATAGCATCGCATAACTAATAACTATTATAGGTGGAATTCAGTACCAGGCTCTCTGATTATTTCATCCAGTGTCTTTTTCTACCAATAAGGTAAGGTATGCTGACCTTTGACTCTCAATTTACCTAGAAAGGCACACAGTTTTATTTGCATATGTTAAGTTATGGAATGTGATACATATTTTGTAGAATTTAAAGTTTGCAAAATATAGTAGTTGAGGGATAGAACTGAGGGGCCAAATTCTATAAAGTTTTAAAATTTAGAAAAAAACACTTGAAAGTATCTTAAAAAGTAAAAACCATCTTATTTTCCTTGCCTAAGATATCTTGCTCAAATTCTTCGAGGACCTATTACTTCATGGATGTTCCTGATTATAACTCTTCAGAGAGCTCAGTAAACTTCAACACTTGCCTTTGCTAACCCTCTGCTCACCAGTTTTTGTAGCACCAGGTAGCTAGCTTTTCTGAGTGTAGTGAGGCTGACTTGCAGACCAAACTCTGTATGAGGCTGTCACTAAGCTCATATTCAAAGTCTTCCCAGAAAGGGAGGAACTACTTGAACTTAAATATTCATTGCCTAGGTATCATTCCTTATAATGCCCCAGTACAGCTTTGGAGAAGGAATTGCCTGTCCAATATAATCTGTTTCCCTTAATTATTATGATAATATTTTAGATAAAGTTATTATACAGATACAGATAAAATCTATTTTCAGTGGGAGGCAGCATAGTATATTGAATAGAGGGTCAGTCTTGGAGTGAGTGAGAATGATGGTTGTCTTGCTGATATATACTTTCTTTTTGACCGTATCTTTCATTGTTTCAGGAAACTAAATATGTACCTTAGACTAGACATCCCAATTGTTAGTGGAGAAAGTTGCCAGTACCAGTGAAACCTCAGATTTAGATAAAAATAATGTGTGTGTGTGTATGTGCGTGTACACACACACCTCTTTTCATATTCAAAATAACTTTAATTAGGTGATCAAAAATTCAGGTTTTCTTTGGAAGAATGTGTATTTGCTTCTCTTGAACCCTAGATGAAAAAGCAATAATAACACAAAGAGGCCTGGCTCTCTTTGACTTCTGACCCTTACTAAAGATGAGCTGTACTTCCCTGGTAGTTTACACCTCCTATTTTTAATTTGTTGCCCCTTCATACCCTTTACATCTTTGCCTCAGTGTTGGCTGTATTAACAGTCCTCAATGGGGTAGCCAAGTAGCATTTTAGAGGATCACATTTTGACGTTTTGATTCGTAAAACATCTTGTTGACTGAAGTGGATGGACAAAGAAAGAGAGGATGAGACTTGAAGTGTATGAATTTGGAAAGTGGAGTCATTTGCTTCCCTATTCATCTGGAGCATGACTTAGGACTTAGCCCAGGAGGTCCAATTGAAAAGTCCTATTATCTCTTTAACAGATGTAGTCTTGATATCAGGCAGAGAGGAGGTTAAAGGGCATAGCAAGTTGGTACAGCAGGGAATTGTTGACTACATACAATTGAAAAAGGTTCTCCAAAAAATAGAAAGGAGAGTTTGTCCCTGGTCAAGCTCTAGAAATCATGGCATCCAGAGGCTTGTAAGGGTTTTTTCCTTTTTTACTGGGAAATAGGGAAATCTTTTTTTTTTTCTTTTTTTCCTTTTCTTTGTAAGCATTTTTGAAGTCCAGAAGAAATGTTCACTTCTAACAATCAAAGAAAATTTTTATGTTGCATGGAAACCTATAATTGTAGAGACAAAAAGTACAGCTTTCATTAAAAAGTCTAAATCTTTCTTAAATTAAGACAAGCACTTGACTGATTATTTTCTTCTCTATACTGAAACTCTGCTCTTATGTTATAATTGTAGTAGGGAGATCATTCTAGATTCTTGAGGGGGCTGGCAGGTCCCCACTGTCTAAAGCTGACAAGATTTTCCTTATGGGTCTGGTAACAGAATAGAGCTATCCAAAGTCAATGGGTCCCCCATCACTGGACATCTTGAGATAGAGACTGGATGCCCACTTGATTAGAAGAGGACACTTTTTAGGAACTAATTGGTTTTTCGGGTAACTAGATGGTTTCTGAGGGCCTTTCTCATTCTGAGATTCTGGGATTCTGTGCATCTGTGAATCTAGGACCAGTTTTAAAATGTCCCCTGAGCTCCATCTCCACATATTTAGCAACTAGATGAGGCTTTTGTTTGGCCAAATCATCTAATGAGGACTAAAGGATGGAGGAGATGCCCTAACTGCTAGGCTCTGGGATTTTTGCAGTATCAAGGAAAAATCTCTTACTAATTGTTTTGTCATTCCTCTCATACTAATTGTAGTGTCATTCCTATCCAAAACTGCAATTTGAAGATTAAATTGTCTTGAAATGTCTCCCCTTTCCTGGGATAAATTCAACATTATACAATCAAATCCCGTATGGACTTATTTTTCATTATGATGTTCCCCTTTTGAGAAGAGAAAATTCTAATATACCACCCTTCCTTGCCATATTCCCCTTTAGTTTAAAATTTTTATTTCATGGCTGTTGTATTAATAAATATTTTTAAACAATTGCCCCTCATTTGGAATATTTTACAAAGTAGGTAAAACAGAACACCTCCCCACGATAAACCTCATGTTTCAATGTTATGTGTCTTAGCAATGTCATCCCACCAGATATAAAAGAGTACAGAGGGGAAAATAATTTCATTATGTTGAAATTGGGACATAGAACCTAGAATGGTCTTACATCTGTGACTGAGGGACTAAACCAAATATGTCAGTTTGGATAGAAAAGAAGTAAATCTTAAATTCAGCATCATGTTCCAGATGAATTGTCAGCATAAAATTGATGTAAGGGTAATTAATGTTTAAAGTGTGAAGTCACTTGAGTAACACAGTATGCCCGTAGACAACTCTTGTGTTGTCAACATTTTGTGCAAGGGCTAGGCTTTTCAGATCGGCTGCTCCATGTAATTAAATCAGCATTCCTTCTGCTTATCAGCTAAATAAGATGATTAATGGCTGGGACCTTGATTGTTTTGGATGCTTCTCTCTTGTGCCTTTGACAAACCCATTTTATGGAATCCTGCGTTGCTGCTGTTAGCCTTTTAAAAGTTTCCTGCTGACTTAGCCTTGTTTTTGTCTTACCTGATCTTCAAAGCACTTTTCAGTATCCTTCATTTGCTGTAAAAAATAATCTCATTTCGAAAATGTGGCCAAATCATCCCTCTGTTCCTTTTTTAATGATTTGAGTTGATTTGCTCTCTGATGTAGATTTTAAGGCTCTCTATAACCTTGTAGTCAGTATAAGCTAGAAATGGAGACTACCAGGCTAGTCAGCTAGCACGCCTTAAGCCCTAGCTATGTGCCAGGGATTGTTCTATCTGCTGTGGATCTGACAAAGGGCAACAGCCTTCTCCCTGCTGCCCCCACTGTGAATGATTAGTTTGGCCTTGAAGAACAGAGCACAAAGTCAACATTTTATCCATGCAAAGATAAAAACGTCACCAAAAACAGGACAGTTTTGTCCATCTACCTCTTCTTCCTTTTCCAATCAACCTGGAAAATGGAATCAAATAAGCTTATTTCTCTATGACTTGAACTGAAAATCTGCCTGACTTGCTGGGCTTCATTCAATTAAAGTAAAGAATCACTTAGTATGAGTATCTTCTATGTGCCAGGAAGGGTGCTGAATGTAGAGGATAAAAATGACAGCAATGCCTTCCTTGGCTCCCCTCCAACTTCCTTCCTTCTTCTCTTCCTTCTCTCCCCCCTCCCTTCCTTCCTCCATTGCTTTGTACTTCCCTCCCTCTATTCCTCCTTCAGTTTCCTTCCTTCCTTCCAAGAATGTTTAGTTTTGTGCAATTCATGTCAGAAAGCACCATTCAGTCCTGCTGTCACTTGAACAATCTAAGTATCCAACTTGAAAAGATGCACAAAACATAATTTTCTTAAGCAACCAGGAGGAAGGGCCACAGCTGTGTTTTTAGGATTTTAGCAACTGAGAGGAGATTTGCTGAGAAGCAACTGTACAAAGTACTGTTAGGCATTGAGGAAGATACAAAATTACACAAAACTATTTATGAAATACTGCCAATAGTTATAACTATTGCAATAGTTATAATTGCAAATTACATAGGTGGGGAGAGTCAAAGCAAAAAGCAAGGTCTCACTGAAACTGGAAATGAGAGAATTTCAGAATCAGAGCAACTATATCCTGTGCTTATTCTCTTTCTTCCCATTTGAAAACCAAAGTGATACGTAGCTTTATGGAAGCATAACAATACATTTACCTACACCCTCTGTGACCCAGGACTGGGAGGTGATATGACACCCAGTGGGAGGTTGTTCAGATAGAAGTATTGATCCTGGAGGTAGGCGTCCTCTAAGGATACTTTCTCTTACTTCAAGTTTCACTTACTAGAACCAGTTTCAAAGCAGCCTGCAGCAGGAGCTGTCCAGGGTTTTGAATTTGAATTTCAGCAACAACTGCTTTGATTTGGGTTGGCTGAATGGCTTTAGAAGCTTTAGGGTAGTGAAGGGAAGATGATGTCCAGTTCAATTCTAGCAACTCCAAAATGGCATTGTGCTACTTTTTTCTGAGAGAATGATCCTGTAGGATGGAAAGCAGTGGAAGTTTGCTCCCAGCATCCAAGAGCTTTGAAGGACATTCCTAGGAACGAAATGGATTTGTGTCACTCTTTCTACGCCAGCAGATTTTGTTGTTCTGGTCTCACTTCCCAGTATATATTGGGGTGCCATGTCTTCTACATTTCCCACCCTTACATCTCTTAGTCTTCTGGGCACACTCCCACTGCCTAACAGTAATAGCAAACATTGGTCTTTTGGTATACACAAACTGACTAACTACTTTCTGTCCAGCATGGGAGGGGTACTAAAACAGTTTCCTGTAAATTTTCCAGTTTTAACAATTCCTCAGCACATTCTTGAATACTCCCTAACCCATATAACTCTTTTAGGCAGTTGGTAAACATTTATTAAATATCTACAATGGGCCAGACATTGTGATAAGTATTCTCAGATCAGAAGGACTGTTAGAAAAGTTCTAGCATTAGTCATAGTGATTCTTTTTCTCCTTTCTCTCTCAATGGACACCTTAAGGTGCTTACCTATCTACAGCAGACTACCATCTCAGATGATGATCAAAGGGAGTTCTTCCAACTTTCCCCCTCAAACTCCAATCCCCTTCTTTTCTAGCCCATCAATTGTGATCTCTGAATTAATAAGATTAAAATCAACCTTGGAATGCTCCTGCCTCATCTTTTTGTGCCAGCTAATGTGAAGATAAGTCTACTGGTCTAGAGATTTCTTTATAGTCTTTATACTCCCCTTTTTGTGTTGTCTTTTCCCATTAGATTGTTACCTCTTTCAGGGTAGGGGCTATTCTTACTTGCTTGCCTTCTTATTCTCCAGGGCTTGAGATATTATCTTATACATAATAAGTACTTAATAAATGTTTTATCTTGTTATCTGTCTTTACCATAAAGAACCTTTCCCTCTCCCAACATTTTTGTATGCTATTTCATGTGAAGTAAAAAAGTCCCAATAGCTATTGGTTGCCTGTCTCTCTGATTTAAGCCTTACGTGCCAAACCATAACAGCAAAAAAGCAGTAACACTGTATAAAATAGTTTAATGTACTTAAAGTTAACATATTTAAAAGCTTTATTGACACCTTTTTTACATAACAGTCATCTCCCCATTCACTACTACCACTGTTATAACAGAGGATTAAAAAAACCAGCTGAGCCAAACAAACCAATATAGCAACCACATCTGGTAGCATATGTAGCATTTTGCATCTGGAATTCTCCACCCCTCTGAGTGGAAACGCATTACTTCATGTTTCTCTAAAGTATTTATTTTTTGGTTTTCACAGCACAGTAATGTTTCATTATACTTCTGTTATTCTATTTTACTCAGCAGTTTCCCAATAAGTAAAGACTGACTTTGTTTTTAGTATTGTGTTGCATAATCAGTTGGCCAATTTCTTAAGTGTCCCCTGGTCCCGTGCTAAGTGCTTGGGATACAAATAGAAAAAAGAACAATTTCTGTCCCCAAGAAGCTTAAAATGTAATGAAAGGAGACTGCCTGCAAAAAAAAAAAAAACTGAAAAGCAATGGAGGAAAGCAGAAGGTACCTGGAGCCATGGTAGATAAGTCAAAGAAGTCACAAAGTCATGCAGCCAAGTTAGAAATGAGGCAATGCTATTAATGTTTGCTTTTTTTTTTTTTTTTTTTTTTGCATCTCTGTATGTTGGACTTGCTTAGAGTATGTATCTGCTAGAGTGATTACTTGATGAAAGTATACAAGTAAAAGCTTCATTTTTCAAATTCTGTGAGCTATGTTCTCACTACCTGAGAGGGTAGTGGGAAAGGATAAGGCTGTAAAAAAGTTTAACTTGTCAAAATTCATTTGTTGACTAATTAACAATTTTTGTTTGTTTTATTTATAGTTACTTGAGTAACAAAGTCATGTGTAATATATAGATAATAATCTTTTTTTCTTTACATTTTAAGGATTTCCTTGCCCTTTCTCCTTTTTTTCCCACAATGTAGTATGTTATGCTTAGAGGCAACATGGTATAGTAGAGATGACTGGGCTTGGAGGTGTGAAGTTCTGGGTTTAGATCCCACCTCTAAAGCATTCTAATTTTATGTTCTATGTCTGTGACAAGTCATGTATATGTTCATCAGGTAATTTCTAAGGCTTTTCTAAGTTGCAGATTTAGTAGGTAATTTAGGAGCGTGTATGTGTGTATTTTTGTTCATATATATTTATTGTGAATATGGGGGTATGTACATGTATTGTACTTCATATGTACTGCATATATGCATACATATTATATATATAGATATAGATATATATATACACACATCATATTTGTGTATATCTGTGGGTTTGTCCATGTAGTATATTTGTGAAGGTATGTGTTCTGGATGTGTGTGTGTTTGTATATACTTGTGTGTACATGTGGATGATATGTGTGCATATGTGTTTAAATCTGTGTGCGTGTGTGTTATAAAGCTGTGTCTGTATATCTGTGAGTCTGTGCACATATGTGTGTTACATTTTGTAGATATTTATTGCATGTGTGTGTATATGTATTGTGTGTGTTTATAGTCTGGAGAATTTCTCTTTAAATGTGGTCAACACTTGTGAAACAGTCTTGCAGAGTGGCCTGGGGCAGCTGAGAGGTTACGAGCTTTATTTGGTATCATAACCCATGCTTATCAGAGGTGGGAAGATCCCAAGGTCTGCGGCAGCTCTGCCTCTTCCTGTGTACTGAACTTTGGAAATCCATAGCATTACAATGTGTAGTCATAACAAAGATGAGAATTGAGGAAAAGATGAATGAGAATGAGAAAATGAGTGGGCACAAAATTGAAATAGGAATAGTCCAGGCTCTAATGTGTGGTAGGGATATTGATTGGTGGGAAAGTAAACTATGATCTATTAGCTCTGCTTCCAGATGTATGCTGTGGAATCTTGGAGTGTTGTAGCTGATTGAGGAGAATGCGTTTTATAAGACTGGAATGTTTCCCTATTCATGTTTGGCTAGGATCCCAGGCACCATTTGAACAGGGCGTGTACTTATCTGTGAAGTTATAATTGGATAAAATACTGGAGATCTGAGCTAGTCTTAGTGGTGAAAGCAAAATAAATCAAGAAACAATTAAAATTTTGTACATATGCAAGATGATAGCTAATTAATTGGGTCGTGACCCTCTCCCAGGAGTTTGAATGGATGGCCTTGTGTTGTTTTCTCAAATGAGAATCGGAGACTGGATGTTAAGAGAATGTTTAGAGAATGGATGTTTAGAGTTTTTCCTTTAGAATCCTACGTGTAAATTGCCGACTCAGATTTTATGGGGAGGGCCAATAAAATTCTAATATAGCAATGTCTTAATAAGAGGAGAAAGCTATAATTCCTAATATAGCTATGTATATATACACATGTCTCTGTGTATTTATTTTCTAGGAAGGATTATCAATTCATTTGCATTCCTCAGAGGAGGCATAGCACTTGGAATTTGAAGAAGGAAACATATCTGATATATATCCCAAGGAAGAGAGTAGAAACAACACATGTGACAATAGGAAATAAATTGGGAACATAGTTTAATGAACCTTATGATCCAAAAGTGGAATACAATGTAACTCTCACCTCTTTCTTGCTTTTTTCTGTGCCTCTTAATAGAGCTTTTTCATTTCAGGGGGTTTCATGTCACATATGTTACATGTTGACATGCACTGAACTAGCAGTCCTCTGAGCACCCTCCAGTTGTTCTCAGATAACCAGTTCTCTAGCCATACCGCCCCTGTTCTTCACATGTGCTGCTAATTTTTTTGGCACCCAAATGTAGAACTTTACACATGTTCCTGCAAGTTTCATGTTACTTGATCACCCCAATTTTTCAGCTTTTCAGAATAATTTTGGATATAGATCCCTATCTTCCTGTTCTCTGAAAATTTAATAAATATCTCTTTGGGCCTCTAGGGGCCTCCAATGTAGATTTCTGTCCACATTAATATCACGTCATTAACTTGAAGGTCCAGTCATTTACCTTGTTTAGAATGGACCTCGCTCTATCATCTTTCAGTCTTGCCCCCAAATTAGAGTTGGAGCAGATGTCAGAGGGCATCTAACCCAACCCCTCCACCATAAAAAGTTCGCAAAGTCCTCCTGTCCCTTGACTTCTAAGACATTCATTCAGCTTTTGCTTAAAGACCCAAACTGGGGACAACCTACTTTCTCCAAGGCAAACTCATTCCAATTTGGGATAGTACTTGTTGTTGAGAAGTTTCTATGTATAGCATGTCTAAATTTACCTCTTTGCAACCTATAAACATTGTTCCTCGGCTCTAGGGCCATACAGAGCACATTATCACTTCTTCCACATGAGTGACCACTTATCAGATACTTGAATGCAGTTGTCATATCTTCTCTACTGTGTGGCATTTGTTCAGTCATTTACTGTCTGTGGACTCATTTGGGGTCTTTTTGGCAAAGATACCAGAGTGTCTGCCATTTCTTTTTCTGGCTTATTTTACAGAGCAAGAAACTGAGGCAAACAGGAAGAAGTGACTTACCCAGGTCGCTGTGTATGCGACCGGATTTCCACGAGTCGTCCTGACTCCAAGCCCAGCACTCTATCTGCTTCATGGCCTAAAGTCAAGATGACTTGTTTTCAAATCCGAGAGAGGGAGAGAAAGAGGGTGAGCAAGAAACCAAAGCTCTTAGCCCATAGGATAGACACACAAACATATACATGAGCATTCCATCTCTATAACATATAGATGTACGTATATGTGTATATGTGTTTATATGCACACACATGTAGGTGTGTGGTTTTTCCACCACTCACGCATAGGTTATCTATTGTGTTTTGAATAATAGATTTGATGCCAGAGCCACATTCCAGTCTTTGTGATGCCAGGAGGGTAGTCACATTTCTCTCTTTGTGTTAGATGAAATGTTTCACTTTTTATCCATATTTTGTATATTTGTATATCACTCTCAGACCTTGAATTTTCCTGCTTTATTCTCCCCTTGGATGTTATTTCCTGAGAATCATTGTTACTCTACGTTGCTAGTTCCTATTATATCTCTTACTCCTTTCAGTGTCTGGCTTGGGGTCCATTTGTAGGTATATTCCTCTCCCTTCACCTTTTTAACCCAAAATCCTCTTGGCTCAGATTTGTATAATTAGGCAAATCCATTTCTACCAGTCTTCATTATTTCTCTATTTTAAACAATGATCCAGAAATCCAAATCCCCTCTCAGACACCATCTACACAGCCTTTTGGAGTCCGTCTTTCTCTTCTGAAGTACCTGCTTTCAATTGGTAGCACTGATTTTTGTGTATACACACACACACACACACACACACACACACACACACACACACATTAAATTAGTAAATATGACTAGGGATTATGAAGGCCTGGGGAAGAAAATGAAGATATTAGGACATAGAATATACATGTGAGTGTGTGTATATGTGTAAGATACATGTATATGTGTATACACGTATAGGATATGTATGCATGTATATACATGTATACATGCATATAGATATATCTGCCTCTATCTAAATCTATCTATAGATATCTATCTAGATAGGTAGACAGATAATTTCCTATGCCCTCAGGACATAGTTTGTTGCCTAGTTTGTTGCCTGGGACTTCTTCATACCTAGTCATACTTTCTAATTTTCTTCTGGAAATATTTTTCCCTGACATGAATCATTACAAGTGGCTGTCAGATTTGACAGGTCTGTAGAGGTCTTCTGTCATGGTTCATATAACTGCCCTAGGAAAGCAATAAATGCATTTTTGTCTGTCACTTTGAAAAATGGATGCTTTGGAACCCACAGTAGGCCAGAGGACCTTATGGGCATAGGTCAGAAAGGTTGATGTGGTTTGCTTATATAGTTTCATGGCTTTAAATCATTGCTCATTTAACCCTACCTTGATTGCCCTGTTTTTACAATCCAGGTATTCAAGTATTCCTGTGTCCTGGTGCTGTGGACTGATTGTTTTCCTGGCAAAGACTACGTATTGCATAAGAAGTTCTTCCCCTGTGAAGTTGTCGTGTTCCCTACCAGGTAAGGGATGAAGAAGGAAAAGAAAAATCCTTAGAGCTTCCTTTAAGCCAGTGTAACACCACTGGGTGTGTTTTCATTGTCCCTCCAGTTACTACTGGTAGCTTTTAGTTTTCTAAATTCATGGTGTTCTAAGATGAGTCTGTTGCATCACTGAGCAGGTTAGACTCATCAGACGTGTTGACTAGTTATCCCAAAGTGATCTTCTTTGAGCATATTATCCTTTTGCTGTGCTTTTTGTTTATATAGCCTCTATTGCACAGCCTCTCTGAGTGGGTTGTAGTGTCTCAGTAGTGTCTTCTTGTCCACTTTATTTTTCTACTATGGACTGATCTCAGCTTTCTGTGGCCTTAGGCAAGTCTCTTATTTATGTCTTTGTTTATCTTATGTAAAATGATGATATGGTATATAAGCATAAATGTATAGTTTATGCAAATTCTAGGTTATTTCTAAGATATTAAGCTATGACTTTATGATTTCTTTTGTGACTAGAGATCTTTTCGAGGAAGCCTTGTTATGCTCTGCACCTCCTACAATTTCATCCACAAAATGGTGCATTTGAGGAATCATATCATCAATACAGAATTCCTGTTCTGTTTGGACGCTGCACAGGATACCACCCATGATGTTTGGGAATGATGGTGCAGGTACATATAGATCATAATTTTATAGAACACTCGAAGCTGCCATTCAAAATTATTCAAGAAAACCTACATGTTCTAACATGTGACTAATATCTTGTTTGAGGAGAAGTTTTCATATAGCACTTTGTCCTATTGAATCATTTTTTTGAAATCAGTAAATAAAAAAATAGTGATGGCTTTTCTTCTTCTGATCATGACCTTTTGGCCACTTCTGTGAATGCAAAAATGCAATCTAAAGTAGAAGATAATGTGTGAAAGAAAGCCTATGGATTCTCTTCTTATTTTTCCTTCAATGATCCCCTTGTCAGAGCTCATTGAGATCAGTTTTATCAAGATTTTGTAAAGATGAAAAGTATATATAGGTAGTTTGATAGCTGATGAAATCTCCTCAGTTAAACTTAAAACAGTTATTTCTGAATCTTTAAGATAGCTCTTTAAATTATCTTGAAAATTCTTCCTTGAATGTCTTTAAATGTACATATCCAACTACATAGATTTCTACTATATATTGGGTAAAGTTCAGCTGCTCTGCCCAACTTCCTCCTAAAAGCATAGCTTTCATGTCCTCTTTTGTGACATGGAAATTATTAGCCTTTGTTCCTTTTCAAAATTACTTTGTGTGAGATTTAGTTCCTCAAAGGAATACAAGATTCTTGAGGGCAGGAATTATGTGGTTTTGTCTTTCAATCTCCTTCTCCTGGTATAATTCCTGGGACATCATAGCTGTTCAGTAAATGTTGTTTAATTGAAATGTATTAAATTACATCACCAATTGTAATATTCTCTTCTCTAAAATATAATGTTCTCTGGGAGCAGGTTTCTTGGGGGGCTTCTGGGAGCAGCCTTAGTTTCAACTCTGTGTAAAAATAACATCAAATGCAGCCAGGGATTAAAGTCCAAATCCTTTATTGTTTCCATCAAAATCTTATCTCCTTCACTTGGGGTTTTGCTAGTTTTCTGGAGGCCTTCCGGATCTTGCCTCTAGTCCTTTGCCTCTGTCAGCTTCTGTCTCTAGCTCCCTCTGAATGTCTCCGAATCAGAGGTTCATACTTCAGCTTCCAGCCAGTACAAAAGTGGAAATCCTTTTGAAATGAATCTGTCTCCACCTCTGAGAGTGGGCTTGTCTTCTAGTGGGCTTGTCCTTTTGTAGTCTTGTCCTTGAGAACTCCTCCTTATATATGCTCTCTTAAAGGTGTGAATCTTGTGGAATTATAATAAGTTCTAAGTAGATGTCAATTAGAGAATCATTATCTCATCAATTCCACTGAACATCTTGTTTCAAGTTCTGGCCCATAACATCTCCTTGGAGGATCAGAGCAATCATACTGAACCATGCCAAATTAGATAATTATTGTCTCTATCAATTCCACTGTCTTAGTATCTTGTAAGAATCCTAACAACCACCCTTCCACATAGAAGGCCCATTATTGAGTTAAAAGGATGGATCTCCTTTTGCTCATGATAAGAATAAATTTCCATTGACATACTTGTAAGTCTATTCAGTTTCATTCCCTTCCAGTTTCTTCTATCCTGGTCATGTTTGCCAGGATCTCCTCACTCCCACCTCTGCAAACTCTTTTTCCTTTCAATGGTGTGTCATTATTGTGCAAAGCAATGCTGACGTTCCTTTTCATTTCCCATCCCTCTTAATGTTGCTTGCGTGAATTTGTCCTTTACCCCATGCAGTGATGGCTGCCATTTCTTTTGGCTTTGCATGAAGATTAAGTGTTTGTTGCAGGAAGCAAACACGTAATTGTGGTGCCCGTTTTGTGTAGATTACATCACCCTAAAAATTACAGGTGTCACTAGAGTTATTTTTGTCTTTTTCCTCTTGGGGGAGTTGGCAACTTGTTTAAGCAGCCTAGATTGGTACTATTATATTTATATGCATGCAGCATTTTCTCCCCTTTTTCTTCCCTCCTCATGTGATATTGATCTTTACTTTTGCTAGCCATTCAGGGACCTGACTCCAAATTCATTCCCATCTTTACAACTAGTTTAGATTTTTCTTGTGTTCATACAAGAGTCTGTTTTATTTTTTATCTAACTGCTGGATGCTCATGAGATATTTCTTTATCTTCTGCCACAGAGCTTGACTCTTTTGCTTCATTTATCTTTGTTCTGGTATTTTTGCATATATGGGTCACCTGGTGAGAAGGCTTAGTGTTCCCTCCCTTAAAGCTTCCTATTGACTTTTGATGCATGGTGATACCAGTTTGTTTATACTCTTGAAAGAGAATCAAAGCTACCCTTGCATTTATTGCAGTATCATTGGTTCTTACCTTGTCATTCTTCTGTTCCATTAAGTCCAATGTCTCTCTTACTTCTAGGAGGATATGCAAACTACTTGAATTTGAATCCAAACTGAGGCACATTGTAGCTAGGTGACCTTGATCTTCATTGACCTTACTTTTCTCATCTTTAATCAGCAATGATAGTAATATTGATGATGGTGACACTTCCCTCCCAGACTTGTTAACAGGTGACTTGCCTAGAGTCGCAACAGCTAATAAGCATCTGAGACTTGAACTTGGAAAGGTGAGTTTTCCTTACTGTAGGCCTGGTGCTTTATCCACTGTAGCACTCCCTTGCTACCTCCTTTAGCTATATAATTTTGAGCAACTTGCTTTTCTCCTCTGAGCCTCATTCTTTCTCCTCTATAAAATCAACATAGAATACCTGATGACCTTGAAGGTCTCTCCTGCTCCAGGTTTTACTTTGCTCCTTGTTCTCTGAGCTCCAGATTGTCAATATTCTTCGCTAAATGTGATATCCTAGATCATAATAGAATCCTCTAGATTTGAACTCACCAAGGGAGCATGACTATGACTTACTATGTCCTCAGTATTCCATCTCTTAAGATCGCATTCGTTTTTGTCGCTGCTGTGCGGCATTGCAGACTGACAGCGACCTTTCCACCCAGTCAGACCTTCATCTCCTTTTCCCTTGATGCATTGTCCACCAATGTTTCCTCATCCTGTACTCGGGCAATTGATTTGTTGAACCAGAGTGTAAGATTCTAAATTTATCTCTATTAAATTTCATCATATCGGAATCCCTGGGTCAGCAGCCCATCTGGACTTGTGAGATCTTTTTGGATTCCAGTTCTGTCATCCATTGTGTTAGCTATCTTTCCCAGCACTGTGGGTGGATGGGCTCAGTGAAAATGCAAGTATTGCCACTGCTGTCCATCTGCTTGGGGATGAGAGGGACGGCAAGCATTATGTATGCGTAGGTTGCATGTGCACAGAAGCAGTGATGTTTGACTGCTATTAGAGTGTGTGCCAAGAAGACTCAACCACCAGTGTAATGTACATAATAAATTACATAGCACTATGCTATACAGCTTGGAGAGATTAAAGCTACTTTGTCATGAAATTAAAGCAATTGTCCTTTAATAATTTGGGAAGACATAATTGAGCCTGATATTGTTTTCTGGGAATTCATTGTTCATGCATGTCACATGAATGAAAATGTTTGGCCCGACTGCTCCGGCAACAAAGATCATTTGCTAATAGAGAATACTTTGTTGCCTTGTATCAGTTCTAAGACCACTCTCAGAAAAATAAAGGTCAAATAATTCCCTGCATGAGGATTTAGGGGAGGTAGGAAGGATGGGGCTTCAGACTTCATATTCTGATGGGGAATGATCTTTTGGTTGTTTTCTTTGATTCTCTGCTTCAGGCTAATCCGTAACACCTTATCTTAGTGAAAACTCCTTCTTTGCATAGGCAATATCTCTCTAGAATGATCTCTTTACCTGTTGCCTTCATTGCCCAATAATCCTCTCACTCAGCAAATACTCTACTGAGAAGCATTGTGAGAGGGAATAGGATCCTGGACTTGGGCCCTCCATTTACTCTTTAGTTGGCTTTGGCTAAATCCCTTCTTCCTCTGACCTTCAGTTTTTCATCTGAAATATGGAGCTAACATGAAGATAATATGTTATAGCAATGATGTATTGAAGCACTTAGCCAGCTATAAGGATGCCAGTTATTAAAGCTGAAGGCTCTCTGTGGCATGGTGTTATCTTCATTTTCCTACTCTATCTCTGATGGTTTCTGTGGCACCTTACTTGGCTTTAGATTTCTCATTAAAGGATAAATTTGCTTCCTCTAGGATAGAGTCCAATTTCATGATATCAGCTGGAAGTGACATTTAGATGTCATCTAATTCAACTTCCTTTTTTATTATTGAGGGAACTGAAATATCAAGAAGTTAAAATGACTTGCCCAGTGTCCCACAAGTATGACAGTTACAATTTGATCCCAGGTCCCAAGACTCCAAAATCCGTGTTCTTTCTACTGTGTTGTGCTGCCTTTGTTTAAGTACATTATCATTCTTGATGTAATCCAGAGACTGGCAGGCTAGATACCAAGAATATCCCTAACTTTCCTTTGTATTCTAGAAAAAACAGCCAAATGGTTATTTAGCCTGCAAATTCTGATGTTTATCTCTCAGCACCAAATGTCACATAGAATCTGACATGTTTGACCACCTTATATTAACAGTTTCAAAGAGCCGTGTTGTTGGCAGTAGGATCAGTCCCTCTGCCAATGAGGAATTAAGCCCCTTTCAGTCTTACTAGACAGTTTTATCATGTGCTGATCTGCCTCTGTCCATGGTACTTTCAGCATGAACTTCATTTTCTTGTATTCTCATTTTTTTAAATTGCAACTTGAGACACTGATAATAACTCCAGCATGCTCAAATAATTAACCAGAACTTTTATTCTCTTACTCTTCTGAATTTCTTACTGTCCATTGTTAGTTTAGTTATCCCAATACCAGCTGCCAGTTTCTAAAATCTGCCCACATTTGCATGGGATTCTGACTTGATGGTAACTGTTGTGTTGTAAATTCAAGAATGTTTTGTTCCTCTTTGAATAATGAGGGGCAGCTAGGTGGCGCAGTAGATAGAGCACCAACCTTGAATTCAGGAGGACCTGAGTTCAGATCTGGTCTCAGACACTTAACACTTCCTACCTATGTGACCCTGGGCAAGTCACTTAACCCCAGCCTCAGGAAAAAAAAAAAAAAAAAAGAATAATGACGAGTCATGTTTATTTAGTGCTGTAAAGTTTACACAGAAATTGTCACAACAATTTGAGAGTTACCACAAGGATTATCCTAATACTCAAAAGGGATGCATCATCTGCTTACTTTAGAAGTTCATTCCAGTGATGCAGATTGTAACACATCCATGCCTACCCACTTTGTGCTCGACTTGTCATTGTCCTCCTGGTGACAGGAAGACTACCCGTTGTCTTTCAGACCAAGAAGGTCTGGAAGATGTCAAAATGACTGATGGATAGCTGTAAGTGGATAACTGCACTGCAAAATTAGAAGACATCTTATAGACTTAGGCAACTGAGTCACAGAGCTTTGAATACCCAAGGACATCCAGCTAATAACCTTTGAATCCAGGTGTCTTCCCATTCCATGAGTAACCCCATTTCCACAATACCATGTCAGCTTTGAAACAAAAATTTCATTAGTTTTGTGAAAGTCTGTAAATGTCTTGGGAGGTGATCTGTGTCTTGGGCCAGAACCAATTGCCATATTGTACATGATTATAAATTTGAGTAGTGTGAATTTGAATACATGTGACTGCTGTGCAGAATTTGTTATTTGTGCTAATTGGAACCTAACTAGAAATTCCTCGTATTTGTAAGGGAGCTATCCAGTATCAACCTGAAGGGATGTGGAACTGGGTTGTAATGTGTAGCATGATTTTGTGATCTTATCAGTTTAGAGAACATATAGTATACAAATTCTTTCCACCAATATAAATAATAATAACCACAGTCATAGTTATCAACAGCCCCACAGGTAGGTGCTATTATTATCCCCATTTTGTAGATAAGGAAACTGAGGTAGAGAAAGGTTGTGACTTGCTTTGGGTCATATGTGTGATACCAGATTTGAATTTTCTAATTGTAGACTCAGTGCTCTATCCACTCTACCACCTAGCTGGCTCTAGAGGAATTTTTAAGTCTGAGTTTCCTGAGGCACAGAGTTCACGTGACTTTCCTGAGGTAACATGGGCAATGCAAATCTATGAAAAATAAGACTTGAATGTTGCCCCTTGGCCTTAGAAGATTGACCCTGTGCTTCTCTTCTTTGTTACTTCTTTAGAAAGTGTAGTACATGTTTGAGTGGAGAGAAGATATCCTCATCTGGGCAAAAATGTTTTTCCCAACATATATTCACCATTGGTGACTTTTTGAGGATTAAGGAAATAATCATATTCCCGATTATTAGATATAATTATTAAGCTATAAAAGAAATTGAGTAATATAAAATTTTATAAAATAAACTGAAATAATTTAATCAATATACTATTGTTAAATAGCCAGAGCTAATATATCAAGTTTCTGATTTGTAAGCTACTTGAGCAATATCATATTGTTGTGCTTCATGACAGCCCTGTGAGATAGGTGTCATTTTTGTAAGAGAAGGGAAAGACCACACTTGTGACTTTACTGGTATGAGAAATTGTTCTATTTTATTATCCCCACTTTACATATGAGGAAACTGAGTGTCAGAAAAATGAAGGGATTTGTCTGAAGTCACGCAGTCAGTGTCAGAGATGGCGTTTGAATCCAGGTCTTCTATCTGCAAAATCATAACTCTTTCCAGTGGGCCTGGCTACCTCTTCAAAGAACTATTAAAATGCAAACTTTACTACAATTGGAAATGTACCAACAGTGTTTGTGTCCTACGTAGAACTTAAGCAAAACTAGATGAATGAATGAATTAGACCATTGTCTGCCATGCCCATTTTACCATAGATTATTTTCTCACTTTCTTCACTTACCTAAGGGCCTGAGTTACAAGAGGTCACATTTAGGGAGAGAAAGAAAGCATGCCTCAGAAGCTCACCCTGGAGCAGGTGCTACTTGGATTTCATAGAACAGTGTGAGAACTTTGGAGACCTTAAGGAGGAGGAGGCTGGAGTGGGTGGTACCACAGATGGAGAAAGCAGGCAGAACAGATCAAATGAAAAGCTTCAGAACAAATCCTACCCATCACCCACTTTTGGTCAAGGGATAGCCTTTGGTAAGCTATCCAGAGAGATGCCTCATGCTGGCACTGTGCCCATGAGCCTTCCAAATAGAATTCAACACACTTCACATTTTGAAGCAAAAGGAAAACTCTTGTATGTTCTGAAGGGAAACCATTGTTCTTGGTGGCTGACTTCCCAGTTTCCCGTTTTAATATATTTGCCTGCTACTTGTCAGTTCCTAGTTCTACTTATATGTCAACAGCTTATTCCTATTTATATGTACTCGGGGTGGCAATGGATTTATGTTTGAGTTGTTGCCACATGAAATGCCAGAAATCATGTTTCATTCATAAAATTATAAAATTGCCTGAGTTTTTTTTCCTAACACCACCTCCTTCATTCTGGTTGTCCTTACCAGACAGTTGTCTAGTACTTTGCTCTTGTTTGATTACCAGTTAGCCAGCTATATATATCTTTTGGTCACAAAGAAATCATGACTAAAGATTTACCTGGTCTGTGGAGTGAGGATCAGCCTCCTTGACAAGAAATTGGTGAAGTAGCTTTATACCTGCCCTTGAAATGCCTGATCCTCCACTCTTGGCGTCAAACCCTTTTACTCCCTCATATGGCTGATGGGCACAGCCGAGTTTGCCGGGCCTGGATTCAAGAAGACTTGTGCTCCATGTAGAACTTAAGCAAAGTAAGATGAATGAACAGACTCTTTTGTGACCTAAAGCTTGTCACATTACCTCAGGGAGACTTAGTATCTCTATCTGTAAAACATTGACAGTATTTCCTATGGTGGACGCTATTGTGAGGATAAAATTCAATGATGCATGTGCTTTGCCAACCTGAAAACACTATAGAAATGCCAACTTTCATTATTGTTAGGAGGGCTCCTCAGCTATGAGCTGTGTCCTATGGAACCCCATCTCACTGTGGTGGTAGAGTGCTCCCCAGATGTCTTGGCAGGCTCCTAGACCCCTCACTCTCTCATTTCCCTACAGACTACCTGGAGATTAGAAGCACTTTTTTTTTTTCTTAGCTGTTTTTCCACTTCAGAAGAGGAGAGGCCAGACAACCTGGAGAAATCAACGCTGACTTGGGATTCTTATTTTGTTATGAGTATATAGGATAACAGATCTAAAAGAAGCCTTAGAAATCTTTACTCCAATAGCCACATTTTATAGATGAGGAAAATGAGCTGCAAAGAAGGGAAGACTTCCCAAGGTTTCACAGAGTGTATTAACTGTCATCAAGAGTTCAAAAACCCATGATTTCCTTTGCGTCGAAAATTGCCCCCAAGGGTCGTCTTCCACAGTTGTTACCACTGAAAAATTAGTCTCCCTGTTAATGTGTTATTAACATCCTCTTTCAAAAAATTAGAATAAATAAAGGCACGAAAAATACATGGCTCTCTCAGTCAGACATTGTAATTTCTATAGAATTGTTTTGAGCTTATGCACTATATCTTTGGCAAGGCCCATGGTTTGTAGAAGGGTGCATAGTCTGAACTGAAGGTCTCTAGAGTAGAATGTAGAGTGGAGGTTTCAGCTTGGCTATTATTGCAGTATGAGTGGCAGGGTGGAAGAAACTGGAGACTCCCAGAATGAGAAAGCAGGGGGAGCTGGTAACCAGAATTCCAAGTCTTAGAATTGAAAAGGCCTAGGTAATAGTGATGCCTGAGGATCCAACCAGAGGAGGTAAGGTCACCAAAATGAGCAGAAATAGTAACAGAGTCTGAGAAGAAAGCTAAAAAGGAAACAAACAACACAAAATAAAAGGAATAAAAACCCTTTGTCAATAAAACAACCTAGGCTAAGGGGACCACTTTAGGGGGAGACACAAAGTTTAGGAACCTCAGAATTTGGGGACACTTTGTGTCCTTGCACCATTAGGATGGCATAGTGGAAGAACACTGATTTAGTAGAAAAAGACTTGGATAGTTTACTCCCTGAGAGTCCTTGGACAAGTCATTTAATCTTTAAGGGTGTTACTAAAACTCTGTGATTTGTATGGTCTCAATCTTCTCTATATTGGTAGTTCTAAGCCATAAAGTGTTACAGAATCTTGATTTGTAGTCTCAGTTTCTCGTTTATAAAATGGGATCTTAATAGCACCTACCTCCTGGGGTTATTGTGAGGATCAAGTGAGATGAAATATGTAAAGCACTTTGAAAACCTTGAATTGCTATATAATTGTTTGCATCAGTTTCTTCATCTGTAAAATGAGCTGGAGAAGGAAATGACAAACTCTTCTAGCATCTTTTACCAAGAAATCCCAAAGTCATGAAGATTCAGATTTGACTGAAAAACAGCAAAGTTATTATTCATGGTAAGTGACGAGAAGAGGAGAATTTTGATTGGGTATATTTCCTTTACCAGATCCATGTGAGTGAGTTTTAAGCCTGGCATAGTGACTACTTAACCCAAATAACTACTGCCATTGCTGCTGCTCACACTCCCTGTGGATTCCATTTGCCACTGGGGAGGTTGTCACAATAATTTGCCCCCTTTTTGATTCACTTGCTTCTCCCTTTCTGTCTCTTTAAGGACATTAGTTTTAGAAATGGCCGAGATCTCAAAGGTCTTGTAGTTTGCCATTCTGATTTTGTAGAAGAGAAAAATGAGGTCCAGAGGGGATTAGTGACTTGAGAATTCTGTTATCAGGAATCAGGGCCATGATTTTAAAGAGCACTACCATCTGTCCACAGACCCAGTGATCTTTCCACTGTACCATGGTTCCCATTCATCTGTAAAGGAGTAGGACTTTCTCTTCCCTCTTTGGCTCATATCCTCCTACTCCTTCCAAAATTAAATCAAAAAGATAGATCCAGGAAGAAGACCAAGATGGTGTGCCCTCCAAGGACAGAACAGAACGGAGGGTTTTCTTAGTTGGCCTGAGACATCTGCTCCCCTTCCATAAATAAATTTACTAGTTGCATCATTTTGAACTCATAAGTATGACTTGCCAGGCAATGACAAAAAGTACCCAGACAACTTCTGTAATGCATAAAGAATTAAAGGGGTTTCATCATATGCATAAGGGGAAAAAAAGAACTTCTAATGAATTTTGCAATGAGAGGCATGAAATAACCATGGGGACCTAGACTTTGAAGCTGCTAAAGGGGATTCAAGAAAATAATTTATGTTAACTGTTGCCTGTGAAAGGAGTACTGTTGAACCCAAGCTTTAATGCAGATGAAAGGGGATGGCTTTGGTTTTTTTTCTGTCATCTTAAGCTGTCTGGCCTAGAAGTATGTTTAAAAATGACTTGCTTTGGTTAACTCATTAAATGTGAGGGGAAGAATGACTTTGGAGATAGAGGCTAGCATGAATCACAAAAACCTGGGTTCTGGACCCCCGTTTGATACACACTGAGTGTAACCCTAGGCAGTCTCTTAATGTCTAGGTTTGCTGATAATGCCCCCAAACGGTAAGTTAAAACAAGGCATCTGTATGGGTGGGGAGATTTTCCTCACTTGGCGTTCCCTAGACCAATGGAACCACAGAGCCCCATCATATACCTCCTCCTTGAAAATCAGATGCTGATGATTTTGTGAAATTTCTGGTTCACACCATACTCTAGAATGAACAAGCTTAGCAAGGCCCAAAAGAGCAGTATCAGGAGGACAGGCCAAGCCTTATGCCAGCCGTTCATTTGTTTGTCTTCTGCCAATTAATGGCTAGAGGAAAGAAAGTATTCATTTGATATGTCAAAATCCTGTTTCTGTTCATTTAAGAGGGTGGGAGGTTGATGACTTTTTTTTAAAGTTCATTCTAATGATTTTAAATGTATAAGTTCTCAGGCTACCCATAACCAAACAGATAGCAGTGTCACAGGCTGGCTCCATAAATATAAAATTTATGACAGAATGTCAAATGTTATACATAGCTCAGTGGAGCAGATTAAGATAAATGCAATTCCGTTGTGTTGGCTTTCTGCTGCTGCCTTACTGACAATTTGTTGTCTCTGTTTTGTTATGATAAAGCATTACAGCACTTGGGCAACTTTCCCCTCTATATCTGGGCACATTTGTCATGAAGCCAGCATTTCCCACCATCCCCTTCTCTTTCATGAATATACATTTTTTTCTGGAAAAAAAATCTGTGGGAGGAAAGATGAATCCATCATACCACGTTTCTTTGTCATATGTTACATTTTAAATGTTTCAATTATTGCTGACTGTATTTTTTTGGGAAAAGGAAAAAAAGTAATTACTTTTTTGTGGCATGGAATTTGTATATCATTACTGAAGAAAGAAACAAGCCTTAAGATAGTTTTTCCATCTTTTTCCCCTCCAATAACAATACAACAGAGTTGAGCTTTTTGCAAGTATTTTTGACCAAAAGGGCTGAGTTCTAGTCTCAAGTTATGCACTTGCCTGATGTAAGAGCTTAAACAACAATTCGAGGATCCACTTTCCTCATCCAGAAAAAGCAAGGGGTGGGAGTAAGTTATTTGTAAACCCTCTTCTAACTTGAAGTGCTGTTGACCCTTTGAAATCTCAGAACATCAAAATTGAGAAAGCAGTACAGGGTGCATTGGATTTGGCTTCAGAGAATATGGGTTCAAATCCCCATTTTGTTAACTCCATGGACAAAGCACTTGAGCTTTCTGTGGCTCTCTTTCTTCATCTGGAAATGGGTGGGATTCTAAGTTTCCTTGCAGCTCACAGTGAGCCTAAGAGATACTTAAGGACATAAAAAAAATAACTGTTTCACACAGTATCTAGTAAACTCTTGCTTTTAATTATCCCATGAGGTTCTGTAGGCATAAAATAGAGATGGCTTCCTCCATGATCTATATAAATCTATTTGTAACCTGCAGAACCACCACACCCTGGTAACACCCGTCTTGGTGTTTGGGGGGAGTGAGGTAGTCATCTCTTTGGATATTAATTCTCAATTCAAAGATCATCTGAAAGGAAAAAGAGAGATTTTTCTCATTTCATCTGAATTCAAATTATGCAATGCTATACAATGTGACCACAATCAAATTTAATAACTTCTTTTTGTAAGACATTATCTTTTCATTTCAAGGTGTTATCAGGATAATAAACCACTGCCTGCTCGGCTGAAAATATACTGCCACTTAACCTACTTAATGGTCAGCTAGAGATTTCTTGTTTTTTGCTTTATGACTTGGTTTTCTTAATATCTTAATTCCAGTGGTCTTTGCATGAATGGAAGCTGGGAAATGAGAGGGTCCGAAAATGTTAACATTCTCCTTGTATTTAGAAAGCTTTCTTTTTTTTCTTAGAAGAAACGATGTTTCAACCTCCCCAATAGGGAATGGACTATTGGGTTATTTCTTGTGTGCTCCAATGTTGTCTTCTTCTTCCATAACGTGAAACCATTGACTCGTTTAATTGCACTTGATACTGCTAAAGCTTCTGTGGATTTTCAGAGGAGCACTTCCATCCTTCTTAATTCTTAATCCTTGATTCATGAATCTTAAAATTGCAGGTAAAACTATTAGTGATTTTTCCCCATAGATCCTTGTATTAAATTGAAAAGAAACTTTCCTTAGCTTATTTATATATTTCCAGAAGTGATTAATAATTGATTCCTCTTTCCCTTATTCCATTGAAGTTCTGCAGTCTAGTTTCTATAGCCTGTGCAAATTTAAAAGTCAATGTGGACTGAAATTATTTCCAACTAAACTGGTTTAAAGGCCTATAGACATGAAGGTAGTAAAGATGGCTGAATTAATTGAACCTAGAGGTATTAGATTTCCATTTTTCAATGAAACTATGCAAATTGGAGTACCAATAGGCTAACAGTCGCCTATGTATTTTTTTTACAGGTGGAAGAATCTGCAAATCAGCAGTCTAATTAAAATCATGTATTAGTAATAGTTCTGAAATTTTCATTTCTATTGTGTCTACCATAGATTGTTACCTAAATTGTTGCTAGGTGTCTTTGTGGAGTGTTCAATTTATTTCCTTGATAGTGTGCCTCTTCTCTATGATCTTTCGTAATTGTGGTTGATTTCACTGTATGGTTGTGATTTTTGTTTAATGTTTTGTTTTGTTTTAATTTGAAGAATAGTCCCTTGCAAATGGGCATAGTTGGCTCTGTGGAGTTAATTTTTTTTAGCTTTAAAGAGATAGCATAGATGAAAGGCATAGGAAAAAGAAGACAGGAATTGGAGAGAGAAGGAAAATATGGATTCTTGTCCTGATTCTACTTATTTTCTGGTTGGTCTTCCACAACTGTCAAATGTAATGACCTTTGAGCTAATTGCCTTAAAAGATTGTTGTGGGGAACAAGTGAGATAGTGTTTTGAAAGTGTTTTAGAGATTTGAGGTCTTGCTTATCCTGCTAGAGAAGTTTATCCTGCTGGTCAATTTTTAATCAGTACCATGGTTTTTTAAAGTAATGAATTGCCTTTTAATTGAAGTCCAAAAAAGCTTCCAAAATCTCTTCATTCCTACTTTTGTCATGATTTTTTTGAATTTTTTGACATTTTGGTCCTGCATGTGAATTTTCATTGCCAAGTTTAAGGTCAAATCCCACTTTAGACACATACTGGGGCGGGGGGATAGGCAAGTCATTTTAAGGTCTATCTGCCTCAGTCTCCTCATTCATAAAATGTTCATAATAATAAGGTCATAATGAGAATCAAAGAAGATGAAATTTTTAAAGCACTTTGCAAACTTTAAGGTACTATATAAATGCTAACTATTACTATTTTTTTATTATAACTTTTTATTGACAGTACATATACATGGGTAACTTTTACATTTTCCCTTGTACTCACTTCTGTTCCAATTTTTCCCTTCCCTCCCTCTACCCCCTCCCCTAGATGGCAGGCAGTCTTATACATGTTAAATATGTTATAGTATATTCTAGATACAGTATATATGTGCAGAACCGAATTTCTTGTTGCACAGGAAGAATTGGATTCAAAAGGTAAAAATAACCTGGGAAGAAAAACAAGAGTGCAAACAGTTCACACTCATTTCCCAGGGTTCCTTCTCTTGGTGTAGCTGATTCTGTCCATCCTTGATCACTTGGAACTGAATTAGATCTTCTCTATGTTGAAGATATCCACTTCCATCAGAATACATCTCCATACAGTATTGTTGTTGAAGTGTATAATGATCTCCTGGTTCAGCTCACTTCACTCAGCATCAGTTGATGTAAGTCTCTCAAGCCTCTCTGTATTCATCCTGCTGGTCTTTTCTTACATAACAATAATACTCCATAACATTCACATACCACAATTTACCCAACCATTCTCCAATGGATGGGCATCCACTCAGTTTCCAGTTTCTGGCCACTACAAAGAGGATTGCCACAAACATTCTTGCACATACAGGTCCTTTTCACTTCTTTAAGATCTCTTTGGGATATAAGCCCAGTAGTAGCACTGCTGGGTCAAAGGGTATACACGATTTGATAACTTTTTGGGCATAATTCCAGATTGTTCTTCAGAATGGTTGGATTCGGCTAACTATTATTGTTATTGATCCTTTTCTAGAATGTATCTCCTTGGCAATTTGATTGGTAAAGCACTTAAATCTGCTGCTTGTTTAGATGTCATCATTTTTATATTGGCATATGCCGTCTGTGAACATTAGACCTCAAATTATTTAGGTTTTCTCTGGGCTCATAGTAACATAGATTTAGATCTGGAAGGGCTATTTGTAATCATTTTAGTCCAGTTCCCTAGCTTTACTGATGAGAAAATTGCAGCCCCAGGTCACAAGGAAATAGGAGACTGAATGTCAATTCATGCTTTCCCTACCTTGATGTTCAGCACTCTAGCCACTATACTATCTGGCTCCCTCAGAGCAGTCTCTGTTCCCACACATGTTTTCTTGTATGTGTTTTTATTGCATCATCAATTAATTACTTTTGCTGTGAGCGTTATGACATGTAGCTGACCCAAGACAAGGCAAACACGTATGTTCATACTGGTGAGCTATCATTTTAGGAGTACATCTCCAGAGTGTCCTGTATTAAAGGGGAATACATTCTTTGACTGGTTTGCTTAAGGGGTTTTATGTATATGGCATCATTACCTTAGATGAAGCCTGCTTAAACTTTTTCCCACTCACTACCCCATTTCACCCAAGAAACTTATATGTGACCCAGGTATATAGATATATAAAATAGTTATACAAATCTAAAATTTGCTAATAATAAATAGTAATTTTGTGACCCCCCCACATTCAATTACGAGACCCTATATGGGGTTGTGACTCACAGTTAAAGAAGCTTTGCCCTGGATGGACCTATCATGAAAAAATTTGATTTTTCATGGAGCAAATATTTTCTCCTACTCTTAGAGACTATGTTAAAGATGAGACAGGGCCTACGTCTACTTTTTGGCATAATTTGGAAAACTCTACAGAAAATAGCAGAAACAATCACCTTTCGGAAATTCTCACAATCTGTTTGCCAGTGAAGCAAGGATGCCCTGATTCTCCATTGCTGTTTGGTGGAATGCTTTTATAGCTACAAGCTGTCACAGGGAGACAAGGGAATGATATTAGGAGAGTAAACATAAGCAAAGAGTAGGCTAAGGGCCTACTGCTATCGTGGTTCTTTGGTGACATCAGAATTCTTTGTAACCCCTATGGATTTTCTTGCCATTTCTTTCTCCAGCTCATTTTACAGCTGAGATAACTAAGGCACACAGGGTGAGGTGACTTGCCTAGGGCTGCAGAGCTAGTAAGTGTCTGGCCCTTGCCTGGCCCTCTATTCACTGCAGCACCCCTAGTTATCTCTACAGTCCCCCTTACCTACAGGCGATGTAATGTATTCCTTAGAAAATCCAAGAGAATTCAAGAAGAAAGTGAGATAATAAATAGCTTGAACAAAGTTTCCAAATGCCTAATAAATTTTCAAAAAATCAGACTTTCTGCATGTTGCTAACAAGATCTAAGTAGAAAAGATAGAGAGATTCCATTGAAAATAGCTACAAAATGCGTAAAGCATGTTGGAGTTAATCTGCAAAGATACACATTTACACAGGATTTGTATGAATACAAAAACAAATCAGTCTTTAAAGAAATAGAGGGGATAGGCAGTGTAGCCCAATGGAAAGGGCACTGAATTTAGTCTGAGGGCTTCACTTCAAATCCTCACATCTGACCTCATTTTCCTTATCTGTAAAATGGAGATAACATCACTTCCCCAAGGTAGTTGTGAGGATCAAATGAGATACTATTTATAAAGCCTTAGCATGGTGTAGGGTGCCTAAAAGATGTTATATCTATGCTAGCTATCATCTTTATCTATTATTGTCATTGCTGTTGAGTTGCTATTATTATTATCACCATTAGAGCTGACTAAATGGAGAGACTTGTATAGTCAAGGAACATGTAAGACTGGCAACTCTTATTTCACCCATAACAGAGCCACTGACATACTTGAGGATTATGGCCTCTGGGAGATGCTGAGGCCTCTGTGGCTTGTAAGGGATAACTCCCATAGATGATACTCTGCCGCTTGCCTCCCGCTGTGCAAGTTCTGCTACCAGACATCCTGGTCAAGAGCACCATCATCCCCTTTTGGAAAAAAAAAACACAGAGCCCCTTCCCTAGGACCACTATGCATCCTGACTTTGGAGCCTGCTACTTCTCAAGTGTGACCTTAATTCCTGTTGCTAGAGTTTCTCTTTCTTTTGTTGACTCAATTCCACATGTGGATTCCCTAGAAGTGTTGACAGTTCTGCTTTGAACTTTGAAACTCTCATGGATTCCAGTAATAGAAAAAAAGGCAAAGAGAAAAGGCAGCCTTTAATTGTTAGCACTAATTTCATGCCAAGTGCTATGCTAAACCACTCAGTTTTTCTCTGTTTTCTTAGGTCCTAGAATAGCCTACTCCAATTTTCATTATGCTTGATAATCTGGAAATAGCCTGCTCAAAGTCTGAAAATACCAAAGTTTGAAAGGGGTCTTTACGTTCCTCTGTGTGTGTGTGTGTATGTGTATGTGCAGATATATATATATATATGTATATATATATATATGAAATATATGTTAATATCCTCTTAGAGACACATCTACACATGGATAGTTCTGTCTATACATATGTATGAGTATGTCTATACATACATTATGTCTATACATACATCATATATTTGTATAGGTACATGCATATATGTGGGTCTGTTTATATATATATATATATATATATATATATATATATATATATATATATGTGTGTGTGTGTGTGTGTGTGTGTGTGTGTGTATGTATGTATATAAATGTTTTGTTTTTACTTGAGAACCCTATTATCTTGCATTAGAGTATATTATTCTGAAGATGAAGTCTTTTGGTGGTCATAGGCTTTCTTGTACTCAAAATTAGCTACTTCGTCATTTCTTTTCTGTTCTATTTCTTGTTTGATTAAGTCTCTTCCACATTTATTTTTTTAATGGTTCCTTCCATTTTCTTTCAGTCTCTAAAAAACCCTGTGACTTTGATATTTAGATTATGTGTCCACTTTGATCATGTTAAAGTATATGGTGTAAGCTGCTATTCTTGGGCAATTTTTTGCCAAAGAGCTTTCAAGATTTTGTGGCAGTTCATGTCAAGATTGTGGGTTTGAGCCATGTAGAATTTCAATTTATGCATTTATCTCATGATGATAAAATTTTTGATAGCTTCCAACAAGCAAATGTTGGTTGAAAATAAGAAAAGACTTCTTAAAAATAAGATTGATTCAGAAGTGAAATGGGCTGCCTCAGGAGATAGAACCTTCACTCATAAAGGAAGACTTAAAGAAAAAATAGGATGACCTATTAACACGAGTGCTGTTAAGGACATTACTACTCAGGTATAGATTGGATTAAATGGTCTCTAAGGTCTGTTCCATGTATAATTCATTAATTCTACCTTCTATTTTGCATTAAGGGTTTGCTCGGCCTTGGATGTTCTTGTTTAGTTGTTTCAATTGTCTAACTTTTTGTGATCCCGTTGGGATCATGGACTGGGTTGTTATTGTCTCCATTGCCAACCATAAAGCCTGGCATATAATAGGCTCTTTTTAATGAATGCCAATTAAATAAAAGAATTTCTCACGTAAACAATTAGCTTTAGTCATCCTTCAAGGAACAAAGAGATCAGATCTCTTAATGGAAGGAAAAGGTGAAGAAATGTCCAAGACTATGTTGTCCTACTTGAGGGCTTACAGTGAGAGATATGGATCAAGTTCTGAACAGCTAAAAACAGTCCTGTTTATGGGTAAGAAAGTACAAATATGTGCTAAATGGGAGTCCTCAACCCAAACTGTACCTAGCACAGAGTCAGCAGTAGTCATGCAATATGAAGTAGAACCCTTCATGTATAGGACACTTTTCTTTTCCTCTTCAGTAAAACTGATGTCTCTTGATTTGGTCTCCAAACCTGCTGAGATCCTGTCCCCAAAGTATGGATGTAGACCGACCTCTTGGTCTCTTATTGTAGAGGCAGAGAGCCTGAAAGTGGCTCAGTTGATAAGTTTACAATGTTATTGATGATTAGCTAATGAGATCTTGCCATGTATCTTTAAGGAACTTCTACTGTATTGTAAAATAGCTTCAAAACTTCTGTTCTAGAATACAAGCTATGTTTGATTAATTTCCTCACCCTGACAGTTTCCTAAAATCTTTGTCCTTTTGAGGCCTCTGTACACATGTATTTAAATGCTGGCCATTTCCCTTGAGCAGATGCTATGTTGGTTATGAATTTTCTTTGATTAAAGATCATTTACATCACATAAGATGCCAAAACAGATGTGAAGCAGAAATTATCTAAACCCTGGTTAATTTGCTATATTATGGAAAGAGTTACCAAAAAAGTAAACAGCAGGCATTAAAAAATTAAGTCTTGGGAAAGTGTTTAGTGGGAGGGATGATGTCTTGGATCTAATCTATAGACCAACTGAATAAACATGTGTCAATTAAGGATCAAAGTAGACTATGTGCCTCTTTTATTCTATCTCTTTTTCACTTCCTGGGGTCCCCATGTGTACAAAGCAAAGTATTATATTAGTCATGTGAAAAGTTGGCTGATTTTTTACAGTTTCATAGAATTGGATGTGGCTGTTAGAAGTAACAAATATGCCTTTTCATTTGTAAAATGCTCTGGATACAGCTTTAAATCAATCCAAAAAATCTAGTGTCCCTTTCTTTATTGCAAACATTTATATTACTATTACTTTTGCTAACTCATTCTCCCCAAGTCAGAAGGACAAATGTCATACCTACTGTAGTGACGAGAGTTGTCCTGAAAAATAGGCTAAGCATTCAGATATCAAAAGACTTGAGATGCACTTCAGTGTCTATTTATTAAAGAATGAACTGCTATTTATTTAGTTAGTTACTTTGCTGTAGCCATCTTTTCCCAAGTGGAGCATAACATGTCTCCTCTTGGTGTTTATCAGATGAATTTTGTAGTTTCATATGTCTATTCAATAATTTCCCATCCTTCTTGAATATGAGATGAAGATGAATGTCTCTTGACATCCAGTGGTTTTTGTCTATGTTATTATTAGAAGTAACCTGTCCTCAATATATCTTCTAATATGTTCTCTTCACACACAACAGCTTTCTCCATCTATCTTGATAATCAAAAAAGCTCCTTGATGGTTGTTACCCTTCTCCCATCTCATCACTATAAGTAATGTTTGTCACCTTATAGTTTCCTATCTTGTGGCTAAACTAAATACAAAATGGATCTGAGCCTCACCAGATTTATTATTCCATTGATGGCGTTGCTGGAGAATGTGTTATGGCTTGTGGTCTCGATACGGTACACTTTTCAACCATACTGAGCCTCCCAATTTCCCAGAACAAATGAGAGAAACTCTTAATTGCAATACACTGGGATTTAGATGTGTATCTACCATTAATATTAATGGAAGTTTTACAACTAATTTACCATGCATTATGCTAAATAGGTTCCCCTAATGCACAATGTGGATCTGTTCATATATAATATTTATTATTTTGCTTGTTTATATTGTAGGATGGTAGTATCGCCTTGCAATAATAAAATAAGCTCAAAGCCCTTTTCCATTGTTGATTGCTCCATGTAATTTAAGATTTGGTTAAACACTGATAAATATTTAACTCTGTTAGCTGTATGAGACATTAAACACAAGTATATCCTCAGGAAGTCTCCTGGGCTGGAAAAGGATCTTAATATATGCTATAAGCAGAAAGAACCACACCAAGTAACCTTGGCTTTAAAAAGACTGATGTAAAAAGACTGTGGAAAATAGACTTTTGCCATGACTTTAATGTAAAAAAAATCGCCATAGCCAAGTGGTCTTCATGAAGTGCACAATCAGTTTTACTTCTCAACTCATGGAAAAGATACAACAAAACCTTCTCCTTGTTGAAGTGCCAGAAGGTTGCTGTGTAGTCTGCTGCTGATGGAAATTAAGTTGAAAAGAAAGGGTCTGGATCACAAAGAGAAAGTTGTGTGAGGCCTTCGGTGACACCCAAAATTTCTAGTAGAGGCCCATCATTTTTACATCATTATTCTTCCAGTGACGCTATATGGTTATGAATCATAGAATACCACAGTGTCTAAGGAACCAAAATGGAGAATTTCCAAAAAGGCTATTGGTGGTTATAAATAGGCTATAATATAATACTAGCAAAAAGGAGTGTGTGTGTGTGTGTGTGTGTGTGTGTGTGTGTATGTGTGTGTATGTGTGTGTGTGTGTGTGTGTAGAGTGGCATAAGATATGGGTAGCAAGATTACACAGTGGCTAGAGGGTTGTCTTTGAAATCTCCAAGTTCAAATCCCACTTCTGATAGTTCTTAGCTCTGTGACTCTGGTTGATATATGGAACCTCTCTCAACTTCACTTTACTCATCTATAAAATGAGAAAAAATAGTAACATTTACCTATTGAGCTAATGTATGTAAAGTGCTTTGTAAACCTTAAATGTCTATGTGGATGCTAGCTATTGTTATCATCTTCAAAGAGATCCTTAAGTGGAAAAAAATAAGATGGCTGTGTCGTATAAGTGAAAGATAAACAAATGAATGGCCAGCTTCTGTTGGTACCCACATGTCAAGATACCTAGAGCAATGTCCCCAACATCTTGAGACCCATCCCATCTTGTGGAGGATTTCTGGGGTAATACCTCGGTTTTTCACACTGTGCTGTCTGCACACCTGGAGAAGGGAGTATTGTCATTAGTGCATTTATGTTACAAGTAATCATTAAAAACCTTATGTTCTGCAAATGCACATCTGGGGTCAAGAATGTTCTGCTATGGAAAGCTCCCTAATTGCTCTATAATGTACATGTCTGTTTGTCCAAAGTTTTTTGAAGGTAGGCACCAAGTTTTGTTATGGGCCAGAACTCTGTACTTGAAACCAGGATTCTTCCAAGGTGCTAACTCAGTGGAATTGATAAGACAATGGTTATCTAGTTTAGCATGGTGATTAATAGTTCTCTAGTTCAATACATGTACTTAGTACTTAATATAGCTCTACAAGATTGACACCTATTCTACAAAACTCACACCTCTGATAACATAATTATAATAGAGCATATAAGCTGGGATAAACTCAGCCAGACACATTCATTCTACCTTCCACCTTTGTGGTGGCTGGAGACTGGAGTACAAGCTCCCAGACTCAGGGAAACTTCAAGATAGAGACCGTCCTGGTGGTCCTCCTGCTTCTCTCACAGAAACCAAGACACATTCCGAAGGACTTCAAGAAAGCTGGCCTGGGCCCCAGGCAAGGAGACAAGACTGTGAAGGAGACAATAAAGAATTGTGGAGTTTATCTCTAGCTATTCTTGTGGTGATTACTCTGCTGAAAAGAAGCCTGCTCCAAAGACCTCCAGAAAACCAACCAGAACACTACAGGGTTTCACCTGAACTTTGCATCTCACCTAATGCTTCTCATACACAGTATTGCTATACATGATAATACTCTGTATACAGTTGTTGTTGTTGTTGTTGTTGTTGTTTGTCCTTCATTTTTTGAAGACCATCATGATATCAGGGAAGTGATGTCATGATGTGCAAGTGAATTGGAGTTGAGGGAAGGCTGTGCAGGGTCATCAGCCTCATTTGTATACAGTTGGTGGTTAGTGAAGTTTTGTTCACTTCAACTGGGATGAAATGGGGCAAATGCCATAGAGTTGACAAAGGCCAGGTAGGAGATTAGACTCGGTGGCCTCTAAAGTTTCTTGCAAATCTTAAGATTCCTCAGACTCAAGTTTAAGAACAATTTTGCTCTTAAAGGTAGAAATTTGAGTTGATTGATTTCATTTTAGATTGGTTATTCTGGAACACATTTCCAAAGGTCTGATACCAGGAATTATTAGCCTGGTGTCTTTGAACTTATTTTTAAATATTTTGATAAGATGGGTATCCTTGGAGTCCTTCATATTTTGTGCATTCATTATGTTCTTCTGGGAAGGGATTCATCAGCTTCACCAAGCTGCCAAAGAGGGTACTTATTGACACAGAAAATGTGAAGAACCTTGTCTTCTCTAAGGAAGAACCTTAAAATAGCACCACACCAACATGACCCTAGCATTTAGAATCTACTCCATTTCATAATACTTTAAGAAGAAATCTGGTCGTATCCCTTACAACCCAGTGCAATGAGAAGCTCATCAGGAAACCATTTCTTATTTTGGCTGTTAACCTGCATTCTGGTATTAATTTTCTTTAGTTCTACGGCCTATCCAAGGAGATGGAAAAGTCTTTGGGAATATAAAGATCAATCTTTCTGGCAAGCCTCATCCTTTTGTTTTCTGGTTTGATTATGTTTTCTTATCCTCACTTACACAGACCAAGGCTAAAAGAAGTAGTGGCAGAGAAATTAATCAAACTGCTGTCAGAGAGGTAAAACATTGTTGGATAACTGAATTTTTCTTTCTCAACTAATTGAAAAATCACAACAGTAGCTACATAACTTTTTGCATTGAGCAGACATACCCTTACCATCACATAAACATTAAATTATGTGATTTTTATGGAAACAGCCAAGTTAACTGCCTGCTACCACACTGGAATATAAAAAAGAAACTGTAAAAGGGACTGATACAGAAAGAGGGTCAACTTTTCTCATAAAGTTTCACCATTGGATTTCACAGTAGCTGATTAGGGTGCCAATCCTCCATGGCTACTTGAGCTAAAATAGATGGAGCCAGCCTCACTGATAATCAGGCCTTTTCACTTATCTAATCAGAAGTTTTGCTAAAATAAATAGATTTAAGTGGCCTCAAAAGACCAGGATGAAAGAATCTCAGAAAAATCATGGGTTGTTCAGGTTCACCCTATGTCCATCTAGTGGCCACTTTTCTCTGTGATTGATGAAGATCATCTTTGGGAACAATTTTATTCAGTCCAATCCAACTGCAAACTCATTAAGCACTACCTTTGTGCAAGGAGATGTTTTAGATATTTAGGATACAAATTTTTAAAAATGAAAATCAATTTGTGCCTTTAAGGTGCTTACATTTTGTTATACAGAAATACAGCCTACCAGCCCTCTTTGTAGTGGCCAGAAACTGGAAACTGAGTGGATGCCCATCCATTGGAGAATGGCTGAATAATTGTGGTATATGAATACTATGGAATATTATTGCCCTGTAAGAAATGACTGGCAGGAGGGTTTCAGAAAGGCCTGGAGAGACTTACAAGAACTGATGCTGAGTGAAATGAGCAGGACCAGGAGATCATTATATACTTCAACAATGATACTGTATGATGATCAATTCTGATGGACGTGGCCATTTTCAACAATGAGATGAACCAAATCAGTTCCAATAGAGCAGTAATGAACTGAACCAGCTACACCCAGCAAAAGAACTCTAGGAGATGATTATGAACCACTACATAGAATTCCCAATCCCTCTAATTTTGTCTGCCTGCATTTTGGATTTCCTTCACAGGCTAATTGTACACTATTTTAAAGTCTGATTCTTTTTGTACAGCAAAACAACTGTTATAACAGAAGTTATAAGGAGACAAAGCCTGAAGCAAAGATCACTTCCTGGGCTACATACATCTCCTTTAAGTAAAGTTGCATGGAAGCTGGACCAAAGACAGAACACCTGGGGGTCAAGAGATCAGAAATCAGCAACATCTCTGGTGGAGTCACTGTGCGGGGGGAATAGTTTGAAGGGGCTAAAGGATGATCATGGGTGCATATTCTAATTGGAAAAAGTCATCATTGTTCCCACTATCTTTGCGAGGCAAAGAAAGACAAACTCTGTGTTTGATGCCTTGATTTGAGACTAAAATCAAGAGCATGTTTTCCCATAATAATTTTATACCCTAATTCTCTAACACACATACTTTTTTCTGTTTTGAAATGATAATTACAGCTTCTAGTAGAGACTTATCTTGGGTCTTTAAGACCTTCAAAAAATTTAAAGTTAGAGACAGAGTGTTTTTATTAGGAAACATTTTTATGTCATGTAGGATGAACCTTATCTCTTCTTGGACAAAGTATTCAATTAAAAGCAACACTGAACTTGTTTATCCTTGGCAGAGATGGGAGTGGAGACTTGAAGATTGAAAAGGTCAGCTCTCTTGTGACTCAGCATAGCTCTTGATCTCATTCCTTATATAGCTTCCTTTTCCTTCCCCCTGATTGTCATCATATCAAGGTACCAACCAACCCTTTGAGGATGTAGTAATAGAATAATAAGATCAGGGGATTCTTTGTTTTTTCTTCCAAAACTTGAAAGAAAAGGGAATTCTATGTGTAATAATCACTTTTGATTACTTTGTTCTCTCTTCTATATATATCTTTTAATCACTTCGTTCTTTCTTTATATTTTTAAATGCTTACCCACATATCAAGGTAACATATACACTTCTATCACTGTATTATGTTAATCTTTTATATAATTTTGTATATAAAGTTAAATATTAACATGAGTAATTAAATACAGAAAGATAAGAATAGGATTATGTACATAACTGTGAACTTCTATTATTTACTGATTTTTTTAAAAAGTATATATTAAATTTATCATGATAATAGCAAAAATGACTACTACTCATTTTTCCCTTTTGAATTTCAGTCACCAAAGCAATGATTCTCATAAATACTTCATAGAAGTGCTCTAGATTTCCATTTATTCATTTACTGGTGTCAGATCTGCCCTAGACAGTCTGAACTTAAAGGCATGATTGAATGATAAGTTAGCCAGTTCCAGTGTATGTACTTAGAAAGAAATGTAAGTAAAGTCATTAATAGTAATGAGATATGTAAACCTAAAGAAATTTACATATTTCCCCATTTTAATGTTCATTTGGAACATGGGGTCTCTTTTCCAAAAAATAAATGAAAAGGAAAGTTTCTAGACTCTAGCAGCCTTATATTTTTGTTTAAGAGATCCACAATCTGAAAGTGGTACTATCATTTTGGAACACTGCATAAATCCTAGTTAGTGGGAAGGGGCGGGAAGGTAGGGATCACCATAGGGGTAGCTTGCTTGAGTCCCTAGCTGATGTTTCCACTGTTTCTGGACCTACACAATCCACCTGACACAGTGCATTTTCATCAGGAGTCCTTTTCTTAGGGTCCTTTGGTTAAAAATCTGACCTTACTATGTGTGTCTGTTCCTTATTCTTCCTGGGTTCTACAAACTATAGTCCAGGAAGTTCCTACCTGCTTCCATCATAACTGTTCTGGTGGTATCCTCTCCTAGTAAGGTGTGGAAGTTCTGTTATCCTGCTGATGGTGCTGGTGTCCATGTTGCTAACATCATCTATGTTATTCATAATCCAGGTTCATGGCTTTAATAGGGGTCTTGTTGTTCTGATCTGCTTTCTCTACTGAAATATTCATCAAATTTTGGAGTTGTTTGTTAGAATGAAAAAAAAAAGAGAGAGAGAAAGCAAAAATAAAAAATAAATTGGTTTTATCCACTATAGCACCCTGCCCTTCCCACACATAGCCTTATATATCAATAATTCAAATAATGGCACTGTCCATGCTTTGCAGCTGAATTGTTCCTCCCCTTCATTATATTTATCAAGCAATTAATACCATATATGAACAGAAATACGTGTATACAGATACATACATACTTTTAAAAAATGTTCTGGGTAATTGCTTAACTTTATGTCTTCTGAGGCATCTATGTTGGATTCATCTGTGCTCTCATATTTCCTGTCTGTTGATTGCAGGGAAGGTAACCGATGTCTTTACTGGACTACTTCTGTGATCTTTCATTTATTTGTAGTGTAGAGATTCCTTGGAGAGAACTTTCCAGATTGCAATGAGGAAATTGCAATTTCTGGGGAGAGCAAAGATGGATTTGCCAGGGTACTTTTTTCATAGTTGTAGCAAGAGTCCTTGAATATGATTAGCTAGATTTCCGTGACGTATATATGGCTATTGGCAGTTGCCTGCTAAATTGAAAGAGGCTAGATTAGTTACTGGGAATAAATGGTTCAATAGTTTTAAAGGATGCAAAATATAATCTAGTGAACACAAGAAAGCAGGACATAAGAAAATGATTCTGGAAAATGGATTGACAAATAATGGGATGTTTGAGCATGTTACAAGGAAGAAAATGTAGTAATAGTGATTGTGTGGTCCCAGATTAAAGAAAGTTGGACTTGCCACATGTAACCATCTTAAGAGGATTTGTATATATTTAATCACTTCTCCATTGTGATGGGGCAGCTTGGAGAAGTGGACAGAGAGCTGGCAGCTGAGTCTGGAATACCAAGATTCAAGTCTTCCTCTGACATGGACTGGCTGGAACTCTGGAAAAGTCATTTAGTATCTCAGAGCTCCGAGGCAGTTCTTGAGGACTCTTCAGTTATGGAGAAGGAGCCAATTTGTATCATTTGATGGAAATTCCTCACTTTGGAATGTCCTATGCTAAAACAATCAGTGATTGGGATGGGGAAAAATGGAATTTTGAGCCTATTGAAAAATTGTTTCTTTTTCTGCTGCTTATAAAATGTATACCAATTACCTGTGGTGAAATAAATAACATTTTAAAATTTAGGCTTTTTTCTCCGGCTCTCTCTGCTCATACATTATTGGTTTGTTTTTTGTTTTTTTTTTTCAGAAGAGTCAGATCTCATTGAACTAGTTGGATTTCCCCAGGTCACTCACCTTTATTTGGCTGGGACAAATCTTGATCCAACATGTTGTTTCCCTTTGCTATTTTCTGTTTGGAAATTTATTCTTTACCAAACAGCTAAATAAACTGATGGGCTAATAATCTCATAATTGAGAAAAGTATTTCTTGGTGTTGTCATGTATATTTCACTTGCATATCCTGTAGATGCACATATTTGATGGTTTCTGGGGGAATTGGTATTTTAACGTATAGAAATATTTTAATGTAATAGAGGTTTAAAAACTGCCTGGTATCTTGGGATTTGCGTTACGTAGTGGCAGAGCTTTCCTGTCAGGCCTGAACCCTATGTCCAACTATCGCGATCTTTGTGCCATAATGCAAGCCTGAGTCATTCTTAAGGGCTCTTAAGGAGGTATATATGGTCAAGGGTGATGTGGGAAGAGGGGAAAAGCTATCTGAACTGCAGCACCAAAGGGAGAGAAATTAGAGGGCTATTCACTCCTACTCAGTCTTGGAGCAGAAGACATTTATTGAAAGTGTTGGCTGAATCCACATCTTCAAGAACTAAGGAAAGTTAAAAAAAGGCTATGTTCTGTTCTGAGTTTCCCATTATGTCCATTAACAGACACTGTAGCATGCCTTTCTTGCTTCTTTATCCAATACATCTGGTGACCTGAATTTTGTCTCAATCGGGAAGAGACCAGAAGGGTTAATTAGAGATAAACATACATTTGGAGGGGGGTGCCAAATTTCAGCCTAAAAATTAGGAATTTTCCTAACTGGATTCTGAGAGATTCTAACTGTATTCCTAGTTACCATTTTCACATGAACTCCATAAAACAGCAGTGGAGAGAACCACAGAGATCTGGGAGGCAAATATGTTGTTCCTAAGCCAAAAAGTAAGCTAATTGTTATAACAGGGTATGAATGATAAAATCTGAAGACAAGAAAAGAGAAGGGAAGGGAGAAGTGATGAGTATCCGAGTACCCTAGCCATACCGTACCCACTACAGTGACACCCACAACCCAACAATTTAGAACATGCCAAAACCATGTCACTGTTTGAAGCAGAAATGATATTGCTTGTCAGGTACATTTTAAAATCCTATTTTTTTAAAAATTAACTGATCTAGTCAATAAACACACTGGGATATTTGGTATTCTCGTATGATCAGGAGCTTAAAACTTTTTGCCTGATTTTTCTTCCTACATGATGAAACAGACCATCATGAAGGCATATGTTGATAGTTGAACATCTCTTTGCTAAGTATTCTGATAAATAGCCTCTCAAGTGCAATGGAATGATAGAATGATTAGTTCTTCTTTCTATACTATACTTCTTTAAATTTAATTTGTTGGTATTGTATATTCAGTTGAATTTAACCACCTCCACTTATTCATGGTCATCTGTGGGACCTTCTGGACTCTGTTCTGATGTGTTTTTGCTTAGTCTGTATGTCCCATAGCTCTCCACACCAAGTTCGAGGTAATTTTTTCTTTCCCAAGAAGGCTCTTCTCCCGTCTAGTCATATGTCAAGGCCATTCTGAATTCTATTTCAAGGTGTTAGTGAACTGCCAAGTTAGCCTGATCTGTTAACTTATTGTCCACTCTCTCTTTCCTATCACCCAAGTCTTTTGAAAATGATGTTTTTATCTTCCTGTAATATTCCATCTGATGTGTCCCCTCCAGCTAGAGCCCAACCAGTTTGTTATTTTTATGTTTGTGTACACTGAGAAATGTCTATACAGGGGCATTATGTTATTAGCCTACTATTTCCCCAAATTTGTATTAATTATGTATTGTTTCTGTGACAGGCAGGTGATCCTTTTCCCACCACACTTCCCTTCTCCCCTTTTATCCAGTTTCTGCAGGGGAAGTGACCCTTCTTTCTTGTCAAGGTCCTCAGTGTCAGTCATTCCATATCCCTTTATTAGTCTACTTCTTTAATCATGCTCTCTCTATTTCCTTTAAATCTTCAATCTCCCTTTATCAGCTGGCTCTTTTCCCACTATATACAGATGTGTGCAGATCCCTTACATCCTTAAAAAATAACTGCATTTATGCGGCCTCGAAAATAAAAAAAAGCCCTTAAGTCTTTCTACCTCTATTCAAAGCTCTGATCAGAGTGGTAACATTAAGCCTTTACTGATGAATCTCAGTTATTATTCCTCTTCCCTACCTCAATTATTTTGGATTTGTAGTCTGCCCATTACATATTTATCTGTATCCTCATTGTTTTTCCCCTCCCCCAATAGGAGGTGAGTGCCTTGAGGATACAGTCCCTATTCTTTTACTAAGCAATCAGTAAGCGCCAAACACTGGGCTAAACTCTTAGGAAACAAAGAGGCAAGAATAGCCCCTGGATGATGAAGGGACAACTTCTAAGAGATAAGGTGATGGAGGAGTAGCTGGAAAGTAATCTGAGAAGTCTTTACTTAGCAGTTTGGGCAACTAACTGTTTTTGTCTTTATGTTCCCAGGCTAGCAAGCTGTTTAGGCTTGGGAAGCACCTGCCTATTGAATGAAATTGGCCCTGCTGCCCCTCCTGTAATCCTCCTCAATCTCTCTTCTCTTTCAGGCTTTGTGTTGCCTCTCCTGACTACTCTGTCAAGCCATCTGCCTGTAACTATTCTCTCAAGGTTACCAAACATCTTAGTGGGTAAATGCAATGTCTTTGCTTTTGTCCTATTTCACCCCTTTTGACCTCTGTATTGAAAATTCTTGCCTGCAGCCTCCTCCACCTGGATCCTCCCTCTTCCCCTGTGGCCTCCTGGTTCTCCTTCTGCCTGTCTGCTAGCTCTTTCTTACTTTAATTTGCCACATCGTCATCCATGTTCCCATGGTTCCCCCTTTGATTAGTCTATGTTGGGGCTCTATTTCTGCTCTCACCTCTCCTTTCTTCAGTGCCTATTTTGGAGATCTTCTCAGTTCAGTTTTCATCTATGGGCCACGTCTATCAGAATTGGTCATTATTTAATCTTCTTGTTGCCATGTACAACGATCTCCTGGTCCTGCTCATTTCACACAGCATCAGTTCCTGTAAGTCTCTCCAGGCCTCTCTGATATCATCCTGCTGGTCAGTTCTTACAGAACAATAATATTCCATAACATTCATATACCATAATTTATTCAGCCATTCTCCAGTTGATGGGCATCCACTCAATTTCCAGTTTCTAGCCACTACAAACATTTTTGCTTATGATTTACCATATAATTTTTGAGGAAAGGATGTTGGTATTTCAGAGGAGTAGGAAGTTGCACTTGAGAGGGAGGGAGGGGATAATTTGGAAAAATGAATACAAGGGATAATGTTATAAAAAAATTACTCATGCATATATACTGTGAAAAAATTATAAATAATAAAAAAAGAAAAATAAACTTAAAAAAAGACATTGGTGACATTGCATTTTAAAACTAAGTCACTATGCAGCCACAGGAATGTCTATGTAGGGATTAGTGGCCTCTGTTTTGATATGAGTTTGATACCACTGAACTGGAAGCCTGAAGATAAGCAGCTTGTGCTATGTCTGTCCAGTAGCATAAGGAAGATTTTGATTCAACTAAGAAGCCACATCAAATTTCTAATCTTATTGTTGGCTTTCTACTTTTCTATTGATATGAGAACATCCCCATCTGCCTAGTTTCCACAGTGCATTCTTCCAACATGCATCCATCCAACATCCAACATTAATTTTAAGGGAAAAAATAGTTGTGCTGCAGGTAGCCAAAATGTTGTTATCCTCAGCAGGACTCGATTTAGAGTTGGAAGATCCCTTAAAAACCACCCTATCCAAAGCCAAATGAGGAAACTGAACAAGAGATGAAGTGATTTGTCTAAGATGTTAAATGTGAGAGCAAAGCTTTTAACTCTATTCCTCCAATTCTAGATCCAGTATTCCAACAACTGCTTCCTACCAAGCTTGCCTACATCATCCTGAAACTAATTGTCCCTCCCTCAGAGTGTTGTTCTGATGAATTCCTTAATCCATTCTGTGCAAACCCTGAGATTGGGATGATGATTCAGTTGCACATAGGCTACCCATTTGAAGCAGTGTTTTCATCACTAGGCCTCTGTGTCTGACTCAGTTTCTTCAACTGTTAAGTAATGATAATAGTACCTACCTTCCATGGTTATTTTAAGGATTAGAGGAAATCATGTTTGTAAAATACTTAACACAGTGTAGGCACTTAATAAATGCTTGTTTTCTTCTTTGCTATGTCTCCTTAGTGATTTGAAGGATAACTGTCACCTCCCATAAGGAAGTGACTACTTCATCGTATGATTTGTTTGGAGTCGGTTTGTAAAATGATAAAAATAATACAAAAACCACAACAGTGGCCATGAGCCATTAAATCCAGGATGGATGACAAAGTCCTCAAAGGGCAATTATCACCTCTAAGCATTGAAGAAGCCTGGGATGTTCCATGGAAGACAGTGGTCAAAAAACAGTCTTTCTAATTTTATAAAAGACCAAACTGTTATTGATGAGGAAAGAAAAATCCAACTGAGACATGGACAAAAATAGTCAGGAGGACTAACAAAGATACTCTGTTTTACTTTAAACTTGCAGAGTAAAGATAAAGCCAACAGACCCTTCCTTGAAATCTATAAATGTTAATAAGAGATGGGGGAAGTAGAGAAAATGAACATACACAAGTGAAGAAAAGATATTAAAAATTGGTGGACTTTTAACCAAGACTTCTTGAAACTTAAACTTAATCTGCATGCTCCGAGGCCAGGGACTGCATTTCCATGGGTTCTTGATAAGCCCAAGCTATTCAAATGATCAATTTTATGTTTTATATTAAATGTGATAGATGACATCATCTAGCCCTTTCCTCCCACTACCTTGTTAGCTAGGCAGAGCAATTCTTGTGGTTAACGTTATTGTTAATAAAGATATTAATGCTAATATGCCCACTTTATAGACAAAGAGATCAAGGTTATGTGATTTGTACCACATCATAGGCATTAAGAGCTGGAACGCAAACTTGCCTCCTCTTAAATAATATTAACTGTAAAAACTAGCAGTAATATAGAACTTGAAGATTTGCAAAGCCCTTTACGTGGCATCTTTTTCAATCTTCACAACAAACTCTTCAAGGTAGGGGCTGTTATCCTCCTCTTGTTATGTATGACCAAACTTAGACAAAAAGAGGTTAAGTGCTTTGCCCAGAGTCACAAAGCTAGTGTCTGAGGCAGAGTTTGAATTTGGGACAGGAGTACCTTATCCACTGTATCGCCCTAGCACATCGTTTTATGCTCTATTTTCATCCGCATGTTGTCACAGGACACTGTTCCCTAAATCTTCAATTCCAGTCCAGGCCATACTGGCCTCTGTATATTATTTTCAAAGTATTTGACAAGTATTTTGTATAATTCATATTCTGAATATTTTACAAAGTAGAACGGTGGGGAGAAAGGAGTGTTTTGTTTTGGGCTTTAACATACAAAAGAAAAGACAGAAATTGTCCTCTGGTGCTTTAAAATGTCAGATGGACTTTTTGGCATTAAAGTTAAGCAAAAACAAATCAACACATTGAGAATGTCTGACAATGGATGCTTCAATTTTCACCTGTAGTCTCCAGCTCTCAGATCAGGGAAAACTTAGAACCTTACCATTAGTCTGTTGAATTTGAGATTGGTCATTTTTGGGTCTCAGTTTTAATGTCCTTTGTTGTTATTTTTCTTTTTATAACAATGTAATCATTAAATAAATAATTCTGATTCTCTTTCTTAGACTCTGCATTGGTTTATACCAGTCATCCAAAGTTTTCTTATGTTGCTCATATTCAATATTTCTTTTGCTCCAATAATATTATATTATATTCATTTACCATGGAATGGAAAGTCATTTCCCAGTCAGTGGCACCTGTTTGTTTTCATTTCTTTGTCAGAAAAAAAAAGCTTGCTTCTATAATTCATTCAGATTATGTGAGACCTTTCCTTACATCTTTTTAAGAATCATTCCAGATTATGTACCAGAATAGTTGGACCAATTCACAGTTCTATGTAGAGTCCATTAGTACTTGTCTTTGATGATTTTTGTGTATTTCATGAGAACGGAGCTACAATAAAGTATTGTTTTGTTTTGCATTTCTCTTCATAATTTGCAACATTCATATTGTTGTGATAATTTGTTTTACTTCTTCATTTTCTTTCATCATTTATGCACTAAGATTCATGCTCTTAAATAGTGTCCCAAAAGCCTTAGTATCTTTTTAAGATGAATCCTTAATAACTTAAAACTGCACTCAGACTTATGGGACACCCTGTATGGTAGAATTCTGTCAGTTCCCTTTTGCATTATTATATCAAGCTAGACTCTTTCCTGATCCCATTTGGGGTTTTATTGGCACAAATAATGCATTACCTCCTTCATGTCATGATCATCAGTGAAAACCAAGGGCAAATAACAACACACCTTAGATATCTGACATTTATCAGATATTTGAGAAAATTTTCCCCAGAGCTTCTTTTTTTCACCACCTCAGTCTTGTTCGTGTAAAAGCTTTTTACTTAATCAAATTTTGTTTTCTCTCTTAATTGCCATGGTTAAAAATTCTTCCATACATATACTTATTAAAGTACCTGCTTATATATTATCCTCTAATGTTATAAATAATTTTACCATCTATATTTAGGTTAACTATACATTTGGAATTTGTTTTGGCATTGAATGTGAACCGGTGAGCTAATCCTAACTTCTGGCAAAACATGTGCCAGGATAAGAGAATCCTTACTTTGGTCATTTTTGTTACCTGATTCAGTGAATGCAAAATCATTGTGTCTATTTAAGGGATTCACTTATCTAACCTGTTCTGTTGATCAACTTTTCTTTTTTTAAATTTGTGTCAAATGATCTAGAACACTGATTAGGAGGCAATATAATATGCTTGATAAAGTCCTGGATTTGGAGTAAGGAAGATCAAAGACTTCCTTAGATATCTATCCTGTGATTTTGGGGAAGTCCTTTTACCTCTCTGTACATCAGAATCCTGATATGTAAAAATAAAGGTGTTGGACTAGGTGGACCCTAATCATGCTCTACCTCTAAATGTCTTATCCTGTATGGCATAGGACTGTTAATTGTGCTTGAGTCTTATTTCCTTATTATTTCCCTTGATACTCTTGTCCTTCTTATTCCTTCAGATTCATTTTGTTATTGTTTTTATCTAATTTGGTAAAATAATCAACTGGTAGTTTAATATGACTGTAAATCTGGAAATTATTTTAGACCATATTTTCATCTTTACTATATGGGTGCTGCTCAACCATGAATAGTATTTCCAAATATTTCCATCTCTTTATTTTGTTCTTTTTCTCAAAATTGGATGTTTCTTTAGATTATCTTTAATATTCAAAATTTTTCCCCAAACTGTTAAATTGTACTTTAAAAATTTTTGTATTGTATATTTTTCTTTCAAACCATACACACACTAAAAATGAGCATTTGTACATATAAAGTAGAGAAGAAAAAGAGAATTTCACATGAAACTGTGAAATTTTTATCGTGCAGTTTGCTTCTCCCTTTGAGTACATGATAAAATCAACACATCATTTTCAAACTTGTCCTATTGTATATATTTTATATTGAAATAACTTCTCTTCTGTGCATTTAAAAAATGGTGTGGTTATCATCTTTACTTGCTTTTTTTCTTTCCACATTCAACATATTCATTGTCTGTCTGTCTGTCTCTCTCTGTTCCTCTCAAATAAAGGAGAAAAAACAGACCTTTTTATTAAATGGACATAATCTAGCAAAATTCCACAATGATGATTTCTGAACCTGGAATGCGTCCTTTATCTATGAGAGATGGATAGCATGCTTTATTACTGGGCTTCTGGAATGAGAGAAAATCTTTGCCAAGAGAACCCCAAATAGGGAGGGGATCACAAGGATTTAGACGTAATTGGCACAACTGAAAAACAGTAGTGGTATTTCTGGGTTGTGGATCATGTGTCCATTTTCAAGCAGTCCTTTAACCATTTCTCATTTTACTTTTTGTGTCGTCTTTGCCATTAATATTAGCCCTAGTTCAAGAACCTTAAGGAAAAAAAGGTATCAATCAACATAGAAAACACCAAATACCTTAAATACTAAATAGCTTAAACTGGAAAGGAAAGAGCCCTAATGCTTTGGTAAAATTAACAAAGACATCATTTCAGGAACATCTCTTGATGCACAAAGGCTAGCAAAAGGATCCATTTCTTTCTTTCTGTGGCATGCAATATACCCTTTCCTTAAAGACGGGATTTAATGTAAGATGATTAGGATAAATCTGGCAAACTCAACACTTATCTGATTTAAGATGAACATTAAATTTTTAGCAATGAATTCAAGTGCAAACAAAAAAAAAACTTGGAAGAAAATGAAATTAATAATTTTCTTTAACAGGTTTGAATAAATTGAGAGGTGGTCATGGTGTCCCTGATTTATTGGGCTAGTTTGGCTTTTGGGAAAGTTGGTATTGATTTATGTTTAAAAAAAAGTTTCCTTGAATATTTGCATTAAAATCTGGGTTTGTTTTATTTAAAACTGTTTTTTAGCTTTTTGTATCTGTGAGATATTTTAGGGTTATCACTTTCAAGTAAATCTTAAACCAATTTACTTAGATGTGATTTTTAAAAAATTTCTGGTAATACATGTATATTAACTTTTTAAATACATATTCTTTAGTTCATCATCATAAAACCTTGCTGTGACTGTATACAATGTATTCCTACTTCTGCATGTTTCACCCAGCATCAATTCATGGGTAAAGGAAAGGAAGAAGCCTATTTGTAGATGTAATGTTTGGGAAAAGAAGTTAATGAGGTCCATGAAATTGGTCTGAGCTCTTATCTACTGAATGGAAAAAGAGCTTCTCTTCTTGTTGAATTTGTTACCACAAATCTTAAAGAATTTTGCATTCTTTCATTTCTCCTATCAAGAAGTTCTTCCACTTTGACTTCCTCAGACCCTCTTTCTCCCATTAATCATAAAGCAGTTTTGTTAGGAAACATGCCTACGGTGAAAAATAATAATTTGCTTTATGAAACAAAATGCTGCTTTTCCCTTTTAACAAAATTGAGAAAGCCAGTTCCCCTTCGTGGCACATTTACATGATTCTAGCTATTAACTGACATTTGTATGCATTTATTTTGTGATTTGTAAGAAATGGGCAAAATCGAACATCCTTCTCTCTCTGTAGCCTAAATATTATTTTTAATTTTCATCAAATTTGTGAAATTAGCTCCGAGGCTCCTCATCCATTTCCCTCCGGTGTATCATGATGCCTTGTCACTGCATGGCAAAATGATCTGGTGGTGGAATGATGCTTTATATGTTGTGATTTATTTATTTGGGCATTTTATACATTGAGAGGCTTACTCTGTCCCTTCTGATGTTTACTACAGTCTGTATTCCCAAAATCCTAACAGCAAATATATTAAATTGTTATTACAGAAAGCCTGTCTAGTCTCGATATTGCCATCCAACCCAGATGAAATTTGGCATTCTCTCCTTTCATTAATCTTCAATCTATTGCTTCTTTCTGTGAGAACAGACGTGCCTTTCTTCACTTTTTACTAAAAGAGCTAAAGAAATTAATGCCAAAAGGGAGAAGGAGTTTTTAATATGACCAGTAAAGGCCATAGACTGACAGTGGGCCTGAGTTAATTAGTACTGGGCCATCATTTTTAAAAGGAGAAGGAGTTAAGGTATTGCAAATGAATCAGCTGTATTGATTTTGTGGCTCTGTATCCCAAATAAGGAGGGGGATGTTAGTTTAAAAAAAAAAATGAAGGGGAAAAAGGTATCTGAAAAATATTCACGTAGCTGATATTAGCTAAATGAAAAGAAGTACTAAGTGTTAAATGAATATGTGTAATTTATATTTTTGGGCCTTGGTAATGAAATGCCAGGGAATAATGGACCTGTCTTACAAAAGCCAAGCTAGGCTTCTCTCTTTTTGACTGCTTTCAACACAAAAGATTATGTTTCTCATCATCTGTAAAAGCCTAAAAATGACGTACAAAGGGACTTAGCTTGTAGAGACTAAATCCCAGTGTGTCACAACCTAGCCGTGAACATCTGAAAGTTGCATTATAATATACTGCATCCAATCATATGGGAGAATGTGAGTAATAAAATCCAGGGCTCATAAACTGTCTCTGACTAGGTACCCGGACTGCATTTTAATGTGATCCCTCTACTTTCTGTATCATTAAATCTGACATCCCAAATTTTATTCTCTTTAGCCATGTTGTTAGGATGACTGCCCACTAAATATGAACCTTAAGTGAAGATGACTTCACCTTGCTCTACTGTACTTTCTTTACTTCAATTAACTTTAGTGTTTACCCTCTTTCAATTAACTTTCTAACATCTGTTAGGAAGGACTTCTTATTAATGTGGGTTATTTTTCTAGGGCAAGAAATACATATTATGAGAATGTTGCTTATATTACCATATAATGGGAGAAGAAAGGTAGCAGAGAATTAAGGGACACTGTGACCTAAAGAAATCTAATCCCTTCCCTGAATGTGATTTTGAACATGGGACTACCATGTGAGTCTTGTATTTAACTTTGACCTTGTATTTTGATGTTTACTATTAAATCTAGTAATCCCCTCGCAATGGAAAGGTAAGCTATACTGCTTTACAAGACTGAAGAAAATCCTCTTGGAAGGAATGTGGTAACTTGCAGGTTGAACCAATATGAGAAAATTGATGGATAAATCTGAAGATTTACGAATTTCTAACAAGACATGTGTGTGTGTGTGTGTGTGTGTGTGTGTGTGTGTGTGTGTGTGAGAGAGAGAGAGAGAGAGAGAGAGAGAGAGAGAGAGAGAGAGAGAGAGAGAGAGAGGGAGGGAGGGAGGGGGGGAAGGAGGAAGAAGAGAGGGAGAAAGAGGGAGGAGAAAAGGGGGAGAGGTGTTTGTTTTATGTATTTTATTTACTGGCCTAAAATAATAATGAGATTTGGATAAAGTTACTAAGAAGAAAAATTGCCATTCTCATATCTCTTGCCTTCTCAGTGGGTGAGGGAAGGGTCGGGAGAAGGGAGAGAATTTTTTTAAATGAATGTTAAAACTGAATTTAAAAAAAAAGAGATTTCATGCAGGAGGAAAAAATACCATTAGAATGAATGATTCAGTCTTACCTTTCCCAGAGATAGGCACATATTTTTCCCAAGAAATCCTGATTGTCTTTAATTATAGTAGCTTATGAAAGACTGTTCAAGTACTACGCATCTTGACTGTATGATTCTGGTCTGGTGTCTTAACCTCTCACTTTTTTGGGAATCTCTCAAAAGACTGAATTGCAGAGGACACACCTATATGAATTCATACAGGCAATTCTTCATCTGGAAGATCTTCCTATCCCAAATTTTAGGGTTCCAGAAAATTTTAGGGTTCCAGAGAATCTTTACAATATCATGTGATCTGTTCAATACAACCTTGGGAGGTACAAAATGTAAATATTATGATGTCAATTTTACAGAAAAATGGGTTGAAAGTCACTTTGTCTAATCCTTTCATTGAATCCAGTTGGGATTTCAACCCTATTCTTTTGTTTTGTTTTGTAAGCCACACTCTTTTAAATGTTGGGTTCTGTGATATCTGTGAAGCTTTCTGTAATAAAGGGACTTAATTGGCTCTTTTTTTAGAATTGAAGTAAACTACAGCAGTAGGCATATTCTCCCATGGGAATAAAGGAAAATTGTTTAGATGGTCCACTTTAACTTTTTTCTGGATGGTAACACCTTACTAAGCTTGTGTGTATGAGGTAGAGGTCCAGTTCATCACACAGCAAACCAGAAGCACAATCTCTGATGCCCATTTTTCTCTTGGTCTGTAACCAAGAGAATATAGCATTATTCAAGCTTCATTTCAACAGGACCCCGAATGGATTCTGATTTCTTATTTATATCACATCTGTGAAGAAGGATTGTTTAAGAAATGTTCAAGAAGAAATCTTAGACTGAAAGTTAAAATTAAGTAGATGGACTGCTTTGCTTTTTTTAAAATTGGCACTGAAGGCAAGAATGAGCTAATGAGAAACTGGATGGAAAGATTGGATAGGAAAGGTTTGTTATTCATGGAAGTATTTTAATTTCTCATCTTATGATTCTATAATATTGGGAATAAATGTGGTTTAGGAAGCAGTAGAAAATTGTGGTGCCATTAAGGAGAAGATGATAATTATAAGAATATGCATTGTGCATGTGGGAGGGGAGCGAGAGGCCAGGGGTACAGATCCTAGAAGACCTGGATAAAGTGAATTAAGATTCCAGACATTTAGGGTCCATCCAGGTATGGAGTAGAAGGAAATATGAATTATAATTAGCCCTGAGACCAAAATATATGGGATTTGTGGATTTTACTTTTAAATACAATTATCACCTAAGTGCTTTGGTGCCCCCAGAGCCAAATTGAAACATGACTCTTGTACCTCCTCAGCAAGATGTTCATTATGAAGTATAAAATGGCACAGTGTCTTTCTCCCCTCCCCTCTTCAGAAGATGGTAGGCAGTTTGATATAGTTTGATAACATGTTATAGTTTGAAACATGATATAGTTTCTACATGTGCTATCTTCTAAAACATTTCCATATTAGTCATAGTTTTGAAATAATTATATCAAAACCATGAGAAGGAATAAAATAAGTGGGAAACATGTTTTGATCTGTGTATTCCAAGTCCATTAGTTCTTTATCTGGTTACTGAGAGCATTTTCCTTCTTGAGTTCTTTGTACTTGTCTTAGATCATTGTGTTGCTGAAAACTTAATCATTGCACAATAATGTTCCATTTTATTAATAGACCATAGCTTGTTAGGCCATTCTTCAGTAGATGGGAATTCCCCCAATTTCCAATATTTTGCTACCAGGATTTATATAAAATATAAATATTTTTGCATATGTATATTCCTTTTCCTTTGTGATCTCTTTGAGATACAGACCTAGTAGTGATATTGCTGAGTGAAAGGGCACACACAATTTGGTTTGCCCTTTGGGTGTAGTTTTGAACTGCTTTCCAGAATGGTTAGATAACTTCATAACTCCACTAACAGTGTCCCAATATTTTCCTACCCTTGCCAACATTTATCACTTGCCTTTATGTTGGCCACTCTTTTTTTTTTGATTAAAGCTTTTTTATTTTCAAAACATATGCATAGATGATTTTAATATTCATCTTTGCAAAATCTTATGTTGCATTTCTTCCCTTCCCTTCTTCTCATCTCCTCCCCTAGAAGGCAAATGATCCAATATATTAAATATGTACGATTCTTCTATACATATTTCCAGAATTATCATGCTGCACAAGAAAAATTAGATCAAAAAGGAACACAATGTAAGCAAGTAACAATAAAAAAGGTGAAAATACATGTTGTGATCCACATGTAGTCTGCACAGTTCTCTCTCTGGATGCACATGGGTCTCTCCGTCACAAGACCATTGGAACTGGCCAGAATTACTTTGCCGTTGAAAACAGCCATGTCCCTCAGAATTGATCATCGCATTCTGTTGCTGTGTATAATGTTCTCTTGGTTCTCCTTATTTCACTTAGCATCAAAATTCATATAAGTTTCTCCAGACCTCTCTGAAATCATCCTGCTGATTGTGTCTTACAGAACAATAATATTCCATAACATTCATATACCACAATTTATTCAGTCTTTCTCCAACTGATGGGCATCTGCTCAGTTTCCAGTTTCTAGCCACTACAAAAAGTGCTGCCACAAACATTGCACATGTGGGTCTCTTTCCCTCCTTTATGATCTCTTTAGAATATAAGCCCAGTAGAAGCATTGCTGGTTTGTGCTATATGCACAATTTGATAGCTCTTTGGGCATAGTTCCATATTGCTTTCCAGAATGGTTGGATCAGTTCACAACTCTATAAACAATGTATTTAGTGTCACAGTTTTCCCACATTCCCTCCAAAATTCATCATTATCTTTTCCTGTCATCTTAGCCATATATTGATCAGTCTGATAGGTGGGAAGCAGTATCTCAGAGTTGTTTTAATTTGCACTTTTCTAATCAAAAGTGATTTAGAGTACTTCTTCATACTTCTATAGATACTTTTGATTTCTTCATCTGAAAACTCCCTGTTCATATTCTTTGATCATTTATCAATTAAGGAATGACTTATATTCTTATAAATTTGATTCAGTTTACTATATATATTTGAGAAATGTGACCTTGATTAGAGACTCTTGCTGTAGAGATTGCCAGCTTTCTGCTTTTCTTCTAATTTTGATTACATTGGTTTTGTTTGTATAAAAGATTTTAATATAATATGATCAAAATAATCTATTTTTATTGATAATCACAAAACTGGCATATTTGGGTTTATCAACTATTAGATTACTTTTGTCATTGAGTACAGTGTCTTGTATATAAGGACTGTTCCACTGATCCAGCATTCTATTTCTTAGCCAGTACCAGATAGATGATAACTGCTTTATAATATTATTTGAGATCTTGTATTGTTAGGCCACCTTCCTTTTTATTTTTTTTCATTAATTCTCTTGATGTTCCTTATATTTTGTTCTTCCAGGTAAATTTTGTTATTTTTTCTAGCTCTCTCAGATTTTTGGTAGTTTGATTGGTATGGTACTATATAAATTAGTTTAGGAATAATTATCCTTTTTATTATATTGGCTTGATCTATCCATGAGCAATTGATAATTTTCCACTTGTAACTATTTTGTAATTGTGTTCTTGTAGTTCTGGATTTGTCTTGGAAGTAGGACTCCTAAGTATTTTATATTGTTTACAGTTATTTTATTTTTATAATAGTTTTTATTTGCCGGATTACAGTTATTTTAAATGGAATTTTTTTTTTCTATCTCATGCTGCTGAGCTTTGTTGAGATGCTTGAATTTTTCTGTCATTATCTGTGTATCAATTTGCTCATGGTCTGAATTTATAATCTTTTTTTTTCTAATGCTCTGGATTCTCTATAGTTGTGTGTCAGTGCTAAGTTGAATACAAATGGCAGAGTGTTAACTCTTTCAGATTTATGGTTGAAGGTCTTATGATAGGATAAACAGGAGGAGGATAAACACTATCTGCTTTTTTAACTAGTTGACCTAGGCTGGCCTGAGAGAAGCAGAAGTTCTGGTGGTATATAGTGTGGTGACTGATTGCACCATCCTCTTTAACCTGACATTATACTCCATGTTTCATTCTGGACCCTACCCTTCAGTCTGAGGTAGGAGGGAGAAGGGGAATAAGAGCAGTAACCCCAAGAAGGAAGGAATGTGTGGTGGTTCCTCAAGTGGCAAGTCCAAAAGAAGTCATAAGAAAGGTGATACCCGAGCCCTGGTTTATTGCTGTGCTGCCTACTGATTCTCTAGGACCCTAAAAGAAGTTCTACCCCACCTGCAAGTGTGTTCATGTGATGGCCAAGCAAGGAAATGAATGACAAAAAGAAACAAGTGAACAAAATGAGTTGGGGCAATTGGAAAAAAAAAATGAGAAAGGGCCTGGCTTCTAATCCTATTTAAATAATGGTTTTCTTTATGAACTTTTTTTTTAAATACCAAAAAAATTTCCAGCATAAAATTTTAATCCAAATTATTTACATATTTTACTGAAAAATCATAGCCACACCTGTAACAGAGTAACAACCATAGTTTATTCTGGTTTCACCTCTGAATCTGTAGACTCAGGAAGTTTAGTGTTTGTTTTTTGGCCTTCCCAAAAGCTCCATTTGATGCCATACTGAAATAGGAAAGTGATCCTGAGTCCTTGATGGCTACACTGACATAACACAAGCCCTAATGTATTTTCCCAAGTTTGGAGGATTTGGAGTTGACCCTGATGGTAGAGAGTCTGCTGGCCAAGGACAATCTTAAGTTCAGAACTGACCCCAGATAATAAACTCTTTGACCACAGAGACAAATGAAGTACATAAAAAATGAGATGTCCCTCACATAAATGATTATTCATTGTACCCAATTGGTGGAGATATGGAGTAGCAGAAAAGAGAGAGTGATTTAAGAATCAGTCCTTTTTTGTGCTTATATATTTTATTTTTATAAATTTTATAAATTTATTTTTATTTTTATGTCATACCTACAGTATAGTCCTCGCATTGTCCATAGGCTAGTGTCCAACATTAATTCTCCAGATGCTATGTATCCTATGCTTTGAGGTCATATCGCACCACCATAAAATGTTTAAAAAAAAAAAAAAGCTAGGATTTCATCTCAGGGAGAAGCTTAGGCTCACTAAAAGCCTTTCTGTGATGTCCAGACTAGCTCTCTGAAATATGTCTGGATGAGCCTTGATCTTAGGTGGAGAAGTGATGAAGTCAGGAGAGCTACTAGGAAGTGTCTCCTCAGTGTCTCAATCCTCATCTATGTCTCCTCTGTGTCCAAGTCCTCGTCTGAGTCTGAGATCAAGCTCCAGCTTGAGCTTGAGTTCTAGTCCCAAGTCGTCCTCTCACCCCTTAAATACCTCAGTCTGATTACATCATTACATCACACTAAGTATATACCAATTAGAGTGATTATATCATTTTATCATACTTGAGTGTTTACATCATTATATCACAGGAAGTATATGTGAACTAGAGAACCATTATCTTATCAATCACACTGAGTAAACGTTCTGCTGTAAGTATCCTTGCTTTAAGTAAACCTTTCCCAGAGTTCCCCTACTATCTGCAGTTCTCCACATATTGCGCCCCAATATTAGCCATCCTCTTGTCCTCATTCAACTCTATTTTAGTTTATTATCCTTCTTCTGTGTTTGTACAAGATATATGTTATTAATAGAATTTTAATGTTTTAGTCTCCAAACTGTGAATAGCTAGAGCTGCACGAAACAGGTATAGACATGGTTTTAGAGATCAAGCAGTCATTTAATTAATCACTTTCAGAGTGGGGAATATAGTTTGCAAACTAGAAGTTCTCCTGGGCAGGAGACCTCCTCTTGTTGTAGCAAAAGTAGAGATTGTATACAGAAATCATAAGTGGGAAGGGAAGGTGAAGGTAGAGTTATCATTTTCAGGGCCTGAGTGATTTCCCATGACAAGCCCATGTAGGTTTTCCCCAGTCCTATGGGAATGATTCTTAAAGGATTGTTTCAAATTACAGGGGTCATTATTTGGTGGAGAACAGGACCAGAGTTGCATGGTGGGAACAGGTTCTGCAATCTCAGATCTACTTCACTTCATATGCACAGAAAATCCATGCCAGGAACTGATTAATCATTTCAATCTGTGTTATAAGACTCTGACTCCCAAGCCGGAAGAAGCAGCTTTGAGAAATCTAAATTATTAGCATATTCATTACACATATAACCTTGATAATTATGAAAATAATAGTTATACTTTTTCTGCAATGTACCAATGAAGCAGATCTCTTAATTGTCCACCTGGCTGGATTTCATAGCTTGGATAATCGGCATTCTTCTTCCATTTTCTTTTTTGCATTGTGAATCCTAAACCAAACTAGTGACTATGGGTGATTTTTCAGTAATCATAGGCCATATTTAGGAAACTTTCCAATATCCTAAAGCAGGATGAAGTAATCTCTGTGTCCTAGAAGAGGAAGAGAGAACCCTAACAACTTTAGGGACTCCCTCTTTGGTCTGGTCTCTTCACTGTGCATTGTCCATAACAGTGGCTAATGCTTTTAGTGATCATGGCCTTCTTTGAATAAATTGATCTTTTTATTTTATCGTTCAAGTAATCATCTTTGATTATGGCTTGTGCAGAGGGGAGCCTTTAAGCTAATCACTTTATGAAGTAAAATGTCTTGGTTTTTTTAAATAAACAGTATGCAGGGAACAAAACGGCCCTTGTCAGCTAACTGTGTGGTTGGAAGGATATTGTTAGCTGCATTATATCACTTGAGAAAATCTGCCTAGTCCATTCCCAAAGCTTGAGCGAGGTATACATTTGATGTATATGTAGATTATGCTCATGATACCTTTGTGGAGATAGCAATGTAGGCATAATGATTGGCAGTTATTGGTGTTTTCTCCCTGTCTTTTCCAGCAATATAACGCCCATGATTCTTTCTAACATTTAGTATTCTCCCCTCGATCTTGTATACTGAAAATAAATCCTTCAGTGCCATCAGAATTGAATTGAATCCCATGACTTTTTCCTGACAGGGAGAGGAAATGGTCAATGTCTAAGGTGATTTCTAGCCTCAGTTAATGCCCTCTTTTTGGTGATTGATGCACCTGGTTAATCTTCCTTCATAAATGGTGATTGGCTCTGTTGATTCCTGTTATTGTAATTCATTTTCCATTTTCCGGCATCAATAGCTCATTTAAATATGTCAAGCCTAATCGAATCCACTTTTAATTGCGTATTGTGTCATCTCATTCTTGTTTTCCTTTGAATGTAATACCATTGATGTTAATTTTGACTCTTATAAAGCATCTCAGTCAATGTCAACAGCTTATTCCAAATTCTCCAACTAGTGGTAACTAGTCATTTCCCATCTTTTAAGATATCCACTTCCATATTTGTGACATTATTCTGAGCTCATCATGGCCCAAGCCTCCCCATTTTTTTTCTGGAAGAAAGCATTCCGAATAGGCCTGAGATTTCAGTATAATGGCCTCTTTGTTTTTTCCAAAATAGTTTTAACTGCCCTCTCCTTTGCCAGTTTTGCACTGAAATCATTGAGTATTCAATGTCGATTTAATTTGGAGAGTCTTATTGAGTACTTCATAGATTTAGCTATCTCCTGATACTCTATAGCAGATGTTGGCACATGAACTGCAATTAACTTCATTGAGTTATTTTTGCAAATACTTGTCAGGAATCTACAATTTGAGATAACACGTGTCTCAGGAAATAGCGTGTTGTATTCCTTTTGAACCCACAATAAAACCAACTGCACAAACTCCTTTATTTGCCTTTCCAAAAAGAACTTTCCTTTTGTCTTTCAGTTTCATTTGAGTAGGAATATTGCACTTGACATCATATTTCTCAAACGTTGGTCAACTGATATAATATTTCTTATATTAAATATGGTACAGCATTTAGAGTACCAATTGCTAAGTTAATGTTCAAAGTTAATCAAAAAACAATATGGCCTCTGGTCTCCTGTGGTCTTTTCAGTATATTCAGTCTGTCACTGGAAGTAGACAGGAGCCACAGAGAACTATGTACCATTTTTATTTTATTTTCTTTCAAGAGTGAAAGAATTCTTTCCCTTGTGTCTGTCCTACTGGTGAGAAATTCTTCAGTACTTAGATTGTGGAAAGCTCCCAATGGACCTTGTGCTCCATTGCCTTAGCCTTTGAGAACATAGGCTCATAGCCATGGTATGAAGAAGCATTGAAGCAGGATTTTGGAGAAGAAATGATCAGTGTCCTTCCTGAAATAAAATGTCCAGACTTAAACATAATATTCCAATTGTGGCCTGACCAGGGCACAGTGTACTAAAATAAGCAATTGCTTACTCTTGGGTACTCTTTTCTGTCTGCCTTATCACAGTGACTTACATTGAAATTATGTTTTGCTAAAACCCCTGGATCTTTTCTCAAATGAGCCATCAGAAGCTAATTGTGTTAAAATTAATGTTTTTCTGATGATGATGATATATGGTTTTAAATCATCAGTCAGATCTATATTGTATGTGACTTGAAATGTAAAGGAGAGAAGGCGTGAAGAGTCGTGACCAGATAAGAGGTAATCCTATCACATAAAGAAAGTGAGAAAATAATGGATACCTCTAGCTGAATGTTTTATTGTAACTCTGTGATACTGAAACAATTAGAAGAAGGCCTCCAGGATTCTGTGGATTTTCATTGAAGAGTTTATGAAAAGATTTGGATGCAAATGGCACAAGAAGAGTTATGGATAAATGATGACATTGGCCAGTTGACCATTTTGGGATCCCTTGAGTGAAGCATATCGGGAAGAATTCATATGGTTAGTACCCTCCTGACAGGGAGCAGACTCCAACTAGGGGAATGATTTTCTAGGAAATACAAGTGGCCAGCTTGCAACAAGTCAGATTTGATTTGTATATAGAGGAATACCACGTGTTCAAGTTTCATTCCTCTGAGCAGGAGTTGAGCAGCCACTTCATTTTGTGACATCAACTTTTTGACAATGACCCAAGAACCATTATCAATCTGAAGCCATAGTTATGAAAGAAGGAAGGAAGAGGGCTAGGGAAAAAAAAAAGAAGTGGTGGCTAATAGTGATACCGAAAGGTCACTAATTGTTAACTGCAGTACCACTCAGGATGTACCATTAGATTACTGGTATAGAATGCCTCAATGAGACTATTCAATCTGGCCTGTTTAGCAGAAGTAAAGCTGAATGAGAAAGTTATTTGAAATCCCTATTCAAGTGTATGAACATGGCTTCACTATTCAGCTTCACTAAGAGTAGAATCTCTAGTAACTTGTGCAGGGAAGGTTTTTATGAATAGCTTGTGATATTTAGAATTATGATAGCTTGGCATTTTCTATAGATCAAATACAGTCCTTTCCAGAAGTGAGTGGGAAGGCCAAGATTATGTTTGAGTCTATGAAGTGAATGCTTTGTGAGTCTTTGCTTTTGGAGAACCACACAAGGCAAAACTTGACTGCATTTGACTTGAGAATATAATACTTCTTTTTCATATATGTCAATTTTACCCTCTTCATTCTTCCAAAGGCTCATCCACTGGGTCAGACCATGCCATCTCTCCTTCTGGGCACTTTTTTCCAATGAGTTTTTGTGGGCAGAACATTTCAACTTTTAATGGTTTGCTTTCATATGGCCTGTCTACCCAAACAATAGAAATACCTTATGGTTCTAGGGTGCTCCTTCCTAGCTTGGTGGGACCTGATGAAGCAAAGCTTGTGCTCTCTTGATTCAGTCTCTCCCATCTTCTCCAAACCATCATGAAGCATCAGGATAGGATATTAGAACTTGATGGTTAATTTAGCTAGCATCCTTGGTTATAATTCTAAGTTGTTTGTATTTGTCCACCATTCGAGAGCTCCTGTAATACCTCATCTAGACATGGTAGTGACCTCAAGTTCATTAGACTGTGGCAGTCGAGTACATACTCTCGCAGATCCTACCAGACTACAAAGTTTTCAGGATGTACATGGCAATGGCCAATTGACGATCTCCTGGAAACCGGCCCTAAATAAGTTCCATGGGTTTCATTACAAGAAGATTGGTCAGCAGCTGGTGCGCTTTTTTGGTCACAGGTAATAATGAAACTCTCTACTAAAGGTCACAGGGGTTATAATCTGCAACAGTAGATGAAGTATCCCCACAAAACAAATTCCAAATCTATTAAGATGTTCTTTTGCAGTTGATTTCATAACTGAATATTCATAGACTGCAAAGTTACTAGAATCTATTTAGCTAAAGTAGTATTTAATCCTGGTAGCTTAGGATAGCTTCTGCACACTGATGAAACAATTAGCCCAACTTCCAGATGATTATCATTTTTTCTGCAACGTGTTCCCTCTTACTGACCCTCCTCACCAACAAGGTCTGTCTACACATAATTTGCAACTGGCAATTAACATTCCACTGGTGCCTTTGAACACACGTAAGCTGAGTGGCCTACTTATGTTTCACTTTCATTAAGCCATCTTATGTTTTAATTATGCTCATTTTAAAAAACAAATATGAGTATCACCCAGAGGCCACTGGAGAGGTGAAGAAAGAATATGAGAAGGCTGCACTACAGTACCAACAAGGAATTATGAAAGAACATTGATCTAAAAGTTGTGTCGCAGAAATGACTGAGAAAAAATGAGAATGGGTTAATCAAATGGTGAGAATGAGGGATAGCCAATAGATAGCCTGAATCAAGAGAAAGTGAGCAGAGTCTCTAGAATGTTGGGTGGATCTTCTTCCATTGTTAAATTTGAGAGAAAATATCCACAAGACTCATGTTAAGATGAACTGTGTTCTGAATCCCTAGAAATAATTCCCATATCCATGGTATCAGAAATCCATTTGAATGTGTTTTATGATAAAACTTTATCGATAGCTTTTATTTTTATATCACTCACATTCTCTCTGTCTCTTGCCCTCTTTGATACTGCCTGAGAACAGATGGTTGACTTAAACAGTATCTCTACATTCATTTCCCCCCAAAGAAGGTTAGTAAATGTGTTTTTGATTAGTTTTGCTGAACTTGGTCACTGGCCTATCAGAACTACAATTTGAAAGTTTGTGTATTTATATATACAAAAAGTTTATACTTTTGGGCGACTGGGTGGATAGAGCGCTTAGCCTGGGGTCAGAAAGACTCATCTTCTTGAGTCCAAATGTGACCTCACATTCTTACTGGCCTGGGCAAGTCATTTCACCTTATTTGTCTCCTTTTGCTCATCTGTCAAATGACTTGGAGAAAGAAATGGCCAACCACTACAGTACCTTTGTAAAGAACCGCCCCCCTCAGTGTGAAGAGGTAGACATGACTGAAATGACTGAACAGCAGCAACAGCAACAACATATAAACTTTAAATTTATACAGATCATTACTGAATGTATTCATATGCTCTGTGCAACTATAACCTGAAGTGGCCATATAGTTACAAATGTGGAATGGAACATGAATGCTAAGTGTTGGCTCAGCCTTATCATGCTGTTTCCCACTGCTCCCAGTGTCACACCAGTGAGACTGTTGACAATTTTGTATTATTTAAATAACAAGTTTTAAAATGGTGGTTTTGATCAGACATGAATGTTTAATTGTGTCATAGCTGTGATGAAAGTGCAATTGTCCTTGCTGTCTAACAGAATGCTTACCTGCCATGGCAGCGAATACATAAGAAAGCTTTGGTCACCTAAGGATTCTCACACCAGATGGCAGTTTGCTTTGACATTCTTCCTTTGCATTACTTGTATGACTATGGGCAAGTCACTCCCTCAGAGTATAAAATAACTCTTAAAGACTATGAATAAGGTGTGTGTATTACAGAGTTGTTGATGGAGGGATTTGCCACACCTGAAGCTCTTTTTCCTGTGGTCTGCCCCTCCAATGTTGCAAAAGACAACATAGTAAGAGAAGACTGGCAGTGTTCCGTAATCTTCACAGTCCTCAGGTTATCTGCTTCCTTAGCCTATCACATCAGAAACCACTTTCTGAGATTGTTGTAGGTTTCTAGTGAGTGAGTGGACATCTTGGGAAGTTTGAAGCAGAGAGAGAGAGTAATGGCCATGTCTTAATGTCTGTCTCTGGTACCCAAAGGGATCAGCCATAAAGTTAATGAACTATTTCTTCAAACAGTTCTCTCCTAATCCAGGGAAAGTTGCTCCACAATATGTGCTTCAGTAGTTTTACTTTTAATTAGTTTTGATCCAAAATTGTCAAACTTATCCAGTAGCCTATCTAGTGAACTTGAGGAGGATTGTGCATATAGGCTTCCCTTTGGAATGCCTTGCTGTTTCAAGATGAGTCCAGTGAGACCGTGCCAGGCAAACCCTACCTCCATTCACTGAAAACTCTCCAATGCCATCTTCGCCTTTGTTATTCAGAAAAGGTTTCTTTCCCCCTGCTAGGGCTAATAATATTGTAATTTATTTAAGAGCCATCTGTGTCTGGAGGAGGCAGCTGTTAAAATGAGACCCAGGATGAGTAGCAAGGAAGTAATATTTGGTCCTCAGATTGCACACTGATTGACAACTTATTTTGTTCTTTCAGGCTGTTTTTGAGAAGGCATTCGATTTGTTGACTTTTTTCACCATTAAATTATGCCTCCTTAGCTATTTTCAAAAATACAGGAACTTCTAGCAAGTCGAACTGTTGGAATGAATCTTGGTTTCCTAAGAAAAAATTCAAATTCGAAGCTTCAGACTTTCATAGGATCATTTTTTGTGATGTTAAAATGTTCACCTTTCACATAATTTAGCTGATAATTTCTTATACCAATTAAAAAAGATGAGTTACACTTCCAGCTGATCAATGATGGACAGAAACAACTACACCCAGAGAAGGAACACTGGGAAGTGAATGTAAAATATTAGCACTACTGTCTATCTACCCAGGTTACTCACACCTTTGGAATCCAATACTTAACATGCAACAAGAAAATTGGATTTACACACATATATTATATCTAGGTTATACTGTAACACGTGTAAAATGTATGAGATTGCCTGTCATCTAGGGGAGGGAGTAGAGGGAGGGAGGGAGGGGAAAATCTGGAAAAATGAATACAAGGGATAATGTTGTAAAAAAAAAAAATTACCCATGCGTATGTACTGTCAAAAAAATTATAATTATAAAATTACTTTAAAAAGAGATAATAAAAGAAAAAAAAAGATGAGTTACTGATAATGAAAACAGATGACTATATATATATATATATATATATATATATATATATATAAATATATATATATATGTCCAGAACAATGCATATCACATCTGACACAACCAGGCATCCTTTCTCTAGTTTCCAGTCATTGCCTATGTTATAGATTATCCTTCTGAAATTTACTAACTTTAAGTTTCTCATGAATTTTAACTTCTTATTTTAATTACTACATTCCTTAATAGCAAGGGTTTTTCTCTTGCCCAAGGTTAAGTGACAGACCTACCATAATTGGGTCTATTTTGGGTCATACAAATATGACCTTATTGGGTCATAATTGATCTAAGACAACTATTGATATATTTCCAATTATTTAAAAGTTTTAAATAATTAGAAATACATCAACAGTTACCCAGTTTAGTGATAGGTGAAGGACTCTAGGTTCTGGAGTGACACTTGAGCATCCAGAACTATGCACCTGTACCCAGTGAAGAAGGTGTCGGGAAAGGGCCAAGGCAAAAGACAATTTTATACCAATCCTCCATTGATTAGGAGAATGGAAACAGAAGTCAACTATGTTGAGAACTGTAAGGCTGAAATGGAAATCATTCTTTTATTCAATACATAAAACAGCAGTACCATATGCATTTATTTAACCTTCTCTAAAGAGTAACTTTGGACTTCTTGTAAAATAAATAACTTATTGGTTAGGTACTACTTTGGGGTAGTAAAGTTCATCCTTTCTGTATCATATAAGTTGTTTTTAATTTCTATTTTCTGCATCTTTAACCTCAACTAAGACTTTTCAACTTCCCCTTGAAGGATTGCTATCATTATTTTCTTAAGTCTTTTCAGAAAGGTCATACTCTTAATGAGCTCTCCACCTGGTTAGAGAGTGTCTGAAATATCACCCATATTCTGGTTCATGGCCTTCTGGAATTCTTGCTAATGAATATATTCATCAATGGAATGCCAGTTGCTAATGTAATTCTAGTTAACAAAATACAGAGTTTTAGTGGCTTTATCTCTTGTCATAATATGCACAAATTCGAGTGACATTTTCTTTTCCTGACATACTTCATGGTGGATGGAGACCCTGTTGCCTAGGACATACCAGACCTGGGAGCCTCAGGCCCAGGCCACCTACAATATCCATGACCCATAGCAAGAGGATCATCAGTGCTGTCTATCTTTTGTCATATTGGCCAATTTCCTCCCACATGGGAATTGTTTTTATTTGCTTTTTTTGTTGTTGTTAGTAACAGTGGTTTGGGATAACCTTTTGTATAGTTGTTCCTACTTGGTGATTCTTTTTAAGAATTTTCTTAAAATTTCTTCCTATTTTTTTCCTATTCATTGACCCCTTGTCTATTGTGGAACGGCTCTTGGCTTATTTGATTTGATATCAGATGCTTATGAAAGCTATAAATTTTTTGTCATGTAACTCAAAGGATCTATTTTATCTTTTGTGATTACCTCTGTTCCTTGGTTAATAATTTTCCCCTAGCCATACCTGTAAATGAAACTAGATGGTGTTCTCTTCTAAATTTATTTAGATGTTTTGATTTTTAATATTCAGGTTTTATTGTGGTATGTGCTATAAAATGGTGTTCGAAACTTAATTTTTGCTAAATTACTTCCAATTTTCCAGCATTTGTCCCCCAAGTGATTTATTTGTGCTTCCAGCAAATAATAGATTACTGTTTGCTCCTGTTTATTTAGTCTTTTCCCCCCTATATGACTTTCCATTTTTGATCATCCAAATAGTTTTGATGATTTTTGCTTTAGAATATGATTTATAACTGTAGTATAATTTGGGAAGCATTCTTCTCAGAATGGGCATATATTTTAAATGGGTTGGGGATGGATGGTAAATAATCCTCTTTTAATTTTTTAAACTTAGTTCACCATCATTTATAAGAGCCACAAAAATCGAATGCTTTGTCTAGAAATCAACAGAAGTAGAATATTGCTGGTATTAAATGCCTGTATAATCCACCTTGGTAAGGGAGAGTAGCTTAGATATTAAATTTAGATTGCCATCTCTGCAAGGCTTTGTCCATTAATTACACTAACTTGTACTGTGTGTTAAAAGCACTGATAATCCCTAGTGTTTCTTGAAGGTAGACATAGAGATTTGATAAGTAATGAATCAGTCATGTTGAAGCACCAATTTTCAGATTTGATAAGGATCTCAGAGTTCATCTAGTCTAACCAGAATCTGATATAGAGATTCTTTTCTAGAACACTGTGGACCTGGCTACCCAGGTTTGTTTGAACATCTCCAATGACCGGAAAACTGTTGCCTGCAAAGGCAGCCCAGTCTACTTTTTGATGTTTCCAGTAATCAGGAGGTTTTTTCTTACATGAAGATAAAATCTGTTTCTTTACCATATCAACTCTGGAATCATAGAATAGAACCCTACATTTTTTGAAGTAGAAAGGAGTTTACTCTGATTTGTTCCCTTCCCTTGTAGTCTTAGATTTTTCTCCCTTAATCAAAACATTTTCATGAATTCCCTCAGACCCCTTTTTTTTTTCTACCATATGGCAACAACTTAATAAGCAAAATTAATTCATGCTAATCTATTAGCCACTTAAGTGGAATTAATACCATAACCTCAACAATCTGCACACATTACAAATGAAGAATGCATCATAGTGCATTGGTTATAGTGGAAAGTCTCAACTTAGAATCAGAAGATCTGGATTCAGAGGCTGAATCTGCTATTAGCCTCTTTGTGACAATGTACAAGTCATCTTTTTATTTTATTGCCTTTCTCTAGAGACTTTTTAGCTATAACTTATCAGTATGTTTCAGTATGGTTTTCAGAACAGAACATGATATTCCAGTTATGGTCTGAGCAAAGTACGTCATTCTATTTCTTCTCCAGTACTGGTTGTTCTACTTGTCTGAACACCCAGATTTCCCATTAGCTTTGTTTATTATCCCATACCAGTAGTGTTCACTAAAACCCTTAGAGTTTTTTAAATTTTAATTTAGTTTCACTTTTTTAAGGTTACATATTTGTATATTCATTTTTATTAAAACTTTATTTTCAAAACATATGCATAATTTTCAGCATTCAGCCTTGCAAAACCTTGTTTTCCAAAATTTTTCCATTTACCAACCCCATCCCCTCCCCTAAATGGCAAATAATCCAATATGTTAAACATATGCTGTTTTCCTATATATATTTCCTATATATTATATTTATATTTTATATATATATATACACATATATATATATATATATACATATATATATATATATAGTGCTGCACAAGAAAAATTATATCATAAAGGAAAAAAATGAGAAAGAAAACAAAATGCAATTAAGCAACAACAAAAGGAGTGAAAATTCTATGTTGTGATCCCATTCAGTTCCCACAGTCCTCTCTTTGGGTGCAGATGGCTCTATCACAAGACCATTGGAACTGGCCTGAATCACCTCATTGTTGGAAAGAGCCATGTCCATCCCAGTTGATAACCATATAATCTTGTTGGTGCCATGTACGATGCTCTCCTGGTTCTGCTCACTTCATTTAGCATCAGTTCCAGTAAGTCTCTCCAGGTCTCTCTGAAATCCTCCTGCTGATTGTTTCTTATAGAACAACAATATTCCATAACATTCATATACCATAACTTATTCAGCCATTTCCCAAGATGAGCATCCATTCGGTTTCCAGGTTTTTTTTGCCAATACAAAAAGGGCTGCCACAGACATTTTTGCATATATGGATCCCATCCCCTCCTTTTTAATCTCTTTGGGATTCAGGCCCAATAGAGACCCTGCTGGATCAAAGGGTATATGTGCATTCATTTTTTTATGTATTTCCATATGAGTCAGATCGGAGGGGGGGGGGAATTGGAACAAAAGGGAAAAACCATGAGAAAGGAGAAGAAAAAAGATGTAATAGTGTGTGTTGATCTACATTCACTCTCCATAGGTCTCTCTCTTGGTCACAGATAGCATTTTCCATCAGAAGTTTATTAGGGTTGTCTTAGATCACCCCACTGTTGAAAAGAGCTAAGTCTTTCACAACTGATCATCACACAATCTTGTTGTTTGCTGGGTACAATGTATTCCTGGTACAATGTATTAATTCATTTAGCATCAATTCATGTAAATCTTTTCAAGCTTTTCTAAAATCAGTCTGTTACTCATTTTTATAGAACAATAATATTTTTCTACTTTCATATACCCTAACTTATTCAGCCATTCCTCAATTGATGGGCATCCACTCAGCTTCCAGTTCCTTGCCACTACAAAAAGAGTTGCTTCAAACATTTTTGCATGTGGGTTCCTTTCCCTCTTTTATGAGCTCTTTGTGATACAGATGTAGTAGAGATACTGCTGTTTTATAGTCCTTTGGACAAAGTTCCAAATTGTTCTCTCAAGTGGTTGAATCAGTACACAATTCCATCAATAATGCATTAATATCCCAGTTTTCTCACATCCCTTTTTCCATATCTTAGCCAATCTGATAGGTGGTACCTCAGAGCTTTAGTTTGCATTTATGTAATCAGTGGTAATTTAGAGTTTTGTTTTGTTTTTTTTAAGGTGACTAGCAATGGCTTTCATTTCTTCATTGAAAAACTGTTTGTTCATATAATTATCAGTTGGGGAATGATTTGTATCCTTATAAATTGAACTCAGTTTTCTGTATATTTTAGAAATGAGGCCTTTATCAGAAATTGTAGCTATAAAATTTCCCCCTCACCTTTCTGCTTCCCGTCTAATCTTGACTGCATTGTTTCATTTGCACAAAAACTTTGTAATTAAAATTATCCATTTTACATCTCATAATGTTTTCTAGTTTTCCTCCCTTCTCCAAAGATTTGCTAAGTAAATTGTCCCTTGCTCTCCTGTTTGTTTATCGTATCACTCTTTACACCAAAATCATGTAGCCATTTTTTATTTTTGTATGGTGTATGAAATGTATGTCTATGAGGAGTTTGTGACATACTATTTTTCAGTGTTTCCAAGAATTTTTGTAAAAACAGTGAATTGGTTTTTTCAAATAGTAGATTCCTATAGTTGTTGATTATTGTGTCTTGTGTACCTGTTCCACTGATCCACCCCTCTATTTCTTAGCTAGTTCCAGATAGTTCTAATGACTGCTGCTTTATATTAGAATTTTAGGGCTGCTACTGCCAGGCTACCATCCTTTGCATTTTTTCATTAATTTCCTTGATATTCTTTTTCCACATGAATTTTGTTATCTTTTTCTACCTCTATAAAATAATTTTTGGCAGTACACTGATTTAGGTAGAATTATCATTTGTATCACATTAACTCAGTCAACTCCTCAGAACTTGATAGTTTTCCAGTTGTTTAAGTATGAATTTACTTGTGTCAAAAGTGTTTTTTATTTCTGTTCATATAATTCCAAGATTTGTCATGCCAGGTGGACCCCCCCATTAAATATTTTATTTTTTCTACAGTTTTTAATGGAATTTCTCTCTCTCTCTTTTTTGCTGTTGGACTTTGTTGGTAACATGTAGAACTGCTGATGATTTATATGGGTTTATTTAAATCCTGCAACTTTGCTAAAGATTAATTGTTTGCAGTAGTTTTTGGTTGATTCTCTAGGATTCCCTAAATACACCATCATAATCATCTGCAAAGAGTGATAGTTTTGTTTCTTTAATGTCTACTTTAATTTTTCATTTTCTTTTTCTTATTACTAAAGCCAACATTTCTCGTACAATAGTAGTGATAACAGGCATCCTTTTTTCACTCCAATCTTATTGGGAATGAGTTTAGCTTCTCTCCATTATATATAATGCTTCCTGATGGCTTTAGATAGATGCTGCTTATCATTTTAAGGAAAACTTCCTTTATTCCTATGCTCTCTTGTGTTATTTAATAGGAATGGGTGCTGTATTTTGTCAAAAACCTTTTCTGTGTCTATTGAAATTATCATATGGGGCAGCTAGGTGGTGCAGTGGATAGAACACCAGCCTTGAATTCAGGAGGACCCGAGTTCAAATTTGGTCTCAGACACTTAACACTTCCTAGCTGTGTGACCCTGGGCAAGTCACTTAACCCCAGCCTAAGGGAAAACAAAAGAAATTATCATATGATTTCTGTTAGTTTTATTATTGATATAGTGAATTATGTCAGTAGTTTTCCTTATATTGAACCAGCCCTGCATTCCTGGTTCAAATCCCACTTGGTCATAGTGTATTATCCTGCTGATAAGTTGTTGAATTTTTTTGTAAATATTTTGCTTAAAATTTTTGCATCAATATTCATTAGGGAGAGTTATATAATTTTCTTTCTCTGTTTTGGCTCTTCCTAGTTTCTGGATATTGTTTTTTTCCAGATGGACTAATGTCTATCTCTGGTGTCTCCAACTTAATTTCATCAACAGTTTTGTGAACCTAGGTGTAGGACTTCCCCATCATTATTTAATCTTCCTCTGTCCCTCAATATAGCAATTAAAAGAACAGATTTTTGTCATTGTTATTCCTGAACAGCCTTAGTTATTTCTGATCATTATCATATCTGCCGTTATTCTTACTGAACTGATTCTTTCTTTTGTTTCTGTTTCTGTTTGTCTTTTATTTGTCTTTTTCTTACCATTTTTCATCTTTTACATGTGATTTTAGAAAAATTTAACAGTATGTAGCCATATCAGTTGTTTCCTTTTGTGTCTTCAAAATTTTATTAACTATTATTGTATGTATAGTGTCAAAAAAACTAATATTGAGATCAGTAAAAAAAACTGTTATTGTGATTTGGAGAAGAGAGAATGAGAGACACAGACAGAGAGACAGAAATCCATATGTATTTATAGCTTTAGCAGACCTCTATTCTTAAAGGCCTCCATCTCTAGTTTTTCATATTTTTCTGTATACTTCTCACTGTCACTGTTGTTTCTTTCTCCATGAGTTCTCACCTCAGTGGCCACCTCTACTTTCCCCCCTTCTTCTTTGATTTAATCATCTGAATATATCTTCTTATAAAGCACTCCCTTCTTCTCTCTCCCCACCTCTGTTTCTCTCTCTCTCTCTCTCTCTCTCTCTCTCTCTCTCTCTCTCTCTCTCTCTCTCTCTCTCTCTCTCTCTCTCTCACACACACACACACACACACACACACACACACATATATATATATATATATTTGCATACATGGGTCTGATCTGCCTAAAGTCTCTGTAATACTTATAAGGTCATAGTTAACTGCTGGTTTGAATTTCTCTACTTTAACTTCGTTGTTACACATAATTTGAATATAAACATTTAGTCATGTTTACTTTCTTGGATTTTGTCTCCCATTAATTCCTATGTTTCTCTGTTACTGATCTTCCAACACTATGGTTATTCTCGTTAATTTTTCATTTATATCTATCAATTGATCCATTTCTTACATTATAGGTTAAATCCTTTTGTTATTTCAGTTGCTATGTTCCAAGCAAATACATTCTTAACATCTTTTATTTAGGCCTTCCATTCCTGTTCTGGAATACATCATTTATATGTGGTACAGACCCTGAGTCCACGCTCTAGTACCTTATTAGAATTGGCAGGCTGAGAACCCAGAGAAAAGCTGGATACTTTTCCACTCAGGGTTCTGGGTATAACCCACCAGGGTTAGATATAGTTTTCTAACACTATGTAACTTGTGAAACCCCATCAGTGTGCTTTCTCCTATGATTATTAGTTGATGTCAGTTAGTCAGACCTACTTAGGTTTTAGAAAGGGCTACTCACGAATCTGGTATCCTAAAATATCCCTCCCCAAAGTCTGTGTCATACTTCCCCAGCCAATATATACAAAGTCCAGGAGAATGGCATTTCAAGTTTAAAGACCATCTGGCAGTGTGGTAAAGAGGTCAAGAGTACAATCCACAGTTCTTTGAAGTCCTTTTGCTGAGGCCCTCAAGCTGTTCCCCTTAGGTATGATAGTTTTTTCCCCTGCTGAATCCTTGGTATGGCCTTCCATCTCTTTTCCTCCTGTTGTCCTGTCTGTCCTTGACTCCATCACAGATGTTGTCATCAGCTATTCTAGGGATGCTGCTTAGACACTGATGGGAATAGGGGAAGTCAAAATCTTTGAAACCTCCAAAATCCAATTAAAGATCTTGATCTTTTTCTGGGCAAGGTGGTGAAGGACTAGAGATGTGGATGGACTAAGGTTAGGGCACTGTCCTTTCTACCTCTGGATGCTTGATTGTATTCAAGTGTGACGAAATCTCTCAATCATTCAGGAGAGGCATCCTGTCTACATTGTTCCGGTTTATTCTATGACTTTCAGGGACTTATGTACTTTGGTTGATTGAGATATGTTCTCACCTGAATCAGATACCAGGGTATACAATATTATCATGTAACATAGAGTGAGGTGATTGATTTACATTTAAATTTTGGTCCATGTTGCAGAAATCCAAGTACTTTTCTCAAATACCATTTCTTAATCCACCGTTTGCTCTTCAAGATCTGCTTCCCATATCTGTGGTCTTTATTGTTGATAGGTAGCAATGATGATGAAGAAAACACTTATGTCCCTGAAGTCTTTGGTTTATTGTCAGTGGTTATATAATTTTCATTAATGCTTTATATATTCTTTTAACCTGCTCCTTTAAATCAAATGAATTTCCAGAAATGGGTAGCACTCATTGGGTTTGCTCTATCTGTGGTGAGTTACTTATCATATCTTGGATATACACTTATGATGAATGAAAACCCCAAGAAACAGAGTTTCTTGGTAACTAATCAATTTATTAATTAGGCTAGCCAGCAGTCAGTAAATTGATAGTGGTTTCTCTTGGTAATCAAAGACACCAAGGGAGATTATGAAATGCCTTTAAATATTTTTTGAAAGGGAATTCTCATGACATGTGAAAATCAACCTTGATTGGTGGACATTTAGTGAATAAGTAGGCTAAAAATCTTCAGCTTCTCCTGCTGAGATTCAAGAGCCTCCTGAGAAAGGGGAAATCATCTCCATTCATACCTCTCTGGCTAGTTTTCTCTTTCATAAGCTGGGTCACCCTAAACTCCAATGAAAGAGAACCCAGGGCAGGGTTTCTTCCCTCAGTGAGAGCTCACCCTGACTGGATTTTGTTTCATCATCTAAACAGAAATTTGGTCTCCCAGTTAGAGAGAGCTTGTTCCTTGAGGACTAGGAGCAATCTCTTCAATCAGCTGTCCCTTTCAGAGACTGATTGACTTTAATATATATGTGTGTGTGTGTGTGTGTGTGTGTGTGTGTGTGTGTGTGTGTATTAATAGTTTTTATTTACCAGATATATGCATGGATAATTTTACAACATTGACAATTGCCAAACCTTTTGTTCTAATTTTTCCCTCCCCCCCCCAGATGGCAGGTTGACCAATACATGTTAAATATGTTAGAGTATAAATTAAATACAATGACTGAATAGTGACAGACAAAAAAGTTAATTTATTAATTCTTTCCTCACATTACCATTAAACTGTATAAAAAGACTGAAGTATAAATTGCATTCAGAATAATTCAGAATCCACCTATGCACAGCAATTACATGTTTACCATTATAAAATCTTCCTTATATAAATGAAGGAGGATTTAAAAAATTGGAGAGTTCCATATTACTCAGCATCGTGGTCATGGGCCCATATTTGATTAAGCAGCTCTTCACCAGTGTCCCAAAAGCCTTTTTAAAAAATATTCTTTTTGCCCAAAGGGCCCACATATCTATATCTAAATTGTCTACCTCAAGGATTGATTGATTCAAACTACTTCTATATGTGCACCTTAGAATAGTGTCAAGTGGTATTATCATAACAAGGCAAGTTAATGTATACCTTTTGAGTTCCACTAGCATCCTGGCCTATAGTACTCTAGGTTGGGTCATACCAGGATAATGAAAATAGTAAATGACACCTAAATTAATTTATTTGTTCATTTCTATACCAATCAAAATGTGAAAGAGTTACTTTACATAACAAGAGAATGAAACAATTCATTTGGAGGAACAAAACTTGGAGAATCTTAAGGGAAACAATACAAAAGTGGCAAGAGTATGTAGAAATGCTAAATCTCAATCTATACTACAGAGCAAGCAATCATCAAAATTATTTTCAAAATTCTAAAAATATAGAAATATTGATGTTTTATAGATTAAGATACCTAAGAGTCAGAAGTAATTGAATACAGTAGAATACTGTTTAGTAAACCCAAGGAAATCAACTATTAAGAATCAGAACTCAAAATTCAACATAAATTGCTCTCCAAACTTGAAAAGCAATATGGCAAGAATTAAGTTTTAGGACAACATCTCAAACTGTATGTCACAAGAGGGCCCAATGTCAATATCACCGAGACTTAAAGGGTTCTCATAATAGCTTTTACAAGTACAGATGGATTGAGTTTGCTTACTGAACAAGGGACAGAGATGATCATAAAGGAAAAAATCAACTATTTTGATTATATCAAAATTTAAAACTTTGGACAAGCTAAATTGTAACATTTAAAATTAGAAGCATAAAATTATCTTGGAAAAAAATATTTGAAATACATTTCTCTGATAAAGGTCTAATATCAAAGTCATAGGAAATTATTTATCAGGTATGGGACAGATATTTCTTCCTCATGCACAAGGGATGTAATCCACAGAATACTCATCAGCATATCTTTGTTTTTAAATATGATGTACGTTTTTGTGTGTGTATGTTTTTAAATTTAGAATAGCATCTGAAAATCTAATAATTGGTAGAATATCCTGGGAGGCTAATACTTAAACCTTATCATATCAGAGAATAGATTTCAAGACTGCTATTTAAACATTTTACATTTTGCCTCCACTTTACAGTATCCAAACAATTTGTGATATACATATGATTACAAAAGGGCCAGGTTTAGACGACTCTTCTTTTTGGTGGTCATCCTGTCTTATGCAAAGCTTTCCCTTGACACCATGCTTTACTTGCTGGACCCAGAATGTCCAGACTTTTTGAATTTAGGAAGTTGATAGTTGAACATTTCTAACCTGAAGCTTATATTCAATGATGTCCTTGAGAAAGAAAGCACAGAGCTAAAAGGGGACTATTGCAATCTGACCTAGTAGAGTCTTCCCCAAAATAGCTGCTATAAAGGATTGAGGTCATCAGCATGCCAAGGAAGAAAAGGGCCAACTGTTCCCACCCCTCTATGAAAGTTTCAGTGATATATGATACCACCTTAAGGGTCAGTGGAAGAAAGAGCCAACTGGAAGCTATGTCTTCTTTTAACTGACACAGCCACTTTCCCCCATCACTGTCACCAGTGGAAGGAGGACCAAGGGAACATTCAAGGTTTGCCAAGTCTTTGCAGTGTGTTACCACGCAAATGGAAGCAGGCTTATTTTCCCTGGAGTTTCAGCACAATCCCAGAGTAGTTTGTCTCATACATCCTGGGATATTCCTTGTATGGCAATTCAATTTTTGTTCCACTACACAGTGATCTCTTGTTCTTGTTGTTTGCGTAGAGAAATGTCTGTTAAGTTGATAATTTAAAAAGGATTGAAAGGAAGTAAATGTCAATTTCTTTTATCCATCAATTCTAGAATTTCAGCAGCACTGTTGAGAAAAATTTGCTTGCCCCTAACCCAAATCTCTTACCTAGTGGTGGAAGCAAGCCTCTTTCCTCTTCTACAACTGTCACTGGATCTGGGTTTTTTTTTTCAGGCACATACACCAAGTTTAAATATGTATAAAAATCTATGTTTAAATAGAAGAAATGATGTCAGTGATGTAAGAATCAGCTGAGCTTTAAGAAAAATAGAAAACATTAATGTTTCATAATTAAAATTGAAAGTCAATAAAGGATAAATTACATTTCAACCTATGAAATATAACTTAAATGTACATGTGCTATATTTCACTGGCACAAATTGGAATCTAAATTTATTCATATTAAAGCCGTCATAAATGCCAATTCTCCAGTTTACACAAATCACTTATTTAATATATTTCTTCACAGTTAGGATGGAGGGAGTGGAAGTGTTAGATGAATTGGTTTTTAAAGGTGCTTCGAAATTTAAGTAAAACATGAGACTAATGTTCAAGGACTTCAGTGAGTAGAAAATGAGAAATCAGTCACATTTTCATTCTACTGTTTTTTAGGGTTCATCTTTATTAACTATCATGGATCATAGCCACATTTCTTCTCTACCCAGAATATTTGTAAGACTAGTTCCTCAGGAAAAAAAACAGCTTTGTAAGTTTTCTAAATGTATAGTTTAAAATAGAAAGGATTATAAAGGAAAGAAATGGTTGGGGGGAAAATTTTTTCATCCAAGTTCACTGAATCCTTAAAATCTGCGAACTCTTTGGGAGTTTAAGAACTTCTCATCTCCTTTGCCTGAGATCATGATGACCCCTGCATTCCTTTTTTATTGCATCTGAAACATGGATGCTACTCCATTCTCTTACTTTAACTTGATGTTTATCATTCCATTTCAAGTGTGTTTCTTGTGGACAAAGTATTGTCAGATTCTGGGTTCTAATCATTCTGCTATCCATTTCTCTGTATTGGGCAAGGCTATGTCTATATTCAAAGTTAGGACTGATAACTCTCCACCCTTTTTAATATACATATATATATATGTGTGTGTGTGTGTGTCTGTGTGTGTGTGTGTGTGTATAGATAGATAGATAGATAGATAGATATAGATATATCTATATCTATATCTATATAGATAGATAGATAGATAGATATAGATATATATATATGTCTTGTTGTTGTTGTTGCTGAGGCAATTAGGATTAAATGACTTGCTCAGGGTCACACAGCTAGGAAGTATTAATTATTAACTGAGACCAGATTTGAACTCAGGTCCTCCTGACTTCAGGGCTGATGCTCTAACCACAGTGCTACCTAGCTGCCCTATCTCTCTCTCTCTCTTTTTTTTGAAACCTGGTCCCATTTTAAAGAGACTTTTTCTTTTGACTAGTACCTCTCTTAATCTACTCTCCATTCTATCCATTCTACCTCTTTAAGTTGTACTTCCTTGTTAGATAAGATGAATTTCTTTGTGACTGTTTATTTTTCCTTTCTTGGACAAGTTCAGAGTAGAGTGAAGTTCAAGTATTTCCCACTTCTTTCTGCTACCTCATCCAGTGTGTAAACGCTTCTTTGCATGCTCCATTTATTTATGAGAGATAATTTCCCCATTCTTCTCCCCCCTCCATTTCAATGCGTTCCTCTTCCTGCCTTTTTGTTCTTCTGAGATAATGTCATCATTTGAATTGCACCAAGACCTTCTTTCTCTGCAGACTTTTTCCCTCTAAAACTCTTGGTGATGATGAAGTTCTCAGGGTTCACATGTATCCTCTCACCATGTAAGAATGTAAAAAGTATAGTCTTGTTTAGTCTCTTTTAATTTCTAATTCTCATGAGTTCTAGATTTGGGGCAACTAAATGAAATTAGGGTCTAATTGAGGTCTAGTGGCAGGTTTGGGGTACAGGGAGTCAAATAGAGCTCCCCTGAAACCCCTTTGGATTTGGCACAAGGAGAAGGGAGTAAAATGAGGTCTAGTAGTGGCGCAAGAGTTCCCTGTAAAGGAATTTACAGACTTGAAAACCTAGATTGATAAAAGAGGTTTATTATGGACACTGGAAGTAAGGTTAAAGTCTAGTTAAGGAAATTGGTGCCCCAACAACTAGACCTTACCAACTTTACTCAAAGACAGCCTAAGCTATAGACCACATCTTTGGGAGGGAGATTAGGGGTTGATTCTCAGGACATTTGAAAGAGGAAAGGATATCAATCATATACCTTAACATTACTAAAAAAAATTATGCGGAAAGCTCCTCTACCTGGACAGTTTGGTATCTTATGTGCAATGTACAGTGTTAGTATATGCCAAAGGTGGGACTTAAAAAGTCAGGTCTTTGTCTACAAATTCATATACCTTTTTTTTTCCATTTCTTTAAAATATTTTTTGAGAAAAAGCTACATATATTTTGGAGATATCCTTGATGAAGGCCTGAGAAGGGAACAGATTTTAGCAAATGATAATCTACTGAAGATTGCAGTTTTACAATCTTATTATTACCTGAAAAGATGAAGGAAATTCTGAATCCCACTGTGCTTATTATTTCTTCACTAAAACAAAGCATTAGATTTGGGAGGAGGACTGTGCAAGTTACAGAAGCAGGGCGGTCGGATCTGCAGTGAGAGATTTTAGCTTTAAAATAAAGTGAGAACATCTTGTGCTTTTTGTGACAATTATCTTTTAGACACCTGCAGACAAGCCCAGGCTGAGCATCTCTGCCTTCCATTATATTACTTAGAACATTGGAGGAACCTACTGCTTTTGCCTGCTGTTGATCCCAAAGGTATTAGAGCCAGTCCATGTCCATGTGGCATTTTATATTAGTGATTTGTCAGATGTTAAGAAGACATTCTCCTAACTAACATTTTCAAGGGAAAAAAAAACCTAGGTACTGTGCAAATAATTTCTTTGGGAAAAACTTTAATCTATTATTTCACTTATTATTAGGAAATATATAACATTGATTTGTACCTATTTCCCTAAGCATTACTCTTAGCTTTTCCCTGTTCTTTTTTTGACATTTTTAATAGAATGCCTGGATTTTTAATGTTAGATTAAAGCACCCAAAGATAATTTTTAATAGAAGCTGCACTTCATCATGTATGCCTTGTGATATTCAGTTTTCTGCAGTTTAGTAATGAATATCAACAGACTTAATGGGTCTGATGATATACAAACCATACCAAGAAGGTTTCTTTTTCACATTTCACTTATTCAGTCCGTAAGTTTTGAGCCGTGTTACCATGGATTCCATTTTCAAATGAAATAACTTTATGAGGTGGGGAAGGAAGAAGGAATTGTAGTCATTCTGAGTTTATTGAAAGCTGTGGAATCAAAGAGTTATTGATGGCATCTGAAGTGGTAGCTTTTTTCTTACCTTTGAAGGATATTTAGAGATTAATAAAATTATTATTTTATTTTTAGTAGGCACTCTGACTTATTAGGAAAAAATTAATTAGGAAAAACATATATTGCTTTTAAAATTTCACATTGAAGTTTAACAAATGAGATCAGCACCTGCCCTCTGCAAGGATCTAGGCTAGGTACTAAGGATACAAAAATCAAAAATAGAACAATCCCTGCTTTCATGGGGCTTAAAGTCTACCAGAAAATACTGTTCTGGAACTTCCCACAAATGTATTAGCTAATGTGGCCTGGAAAAGGAGTCTATGCTGGCCTCTGTCCAAGGAGATTCATTATTAGAACTATCAGAATCACTTCAGTTTAGTGAAAGAGAAGTTAGAATACAAGTTGGGATCTGCCACTGAGTGATCTTATCATTTAACCCATAGAAGCCTCAGTTTCCCCAAACCTGTAAGGAGAAAGTCAGACTCTTTCACTTAAAAGGTCTTTTCTAGTTTAAATATATATTCTTCTCTAAGCATAAACAATTCATGAAAGACAATTAAGAAATCATAGAGTGAAACTCGGCACTGCAGGTTATTTCATATAAATATTTTTTAAAGTGAAAAATATAGTAAGGAGATAAATTAGACTTTTTATATGTATCATTTGGTAGTCCGGGCTTCATTTTTGTACCCTAGAAGTTAGTAGGTTGAAAATGAATAGAAAAGGCAGAGAGGGCAGTATAGGACTGTTATATTATAAGAAGACATTTTGTTTGGGGATCCAAGCAAGAATCATAGTGGTTGTGGAAGAAAATCTGAACAGAAGGAATATGCTATGGATTGTGGAAATAGATCACAGTGTGTCACAGAGGCAAGATATAGAAATGATGGGCTTTCTATATCTGGATATATATTCCTTTCCCTGTTTTCCCCACTCCCTTTCTCCCCCCTCTCTCCTCCACTCCATCCTTTTCTTTCCCTCTGTCTTTCCCTTCTCCTCTTCTTTGCCTCTGCCCCTCCCCATTATTCCCTCTCCTTCCCTCCCTCTCTTCCTTCACCTCTCCTTCTCCCCATGTTTCCTCTCCCCTTACCCCAAAATCGAAACTGGGAATAAATTCTTTACTTGCCTTACTTTCCATAACATTCTTTGGAGAAAAGAACCAGTGAAACTGCTATCCCATACCAAATTCTGACCATTGAGGCAGAACCAATTGAATGATAAAATAAAAATAAGAATTTTAAAGTAATCTCTTCATATTGAATTTTAGGATTAACAAGACAAAAATCCATACACTGTCTGACAGCCATCCCAACTTTTAAGAAAACATATTTTGAAGTGTTTAGACAAAGGAGGGATAAGACTCCATTGACTCAAATTCTTTAAGTAAAATCAACTTGAGAGGGATGAGAAGTCTCAAGAATGAAATTTGAATATCACAACCATTATGAGGAAGAAAACAAACTGCTTTTTAACCAACAGATTTTTTGAGGCTATCTATAAATGTATACATATATGTGTGGGTGTGTATGAAATTTCACAAAGATAACTGAAGATGAATACAAAAGTGTGGTCTCTAAGAATAGCATCAGAATGGTTCTACTAATTCCCAGCCCCATCAACAGAACATTAGTGTACCTGTTGCTAGAGATGAGAATTGGTGCCATAATTTTACCAAACAGTTGGAAATTTGCAGAGGAAGCAATTAAAATAGCTGTGCTCCTTGACTAAGAGCTTTCATTGTAGGACATATGCCCTGACGAGGTCAATGACTAAAAGAGAGACCTCATATGTACTTAAATATTTATAATAGCACCTTTGGTGATAGCAGGAAACTGGAACCAAACCGAAGTCCATTGATTATGGGGTAAATAAACAAATTGAAGTAGCTAAATGTAGTGGACTATTATTTATTCTTGTTGATATAAGAAATGATGAATGTGATAAACACAGAGAAAACAAGACAAGACTTGTATATATGAATGCAAAGTGCAGCAAACAGAATGAGCAAAACAATATACACAACTGATTATAACAGTGTAGATGAACAAAAAAGAACTGCAGCGAAACAGTAGAAACTGAATACTAGCAAAGTATAATGAGCCAATTGGAGACCCAAGAATAAGATGATGCTTCCCCTGCTCTTTTGTAGATGCAAGGAGCCAGGGTTGTGAGCCATGGCATAGTGTCAGACTTTCCCTATGTATCAGTTTGTTTTGATAATTTTTTTCCTTTAAAAAAATTTTGTTTTAAGGGATTGCTCTCTGGGAAGGAAAAGAGGGTTAGAGTCAGGAAATGTAGGTGTTATAAAGATAATAGATATCAATAACATCTACTTTTTTAAAAGATTAAGTATGAAGAGTGTTAAAGCTCAAATGAACTGAGACTGGCAATGAATTTTAAGGGAAACAAAAAAGGACTTTTCAGTAATGTGTGTGGCAGGAGGAAGTTCAGAGAAGGAGAAGGCCAGTTTTTGGAGTTAGACGACATATTGGTGAACTGTTGAGAAAAGTTATAGCCATTATACTCTGATTTTATTTCTGTCTTTCCTCTGTCAAGAAAAATGTTCTTTGGACTTGGCTGGAACAAATAATGTTTGATGTTACGGTTGGTTGTGGCTCAGGTTTAACTGAAGAGATGGTAAATAGGGAGGTGACAAGATATCAGCTAATAAATATCAACACCTCTGTGTCATCAGATCCACATACTCCATGTCACAATACCTAAGGAATTAGATGTGGTTGTTTGACCTGTTAGCAAAATTTTGGAAAATCTGGAAGGTGACATAGAACCAGATACTTACAAATGTTGTCCCTGTTTTGGTTTTGTTCTTAGTACCAGTAGGGTAGAATCTTCTACTTCTACAAATTGGTGAAATTAAGCAGCACATTGCCTTGCACATACTTGTAGGCACTGAATAAATGTTTGTTGAATGAAATTTGCTTGAAAAATTCTTGAACATATGTAGTCAAATCAAATAAATAAATGCATAAAATCAGAAAGAAATTGAAAAGCCAAGCAGTGGTCACTAAGTCAGCATGGTGTCATCAAGAATCAGTAATACTGCCACCAGCAGCAGCAGTAATAATGTAATAAGGTTGATGTGATCTGTTTGACCATGCTGAGTTGATAACCATTGCTTCTTCTTTTTTTCTAAGAGACCCAAAGCTAAAGGCCTTTTGCTATGAAGTGATCAAGAACTCATTGATCGGTTGTGAAAATGGAAGAGCACATTGATGCAGTGGGGATATGAATAAGGGTTACCTGGGTTCTCTGCTTCTGTTTTTCTTTCCAGCTATGAATTGTGTCAAAACATTTTCAGGACATTTTATGGTTTCTTGAGAGGGAGATGAAGAAAAAAGTTGCTTCCCTCTTCCATTTTCTCACCCGAGACTTGGTCCACTGAAAAGAACATTATATCTCAAGCTAGGTAAGAGGAAGAGAGAAAAGGAAGAGAAAGAAAGCAGCATTTATACTGAGTTTTAAAATTTGCAAAATTCTTGATTATCTCATTTGATCCTCATAAGAACCCTATGATTTGGGTCCTTTCATTATTCCCATTTTACAAATGAGGAAACTGGAGCAGCTTGACTTAGTCATATAACCATCATGTGTCTGGGGCAGGATTTGAACTGAGATCTTCCTGACTCCAGTGTGAAGCACCCTAAAATACCGAGATTAAGGCTGAAGCAGGAGGTACAGATGTGTAATAAGTAGGACTAAGGAAACGCCACCTGGGTGAATCTCAAGATGGAGGACAGCTTTGCTGCTATGTTGCCTCTGCAAACATCTCAGAGCTGGGGGTGATTTCAGATGAGGAATTTGGGCCCTGGGGGTCCAGAGAACAGACTGATTCCACGTGTGGCACCAGCTCAGCAATGCATCTCAAGAATAAATATTTTATAGCGATAGAATGTATAGCTTTGGCTTGTGCTACTGCAAATGATAAAGAAGGTCAGGAGGCTCCTGTGTGCATAGGAGGCTAATCAAAATCCAATCAAGGCCCAAATAGGTGGATGGTGGATTGTGTGATGCACAGAGGCATATTTTCTTCGAATTTTCTGAGCTCTGACTTAGAGGCCCTGTCAGCTAACTCAACAGGAATAGAAAAGAAACTAGCCTATTAGGAAGAATATATGTCTAAAATGGTATGTGATAGGAGTTGGTAAATCTATTAAACAAAGATTGTGTTGTTTTATGGCATTAAAAACGCCATTTCTACTGACGTATCCTGCATGTAAAAAACTGCATAGAGAGGAGCATCTTTAATTGGGGGACAAAGAACCTTTTTTAAAGATGGCCTGCATCAACAATGAGACTGCTATTTCCCTGTTTCCTAGTCCCTGCAGACTTCTTAATGGTAGAGCAGAGCCAGAGTGAAGCAGACAAAGGGGGTTTTAGTCTCATCTAATTCAACAGCACTCATCTGCAGATATGACTTTTCTATCATATTATTAGATATGTATACCATGTTAATATATAGCAATCCAAAGCCCTCTGTTAGTCAACAATTAGCATTTTCCTAGACTGGCTATCTGTTGTGTTACCGGTGAAATCCAAGCTGGGTAAAATCAGTTAAGTCACCGTGCCTCATTTCCTCTACATTAAAATGAGGTTAGAATAAAGGCTCTCTCAGGCAAAATCTCTGCTTCTGTGATACTGCTAGCCTCCCATTTCCTTTTCATGGTCAAGAGGAAAAACTGCCTTCACACAGATTTTTTTTAATTATCTGTTTAAAAATGTAAAGGTAAAATCTTAAGATAGTTATATGCCCAAGGGAAGCAGGCTCATAGGAGGATATAATAGATTCACAGACCCTGAAACCTAGGAGCCCTTGACTCCAACTTGTCCCAGTACATGTCTCTCTACCACAAAATACTCAGCAGATGATCATTGATCCTCTGTTCGAATATATCCAATAAGGAGAAATTCATTACCTCTCATGCTTATCCTTTGAGATAGGTCTCTTTGTTAAGAAGGTTTCCTCTTGTTCTTGTTTTCATGGTGGTGGTTTTTCTTCCATCAAGTTTCAATCTATGTCTTTTGGGTTCGACTAATGGCTCCTAGTTGTTCCTCCTGAGGCTGTGATCCATAAATAAGCAACTAGGGAGAACAAGAAATGAAAAGATGTGATGCCATACTTGTTTAGACTCCATGATGTGGAGATGGGAAGACAGAAGCAGCATTAAAAAAAAGGATTAGGCAAAAGCACACTCACAGGAGCTGGATCACAGTGATTCTGTGCCTCACTGGAAGAGATGAATAAAATTGGGGGAGAGAAGAAAAGTTAATTTCCATCTTAAGACTGGGAGATGGAGGGGACAGCATGAGGGGAAGTGTGGAGGTAAAAAGGAATATGACATAAATTAGAGAAGAGAATGTTTCAAAAGAGAGAAGGGATCAAAGGATGAGAAAATAGTTGAGAGGTGAACCTGGAAGTGAGAACATTGTGAATTAAGTTTATTGAAAGCTGATAAAAGATCTCTCTTTTTAATTTGTTTCTCCCTTGAGGCAATTGGGGTTAAGTGACTTGCCCAGGGTCACACAGTTAGGAAGGTTAAAGTGTCTGAGGCCAGATTTGAACTGAGGTCCTCCTGACTTTGGGGCTGGTGCTCTATCCACTGCACCACCTAACTGCCCCTAAAAGAACTCTTCTTGATCAAAGTTTGGGATGATCACACAGAGAATCTCATGAAGCGATGTATTCCCCATCTAGGGGAAACTTGATGTTTGGCCAAGGGTTCTCTAGAGGGTATGGATTCCACAAGGCGGCAGCAGTGACTTCAGAGATCTTTTTGCATCTAGACTTTGAGTTCATGAGTGAGAAATGAAGAATAAGTGAACAGCACAGTGGAAGAGTATAGTGGGCAAGCCTATGTGATTCTGAATAGAGATATTCAATAGCATTCTGGGTTGATGTTAATGGAGAATTGGAAGTGGGGTGGGTAAGATCAGGAGTCTAAGGTGTCTTGAAATGGCTCACTGTGGCTCCTAGGACTGGGAGTGGGTCCATTGTCAGCTGGATGGGACAGTAGATAGAGTGCCTGGCCTAGAGACAAGAAAGACCTAAATGGACATCCATCCTCAGACATTTACTAGCTGTGTGATCCTGGGCAAGTCAGTTAATCCTGTTTGTATCAATTTCCTCATCTCTAAAATGACTTAGAGAAGGAAATGGCAAAACGCTCCAGTATTTCTGCCAAGGAAACCCCAAATGGGGTGCTGGAGAGGAAGAGCTGACTGAACAACAATGACCTATGTACTAGGAAGGCTTTGTGGACTGCTCTAAATCAGTTGGCAGACATCAACTGAAAGGTTTCTCAGTGGCCACCTCAGTTTCCTCATCTGTAAAATGTAGGGATCTGGCTTGGTGACTCCTCCAGCCAGTCCCTTGTCATTCCGGCCCTCCGCTCTCACTGTCTTCCTTTGTGCATTGCGTTAAGGACTGGCTGTGCTGTCCATTTCAGAAGTCAGAATACAGTGTGCTTTGAACTCCAGCCATTTCCCTAAAAGAGCATAATGCTTGAATAATTCAAAGCAAAGGCTCAATTCCAGTTCAATTCAACAAACATTTACCGAGCACCTCCTTTGTCCAAGTCACTTGAAAATTATAATTAAAATTACACATGGCTTCTGTCAGATATGGCTTTAAGAATTAAAATCTAAGATAGATCATATCATGTGCCTTGAGGATCAAATCCTAGCTAAATCACCTTGAAAATTCAAGTTTAAAAAGTGTTTCTTTCCTTTGGTAATATTTAAAAGAGTGTAGCTTGCATATGAAAGTAACCTTGATATTATGCTGATTGCCATTTTATAAATAAAGTCCATAGATTTATCCACTGGGGGAAGCTTAATTTTTTTTTTTTCCCAAATCATTTCATTCCGATCTCTTTTATGTTTAAATAAGACTTTCATTCTAATCCATTCGCTGCAATCAGTTTGAAAGAAAAATGTAAAAAGAAGTATCTCAAATTAGAGAAAGTCAGTTTTTCTCCAGAAGAATTTTTAATCATCTCCCCCATAGAACACGAATGTCACAAAAATAAACAATTTCCTAGCTTAATCCTCCATTGTACCCATTGGTCTAGTGGGAAGCAGATCGTGGCCTTCTAGTGCCACCTGCTGGCCGAAAGCTTGCAGGCTCTGCAGTCCACAGAGCAGACATTTTATGTTTCTCTTTATACACTTCTGTGAAAGATGACTGTTTATTAAAATGGAGACTGAAACAGTATCTGTGGGAACCAACAAGTTGTGAAAGGCCTCTTTGCTTTGCTTTTTTTCTGGAAACGGGAATGGGGGTCATCAGTCACAGTTATGCATGGCCTCCTTTGTTAGAATGGAGAGAAAATGCTCTCATCTCCAAGGTTAAACTTCTGGGAAAAGGAATATGGGCGATACCCAGTGCCTGATGCTAGAGTAGTGCATTGGACAGATGTCGGTTAGAAGCACTTCTCTGGCCCCATGAAGAGACCACTTCCTGAAACAAAGCCTGTCTTCTTAGGGGCAGTTGAGTGTCAGCTCACAAGGGAGCTCTAAAAAGCTGGTGGGTTTCCAGGACCGTGAATAGCTATTTAAAAGGTTTAGCTCTCACTTCCTCCTGAAAAACCTATGCAAGTGCCTAAGACTGCAGAATGAGTGAGCACTTGCCCTGGTGTTTGGCAAGGGGTTATAGGAGCTTTGTTGTAAATATTATTGCCCCTATTTTTACAGGAGAGAAAATTGACTCTTAGAGAGAAGTGACTTGCCCAAGGTCACACAACCAATACATATCATCAGTATTTGAACCCCGGTCTCTTCACATGCCCCCCCTCCTTTTATTATGACTACACCAAAATCTGTTAGCATACTACAACATAGTACACTAAGTGTACAGGCTGGAAATACTATTAATTAGGATCAGGCCCATCCTCATTCCGTGGTCTCCTCTTTGTTCTCCAAGTAGGGTGTTATCTTACTCCCCCAGCTGGTGTTTAATCAACATTTGTTGGAATATCATGGATTGGTGGAGCATGTTCCCATTGACAATTGGCTTGCCCGCTGTGCACTAAATTGTGGAAGGGAACTGTTGTAGGGAGTAGGAATAGGCCCCGCTTGGGCCACTTTGGACCCCTCAAAACAGTTGACCAGAATTCTCTTCCCGATCATCCCAAGCCAAAGTTGAAGGGAAGAGATCTGCCATCCCTCTGCTTCAGCTTAGCCACCTTTTCTGTGGGCCTTTGAATCCTTTTCATTCTATCTCTGTCTTCTCAGTTTCCATTCTCTAACATTCATATGTTTCCTGAGCTATAGATTTTCTTTTGTTCCATTGCAGGGAGACTGATTTAAGGCTTAGGAGCTCTGAAATAAAACAGCAATCTTCCAGAATAGGAAAGGAAAAAAAAGTTTTCAGAAGACAGGAGGCGGAACCAGCCGGGCTAACACATATATTTTATCGAGTGCTCTATCTGTCCGTCTAGCTATCATTTCTCTGTATGTACCACCTATATCTAGCTCTCATCTGTCTCTGTAGCATCTAGCATTTATCTGTATCTAACTACATTATCTCCAATATTTCGGTCATTTGTCTTTCTGCTCATCTGTTTGTCTGTGTCTGCCTTCCTACCAATCTGTCAACCTATGTGATTGATCCAATATCACCCATAGGCATCATGAGGGGTGTTGCTAAGCATGGGACGCCATTTGCCCAAGCCTGCTAGATTACCATCTTAGGCTTATAGTCACAAAGACCTCAGTTCAAATGCTGTCTCTTGTCTTTATTAACTGGGGCCCCACCCAGCACACTGAGTCTTGTTTTCCTTGCCCCTCGGCTTCTCCCTAGATCTGATTCAATCTTCATCGTCCCCCACCTCCTAGCCCCCCATCACCTGCCCTTTTAAAATTTTATTTAATTATTAATTGGGGAGATGATCATAAGGTACTGTGCAATATAAGTACTGCCTCTTGTTGTTACAGGACCAGGATAGGAAATCTGTCTACCTGGTGTTCCCTTGGCCCGAAGCCCTTGTGTTCTTTTCAATTATGAAGCAGTATTAATATTTTAATAGGCCATAGAGTAATAGGTGATATGCTTACTAACTACTATAGGGAGCAAGGCGACTCAGTGAGTAGAGTGCTGGGCCAGGGAGTCAGGACGAGTTGTATTCAAATCCTTCCTCAATACTTAAGAACTAGGAGATCCTGGACAAGTCAAATAGTGTCTACCCCCAGAATTGTAAAGATTACATGACAGAGCTGTACTAACCTTCAGCTTCCTTTTCAATAAAAGCTATGCTTCATCGCATTTTAAATTTGGAAAATGGTGACATGATTTCTCTTTTGAGCCTCAACAGGCCTGCTGGGCGGCTAGTATGAGTATCATTAATGTGCAGATTAGAAATCTGAGACTCCAAAGCAACTGTACATACAGATTTGCATTGAGGGGAGGCCAGGTGAAGATTCTCCATTCAATCCTCAAGTTTTCTGATTTCTTTTTTTTTTTTCACTCCCAATAAAGTACTGGCTTCTGGGGTTATTCTCTGCTAAAGCAAAGTCTCAGTTCGCTTCTCTCATGGGGATAACACCATGTCTCTCTGCCCTCTTGGAGAGAAATACTTCTGACCACCTCCTTTGCTTTGAGAGTTTTCATTTGCTTCTGTTCCTTGATTACCCTAGAAGGGCGTATGAACCTCTTAATGGAGCTTGGTTTTAGACAGAACCAGTACTAATAATTTCTCCTTAACAAGTTTCAATGATAAGTCAAAGTCTTATTAAGAAAAAATGCTGATGATGGCCATCAAATAACAGAGCCATTTCTCTTCCTTTCTTTTTGTTAGTAGCTAAAATAGTACCATTCCATAGACTTAATGATATGTTCTAGGTCTTTACAATTAGCTCCAATTTATTTAAACTAATAATGATAAAAGGGGGGGCCAGCATTTTCAAAGTCACATCTTTCTTTGACGTGGATACTCTCACTGTGGGTGCCAGTGGGGACTGTTCCTCCATTCATGCCTTCTCCATGCATCTCTTGTCCATGCTCTTCTGCACGGTTTTCACAGGAGGGAGTCCAGCTATTTCACTTGCCCAGTTGTTAGTCTTCCAGTGACATCACAGGGTGACTTTTGCTTGAAATAGATTTCAGCGAGGCAGAGTTGCACCAAGTCATCAGCCTCACTCCCTCTTCCAATCACATCAAAGTCCAGTTGCAGGATGAAAGTCCAGAAGCCTGGCAATGGCTCCCGATGCAGTGGATGACCTTGGCATATTCCATAGCTGACCACCCTCTTAGCCCTCTTGGTGTCGCTACAAAGATGTCAACGAAGTACATCAGTATTCCTTCTGACGCACCATCCTTTCTGATCCCCCATCTTTCTGGTTACATTGCAAAGCAGAAGTAAAAGACAGAAGAGTTGGAGTCAGAGGTGCTGGGTTCAAGTTCTCATTCTACCATTTTGCATCTGTGTGATCCTGAGCAAGTCCTTTTCTTTCTCTGGGCATGAGTCTCTTTATATTCAAACCTTGTTTATTCACAGAAGGAAAGTTTGGACTAGCTGACCTCCACAGTTTCTTCCAGCTCAAATAGCCTCAATTTCTATAATCTTTTGTACCAGTTTTCCTGTGCAATTTTCATTTATGATCTGTTCAGAACAAGCCTCATTGTTTCACCTCCTAAATCTTCTTGTCTGCCAAACTTCTCTAGTTGTGTCAATCACCTCATTTCATAGCCTTAGAATTCAGCTTGATTCCTTACCATATTGCCAGTACCCAGGCTGTTGCCATATGTGGCCATTTCTAAATGAATAGGGTCTCTCACATCCTCAGAGCATCAGACTTGGAGGTGAAGACCTGAGTTCAAATCTGGCCTCTGATAATTACCAGCTCTACTACTCCAGGCAAGTCACTTCATCTCTGCCTCAGTCTCCTCAACTCTGCAATGGGGATAATAATGCTACTGCTTATAGTTGTTGGAAGGACAGAATCTAAAGCACGAGTCTGACCAGGTTACTTCCCTACTCGACAATCTCCAGTGGTTCCTTCTTGCTTTTAGAATCACCTGTATGCTTTTCTCTTTGGTTTTTGTAGCCATTCAAAATGTAGACCCAATCTACCTTCCCAGCCTCATGCTATTCCTCTTCTCATGCAACAAGATTCAGCCCAATTGGGCTTCTTACTGTTCCTCACCCAAGGCAACTCTTTTTACCCTCTCCTTGCCTTTGGCCTGTTTTTTCCATGCCTGGGAAGGCCTTATTTCCTTGAAAATGCAACTCGGTGTGCCGTATTGTACATGAAGCCCATCCTATCCACTCGGCCCCACCATCTCTACTCCCCCTCTCTTAAATCTCACGTTATCAGTCTTGTCTATCATTGTGCTTATATATATGCATGTTTTCTACCTCAGTTGAACATAAGCTCTTAACGGCAGGAACTGTTTCATTTTATCTTTTTGTCATTTTATCTTTTCATTTTGATGTAACTCCAGCATCTGGAACAATGTCAGTTACAGTAGGCATTTAATAAATGCTTGCTTTTTGATTGCTTTTGGCCTACGAATGCCTACCATTATGTAGGCCATTGCCCCTTTGACTCATTGGAGGATGATAATCAATGATTGCAGCCATATAGTATCACTGGAAGAAAGGGAAGGAAGAGTATCCTTGATATTTTCATAATAAAGAAAGCTCTCGGGGACTAATGTAGATAGCTACATTCTGTGTACCTTAGAGTCTTAGAAGTCATTTAAAGCAGGGTTTCTTAAATTTTTTTCTTCTCACAACTCCTTTTTACCTGAGAAATGTATATGTGACTCTGGGTATATAGGTATGCAAATCATATATTTACTGATAATAAATCACAATTTCACGTAATTTTCCATTCAATTATGCAACCTCATCTGGGCTCACAACCCACAATTTAAGAAGCTAGGATCTAAGGTACTAAGAGGTTAATAGATTTGCTCAGGGCAACACAGCCTATATGTGATAGAGGACTTGTAAATCAAGGTCTTCCTGGCTTTGAGGACTGCCCTTTATAGCACTGTGACTCACTGTCATTCAATGGAAAAATACTCTTGAAAAAATGGGCTTTTTAGTTTTTGGTAAGGGAGAAGTTTGGGGGCAAAGAACTGCATAATTTCCCCATTAAATCAATCTATTCTCATCCAACCATTTCATCTGAGGCCCAGCTCACTGTCTGTATCTAGTATCATCGGCCCAAGATTTAGATACCGATGAAACAATTTTATGGATTGTCCATTGACCTGCAAGAGAAGTTCTTTATCTCCTTGTTTGTTCCTGTGAGGATAGTTAGGACAAACTACCTTGTGTGATTATGCATCTCATTAAGAGGCCCGGAAGTTGTTTCAGGCTTGATGCTATCAACACGATATACTGCTAAGAGCAAGGCGTCATAGATCAATACATGGAAGCTCTGCTATCGAAGGAATCATGTAGGGGCACAAGCACCACATTCATAGTCAGACTCGCGGTCCAATCTCACTTTCCTCACTCCCAATCTTTACAATGTTGAACAAGACCCTTGATCTCAAATGAGCTGGAAAAGAAAATGGCAAACCATTTCAGAATCTTTGCCAAGGACAGGGTCACAAAGAATCAGATAGAACTCATAAACGACTGGATAACTACAGAGTCTTGACTTATGAGCCTCTGATGCTGTATCGCCATGGGACATTGCTATGATATCCTTTTGCCACTCCCCTAATGAAACCAAAGATTTCCAAACTTCCCTGTGCTAAGTGCATGTGGATCACTGTCCATGCCTATTTTAATTGTGTGTGGTTAATTAGGCCCACTAAAGGGGCACCAATTAGCATGAATGTTCTTTCTTTAAGTTTGAAGCATTTAAAAAAATGTGAACAAGAGAATTGATCAAGTTCTCTCTCCCATTTAAATTCCTGCATTTGGCACTGGGTGACTCTCCAGATGAACGACTCTATGGTAAATCAGTTTTCATGCTAGAAAAGGAAATGGGAAAAACCCACTTACTCACAAAATGCACAGCAGCAAAATAGATTTATCAAATGTTCTTCTGTACATTAGAGCTGGTGATCAGGGCGGGGTGATGATACCAATCTCGTAAGTCTTCATCCAACATAAATCTTGGGGTAAGATGAAAGGAGGGGAATGTGAGGGTCACTAAGCAAAGGTGGCTTACCAACTTCCCTTTTTTGTAAAAGAACAGTCCCTTGTATTATGTGTGTTAAGGAGATTTCTTTGCTTCTGAGGAGTCCTAAGGCATTAATTAATGGGGGAGCAAGATGTTGTCTTTTATCATGGCTTCTAGAACTGTACTTTGGAATCTTCAAGTATTAGAGTGGATTAATGAGGCAGAGGGGGATGGGAGAGAATAACTTTAGGCCTAGTTTCCTGTAAACAGAGATCTCTGTTCTAAGAAGCCTTGGCTAGACTCTGAGAAAATCTGCCCTGCAGAGTTAGACAGGAGCTGGTACAAAGAACAAAGGCCCCAACATTTGCTCCTGGCCTCAATTTCTCCTTTAACCCTTAATCCTCCCACCCTAATCTCCAGATTTGAAAGTAAGCTAGAGTACTAAAGAGCAGGTTCATTTGCAGTTTGTCCATGATATCATTTGCTTTCATCTTGGGCCATTGTGTCAGAACTCATGGGAGAGAGGTGCCTAACCTTATACCCACCCTGTGATGAAGCTTCTCCTGTAGCTCTTTCTTATTTATTGTTTCCCTTTAACTCCTCCATCTTCCTGCCAGCAAATCTGTTCCATGGGAATTCTCCCTGCTGGGTGTTTTACTCCAGCTTCCTGGAATCTTACTTGTGTCATCAAGGAAAACGGAGGGTGTCAGCTGCTAGACTGAGATAGGCATCAGAACTAATGTCTGGACTTTGTTGGATGTGTTACATGATGCCTTCTCAAATCTGAGCTCTGGTGGGCATAAAGGTTTATAATGATAATGAGAGATTTGCATTTTTCAAGCTATGTCAGGGCTTGGGGACGAAAGGTCAGTGTAGAGAGGGGAAGAACATCAGATTCACATTGGGAGGGTAGGAGACGAGTTTCGTGATCCTGGCTCTACTGTTAGCTTCCTTTGTTATCTTAAACTCTCTCAATGTCCAGTCTCTGGAAAGGAACTGATCTTAGTCATTTGTGGTGTAATGTGACTTTAAATTGATGATGCTCCCTTTCTCAGGACTATTTACTATTTCATACTTGTTTTGGATTGGAGAATACATGGTTTTGCCCAATGTTAAGAAATTTCATGAGGGAATTACAGCAGCAAGCTGCTTTATAAGCGAAGAGTTGTCCCTACTCTGGGGATAACACAGATGGATCCAGTTTTACTTTAGTAACAACAGACGCCAGCATTTACATAATGCTTTAGGTTTGAGAAAACTTTTACCTATATCATCCACTTTGCTCAGTCCTGGGAAGAAAGGGCTCTTATTGGCACCATTTTACAGACAAGAAAACTGGGTAACTTGCCCAGGGTCACATGGTAGTAAGTGTCTAAGGAAGGAGTTCAGCTCATGTTCATGTTCTCATCCTGACCCCAGACCCAACAAGATCTACTGTGCCAATTAGCTGCCTCAGTTTTCTGAATATGAATTCCAAAATATGCCGCCTCTAGATTAAAGCTCATCAGTTCCATCAAAAAATCTGCATGTAAAGAGGAGTGGGAAACGGTGGGTTTGAGATCAAAGGACCTGGGTTAGAATCTAGATTTGACTACTTTATTCCAGTCTGTGTGGCTTTAGGCAAATTAGTGAACTCTGAGCCTCCATTTTAACTTCTGTAAAATGAGATGCTCCAACTAAGGTTATTTGTTTGCACAGAGTTCTCGGACATCAGAACTCAGTTGTTCAAGTAGACAGCACCATGAAGTTGCTGTTCCTTGCTAAGCATCGTCTCAAAATGCTGCCCTGTAAGGGCCCTTTAAATGGGCTGCGCCACAGCGCATCATTGAGGCCCGGAAGTAATTTCTATGGATATTAGGACTGCCTTGTAGGTGGGATCCTGTCCATTTTGAGATAGCTTCATAATGGGTGACTCTCTCGCTGATTGGCTGTGTGTGTGACCTCACAGGCCCTATGTAAGCCCACTGCAGGCAGCAGGCGCTCTCTTTAACCTGGCGCTCTTCACCCTGGCTCCCTAGCCTGGGTGGCCAAGCCAAGATGGATAGCCCAAAAGAGGTAAGGGTTTTGGTAGTGAACACGTGGGTCTTCTGACCAGGTGTTCACTTGGGAACCAACAAGTCAGGGCATCAGTCAGGGCATTATGTGAGTAGGTATGATAAAGGCTTTTAAGATTACACGTGGCTGTTCTTGAGCGCTCTACCGGTTATTAAGCTATAGATTCAAGAGATTGTGGCCAGAGACTTTTGAAGGCCTCAGAGGAAGCGAGCCGGGTAGAGTTGACACTGCAAAGGTCAGTGGTCAAAGGTACTCTGGTGGGTCTAGGACAGACTAGTAATTGTAACTGCCAGGAGAGCATGTTACACTGCCCACTTATGAAAAGCATATCAGCAGTGCCCTGCGGTATTGTGAAGATGCACTGAGAGTATTGCCTGCATGGATGTGAGTAAAACAACTCCTGGCCTGTCTGCCCCTTTGACAGTGTTTCCAAAGGAGAATTGAGGAGCAAGTACATTTCAGAACTTTTCAGTATGTCTCCTCACCTTGTAGCTTTTCCTTCTGTTCTCATTTGAATTTTTTCTCTCATTCGAATTTCCACAATATTTACTTTCTCCCTCTCCTAAGACATTAGTTTAGACAGTATACATTTGAATACCATGAGCCTCATCCTCTTGATGACTGCAGGGTATGGCTAACCTTTACTTGAAAGCGTAATGTCGCCGTAGCTTTCAATAAAACCAGCTTCCAGCGCCACGAATCTTGGCCTTTGAACATTTCCCTCCGTTTTGACGGGTGCCCTGGTGATGAACCACAAATGAATGTTTTTGGTTCTACCAATTGGCCATTAGCAAGGAGCTGCCTGTTATGATATTAACATTTAACTGGAGATTTATTGAAATATCTTGTGATGGTCTAAATACCTTCCATTCAAGACTGATACTTTAGGAAAACTGCATTTCACTCTTGGCCATGTTGAATTTATCTTTCCTTTGTTTAAGGGAATAGAGGCTTAAACAGCCTTGAAAACTTGTTGTACAAACTATATGCAAGCCTACTTGCATGCCGTTGGGCGAAGGCTTTTATAAAGCTCCTCATCTCTTGGGTTCAAGGTGCCTCTGCACAGTGGTGACAGCTTAGTTTTACCAAGCTGCTTTTAGACTCAGAAAACTTTGCTTCTGCCACTTAATCATGGGCAAGTTGCTTCATGCTCTTTACCCCCCAAGCTCCTTCCAAGGATTCAGTTAGCACTTAGTTGTAGATTTGCATCAGTGAAGATTAGTGGGAGGAATTTTTACCTAGAAGGAGGAATTTTCACCTAGCATGTTCTATATATGATTACCCCAAAATATACAATGGCTCAACCACAAGTTGCACTGCTATGAGTAGCCGAGCAATTACAATGGAACCTTGGAAATTAAGTAGGGGCCACCAGGTGGCGCTGCAATGAATAGAGTGCTGGACCTGGAATTGGGAAGACTCATCTTCCTTTGCTCAAATCTAGCCTGTCTACATGATCCTGTTTGCCCCAGTTTCCTCCTCTGTAAAATGATCTAGAGAAGGAGATGATAAACCATTGCAGTATCTTTGCCAAGAAAACCCAAATGGGATGACAGAGTTAGACACAACTGCCAAAAACAACTAAACAGCAACAGGAAATTCACTGCTCATGGGTCATTAAAATCATATGGTTTGATGAGAAGAGTACTGAGGTTGATGTCACAGGCTGAGTTTTGCAGCCTCCTGGAAGAATCTTAAAGAAAATCATTTTCCTCTTATGTGAATGAAGAGAATTCAAGTCAAGTCCCTTTCAGGTTATTTGCCAGGCCTTTTTCAATTAAATACCACAAGGTTGGAATTAGAGATGGGGTCGATCAGAAAGATACAACAACAGAGAAGATTTTGTTTGGTGATTATTAATATCAAGCAGAGTATGAGACAGGGAGTTGGGGCTGTTCCCCCATATCATTTGTCAGTCATGGAGAATGTCTGGTACAGAGTTAAAATTTCACCACTCTTTAGAGCTGGATGGGACCTTAGGAGTCATCTAATCTATTTCCAAATAGGAAACGTGTGTATAGATGAAAAGGCAGACTGCCGATATCGAGAGGTTTTACATACTTGGCGATTTTGTCTAGGGCCAGAATCGTCAGCACTTCACTTCAACGTGCATTTACAAGTATGTGATGTGGATTTCTCAATGGTTGAAGAAAATCAAATAGTGAGGTACTAGAGAAAGGAGGCTTGGATAAACATCACATTTTCTAAAAAAGCTCTGGGCCTTTTGTGGTCTTGCAAGGTCATCATTTGAACTTCCCAACCGGGAGAGCTGTCCAAAGTAGAATGAGCTACCCTGAGAGCCAGTGACTTCCCTTCCCTTGGAGAGCTTCAAGCAAAGGTTGGATGACCAATTATTAGGCATTTTAGAGGCAGGATTCCTCTCCTGTATGGTTGGAGTACTTGACAGATGAAGTTCTTTCCACTTCTCTGATTTCGTGATTCTGCGGTACCTCTCCCATTCACCCTTTATGCTTGACTTGTCATTGCTGGATTGCAGGCTGACTTATTAAACTTTGTAAACTTAAAAAATTTGTGGCTTGTTATGTTTACTGATGACTAATTTGTATACAGCTTTCGTAAAATGCACAATTACCTCTGAGACATTTACGACAAAAAAGACACCAAGAAAATAATATGTTTGCATAGCTGAGGTTTTGGTGTCCTGGCTAGAAAGAAAACATTTCAAGTTCAGAACATTTGGAGCGCAGCAACAGATATGAAGAATTAGATGCCATTGTGCTTGGTTCTGGGAGGGGGTCTTTTGGAAGCAACATGGGTGAGGAGCTTGAAGGGAGTAATCTGACCTAGGAATTGCTCCCAACAGGTAGCTTGTATAACAATCCGGTCACAGGTTTACCTTTCATGTCGGCTTGCAAAATGTAGCTCCTCCATTACTTTGGTCATTTTCCTTCTTCGGTCACGTCCACAAGCACAGAGTATTGCTCCATCCTGAGACGACAGCTTCTCCTTTGAGGTGTCTGTTGCTCTTCCTCAAGAGAGGGCAAGTGTCATCATTCAGACGGAGAGAAGGTGAATGGCAGAATCCATTAGTCCAAACCTCCAAGAAATGAGTTGATGCATTTCAGGATCCTGACTTGGCCAGGAGACTAGTGACTGGTAAGTGTGAGAAAGGCTAAGTCTTGGGTATAGGATATTGGATTTTGTGTTTGAACTTTGCCATCAGGCTTGTTTCTTGCATCTCATACACATTGGATTTGCAGCAATGAGGCTTAATCTGTTTAGAATTGAATTCAAAGCATGGCCATCCTTTGCTAATGAAAATCAATGAGCTCCCTTAATAGCTTATTGCAAGATGCTAACTCTGGAAACAATGCTAGTGGGCAATGTCTTAAGATAATCACTAACAGTGCCAAGATCCTGGGAATCCACTCAATATTTTTTTAGTGCCCACAAGGTACCCTCTATTCTACTGGATTCTGTACTAGAAAGTCAGAAGTCCAGCAGGGAAGTTAGATTTGAGCACAAGTAAGCTATGTGGATCCATAGAATGAAATACAAATATGTGTGTGTGTGCATATTTTTCTGTCCCAAAATATGCGCGCGCACACACAAGTATAAAGCAATTTTGCAATGTGACATGAGATATGCTAACTATTCAGCCACTTATTCAACAAGCATTTAGGAAGATGAGAGGCCTATATTATCTGATGGGGCTACCAAGAAAAGCAGAAACATAAACCGCTCACAAGAACCTCATATTGTAATGGGAAAGCAATGCCTAAATCATTAGGTACTGAAAAATATAGACAGTATACATAGAAGGTATTATTTGAGAATAGCTTGGGCAGAGACATGGTTCCTATTGGGATTGGAGGAGTGGAAGAAGACTGGAAAGGTAGCAGTGGGTTGCGATCTCAGAGTTTGGGTCGTTTTTTTGTTTTTTGTTTTTTTTTTTTGCCTGACAGAGTTTTATATTTGATACTAAAGGTAATAGGGAATTACTGACACTTATTTAGTTGGCAGGTAAAGGCATGGTCAGACTTATGCTTTAGGGAAATCACTTTGGCAGCTCTATGGAAAATGGATTGATTTGGATAGAGACCCCAGACAGGGAGACTAAGCAAAAAACCAGTTGCATTAATCCTGGCCAAAAATCTGAGTACCCGCTTGAGGGTGGTGGCTGTGCAAGTAGGGAAAGGGGAGTGTATAGAAGAGCTGTCAGGAAGATTTAAACAAGATCTGACAAGAGATTGGCTCTGGGGGATGAGTGGGTGTGAGAAGTCGTAGACAGAATGAAATTGCAAACCTCTGTGACCCACTGTGTGGCCCCCGCTGCCCTCAATAATAAGAGGAAAGGTGGGAAAAGGGGAAAGTTTCAGGAGAAGGAAAATGAACTGTTTGGGGCATATTGAGTTTGAAATGACTTTGGATCATCCAGTTTGAAATGTCTGCTAGGTGATTGGGTGAAGTGAGCTTAGAACCCAGGAGAAAAATCCAGGCTGGGCATGTGGATTTATGAGTCATCTGCAGAGCGATGCTGATTGAAGCCGCGCTGGTTGGCACTATCGCCATCAATGGAGAGAAACCCCACCAGGTCTTTTATGAAAGTCAAAGCAGATTCGTATTCCATCATAGTATAATTTCTGAAAATAGAACAAGCAAAGAGGGAGAGAAACAGCCTTCAGTTTATTTCTTTGAAAAAAAATCTATTTCATTTTTTCTATTCAGAATATATTTATTTTTAAAAAGCTACATACATGGATGAAAGCATATTTTATAACCATGTAAAAGTGATAAACCCTTAATGAAAAACGTAGATGTAATTTGCTCCACAGGAAATTAAAAATAAGATTTTTGATGTTGACAAAGTCAGATGCTTGATGCTGCTTTACTCTTTGCATTATCTTTTTTCCCCTTCTAATTTTCATGTTGGTTTATCACTTTGGGGATGCTTATTACATCAAGCTACAAACTTGTAGATAAACATTTATTTGTGTAGACATCATACAAAATGGTTCAGTGGAAAGAGCGTTTGATTTGAAGTCGGAGAACATGAGTTTTCCATCCTGGCTGTGCACTTTATCTTTCTATAAGTCTGGGGAAGTTAATAACCTCTTTGTGCCTCAGTTTCTGGGTTTACAAAATGAAGGGTTTGGACCTCCAGGGCATCTTGCATCCATAAATCTTTTTTTCCAATTATGAATAAGAATATGGGTGTGTGCATTTATTTAGAAAATTAATTTTAAACATGGTAAGCATCTATTTTGAAGAAGCCACTGTGTTAGATACAGGACAAGGGGCAAGCTTTTATAAAGTGCTCAGTACCTTATAAATATTATCGTATTGGACCGCCACAGTAATCTGTGGGATACATACTGCTATGATCCCCATTTTATAGTGGAGGAACTTAAGGCAATCCAATTAAGTGACTTGCTTAGGGTCACATGTTAATTAAGCATCTGAGGACAGATTAGAACTCAGGTTTTTCTTGCCCTCCATTCTTTCCACTGAATGTTAGGATTACAAGGTGCTAACTCATATTGTCTAAACAATTCTCTAGCTCAGAATTCCCACCTTTAGTTCAAACCTTTAAAAGGAGTTTACACCTTTAGACTTCTGAAAAGGAGTTTACACATTTAAAGGCGTTTACACCTTTAAAAAGAGCAAGTTCATTGGCTGTAGTTCTCACAAGCCCATTCTCTCCAAGGATAAAAGAAGGCAACATTGAGTCTGAGGAACAGTCTAGACTGGGACATTGAGTTTGGACGGCAGTCTGGATTGGAGAGTCTGGATTGAGTCAAAGAGAAGACGTCCCGGAGATTCGCAAGTCCAGCAATCCCACACTTTTGGAGGGGAAGGCTCCAGAAGCCTCCCAAGAAACCTGCTCACAGAGGAAAAGATTATACAGAAAAGAGATCTCCTCCCAGGGAAGGATTACAATTGAGAGACCATCAGAACATTACAACTGTGCAACCTAGCTGCCTGCAAAATAATGAAAAAATACAATATTCTGATTTCCTGCTCCCTTTTTTCATACATAATAGCCATACTTTAAGGTATGAATTACAGCATCTCACTGTTGGAAAGATCCTCAAAGCCCATAGTGTCCAACTTGTACCAGAACAACTATCTCTTATGATCTTCCTGACAAGTTATCCTCTAGGGAGGGACAGATGCAGCTCCCCCCCTTTTTTTTAAACAAGGAAGAATTCATCTTGGGGGAAAGATAAAAGGAAATAAACATTTATGTAGCACCTACTATTGTGCCAGGCACTGTGCTAAACACTTGACTAATCTCATCTTATTTGATCTTAGTTCTACATAGGTGACATGGTTATAGATTTACGAATAGGAAGAACTTTAGTGGGCCTAAACTGTCCCTCTCCAAAATGTCACATTTACATCCGTTGTTCTTTACCTAATAATGTTGTCACAGAGTGTTTTAAATAGAGAATAGATTTCTGTGTGGACCACAGATAGTCAATTGTTCTCTTTATCATTGTGTCCATTTGGCATTTTTCCCATCCAGACATAAGGGTAGGGCCAAAAATACTCTTTACAGCCTGATATATTCACTGAGCAAGAACAACTTAGACAAAGCACCAAAAAACTCATTCTTCTAGGAAAAATCAAAGTGAACCTTGAATCAAGTTGGAGAGTTTTGCCTGGGAGAGATAGTTAGAGGACCATTTGTAAAAGTTAAATGCAGTTTGATGGCCCCTAGAGAGGTATTTTCACTTCCTACCCCAGAACTGGAAAGTCCTGGCATAATTTATGAAATACAAATCCCTTGAGGGCCATCCCTTCATGCTTGTATTCAATGTTTCCTCCTTCCCCCCCCCAAGCTAACAGATGGGAAGACCACAGCAATTCCCAGGATAGATGCCTAGACAATGAAAAACTTGGCTTTAGTCAAGTTCAGTTCTAGAGGGGTGGTGGGGAGGTGTTTCAGACCTGCAAGGTATTAAATGTATAGATTAATTGTAGACACACCAGACACAGCCCACTTTTTTTTTCCTCTGGGCTTTTCTTACATCTGATTTCTTAAAGCTCTCTAGTAAAGGTTTTGGTTAGGTCGTTCATTTGCTTCTCCTCTGATTTCCCTTTGCCTTTTGGTTTTTGCTTTCGGATGCAATCTCAGGGAATCTCGATTTGGGGATCTGCTTTTGTTCAGAGGCCTTTCCACATGTTTATATGCCTTTGAGTCATTGATCTTAGCCAAGCTGTTCTTTTCCCAAGCTGAATAATGCTCTGATGTTCCTAACCATTTCCTAGAATCTTCAGGAGCTCTCTGGAGTTGGTTCTGCCCTGGTAGTTCCAGGCCTGCCCTTAGGGGCAATTTTTTTTGAGAGTTTGACATTTCTTCTTTCTGTATAGACTGGTATGTGCATGTCCAAATATGCAATATTTTTATATGATTTAGCTGGGATTTGAATTCCTTACATCAACCTCAAAAATGGTTCTTTGAAAATATGAGGAGAAGCACGCCCATTACCTCTTTCAAACCCATTTGTGAGATTGGTGGTGTTGAAGTCAATCTTAGCTGTTGGCTCTTCTATGTTAAATTTTCTATTAAGTTCCGGTTTTGTTGATAGAAAGTCCTGAAAATCTGCAAGTTGGTTAAATGTCCATTTCCCATTCCCATTATTTTAGATAATTTTGCTAGATCTGGGTTTTGGGCCACAGGCTTAGTTCTTTTGGTTGTTGGTCATCTACCTGAATTCAAATACAGCCTCAGATGTTTCCTAACTGTGTGATTCTGAGGAAGTCACTTCATTGTATTTGTCTCTGTTTCTTCAACTGTAAAATGAACTGGACAAGGAAATAGCAAACCACTCTAAGATCTTTGCCAAGAAAAACCCAAATGGGGTGGTGAAGAGTCCGGCACGACTGGATAACAATGGTTGTAACCTCCAGAGTTTGCATTAAATGAAAATTTGCAATGATCTCAAGGTCTTCAATTTTTCCCTGTTCAGATTTTATCTCTTCTACTTCTGCACTTAATTTGTCTAATTTAGGCTCACTGATGAATTTTTTACTGCTTTGCTCTATTTAGCAATATAATGATAACATGGTAACATAAATGGAGTAATAACATTTAGAAAATAACATTTGGAAAGTGTTTTACAGATACCATCTCATTTTGAACTCACAACAACCTTGGGAAAAAGATGCTATTATTATCCCTATTTTACAGGTAAAGAACTTAAGACCAAGTTAAGTGACTCATGATCATACAGTAAATGTGTTTGAACTCAGGGCTTCCTGACTTCAGGTGCAGCACCCTATCTGCTGGGCTGCCTAGCTGCCTCTGTGGGGCTGTGTGCCATAGAGCTAAAGTGGTATGAAATCCTTGCCTGTACCTGGTGATGTCTCTTTCCATTTGGCTGTGATATAGTACTAGCACATAATGGAATTATTCATGGCTTTATTTCATTCCAAGTTTACTTGTGGTTTGCCTGGTTTAGTGGACATCACCATCTGCAATGATGTCTGATCTGTCGTGGTGTGTCTTACCTTCTTGTGGGCCCAGAACATGAAGGAATGCCACACTGTCCCTTCTCAGCATCTCATGGATCCTCATGGTGCTTTGGATTAGGACCAGCCTGTCATCCAGGGCCGCTTCCTCTACTTCACGGCCCACTTTCCTCACATTGGCTAGACAGCTGACCCAAACAAACAGCAGCTCAGTTTTTCAGGCTTCTGGGTAGGCTTTCATGGCTACCATGGCAATGTCAGGGTGTAGAGATCTCTGGTGCACACCAACCTAGCTGGCATCCTTGCCTTTGGAGTTCTTCTCTTCAGTCCAATTCGTATGGCTAATGATTTGAAATGATTGTTATTCTCATCATTGTCATTGTAATTATTGTATTGTTTCAACTTTTACAAGTGTTACTAATGTTTTAGTGTGGGAGAAAGTTCTCTGATTTTTCTTTCTTTCCGAAGGGGGGAAAAAAAGATGATAAATTCCAGTGGTAGAGCCTGAAAATTTGGTTTATGTGGTTCATACCTTTTGAAAATTCTATAAAGCACCACAAGAGATTGTTCTGTTCAATTTCAAATTATTGATCCAACCAGATACTTGTTTAGAAAATGTCATCGCAGCTTTATTTTGGCATCAGAAAGACTTGGGTCCTTAGAGAATAGGGTGTGTGGAGACTTTGTTTATGTGGGCCACAGCCCATGTATCCAGAGTCCTTAAAGCAAAGGGGGCATGCTGCACTTGTCATAGATATAGTATGAGGAAAGATATATATATATATATATATATATATATATATATATATATTTATTTATTTATTTATCGTGTATGTGTGTGTGTGTGTGTGTGTGTGTGTCTACCATCTAGTAAAGTGAAACCTAGGCAACCAAATGAGTCAGTGGATCAAGTACTGGGTCCGAAGTTAGGAAGTCCTCAGTTCAACTCAGCTCAGACACTTAATAACTGTGTGACCTTGGACAAAACATTTAATCTCGTTTTACCTTAACCTAGCGGAGAAGAAAATGGCAAACCATTCTCCTCTCTTTGCCAAGAAAATTCTGTGAACAGTATTGGCATGCTATGGTTCATGGGATCACAAAGAGTTGGATGTGACTGAATAACAAAAACCCTAAAAATACAGAAGCAAAAGCTAGACCTCTGGTTTAATTCTTCTTGGGGAAAATGTACTTTCGAAGCTCCCTGCACCAAAGCAAATCAATAATTTTTTGTAATTTATCCTTTGTGGGAGTTGCCTGGAATTCCAAGACACGATCTGGCACCCAGTGACAAAAAAAAAAAAAAAAAAAAAAAACCAACCAAAAACAGTTTTTCAGAACCTCACACTCCATCCACTATACACAGCAACTCAGTTTGTTGTATGACTTTGGTTTGTGCTAGGTGCATAATCAAAGCAAGCAACTTAATATATGATAACATCTGACACTTTTATTCTAGTTAGGGCCATGTTAGGTTCAACCCTGTAGCTTCTGGCCAGAGGTGATCTGCGATGGATTCTGAATCCAAAGAACTATCAACAGGCAAGAAGAATTTGAGGTCTACCAAAGAATAAAAGGTACCATGTTTGTGAAAAATCAGCTTAGGATAGCCGCCAAGCTGGGCAACCTCACAAAGCAAAAAGGCATTCATCGTAGGAGAGATCTTGGTCCTCTGTGATAACTAGAAGAAGTAGAAGGGAAGCAATTGCCAAGTTACTGAAAACTGTGACCGCCTCTAAGTAATCTTGGAAAAATCCCATTTGCAGAAAAAAAAAGTCACCCATGAGCCCAAAGAAGCAGGGAATCCAGAAAGAACGTCACTGGCTACAAGGACACTTTGGCGAATACTACAAAAATGTGTCTGGGAACAACTGGAGGTTTTTAGATTTATAGATATTTTTCATTTTTTCCAACTTCATAACTCAAAGAGATGTTCCTTGAGCTGCCAGGCCAGGATACTATCTTCTTCAGCCTGTTCAGAGAACACTGTCCTCCTCTTCCTGATCATTGGTCATTCTTTCATATTCATTTAAACACCTCTTCTTAAGTAGCTCTGTACCAAACAGAAGTTCAGAAACTTGTGAGCACTTCTTTTGTGGCTGCTGTAGAAGGTATAACTGGTTATTTGAAGAAATAGTTGTTGCAGATCATGAAGAAAGTCTGAATTTGGAGCCATTCAGACTTTTTTTTTAAGGTGGTATAGTCAAACCAACCTCTGTTTCCCAACCACAAAGCAGAGATAATAATAGCATCTGTCTCACAGAATCGTTGAAAATTGAATGAGATGTAACAATGCAAGATTGCAGATTTCAAGGTACAAGGGAAGCATTAGAGTCATCAAGTGTACCTCCATTTTTAGATAAGGAAACTGAGGCCTAGAGTGACTTGTCTATCTTTACCCACTACCAATGTATCCGAGGAAAGATTTGAACCTGACTCTATCATAGCTACGTGTCTAGTGTACTATCCAATGCACCATACTGCCTCTCTAATGTATGTAAAGTACTTCATAAACTTTTAGATGCTATTTAAATGTGAGTTTGTCATAATTATATTGCTGTTCTCAACTCACATTATCTAAAATGTCCCCAGATGTGACTTTCAATGGCATTAACTGCCTCTTCCTCTTTTTTTCATGGACAGCTACGTGGTTAGTACCAGCCATAGAATTAAGAAGACTTTTCTTCTAATGATGTGTATTATAAAGTTGACTATGTTTATTTATATGTATTTAAGAAACGAATTTATAAGAGAAACTTGGCACAGTTTTTTCTACTTTCTTGATTTCTTTCTGGTGTTTGCATTTTATTTGTGCAAAAACTTGAATTGCATGTTATCAAAAATTTCCAGTATATTTCTCTTGATCCTTTTTATCTCCTCTGATCATAAACTCTTCCCTTATCTTTAGTTCTGGCAGATAAAATTGTCCGTGCTCCCCAGATTTTCTTATTCTGTCACCATTTATGTCTAAATCATGGATGCATTTTGAGCTTATCTTGGTATATGATCTGAGATATGAATCTTTGCCTACTTTTTGTCAAACTGCTTTCCAGCTTTCTCAGAAAGTTTGGTCAGATACTGAGTTCTTGTCCCCAAACTTGGTTCTTTGGGTTTATCAAACACTGGATCATTGTGGTCATTTACTACTGTGTATTGTATACCCAATCTATTCCTCTGATCCACCACTCTATTTCTTAGCCAGTTCCAGATTGTTTGGCTCATTACTACTTTGTAAGATAGTTTGAAATCAAGTACTACTAGACCACCTTTCGTTGATTCTTCCAGATGAATCTTATGATTTTTTCTAGATTAATTAAATAATTCTATGGTAATTTGTTTGGTATGACACAGATAAAGTAAATTAATTTAGGCAGAATTGTCATTTTTATGGTATTGTCTTGGCCTGCTCATAAGCAATGAATAATTCTCCAGTTTTTTAGATGTCTTTATTTTTAGAAAAGCTTTTTTTTGTAATTATGTTGATATAGATACTGGCCGTGTCTTGATAGATAGACTCCCAAATAATTTATATCTTTATAATGTGATTTTATTATCAATAATATTTTATTTTTCCAAATACATGCAAAGATAGTTTTCAATATTCACCCTGGTAAAATCTTGTATTACAATATTTTTTTTTCTTCTCTTCCCCTTCCCTCTTCTTCAAGATAGCAAGAAATCTCATGTAAGTTAAACATATGCAGTCCTTCTAAACATATTTCTGTATTCATCATTCTGAGCCAAAAAAAAAAATCAGATCAAAAAGGGAAAAAAAACACAAGGGAGAAAAACCAAGCAAACAAATGACAAGTACAAAAAATGGCGATGCTGTGATCCACATTCAGCCCTCACAGTCCTGTCTCTGGATGCAGATGGCTCTCTCCATTACAAGTCTATTGGAATTTCCTTGAATCATTTGTTGAAAAGTCAAGTTCATCATAGTTGATTTCCACATAATCTTATTGTTACTGTATACAAGGTTCTCTTGGTTCTGTTTACTTCATTCAGCATCAGTTCATGTAAGTCTTTCCAGGAAATCAACATGCTTATCATATTACATATACTATAACATATTCAGCCCAACTTGGGGGGGGATCCACTCAGTTTCCAGCTCCTTGCCACTACAAAGAGGGCTGCTACAAACATTTTTGCACATGTGGGTCCCTTTACCTTTTTATGATCTCTTTGGTATACAGACCCAGTAGAGACACTGCTGGATCAAAGGGTATGCTCAATTTGACTTTAATTTGGCTTTAATTTCTTCATGTGAAAATTATATCCTTTGACCATGTAATGCTATTTTAAATGCAAATTCTCTTTTAATCTCTTGCTGATGTTTTGTTGGTAATATATACAAATACCAATAATTCGTCTGAGTTCATTTTATATCCTAAAACTTTGCTAAAGTTGTACATCTTTTCAACTAGTTTTTGAATTGATTCTCTAGGTTCTCTAATTATACCATCTTGTCATGTGTAGAGAGTAAAAGTTTTATTTCCTCATTGTCTATTCTTATTCCTTCAATTATTTTTTTTCCTGTCTTGCTACTAAAACCAGCATTTGTAGGACAATACTGGATAACAGTGGTGATAATGGACATCCACGTTTCATCTCTGGTCTTAAGAGGAAGGCTTCAGATTTATCCCCATTACATATAGTGCTTGCTCTTGGTTTTAGATACTATTTATTTCAAGAAAAGCTCTATTTATTCCTGTGCTTTTTGTTGTTTTCAGTAATAATGTGTTTTGCATTTTGTAAAAAGCTTTTTCTGTATCTGTTTACATAATCATATGATTTTTTTGTTTTGTTTTTATTAATAGGGTCAGTTTTCCTAATATTTAACTAGACCTGTGTTCCTGGTATGAATTCCACCAGGTCATAGTGTAGAATCTTTGTAATACATTGCTGGAGACTCCTTGTTGGTATTGCACTTAAAATGTTTGCATCATTATTTATTGGGAAATGGACCTTTAGTTGTCTTAGGTATTCAGACTATATTTGTGCCACAGAAGGAAGTTGATGGGACTCCTTTTGAAATCCATTTTTCCAGTAGTTTATGTGCTATTAGAATTCATTGTTCTTTAGATGTTCAGTAGAAATCACTTGTTAATTCATCTGGCCCTGGGATTTTTTTTTCTTAAGGAGTTCATTTGTGGATTGTTCAATTTCTGCTCTCTGCTTCCAATTTATCTATGAGTTCATCCCATTCACAATTATTATTACTGTGTATTCCATCCCTCCTATATTCTTCTCTTTATCCTTCTTTCTTTTTTATCCTGCCTTTTCTCAAAAGTCTGTTTTGCTTCTGATGACTGCCTCACAATAACCCTGTGATGTAGATGCTATTAGTATTTCCCTTTGATAGTTGGGAAACTGAGGCAAGCAAAAGTTATATGACTTATCCAGAGTCACACAATTGGTAAATGTCTGAGCCGGATTTGAACTTGTGTCTTCCTGACTTCAGGCTCACCGTGCTATATGCATTATACCCCCTAAATGTCCCCAAGTTGCAGGATGGCTGTGTGACTCTGGGGAAGTCATTTAATCGCTTTTCCCAGAAAATCCTCCCAAACTTCAGCTGCAGAACAGTGGCCAGTATGCATTGGTGGATTGAGTGTCTTCACTGGGATTGTCTCATCCCAGAGATTCTCACCTTCACTCCATCCCTCCTTCCATCCCTAAATAGTTGTAATGAATAATTCATTGTATGTACCATTTTAATAGGGTTTTTTTTATAGGCAGTTGAGGTTAAGGAGGAAGAGAAGTGCAGTAGAGTTTGAATCATCCATCTGGTAGCTAGATGTGTTCTGGCCCTTTTGTTTTCAGGGGGTTTTGATACATGTCACTTAATTAACAATAGGATGAAGATGGAATATTGACTTTGAGGCTTAAAGTCACATAGGCCTTTAGAAACTGTATTGAATCTTCCTCAGTTTCTGGAAGGTCAATTTAAAATCTTTTTTAAAAGACTTATGGGTGTTTTAAGCCATGATGGTTGCCTTTTTCAAGTACAAATTTACCAAAAGTCCCTGTAACATATTTTTATAAACATTGCATTATCTTTGCTGCCATTGGTTTACCATTGATCTTGATTTATAGCAATGGAATGGCACATTGTAGATGCTTGAGCAAAAGAGGTGGTGCAAGGTGAGGAAGACCAAGGGAGGATGAAAAAGCTGGAATTTATATTCATTTGTAATCTCAATTAATTTGCCTAGTGCAATACCCAAAAGGCCTTTTTACCATGCAGACTGGTTTTACTTAGAAAATTCTTGTCCACATTTTACCTGCATATCAAAGTTACATACCAGTGTGCTTAAAATACTTCTTAAAGAAAATAAAACATTTGGTATATAAATTTCCTTCCAATAACTAGTCTTTTCTTTTTAATATGCCCAAACAGACACTTTCAGATGAACCAATTATCTGGCTTCAAGATGATTGAAAGTGACTGGAGACAACATATTCAAACAGGGTAAGGTCACCAGCATTCTTTCCAATTACTCTAGCTTTCTCCTTTGAAAACTTATTATAACACCGCATGGAAAAGATCATTATGTAGCTAGCACAAGTAGGAAAGTCATTGCTTGGATAGGAAAATATGTCAAATGGGAGTTTAATTTCCATGACATTTGAAGTTAGTGGAAATTTCAGAAATTATTTTTGGGTGAATCTCCATTAATTATGAAATGCAATTTACTCCCCTGATTTTGCTTTGGCATCTGGCTTTTGACTTGTTAACACATTATAGCTATTTGAAATATGAAGAAGGAGGAAAAGAAAAATGCACTGCAAGTTCTCTTAACTGATTTGCTTTGTGAAATTAAATGCCAGAGCAAAGCATCGTGGGCAGTTAGATAAAGAGTTCATAATCACAAGTTTAGAAAGAAGTTTTAGCTATCACTCACTGAAATTACCAGAATGCTTTGGAGAAACTGGAGTACATTTTAAAAGAGTAGAAAATATCTTCCTTGAACACAAAGTTAATCAAGTAAGTTTGAAGTCATTAAACATGTAATGTATGCTAAGCAGTATGTAAAATACTAGGGATAAAAATATCAATAACTGCAGCAAAAAACAAAAACAAAAACAAAAACAAAAAAACCAGTCCTTGTCCTGCAGGTGTTTCCATTTTAATAACTGGGGAAACCACTGAAGGAAGCAAAGCATAGGGTAAGGGAATGGAAGGAGGCGGCAGCGGCGGCGGAAGCAGCGTTGAGAGAGGAATAAAGGATCCTTAGACCGGGCCCTTCCTCCAAAGGGAGATTCACCAATGAAGGGGTAGAGAAATGTTCTGTGGGAGATGGCCTCAGTGGCTGAGGGATTGTCCTGGATGAGAAGGCATCTGAGGTAGAGACAAGGCTTAGGCAGAAATAAAACCAAGTGCCCTATAGAAGTGAGAAGATGAAAATGAATTTCAGTTTGAGTATGGATTGTTGTCTTTCTGTGTCTTAGGTTTTCCTAGAAGAAATATTCTTTATCCTCATTTCAGTAAATTAAGGGTTCAGAGATTAGAAGCTGCGTGAAACCTTTACGGATACCTAGCCCAGAATTCAGTATAGTATACTGCAAACATCTGTGTATCCACAGAGCAGATTATATTATAGTGCCTTTGGATTCACAGGTGTAGGAGGGGAAGTTGAGGAAGGAGCCAATCTTCTCTTGGTGCTTCTCTTGGCCTCTCTTCTGCTGTGGGATAACCACAGAGCCAGTGACTCTCCTCAAGATCTTTCTTTTCTGTCTCTCTTCCTTAGAAGAGTGTGAGAGAGCTACACTTGTTCCCAAATTGACGCCTTACCTTCTTAGCTCACTTAATGATTTACAAATGATCTCTCAGTCATGGCCACGTTTTTTCAGCTGCTAGGAGCATGATTCTTGGGCAACGTCATCATTGTTCAAAGGATTTCTCCACACTTATTGTAAGCCCTATGAGACAAATCGTTGGGTAAGTGGGTGGCTAGGAGGCATGCTGAAGAAAGTATGGGATCTAGAGTCAGGAAAACCTGATTGTAAATCCTGTCTCTGACAGTTATTAGGGTGCAACCTAGACAAGTCATTCAGCTTCATTTTCTTCATCTGTAAGATGGGTATAATAATAGCACCAATGCCACAACATTATCATGAGATGCTTTGTAAACCTCAAAGTGCTTGTTATTATTACTGTTACTGTCAACTTTAAGGGGGGGGGGTGATTTTCTCCATAGCATTGTAATGATTCCGGCTAAAACAAAATAAAACAAAAAAGGCCTACAATTAAGAGAGAAATACCTTGACTTGTCAGAATTCTACCCATGATTCAAAGCTCAGGTTAAATGCTCTCTTCTCCTTGAACCATATAGGTTTTCCTCAACTAGATGTCATCCCTCCCCACCCAAACCTCACTAGCCCCCTTTTTAATACTACTCTGATGGCTCTTCCAGTGGTTTGTGTGATTGTCATATGTGAGGTCTAGAGGATGTGAATTCCTGTGATAATAAGAATGATATTTTATCTTTGAATCCCCAGCATAATAGATATTTTATTAAAAATGATTTATAAAAATTGTTTGACAAGTTTAAACTCCAAGACAAGATTGAATAGAATTGAATATTCAGCAAATAATTGCTTTAGCTTTAATGATCCACAGTGCTACATGAAGCATATATGTTCATTTTAATTAAGAAATAGTAATACCTTACATTTGCATAGCTCTTTTCATTTTTCCAAAATATAATCAGGCTTGATATCTCATTTTATTCTTACAGCATCCTGAGAGGGCAGCAGAGAAGGGAACGGATATGCTTATACCCATTCTACCGATGAGAAAATTATGGTCTTAAAAATTAAGTGAATTGCTCAAAGGTTCACAGTTGGTTAGTGCTGATATGTGACTAAAATCCTGGTCTCCTGACTACTTTTCGGGAACGTTTCTTTTTTTTGAGGGTGTGTTTATGATTCTCCTCATATGGAAACACTTCAAATGCAGATACACACTTTTTCTGTAACTGATAGTCTTTTAGAGTCACCTATGGCTCTTACTAGGAGAAAGCCAGTGACTTGGTGGATAGAGCATTGGGCCTGGAGGCAGGAAGACACTCTTCCTGAGGCCAAATGTGGCCTCAGACACTTCCTGGCTGTATGGCCCTGGGCAAATCACTTCATCCTGTTTGCCTCAGTTTCCTCCTCTGTGACATGAGCTGGAGAAGGAAATGGCAAAACACTCCACTGTCTTTGCCAAGAATACCCCAAATGAGGTCAAGACAATTAAATCTCAATGATCTAAGGTAAATAAGAGGGAATTACCCTGATTAGAAATTTGCCCCACACAAAAGAATCTCCTTTAATCCAGCAAATCTGTCTACTCGGTGTCAAACGTCATAGAGACAACAAATGACCCAGTTCCTGCTTTCCAGAATTTACATAGATATGGGCAACAAAAAGAGTGAGGAGGGGATATCTTTAAGGAGAGATCCCACTAAGGGCTTCTTAAGGCACTTTGAATAAGGAGAGTACAATTGGAGTCAGTTGTATCCAGGAAGGTTTCCCAGAGAGGTGCAGCTTTATGCTATTAGCTTTAAGCTTTCCTTGGAACTGACTGAGCCTTGAAGGAAGAGGTTTCACAAAGGTGGAGAGGAAGAGGATGCACTTTTGTGGTATGAAAGACATTGAATTCAGGGAAGCTTACTTGAGTGATTTTGTTTGTGTCATTCCCGCCAGTGCCAATACCCCTAGTGAGGTCCCAATTAGTATGGATAATGACTCCTCACACATATTTCCAATCACACTATTTGAGCTTATAATTATGCAACATATGGTCATTGGTTCCAGCCCAGCAGAGATATTCTGTGTAAATCTGGGCAATGCTATAACTTCAGGGGGATTTGTTATTTGCACTAATCTGGACCTATGGGGTCCTTTCTGCTTGGAGACCTCTTAAATTACTTGGTATTAATAAATCCTAGGATCTTTGAATCCTACTAATTAATAATAAATGTATTCAAAGACACCAGAAAAAATGTTGATTGTCTGCTGACAGATTTTTAACAATAGGAAAACCCTTTACTAAAAGCTTTTTAATTTTTATCCTGTTGCCAACTTGCTTGAGGAGCACAAGACAAGGTCAAACTATATTAAAAAAAAAAAAAGGCAGACACAGTTCCCTTTGAAATTACATTGATGAACAGCAACATTTACTCATTTCAAAGGCTGTTGCTGTTCTTTTGAAGGAGTCTCTACCACCATGGTTTGGGTCCACAAAGGCACCATGTCTTTGATGATGACAAATCCAAAGCCTTGGATGAATACAGAGGAGATTGATGATTGTCACTTTTTTAAGGAGAGAGAGGCTGTTTTCAGAGCAGACTCTAATTGGCTAGGATGGCAGGAAAATGTGGAAATTGATCTAACATTTTGTGGCTGTATAGCAATGTGATGTCCTCTAAACAACATCCCGTGGGGTGGCAGGGCATAGTGGATGGAGTCAGAAGTCCAATTCTATCTGAGCAACATTTGCATACTTCCAATAGGCAAGATGCTAGAGATACAAAGGCAAAACCAAAAGAGTTCCTATCCTGCAGGAGCCTCCATCACATTGGATTCCAGCCCTGCTTCTGCTTGGTTATGACACTGGCTGCAAATAATTTAACTTGTCGCTGCCCATGAAGGTTCTACAAGATTATAGATTAGAAATAAATGACTGATCTGCATTGGGAAGGAGTGAGAGAGAATTCCCCACCTGAAGGAAGTCAGGAGACCGCAAAATACAAAATAGTAATATCATAGGAGCAAAGTGCACTTATTTAAAAATAAATTAGGAATTGCCATTATACATAATGTTTTAGCTACCACAGCTTAAAGCTAAGATTTTGGGGGATACTTTGTGTAAGATCATAGGAGTATAGAGATCTAGGCCCAGCAAGGTCAAAGGACTTTTACTTAAGGCCGCATGGTCAAAAAGTGTCCAGTGTAGAATTGACAGTTTCCTAGGAAAATCATCAGTTGAGTTAAGGGTTACAGTTAGCTCCACTATACCCTTTATGACCCTTTGATGATCTATGGTAAATTTGTCTAACTTCTCAAACCCCCATTACATCTGTCACTAAGGTCACCAAGTTTTACTATAAGTTGTCCTTGTGTAGTCAAAGTAGTTTCAAAAGAAACAAACAAACCAAAAAAAAAAAAAAAAACCCATACTTGCTATAAATCCTTATGTCAGCCATGCAAAATGACACCACTTCAGTTGGTACAAATCATTTTAAGCAGAGAGTAGGATACGCTGATGTTCATGGTGAATGGTGTAACAAGAAATGACAAGAAGAAGCGTCTTGGGCTCTGGAGGGATGTTTTTGCTTGAAGAATTAATCCCAAGATGCTGATTCAATCCCCTTAACAAGTAGGATTTAAAGACACATTTAGCGTCATATGTTTCTAAGCTTTATGATTCTAGATGAAATGCTTTTAACAAATCCATACAACACAATCAATTACCATAATCGTTAAATAGCAGTTATTTAGTACTTGACTGCACACAGTGTATGCAAAATGCCATGCAAGTAAATTAAGTAGTTAAGGTCGTAGTTTTCTAAAAACTTGTCTTCTAAAACTAATCGGTAAGATGCAGTCTTTGGAGTATGCGAGATGTCTTTTGGTGTATCCTATTAGGAGAAATTCCTCATTCTATTAAGTGCACATTGGGGTTAGTGAATTGGCTTTCAGGAACAACAGTCACATGCCGAGGGAAAGATGCCATATTCAGAACTTTTTTTTTTTTTTAAGCTTAGACTTTATACTTAACATTTCCTCCATTACTTTCTTAAGTATGGACAATCTAAAAAATAATAAATGGAGCCCTGACTTGTAGTGTTGCCTGAGTTGCATTTATTTAATGAACAGCTCTCATGAGTCATATAGATATCACACACACACACACACACACACACACACATATATATATATATGGATAAATATATACCCTCCCAATGAGTTTACTTGTATTAATTAGCCAGAGATTACATTTAGTTTAAAGTAAAGACAATTAGATACCATAATAAAATAACAGAACATTCCTGACCCCCACTCCGGTTGTTCCAGCATTCACTCTCACACTCAGACACATTCTCATGCATTTTTACATCAAAGGTGCAAATCCAATAAATGATTCTAAATCAGACTGAATCCAAGCTTTTTCAGCTCTATTTTATTATGTGGTCCATTGTATGTAAGAATGCCTTGACATAGTTCCATGATTTGGAACTGCTTTCGTCAAATTAGAATTCACCACATAGTAATGACATTTTAAAATTATAAAGAAATTCTTCTTTGCCCTTGACTTTCTTGACACTGCCAGTCAAAACTCTCCATCCCTGTAGGCATTTCTTATGAGCATTTCAGATTCAGAATCATTTGTAATGAGTAAATCAAATAATCTTCTAACATGTTAATAGCCTTAATTTCCTTCTTATCCTCAAGGTCTGAAATTTGATTGCTGTGTTGAGAATATAAAAATGAATATTATAAATTGGAAGCTGTCAGCTCTGGTCAGAGGGGAAAAAGCTTGGCAAAACATATAAGAAACATGGATGGCACATTTAATGGAAGAGTTCGGGATATCGTTCATGGTAAGAATCACTTCATATTTGGAATCCATGTCACGCTTAAGGGAACAGTCTGATTTTAATGATAGGGCTCCAATATAGAATATGATACGTATTTTCTCAGCTATTTAGAGGAGCCATTCCATTGATGGAAACAGGTAAACTTAAATGGGCCAGTCAAAAAATGCCCATGGTAGGTAGCCGAAGAGGCATCACAAACAGAAAGGGAAACGGCCATGAATCAAAAATAGATTCCTGTGAAGTTTTGCTTTCAGGATATCTCCCCCCACTTCACTAACTGTAATTGATTGTTTTGCCATGGTTTTTAAGCTGCCAGCAAAGTGGGCTCGAGGCTATTTATCGCCTGACTTGAGATTCACATTTGTTGGGCATGTGTCCTCATCTCTCTTCAAAAAGAAAATTGTTCAGGATAGGGGAATGGGGAATCATGCTTTTGCTGGGTTTAGATTATAAATACAGACTGGACTTTTAATGATTGGATTCCTTGCATTCTGAGTAGAGGATAACTCCCTGTCTTAAGAAGCCAAACTTAAATAACTTCAGGCAAATCCGGCTAAAGCATATTGGAATATACTGTAGGAATGAAGTATGTTCCAAGGAAAGAAGGAAAAGAGAAAAGATGAATCTGTATTGTCTCAGAAACTACAAAAAACTGAAAAGTGATATTTTTATACCTTTTATAACCATAAACACGCACTATAAAGTCCTGGCAGTCCAGATAATATATAATATATTAGTTATGATGGTGTGGGTACATTTGATGGTCTCCTTTTGGTTTTAGAGAAGACAGATATGCTAATCAAGTATGGGAGAAATGAAAGAAATCATTTGCTGCATTTGATGATTAGAAGCAACTGATGATCTGTATTCTAGGATTTTTAGGCTCGAAATACATAATTGGGTCAGTGGGGTTTGGGGATTTTGTTTCATTTGCTTTTGTCTATATAATCTTAGTTGACTAGGCAATTTCCATTTCTTCTCTTCCTTTTTGAGAAGAAAAATGAAATATATTAACTGCAAAACCATGCTGAAAGAACTCATCATGGTTTTTATTTGCTAGTTTCTGAAAAACCTTTTTCATTTTCTTTTGTTGTAAACCTGTACTTACTCCTATCCTATTCACATTCTCCATGTATAGTATTCTACATAAGATAATATACAAGAGAAGATGCTTTCAGATTGTGGGGAAATAGTCCCTTGAAAATCTTAATTTATAGGATTTTACTTTATAATGGAGCAAGATTGGAAGCTCTATTATGGTGAAGGAGCCATGGATTTTAAGTCCTGATACCTGTTTTAATTTTAGCTCTGAAATTTCTTCCCCATCTGAATCCATGAGAATAGATAAATTGAAGAAAAGAGAAGGCCCAGGTAGAATCTTGGAACACATCCTGAGTTAGGAGACAGTTTGGAGGATAATTCAGCAGAGTCTTGAATAGACAAGTGGGTGGAAACCAGGACAAATCATAGTCCTAAAAACCTAGGTAAGAGGAGCTCATCCACAGTGTTGCATGCTACTGAAATTTCAAGAAAGATGAAGATTGAGAAAAAGCCATCAGATTAACAAACCATTAGCACCCTTAGAGAGAGCAATTTCTTTCAGGTGGTGGGACCAGTAGGCAAATTCTAATGGATTTCGGGGATGAGAGGAGAGAAAATATAGGCACTGAGGATAGATGATTTTTTGCTAGGAGTTTGGCTGTGAAAAGGAGGAAAGATATGGCATGATAACCTGAGTGGTTGATAAGGTAGGGGTAGAATTGTTATAATTGGAAGGACCTAGAATTGTTTGTAGGAATCAGGGAAGGAGCCAATAAATGGCTGTTAATAGGTTTTCTTCTTTTGAGAAATGATTTCTTTTCATCTTTTGACCCAGTGGGTTCCATATAGAAAAGAGACCTTTAAAAAAGATAAAAATTATGTTTTTAAAGGCAACAATAAATGGAGGAAATAGAAATACAAAAACAAAGAAACATTGCAGCTATCAGATGGCTCCTGTTCTTGAATTTGTGTCAATTCTCTCTGTATTTTATGTATCCTATTTTTGTCAGTTTTTTGATGTAAAGATTTTTCCCATTTGACAATTTCCCCTTGTATCTTAGTAGCATTGATTTTGTTTGTGCAAAAGCATTTCAATTTCTTGTAATAAAAGTCATCTATTTTATTTTGTAGGATCACCTCTATTGTTTAAGAATTTTCCCCATAGCCATAGTAGCAAGAGATAATTCCTTCCATTTTATTATTTTTCTTAATGTAATCTTCTAAGTAAATACCAGAGGCTTTCTATTATCTCAAACAATCAGATATTGAGTCCTTTATTATTAAAGTTTTCTCTAATCTGGGCACTTTTCTAAAACCTTTTCAATTTGTCCAGCTAGGTGGCCCAGCAGATAGAATATCTGACCTGGAATCAGGAAGACCTGAGTTCATATGTGACCTCAGATGCTTGCTAGATATGTAACTCTAAACTTCTACTTGCCTCAGTTTTCTCATCTGCAAAATGAGAATATAATAGCACCTACCTCCCAGGACTAAATGACCTTATAGCTAAAAAGCTTTTAGCAGTGCCTGGCACATAGTAAAAGCTATATAAATGTTAGCTGTTACTATTATGGCATTCTCTTTCCCTTCACACTATTTATGTTCTATTCGTCCTGTACGACTTCTTACACATGGCACTGTACCTCTTGACTACAAGGCTTTGAACTGGTTGTCCTGCATACTTTGAGTGTTCTTCTTCCTTACTTCCATCTCTTAGAATCTTGTGTCTTTTAAGACTCAACTCAATTTAGAATGTCTGCGGGACATCCACTTCAAGATGTCTAGGAGACAATTAGAGATGTAAGACTAGAAGTCAGCAGAAGCTAATTTCATTTTAATGTTTGATTTAATGTAAGTAATGTCATCTCAGCATTTTTTTTTGGAGAGTTTCTTTTAGGTTTGTCTGATTTCTTTTTTTTGAGATTAGGTTATTTAAATTCTCTATTTCTTATTATGTTAATCTGGATGTTTTGTTGTTTTTATAAGTGCTTGTTCATCTCATGTTTTAATGGCATGTAATTAAGCAAAATAAATGCTAATAATTTCTTAAAAAAAAAAGACTCAGGTCAAGCACTTCTACTATCAGGAGAGTTTACCTTTTCAGTTCTGTCAGTTGCTAGTACTTTTCCTTCTAAAGTTATTTTCCATCTACTCTGTATTTGCCTTTGCCTTATATGTATGGATGCGTGTATGTGTGTGCGTTCTTCCCCCATTGGAATGGTAACTCCTTGCAGGCAGGGAATGATTTGGTTTTTTCTTTTCCTTGTATCCCTAACACTTATCATAGTGCCTCACATAGTAAGCACTTTAATGATTGTTTATTCAGTGATTGATCTTTTATATTTAGGTGATCTATTTCTTTGGAAGTCAATGAGATACATACAGCATTTAAGATGCTGGAATAAACCTGTTTTGGAGCAAACTGCTTTCCATATTTCCTTGTACTTCTTTTTTAAACAAGAAACCTTTATGTTGTACGTGTTCTTGTATTATCAAGTAATGACTTGTGTTCAATTTTTTTCTTGTTTAGTTGTAATGTTCTGGTTAGCTTTCTGGAGGTCTTTGGACCAGCCTTCTTTTCAGCAGAGTAATCACGAGAATAGCCAGGTGTTAAAGTGCAAAAGTCTTTATTGTCTCCTTCACAGTCTTTCTCCTTGCCTGGGCCTCGGCTAGCTTTCTGAAGACCCTTCAGATGGGTGAAGCAGAGGACAGGCCAGCCACCACAAAGGTGGAAGATGGAATGAATGTCTCTGGTTGAGTTTGTCTCAGCTTATATATTCTATTATGCTTACATCATCGTAGGTATGAATCTTGTAGAACTATATTAAGTACTGTCCATGTACTGAACTAGAGAACTGTTAATCACCATGCTAAACTAGATGACCACTGTCTTATCAATTCCACTGACTTAACACCTTGTGTAAGAATTTCCATATAATTCTGGCCCATTGCATTTAGTCTGTTCTAATAATCTATTTTTCTAACCAAAACCAAATGGTTTTATCAGCTATCACGTCATAATATAGTGTAGGGTCTGGAAATACTGTTCCTCCTTTGTTTCTAATTTTTACATTATTTCCTTTGAAATTTGAGAGCTTTTGTTTCTCCAAATGAATGTTGTTCCTGTTGTGCCTAGTTCTGTAACCTCTACTAATCCTATTGGTCTTAATTGCCTGCTGGATCCTCATTTCCAGTATGTTTGAAAGAGTATGTTTTCACGTGTCTATTCATTTTCATGTTGGCAGAGAACTCCTAGTTAATGGCAGTAAATGGGGAATGACAATTAGCAAATTTAACATTTGTCCTGAGTCATCTCTCTTCTGAGATCTCAGCTCCTTAGTCATTTTTTTGAATCATTAATAAAATTAATAAAATTCCCTTTCTTGAGTTTTTTCAAGTGTGAGGAGAGAATGAGGAGATGCTCCCAAAATGAAAGAAAATCATAAACATGGATGACTGAGTAGAGATAGCTAAGTACCACCAGTCTTTGCCTTCTTTTTCATAATTTGAAAAATCTTATTGTGAATGATCTCTATTGCAATCAAGTCTATCATTGATGAAAATATGAATGATTAACAGGTAGGCAGTTAATAATTTTTTTCACTGTATGTATTACACATATATAATCACACAGCTGATTAAAAGGAACGAAAATGCCAAGAGTCAATTATGATCCTTGTTCCTGAATTATCAAAAAAAAAAAAAAAAAAAAAAAGGGAAGAGGGCATTTAATTCAACAGAGGACAATAATCTTAAAGGCTCTTTTCTAGTGGAGTCTCTTATATACATTAAGACTCTAAAAGATTCAGTGGTGATAACAGCCTCAGAGAACTTTATTAAATGACTTGATTATTAACAAGACAGAAACCAGAGATTTAAATTTCCAGAGGTGTCATAAAGGATGTCAGGTTTAAGGTACAAAAAAAAAAAAGATTCACTCTAGAGGGTAAGGTGTTCCTATTGGTTTATAACATTTTAGTGAGCCTATCTAGCTCCCAGACATCCTAGGACCATCTCAGTGAGGTCCTTAAACATTCAAATGAAAATGACTTAATAATCCATATGGGAAAAAACTAGATGGATGAAAAAAATCTGTGCTCTTAAGACTGAGACATGAAGTTGAATTTAGTTAGTGCTTTGATATGTATATCTGGGGTAGGCATTGCAGATGGCCAGTGAATTGGGCCCAGAGTTGAATAGATGCTAGAAAGTGAGTTAGATCAAGACTTCTTAAACTTTTTTCATTTGTGACCCCTTTTTTCCTGAGAAATTTTTATGTAACCCTGAGTATAGGTATACAATATTCAAATCAAACATTTATTGATAGTAAATCATAATTTTGCAATTCATTTAATTATGAGATCCCATATAGGGTTGCAGACCACACTTTAAGAAGCTGGGGGTTACAGAGAGAGGACTGTGGGAACTGAGTGTGGTTCACAACATAGCATTTTCACTCTTTTTGTTATTGTTTGCTTGCATTTTCTTTCTTTCTCATTTTTTCCTGTTTGATTTGATTTTTCTTATGCAGCAAGATAATTGTATAAATATGTATGCATATATTGGATTTAACATTTATTTCTACCATTTGTAACATATATTGGATTAATTGCCATGTAGGGGAGGGCATGGGGGAAGTGGGGAGAAAATTGTAGGGAAGAAAAACAAGGTTTTGCAAGGTTAATGTTGAAAAATCAGCCATGCATATATTTTGAGAATAAAAAGCTTTAATTTAAAAAAAAAGAAGCTGGGGGTTAGATTACATGTGGGAAATCATGTGATATGGTTAACAATCTTTTTTTGTTTCATATATTTTTTATTTTAATTTTTTTATTATTATGGCTTTTTATTTACCAGATATATGCATGGGTAATTTTACAGCATTGACAATTGCCAAACCTTTTGTTCCAATTTTTTTTCCCTCTCCCCACCCCCTCCAGGACGGCAGGTTGACCAATACATGTTAAATATGTTAAAGTATAAATTAAATACAATATATGTATATATGTCCATACAGTTATTTTGCTGTACAAAAAGAATCGGACTTTGAAATAGTGTACCATTAGCCTGTGAAGGAAATCCAAAATGCAGGCAGACAAAATCAGAGGGACTGGGAATTCTCTGTAGTGGTTCACACTCATCTCCCAGAGTTCTTCTGCTGGGTGTAGCTGGTTCAGTTCATTACTGCTCTATTGGAGCTGATTTGGTTCATCTCATTGTTGGAAAGGGCCACGTCTATCAGAATTGATCATCATATAGTATTGTTGTTGAGGTATACAATGATCTCCTGGTGATATGGTTAACAATCTTGAGGGATGCCCCAGAACAAATAGCCATCTTTTAAACATAAATGTCATCACAGTACTTTTGTATGGCTGGATCTCAGCTTTGACATACAATAATTTCAACAATCACAACAAAAAGAAATACAGTAATTTCCGGATGATCAGACTTAGAGAAGATCAGTGGAAAGATGCATTGTAGGCGAGAGGTATAGCATGTTTCCATTTTTGAACTATGTTTATGAGGTACCAGAAGAGATATCATAGAGGAAGATTGACATCTGGAAAATAGGTGGACCAATCCAGGTATTTGGTGAAGGTGAGGGATTAAAGATGTCACTGGTACACACCAAGCTCAGAGATGACCTGCAATGTGTGAGGTGGTTTCTCTGTGGTGAATATATGGGAAAAGTGATTATGTTCTTTCTAGGATTAGAAGATATGAATGACTGTACCAGTGCAAGGAATATCTATCACAGAGCTCCCAAAATCACTGAATAACCAAAAAGTAGAAATTGTACTTTTAAATTTTCATCTAGAGGTTGAGCTCAGTCACTTATTTTCAGAGTGATGGTTCTTAGACCTTGTTTATTCCTTGTTTATGACTATCTTATGTTAATGGGTTCTTTGTACAATTCTAGAAATCTTTATCATAGGGAACTAGATATTAAAAGGTTTATCTTTATATATATATATATATACATATATACATATGTATATATATATACATATACATATATACATATGTATATATATATATATATATATATATATATATATATATACATATATATGTTGAAGCTTATGCAGTTCAAAGTTCAAGTAGATTTAGCTTACCCCAAACTTTTCTTGTGTAAAGATATCAGCAGGATGATTCCTTCTCAAAGAAACTTTGTTTCCCTTAGAAATATACAGAGGCTAACTCCTGGATTCTGTTTTTTATTATTATTATTCTCAGACTCCATTACTTTTGATGGGACTGTTGACCTCCATTTCCCTCACCATGGTATAGGAAAGCATATTTAATCTCATGCCATGTTATGCTGGAAAGAATTATGACATGTGTCACCACTATATTAAGAAACTATATCACAAATCCTCATCTTGCCAAAAACTCAGGTGCCATTATATGGCATTATATGAGACTAGATAATTCAAGGGATTAGGTTCGAGCAAGTCTGCCGCCATAGCTCAAATCATTCTCAAGCCACTGGTCTCCACAAAATGGATTCTTTGGGCTCATTCTCATTTTGAGTGCTTAGTAATACACACAAACTTCATAAGCCCCCTTCTAGTAGTTGCTCCAAGAGATAAAACTCAATCACCCAACATGATGTTCAAACTTTCTTTTTGTTTTGGACAGTTGTCTTTTTGAGGGCAGCTAGGTGGCCCTGCTGTGGAGAGAGTACCAGCCATAGGTTCAGAGAAACTCATCTTCCTGAGCTCAAACCAAGCCTCAGATATTTATTAGCTGGGGTACAAGTCACTTGATCCTGTTTGTCTCAGTAAAATGAATTGGAGAAGGAAATGGCAAATGGTAAATCAGTTCAGGAACTTGGCCAAGAAACCCCAAATGGGGTTGTAAAGAGTAGGATCCATATGAAAATGACTGAACAGCAGCAACAGTGCTTTTTAGCAACTGTGATGAGAATGAATCATGTACATAGAAAAAAGAAGAAATGTACCTTGTGTAAGAGAAAAATATTTCTAATAATGCCAGTGAATGTGTTAAGTACAAATAGGGTCATAATATTAGGGATATGCTTTAGTCATCCTTTACCTCCCTCCCAAGCTAGTTGGTTACATTCCGTAGGTAGTTCAAAAGTAATGCCACCATTACCAGAATGGTTTGCTTGTTTGACAGCAAATACCCAAATATCTGCGTATTTTGGTTTCATTTAAATACATGAAATATAAATAATATATACATATTAGAACCCCATTAAAATACAGTTTCATAGAGGTTCAGAAATATCAAGAGTCAAATCACAAACATAAAACTCCCCCAGATAATTATCTACAAAAATTTAATTTTTAGGTAACAGTTTTAATTCTGTCCTCAAAAAAGGAGTATGCTGAATTTGCTATCATGATTTTTTTTTTGCTGGTTCTGGCATTCTGGCTCTGTTCCAATGAATACAATTGCAATTATTTCTAAGAAATGTTGGAATAAGGAAAGCATCTGTAATCTTTCCTTCCAAGAATCTGCTCACCCAATGGTTCCATTGTTAGGCGAAACTGTCGTCCAACTTTTAATTATAAAACTTAACCATTAGAAGAAAAGAAATTCAAATTCCTTGAGTTGTTTTTCTTTAATGAGGTAAGAGAAAGGAAGTCAGGCTGGAATAGTATCATTAAGTGTCAGTTCTTTAGAGAGGAAATGTTGCCAAGCACAAAAGTCTTTCTGAGAACTGGCAGGTCAGAGAGACTTTCCAATTCAGCTTCTCTTTTAATAAGAAATCTAGTGGTCTTGACATTGTATTCATATAGTCATAGTGCAGGAAAACACTGACCCCCACCTGTAGTAGTGAGGAAAATGAATCCCACATAACAAAAAGTCCCTAAGAAACAGATCTGAGGGTAAATTTGCAATTTTTCAGAAAAATTTCTTGTTTAATTGCAGAAACTTTTTAGGATACAGAAAATGACTTCATTGAAATAATTTAAATATTTTTAGTTTCAAGAAGGTGGGAGTTATTTTATAGGAAAACTTAAAAAGTAATTATGGCTTAGAATAGACATTTGTCAGTTTCAAGGGAAGTCCTTTGCAATGGTAAGCTAAATGGAAAATAAGAGATTAATTCCTAAGAGTTGGGTTGGGTTTTACTTTTTTAATGCAATCAAGGATAAGATAATGACTATTTTCATTCTAGAACAAAAGTAGAACTATACATGATCTCTCTCGCACAATAGAACATACCTGTCTGAAATACCTCTCAATTCTGGTTTTGTACCATAAATGTCTTTATTTGAGAGTTGCATCAGTTAAAACTGTTTCTACCTAGGCAAACAAAAATAAGGTATAAATGAGAATTTGGGTTTATTCCTCCTAAGGAAAAAACCCTCCATCCCCCTTTTTTCAACTAACTGGAATTTTTCAAATAAGACAGCTCTTCTCCCTAGTTATATCTATCATGGCTTCCTTCTGTTTCACTTTGCATTTAAAGATACAAGCTGCTTTTTTATGAAAATTGACCATTACACAATTTGCTATGTGTGTTTTATGGTGAATTCTTTTGAAATTTGGAAAGGAAATCTTTACGAAAAACAAAATCTAGGAATGCATGATATAGAAAAGATTTCTAATGTATATTTATTATTTCTCTCTAAAATAGGTTTACCAAAAGGTATTGCTTATTCAATTTGCATATGAAATAGCTAGAGAAGTAAGTAACATCCTAGATGGCAGACTGTTTCCAAAAAAGAATTTGACAAGCTGGAACTTTGGGCTAACTCTAATAAGAATTTTGTTAATAAGGGTCAATATAAAAGCTGTTATTTGACTTTAAAACAACAACAACAACATCAGTACAATATGCCAAAGACATGGTTTAGACAACAATTCATTTGAAAAAGATTTTGACTTTCAAGCCCAATATATATCAGAAGAAAGCTAATGCAAGTATAGGCTGCAGTAAGTGATTTTTAGCGTGTGCAGAGTTAAAGAGGTGATAATCTCTTCGTTCTTTACCCTGATCTTTCTTTTTTCCTGTATGTTGTGTATATTAAGCTTCTGGGTCTATTGAAACTCACCATGTTCAGTTGTGGTTGTAGGCACCACATTTGTAGGAAGTCACCAATAAGCTGGAGACTCCGGAGATGGCTGATCAGAATGGTGCAGGATATGCAGATCCGTAAAGGGACTACCTCAGCTTAGATAAAGAAAAGAACACTAGGGTTGGTGTACTAACTGCCAGGTGGAAAAAGGCAATTCAATTGGTCCTACTTGGTCCAAAGGGCAGAACTTTCAGTGTAATGGACTGTTGCAAGTTTGAATGAGCCACTGTGTGAGTTGTGAATTTTTCCTCACAAAAGGAAGATTGGTTGTGGAGAGTAGAGAAAGGATCCTTATTCAGAGATTGGTTAGCATAGCTGGTCTCTGCGGTCCTTTCCTACTCTGATATTCTGTGATTCCGTTAAATTAAAGTCATAACTCATGAGTAGTATTTACCACAAAAATAATTTTGGGATTTTCCTCCGAATAGTTTATTCCTAAAATAGGTTTAAAAGTATCTCTGGCTAATAGATATTGTATTCAACGACTTCATCAAAGCAATTATTTTAACCCATTAACTTAACATTTGATTACAGCTACGAAATATTGGCAAATGATGTCCCACTTTCATGATTCTGGGCATCTTCAACAATAGTTTTTTCATTTCATATGCTCCTCCTTCTTTGGTGAAATAAAAGCACTTTTTGAACTGGTCTATTTCAGAAGTCCCCATGTATGAACACAAGGATAATCCTATTAGTCACTAATCAAGCTCCTTTTACATACAACATCCTCCAGTAGATTGTTCAAGTCAGTAAAAATGGAAGGATCAAGCCCTAAATTTAGCATTTCAATTAATATAGGATGTTTGATCATCATTTCTAATATACCACATTCCATCTAATTGAGACTTAATTAAGAAGTCCACTTAGCTGGGACATTTCCCAAGCAACTGAATTAATACTAATTAACAACAAAGATTGTTCCTTAATTGGGACAGTAATTCTGCTTAATTGGGATTGCTGTTGTTGATTAAGTGGCACTCAAAAAGAAATAGCCCAACTTGGTTTGGTGCCTGGCAGTACTTTTTCTCCCCTCTAAAGACTTCTCCCCATGCAACAAATCTAGAAATGAAAGGGCTTCATGTTTCCCTCTCAGTAGAATGAAGTTTTCCATGAACCCAGCAAATAAACATGACTTTGAACTTGGGTGCAATCATTCTCTTCCAGGGCAGCTCCTTGTGGGCTCAACTGTAGCAAAGAAAATGTTTCACAACTCCCAAAAATGTGCGATGTCCTTTTGGGGGGAAGCAGGGGGTATCACATGACCTGAGAATGAGAGCTTACATGCATATGGTAACATGAACAAAACAAAACAAAACAAAAACCTGTCTCACATCCTACAAAATGTCTTTCGAATCATTGGGGAGGCATGATGGACAAGTTTAAAAAAAAAACAAAAAAACAGACTTGTGTCAAGTTTCATGTAGTGGACTCTACATCCTACAGGAATTCCAAAAATATATTAACATTATCTCTTGGACTTCATAGCCTTCCACAGAACATTTCATAAGGATTATTCCTCATTTTTGCCTTAAGGATTTCTTGAGTTTGGATTAATAGCAGTAAGATTGGTCACGTGTGGTAACGTGGACTTATATATAGCAAAGTGATTTAGAAGAGTGTGTATGTGCAGGTTTTCTTTCTCCCTTTCTGACTCATTCCATCTGCATTGATCATCTTGTATATATCGTTCATTTTGATGTGAGTGTCCTCCAAAGTTCTGAGCTGGGACCACTTCTCTTATATCCATATTTTGTTTCTCTTTGTCTGTCTCTCCCCTTCTCCCTGCCTTCCTCCTCATCGACTGTGTTTAATAATTCATATTACTTATCATCTCAACACAGTTGATTCCCAGAATTAAATATTTCCTGAACCAAATTCTCACTTGACTATCGCCAATTGGTCGTTTCCTACTTAATGATAGGTAGACATCTCCAAGTCATTATGTCCAAAACAGAAATCAATATCCTTCCCCTTAAAATTCTCCATATTCTATTTTTTTTCTGTTGAGAGTATCACCATCCTTCTGGTTCACAATCTTAGTGTTATTCTTGACTTTTCATTCTTCCTCAGCCTGACCATCCATGTAGTTCCTAAGTCTTAGAGATTCTACCTACAAAACACCTCTAGTTTACTTCCAAACCCAATTTCCTGCCCCCCCCCAACTTATGGCACTCTCTTCCCCCACTCACTCAGACTCTCTCTCCCTTCTTTCGTCCCTTCTCCTCTGTCCATGGATGTCTTTTAGATTTACTTAGTAGATAGGCATTTACTTCCCATGATAGAATATAGGCTTCTCAGAGGCAAGAACTCTTTCCAGTACCTAGGACGAGGCCTGCCACACAGAATGTTCTTAACAAATAAATGTCTCTTGATTAAACTGGTGAGTAGTGAGATCTGACAACCAAAAAAAAGTCGAGAGAAATTAGCTTGAATTAAGAAAGGTGATAATAAGGAGGAGATAGTCCAAGTGTTCTTTGCCCTGATGAGAACACATTCGTAGCATTTTGTTCAGTTCTGGGTGCTTCAGTTTTTAACATGCAGAACATCCAGGGGAAGGAGAAGAGGACAGTGAGAGTCTTTAAGATTCTTCTACACCAAGATCAGTTCAGGAAACTGTTAATGTTTACCCTGAAGAAGAGGAGGTTTAGGGAGGACAGCAGTCTTTGAGTATTTGAAGGGCTTGTGTCTTGGAGGAGGTAGATGGTGCTGCACTGGAGAGAATGCTGCGCCTGAAGTGAGGAACACTTATATTCTTGATTTTAAATCCAGCCTCAGACACTTCTTAGTTTTGTGCCCCTGGACAAATCACTTTATCTTATTTGCCTCTGTTTCTTCATCTGTAAAATGAGCTGAAGAAGGAAACAACAAACCACTTCAGTATCCTTGCCGTGAAAACCCCCAAAATGGGGCCAGGAACAGTTGGATATCATTGAAAAACTAAGTTCTGGAAGAGGAAGTAGAATTTATCTGCTTAATTTTGGAGTGCTGAACTAGGAGAAGTGGAAAGTGGATTTGTCAAGAGGCAAATTTCTTTTCCATGGGAAAAAAAAGTTTTCTGACAACTAGAGCTATCCAAGAGTTCATTAACAGGTCACTGTCAACTTGGAAGGTGGTTTCTGTCATATTCCCTCAAGGGTCTGTCCTTTGCCCTGTGCCATACAACATCTTTACCAATGATTTAAATAAAGACACTGATGATATATTTATGAAGTTTGCAGATGACCCAAAGCTAAGAGGTCTAGTTAAGATGTAGAATAATGTAGTTAGATCCCAAAAGATCTTGGCTGGCTAGAATGTTGGGCTGAATATAATGTGATGAAATTTAATGGAGACAAATATAAAGTTTTACTCTTGGATTTGAGAAATGAACTTCCCAGTTACTATAGGAGACAAGTGTGGTTGGTTAGATAGAAGTTTGAGAAAAAGCTGGGGGTCTGAGCAGATTGAAAACTCAGTAGGATGCTGAGTGAAACAAGCAGAACCAGAAGATCATTATACACTTCAACAATGATACTGTACGAGGATGTATGCTGATGGAAGTGGATTTCTTCAACATAGAGAAGAGCTAATCCAATTCCAATTGATTAATGATGGACAGAACCAGCTACATCCAGAAAAGGAACACTGGGAAATGAGTGTAAACTGTTATTTTTACCTTCTGAATCCAATTCTTCCTGTGCAACAAAAAATTCGGTTCTACACACATATATTGTATCTAAATTATACTGTAATATATTTAACATATATAAGACTGCTTGCCATCTGGGGGAGGGGGTTGGGGGAGGAAGGGAAAAAATCTGAATTGAAGTAAGTGCAAGGGATAATGTTGTAAAAAATTACCCATGCATATGTACTGTCAAAAAATGTTATAATTATAAAATAAAATAAAAAATTAAAAAAAAAAAAAGAAAGAAAACTCAGTAGGAGCCAGCAGCAGCAGAAATCTTAGCCTTCATTAGAAGAGACATAATGTCCAGCAGTAAAAAGGTGAGAGCCCTTCTGAACTGTGCCCTGATCTTAGTACACCTGCATTATTCTGTTATGTTCTGGAGGGGGGCATTTTAGGAGGAGAGTCCTCAGTTGGAGATTATCTAGAAGAGAAGGACCACAAAAGTACGTGTATCATTTGGAGAACTGGGGTTGTTTAGCCTGGAGAAAACTGTAGTAGTTACAGCTGTCCAAAACTAGACAAGGATGTCTCAGGAAGCATCGGGTTCTTCCACATTGGGAAAAGTTAAAACAGGCATTGAGTAATGACTCTTTGGCTGTATTTTAGAGGAGATTCTTCTACAGGTACATATTTGAATGGCTGTTATGATGGTTTTTATCCATGACATGAGGGATAATGGAATAGATAAATAGAGCCCATGAGATAAGAGTGTCTCAAAGTCCAAGAAGGAGCAGTTTCAATTTGATCTAATGGGTAAATGTACATGTAGGGGAGGAGCATGATGAAAGTCATGTTTTAGGAAAATAAGTTTCTGGCAGTGCCAAGAAGGTTGGATGGGGGAGGGTTTAGGAAGAACTGATAACGTCTTCAGATAAACGGAATCTGAGAACTGCAAGGGACCTCACTGGGCCTTTGGCCTAACAAATACACTAAAGGCATCCCCGTTGTAACCAACAAATGGTCATTCAGCCTCTTCTTGAAGCCCCCCCAAGAGGGTGATGTCACAATTGCTCAAGCTGCCCCTTTCACTTTTGGACGGCTCTACCTGTTAGCATGTTTTTGCCCATGTTGGTTTCTTTGCAACTCTGACCCTTTTCTGCTGGTTCTGTCTTCTGTGGACATAAATACAAGCTTGGCTTATCTTTCTTTCACATTCTTGAAGACAAATACCACACTCTGCTCCTTCCTCTCCCCCATCAACCTCTAGTTCCTTCTGCTGATTCTCATAAGCGTGGACTGAAGGCCTTTCATCTTGGTTATTCTCTTCTGGACACATTCCAACTTTTTAGTGTCTTTCTTAAACTGGTTCCCAAGTAGGACTTACTTCTATACTCTACATGTGGTCTGACTTGGACAACATGTCCTCCTTGCTATGGATTTCCAATCACTAGGGTTAAAATTTCATAAGCCAAATTCTCTAATAACATCTTAATATAAGATGGTATAGCCCCATAAAGAGTGCAACCCTTTTTTAAAATCTTCAATTTTTTTCTAGATCAAAAGGAGTGTATCTTCTGCTTTGTTGACCTGAAGAGTCAAACTCTTTAATAACAGGGTATGCATTTATCAAATCAGATATATCCTGTCCTTTTTTAACTTTAACTAGTGCCTTTTGTAATCTTGTCATAGGGCGCGGACAAGGCTCCTGCATGGGTGGTGCTGATGATGTCACTGCCCTTCCCCCTCCTCCTTCTCCCTCCACCCATGAAGGGTGGACGATGGAATGAATCTGTCTTTCCCTCTCTTGGCTGAGTTTGTCTCAGCTTATATGCTCTACATTTGAATATAAACCAATCATTATATCACTAGGAAACCATTATTTGTTGTAAGATTCAATCAATCATACTGAACTTAGAGAACTATTAATCACCATGCTCAACTAGGTAACCATTGTATTTCTCAGTTCTACTGACTTAACACCTTGTAATAATCCTTGTTTCAGAGTTCTGGTCCATAAGATTGGGCAAAATGTTAGATAACATTCCTAGTGCGTCCCCTAGAGACCTCCTGCCACAATGATGTGGAATCATTAGTGACCACTCTTTGGCACCAGCCATTCATCCAGTGCTAAATCCGGATTGTACTCATCATCTGGTCCCTGTCTGTCCATCTTGGCCACGATATTATGCTTATGTTCAGATGCATTGCTAAAATTCAGATACACTTGATCTGCAGCATTCCCTACATCTACTAGTTCTTGCTCAAGTCAGCTATTTCATCAGGCCTCCTTTCAAGTTGGACATTATATCAATGTTCTACTCTTATTTTAACTGATAGTTGAAAATAAAGGAGAGAGGTTTCATTTCTTCATCTCTTATGATGGTAATACCTGATCATTATCATTTCATGACTTTCTCTCAAATCCATTGGCCAATCATTTATCCACTCTGTTCATCTTTCCTCCTTTTCCACCATAATCCTATAAAAATGGGACAGATTTGTCTTCCTCAAGTTTTCCAGCACTTCTACCATTTTCCCTGATTTGTCCAATGTCACTGACAATAGATCAAAATTTCCATATGGTTTTTTTTGATTATTTAAAGATGTAGTTCATTAGGGCCAAGTGACTTGAATTCATCACGAGTGTCTTTTATCAACTTCTTACTTATCTTGTGTAGCAAGCTTCTCTTAACCATTTTGATTCAGTCCATTCCAGTGTAGTGCTCTTTCTCTTACACTCTTGTCTGCTCTGGTGGTTTTGAATGAGAAAACTAGAAATAGAATATTTGCATTTGAAAAATTTACTATAGAAAATAGGTCATCTTCACTTTTTCCCAGAATTTTCCTTGTACCTCACACAGAGTTTGCATCTTACTATAGACCCAGGTTTTTAAGGGAAGCCCACAGAGACCGTAATTTGAAGGTACGGCAGTGCCATTACAACACCATTATGCTAAGAAAACTCAAGCAATCAAATCACTTTAGTACACTTCTACACAGAGGCTGCTATAAGACCATCCAATTATTACTATGTCAACAGACTCTAAGAGCAACTGCATTATGATGTCGTAATGTGAGCGTATAACTTTGGGTGAAATAGTTTTTGGGAAATCTGCAGCAACCTAATTGTTCTATTGCCTCTCCTCCAAAGTACTGTGTAGGGGCAAAGCAATTTTAGTGGCTTTCGACGGAGGTTAGTTATGATGACAGAACAAAAATGAAATACTGTCAAGACAAGTTATCCTGGCAGAAAGGAAATGAAACAGGAAAAGCCTATATTCAAACATCGTTAAGTTTACTGCATAAACCCACCAAGACAAGGACATTCAAAGTTGCCTGGGACAATTCTTTGAGCAAAGTCCTTTTGTGCTGGATCAGTATTTAGTAAACAGGCCCTCTCTAAGAGTACACACTCAGCTAGCAGTGTTACAGATCAGGGATGGGGAGGGGAGGCCAAGAAAGTGATTACAATGCAAGCTAAGTAGCTATGTGAATATGAACATGGGGGGGGGGCTTAATTTGACATCAGTACCACATACACTCCTACCACATTAAGTCTCTCACAAGATAATGTGTAATTCAGGAAAGAAGGTAGCTGCCCGAGATCCCCAGTATGAAAGAAAGGGAATGGGGGAAGGCAAGATTCACTTGGAATTTCAGGAAGGTGTTGACTCACTTATTAATTGCTTATTGAAAGTAGCATCTTGTTCCTTAAAAAAAAAAAAATCTCATTTCACTATATCTACAGGAAATTTTGCTATTCATAAAGAACCAACAGAACGAGAGGCTGAGGAAAAAGAAGGAAATTCTAGCAAGCAAGGACAATCTTTTACAAGTATACGGTTCTTTTAAATGTCTTTTTCCAGCTATGAAGATATCATCCATTACTTATTCTAGAGTAACAGTACCTCTTTTAAATTGCTATAGGAAAATCAATGGTATCGAGGAGAAAAGCTCTCTCTCCCCAATAAATCATGAGAGTAGAGTTCAGCATTCTACATTTATTACCAAAATAATGAAAGCAAAACAAATACACTTTGCTAGTTTATTAATAAAAAAAAAAATCTATTAGCACCAGAGAAAAACATGTGCTTAAGCTTGAGCAAAGGTCACATAAAACTTTTTGCAAAGGAAAACCTATGTGACAAGGAATTTGAATTGTCATTTGCTCTATAAGTTTTTAAAAGCAGTTATTTTTCCTGGAAAAAGGTCACTTTCAGATGGAATATGTCATCATATTTTTCACATTTATGCTGGACTTGAACAATATTGTATTTGGAAAGGTGTGACTGGGTCTTTGCCTATATCTCTTTTCCTCAAAGTGGAATAAAAGTAGTTGTCACTTTATACAAATCAAATTCTTAGGAAAATATTTGTGCATAGAGAATTGGACTAAAAATCCAATTTTTTTTGGTCCCAAAGATATGGGACTGTGTGGGGGCCAGGGAGAGACTTTTCTTTGCATTGAATGATTTTTCATTTCCTTTGCTATCTCCTTCTGAATCACATGATCTTATATGTCTTGTGGTGGGGAGGAAGGGTGTATAGGAATCTGGTTTGGGCTTAAATGCAGGAATGAGGAATGGGAGTGAAGACATTACTCTTTTTCAATTAAAGTTTTTCATTTTCAAAATAGATGCAGAGATAATTTTCCACCTTTACCTTTGTAATTATGCTCTAATTTTTTTTTCTTCCTTTTCCCCTCCCCAAGATGACAAATAATCCAATGTGTTAAACATGTGTGATTCTTCCACAGTTGTCATGGTGCACAAGAAAAATCAGTTCAAAAAGGAAAAAAAAATGAGAAAAAACAAAAGGCAAACAAACAACAACAAAAGGTGTAAATACTACGTTGTGTGTTTCAGAGTAAGACATTACTCCCTAATGACTTCTGATTGTGGTTAAACAATTTTTTTAAAGCTTGTGACTTTAAATTGTAGTGATATTGTTTTCAAATACTTAGTGTTTAAAGAGAATCTTTTCCTTTCACATGCATGTTAAGTATTGAATTAAACTGTGAGATATGTGACTAGAAAAGGAGGCAGAGTTTGTGATGGACCTGCCACTAAAAGTGCTTCATTGTTATGCATTTAATGAACTTGCCGTAGACCACTACTAACATGTTAGGTGGCTCTCCTGTGGAGTATTTACAGGAGGAGGGCCTAAGGCAAGAGTGGTACCTGATGGAAAAGTGTGTCTGGATTGTGATCAGTGATGACGGAAGGAGTGCTTCTCTTTCTAAGTGACATATGTCACTGAAGGGCCTTAGTAGACCACCAGCTTGACACAAGTGATTTTTAACAGGGGTGATTTCTGTTCACGTTGCCTCCATTGAAGTGAAAGCTTCTCCAGTGCAGGAACTATCTCAGTTTCTTATGTATTTTAGAAATGCCTATCATAGGGTTTAGCACTTAGTAAATGATTAATGTACAGGCAAACCAGTCACCTAGCATTTATTAAGGACTCACTATGTGCTATGCATTGTGCTCAGTGTTGGGCAAGAGATGATTTCTAGAGTGCCAGGAAGCTATACCCCTTTCCCAGACCCCCAAATTTGTCTTCCACTTATTCCTAAGAGTCTACCATGAGGGATTTGTTCCTTTCAGCTAATTGTCATTGCCTCTCGGGGATCCCCTAGTAAAATTGTCTTGTCCCTGAGAAGCATAATACAGCCAGTCCCTATACCCGAGTGTTGGTTTGTTCAGATTGCTGTCCTGATGCTTGTGGCTTGTTGTGGTTTTTCCATTTTTCAGTATTTCTTTCATTAAAGCTCTTTTCAATTACATCATAGGCAGATTTGTGCAGAAAATTTTCCCTATAGGCCCTGCATAGCTCTTTTAGACCAACTCATCAGTGTTTGGGGCCCAAATATATGGAAGTACCATATCCAAAACCAAAGTTCAGGATACTGATGATGGGATGACAAGGGAGAGAAGTCAAAAAGGCCAAAGTTGAGGTTCTGGCCAAAAGTCTTCCCAGCAAAAAGTTGTGTTCTGCACAGTCCTCCAACCATGCAGTGAAAGGAAAGACTAATTGAGCAGGGTGCAGATTTGGAGCTAGTTCAGGGAAGAGGAGGTAGCTTTTTTCCAGATATTAAAATGACCATTATTTATACCACCAAAAGAATGGGAAGCCTTGGCGTGGTCAAGTTGAGTTGTCTGTGATACCTATGAGAAAATAGAAGCTTCTTCAAGCCAGGGCCTATCTTGTTTAGCGTACATTGTTGTTTTTCAGTCATGTCTGACTCTTTGTGACCCCATTTGCGATTTTGGCAAAGATATTGGAGGGATTGGTCATGTCCTTCTCCAGTTCAATTTACTGATGAAGAAATGGAGGCATACAGGATGAAATGACTTGTCCAGGGTCACACAGCTAGAAAGTGTCTGAGGCCAGGTCCAGGGTTCTATCCATTGGATCACTTAGCTTCCCACTTAGCATGTAGTGGGTGCTTAATTATTTTTTAATTGATGGATTGCTTGCTAAGCATATCAGAGATCTCCACATTTTAGGAAGTTTCATTGCCATTTTGGAATAGCCTTCCCTTTGCCCCTTTGGCAGTCTAAATGCTGCCCATTCTTCAAAGCCTTCCAGAAGCCTCTCCTTATGCCTCTGGCTCTCAGTGACTTATCCACCCCAAAATTGAGGTCTGGGGATACTTAGAATCTGGCTCTGTCCTCAGTTAATATGAGACAGGCTTTTCCTTGTCTAACATTTGTTCAAGTCACCATTTATCAACATTGAGTGAGTTATGAAATATTTCCTGGACATTAGTGAGAATTAGTCCAAGTCAACCATATTTGTATAGTAATTAATTTGAGTAGCAAAAAGATGGAATTAGTTATAGAGTTTAGTGACTCAACAATGCATTTATGTGACTGTTAGCTTCTTGACCACAGCCAACTCTGATGTACAGAATGGCCTTTACTTAAGTTTGATTCCCTCACTAATAGTTTGTATTTAATTGGTGACTAGAAATACTATAAAAGTTAGAAATGTTGAGTAAAGATATTCATTTTGATTCTCCCTTCGTGCAGATCTCATATGAAATGTAAAAAAAGATACCTAAACCTTAATACTTCCAAAGATGGTAATTTTATCAGGTTGGGGAGTCACAATGCAGCTGCTGACCACCCCACAAATGGACAATCGTTTGGGTCTACAGGAGTTGTTGTGGCAGGAGAGCTGGTGGCCAAAGGCTTACTGAGGTCGGCCTCGTTCAGCTTAGCTGCTCCTGGCCTGACGCATCATGGATCCACCTCTGGCTATGTCCTCACCACCATTCTGGCTTGTACTCCACTTGATGTTGACCTTTTGACCCTCAGCTGCCTAGTTTTATTGAAGAGAGTCTCCAATATCAACTCCTTCTGGCTAAATTTTCATCGAGTTAAACCACAAGTATTTATTTAAGCACCTACTAACGTTTGGCACCAGAGAAAGAGATACAAAAAATGAACCCAGCCCTCCTCACTATGAGTTTATGTTCTACTAGCCCAAGCAAGAAGTAATTCTTAGGATTGTTAACCTTATTGCTAGCATTAGGAAAGCACATTAAGGTTCGCAAAGAAATGAACAAATATTGTCTGATGTTAGCTTCACGACAGCCTGGGAGATTGGTACTGTAATTGTCCCCACAGATGAAGAAACAGAGGCAGTGATTTGGCCAGAATCCCTTAGTAAGTGTCTAAGGTCAGGTCAGAATTGGGTCTTCCCAACTCTGGTACCCTGCTCTAACTAATGTGCTACCAATCTGCCCCTAGGTATACTTAGGAAATACACACATAAATAGGAAGTTAATATCTATCTATATGCATAAGCAATGTAGTTAAGTACAAAGTAGTTAGGGGCGGTGCTACCAGTTAGAGATTAGGAGAGGCTTTATGCAAATGATGGTGGCTAAGGTGAGCTGCTTTTTGATGGAAGAGTGGGTCTCTGAGGCTGAGATACAGGAAGTGAATCCCAGGCCCACGTGATCATATATATTCCTTTTTATGGGCAATCCTTTTTTGATAACTGGGTGGCAAATGCTCTGAAGTGGGGAAGAGTCTTGAGGCAGGGAGAGGTGGTAAGGGACAAAACTAGTCAAGAGAAGGAATAAGATAAGGGAGATGTTGTGGAGGTAGAAATTATAAGATAGAGCAGCTAATTGGACATGCTTGGTGAGGGAATGCAGTGCCAAGATTATCCACTTTGAAATGTCCAATAGGTGATTTGAGATATTAGACGGATATTGAATTCCAAGTGCCTGTAAGCATACCATATAAGGATGCTTCATTCCCTGGTAAGATAATATTGTTCACTGCCATAGCTTGATCTTATCTGCCCCAGAAAGGTGTGAAAATAAGTTTCAGGAAATAAAATCCTGCTTCTTCATCTTCACCTGGCTCTTACACAGCCACTGTAATATTCTCCATCAAGGTTTTCTCCTTCATCACTTGTCTCCCTCTGGTCTGTTACTGGGTCAGTTCTGTTCACATTTCTCGTCATGCAGCTACTAAAACTTTTTTTTTTTAATGTGAAAATGTTATCTTTTTTATTTTATTACTTTGCTGTCACAACAGAGACATTAATTCATCACCAAATACTGCTCTTGAAGGGCAGGATTTCTTGGCATCTCAAAAATATATCCCCAAAACAAAATAAGCCATTTTTAAAATAAATTCTCCTCAATTCTATATTCTTTGATACTTTCTTGACTTATCCTTGCTATAACTTGCCCTAAAAAAGACACTTGTTTTCTACCTCTGTTTCTTTCTCTGTAAAATGAGTCTAATAATAATATATCCTTCCCAGGGTGATTATACAGATAAAATGAGTTAATATTTGTAAGACACTCTGCAACTCTTCAAGCACTCTATACATGCTACATATTTATTATTATTATGAATTATTTTAATTATTATCATAGCTCTTTGAGTAGCAATTTTTGCAAAACACTTCACTTTAGTGCAAAAAAAGCACAGAGACTTTGAGCCGAATTATGTGACTGGAGTAAATGGAGGCATAGAATCAAAACAGGAACCCCAGAGTTTCTAGTATAATACTTCTTGGATTGAACCAATAGAAAGGCTACAAATGAAAATCATATTACGGTGTAGTTAGTTTTAGCACTAGGATTTCCTGCATTAATTGTGGATTTATATTGTAAGAGACTTTTACACTATAATTGTTGATTCCCATAGCTTTCAAATTGTTACTTAGATTGAATTATATATGACAGTTATAAAAATATACCTTCATCTATTGATAAATCAGATCAAAGTACTTAAGAACAAAAAAAAGTAAGAAAGTATGTATTTAAAGCAGGGAACAAGAACTATTGTCCAGAAAGCTTTCATCACCACCCTATCCATGTAAGACATAACTTTTGCCAGGCTCACATTGTTTTGTACTAACAAAACTAATGCAAACAAGATTAGAAGGGAAGTGTACATTTTACAGATGAGAAACTGAGATAACAGAGTTAAATGACTTGTTCAGGGTCACACAGCTAGTAAGTGTCTGAGGCTAGATTTGAACTCATGAAAATGTGTCTTCTTGATTCCAAGCCCAGTACTTTTTAAATTAATTTTATAATTATAACATTTTTGACAGTACATATGCATAGGTAATTTTTTTTTACAACATTATCCCTTGTACTCCCTTGCAGCTACTAAAACTTTCTGAAACTTATCCTTTGTTTTTTTGTAATATATTTTTGTTGATTTTTCAATATCACCTAAATCTTTCTCATATTACTGTTTCGTCCCCAGAGAGCCATCCCTTAATAATAAAAAAAGACAATTTTTTAATGAGGAAGAGGGGAAAATATTAGCAAAATTGAGCAATGCAGTGAAAAAAATCCCATCTATATAGTGTTTCACAACTGTCTGCTCTCTTCCTCTGCCTCTGCAAAAGTGAAAAGGGGAGATGTCTTCTCATAATTATTCATTGATTATGAGAATAATGTAGATCTCAAACACAATTTTTAAAATAAAATTATGGGGGGCAGCTAGGTGGTGCAGTGGATAGAGCATCAGTCTTGAATTCAGGAGGACCCGAGTTCAAATCTGGTCTCAGACACTTAACACTTCCTAGCTGGGTGACCCTGGGCAAGTCACTTAACCCCAGCCTCAAAAAGTAAAATAAAATAAAATTATGGATGTTCTCTCTAATTGAACTACCTGAAAAAGTACCACATTAGTCCATTTCTTTGTGTTATGTAAAGACAATTTGAGTCTTGCTTTTTAAGCATTGAACTTCCTTAGAGACACACTTTGCCCATTATAGGTCGCTGTTGCCTGAATTTAATATTTCTTTCTGATCCCAACAGTATCCCTCTTAATACATTTTGCAGCTAATTAATTACATTGTCCTATACATTCTTTGACTGCAGCTTCTCGCCATCCAACCTGGAACTCTCTACTATTTATATTCCACATTGCCTGCATTTGAACTATTTTCCATTTGAGGTTTGAGTGGAAAAGATAATACCCAGGCTTAGATGAAGAGCTTTGGAGTAGAAGCAGAGAGAAAGGCCTTCAGAGAGTCCTTTAAGAGTCAGAATTTTAAGTTGTATGAAGTATTTGGGAAGAACTTAATGCATCTTTCCTTTGTCCTGGTTCATGACATGGCAAACTTTTGTATTGCCTCGTATGGTGCCCTAGTTAACACGGGACTCTGGTAAAACTTTAAAACGTTTAAACTTCAGCAGTTCCCTTAGCTGCCATATGGCTACCTCCATATGGGAGAAGAACAGAGGCTCAGACACATAATAAGAAAAAACCATCATGTCCGTGTCACATCCTGGGCATGCAGGAACACTGACCCCCTTAGCAAATGCACCAGATCTTCCTTTTCAGAGAGCCCACCAACAACCTTACATTTGGTCCGGTTATTCCAACTGTTTGCAGTTATGCAGCAAGATGGAATACCCTATTTTGATAAAAACCTGAGATTCACTTAGATTCAAGAGTGTTTAATAAGCATTGAGAATATACCTCTATAATTATAAGCTCATGGGTTCTCACACGCCCTTTCTTTCTGAAAGCACACACATATGCAGTTGTGCATGAAAAGTGTGTAATTTTGTGTGGATTCACAGAGATGGGCAACTAAGCACCTATTTCTTCCTGCAATTATTTAATCTGCATGTGAAATGCCTTTTTGTCCCATTTTGTAAGGAATGGTTGTGGCTCTGGAATTGAGGTGACATAACTCGTTTGAGTCTCTGTAGTATTCTTAGGAATTTTGAAGTGTTTCAAGTTTGTTTGGGGTTTTTTTTTGACCTTGAGGTTTATAGGATCAAATTTTTTTAGCCCCTCCAAAATAACTAATTTCCCATTCTGTGTGTGTGTCTTTCTTTTCATTGCTAATAAAGTATGTATGGAATTCTTGCCTTCAGGAAACAAAAGATGTGACAAGGGGGAAAAAACCATCCTAATCATCTGATCGATTTTCTAATGAGTGAATGGCTCCGAAGCAACACTGGCACAGGAAACCACTCGCAAATTCTTTGTAACCTTAGACCAGAGGCTCTTAAGCTTTGTCTGAGTCCCAGATCCCTGTAGCAGTCTGAGGAAGCTTACGTTACATTATGTGCATTAAATAAGACATACAATATTTATAACTTATTTAGAATTATGTGATCTTTATAAAAGATATATATGCAGTACATACATTTCTCTAAATCCTTTGTGTTATATGTTATTCAGTATATACTATATATAGTATGTGTATAGAGAAATATGTGTGTTTACATATATGCTGAAGAATCTAATTATATTGAAATACAGTCAGCATGAAAGTCAAAACTGAAAGAGAAGAAATGCTTAAGTAACTGTAGAGACAGTTGATGAAATAAAATAGAAACTTCACTCATCTTCCTGGACAGTTTTGAATTTCAACTATACATATAATCTTGGGCAGAATGTTTCTTGGTCATAATGATAACATCAAAAGCAAGCATGAGAGAGGAATCATCAGTGGCACTGCAGTGTCTCCATTCTTTTTCAGAAAGATAATGGAACTCTTAAGAACTTGATCATTATTAAAGCAGTTAGGAGGCATTAGCAGAGATAAACAGGTGCCCACGGATGATGCTGGGATGACCTCCAAAAAGAATATAAGGGGAAGAAAGAGGGATTCACTGCGAGAGTGGGGACAGGAAAGGTAGAATGGAGGCAATTTTCTCACATAAAGGAAACACATATATTGGAGGGGGTAATGGCAGGAAGTGCTTGAATATCACTCTCATTGGAATAGTTGCAGAGGTAGAATTATATTTGTCTGTGTATGTGTGCGTATACATATATATATATATATACATATATATATATATATATTTCTATATATTACTGACATTATAGATATTCACATGTATTGCATGTACACACTCTCTCCCTTTCTCCCTCCAGTATTAGAAAACCATCTTACCCAAGAGGGAGATAGAAGGGGAAGAGAATAACAGATACGGGTATGGGCAATGACAAGGGGGAGGCCAGATTGGGGGATGCAGTAGTCCGAAGCAAGACAGACTTTTGAGGAGGAACAAGAAAAAAGTGAATGAGGAGGCTAATCAGAGGGAAATGAGATGGAGGGAAGTGTATGCTTAATAGTTATAATTCTGAATGTGAAGGTAATGAGCTAACCTGTAGAACAGAAGTGGATAAGAGAATGGATTCGAAACCAGAATCCAATGATGTACATGTTGTAGAAAACTGACAACCTTGGCATTGACATGAAGAGCTGAAACACAGTCTGTTATCTTTAGCTCAAATGAGGAGATCTTAAGAAAAAACAAAAATAGACTAACTGAAAGAGAGAATCAGAGAAACTACATTCTGCGAAGAGACACCATAGACGATGAAATAATATAAAAAATTTATGACAGGTTTCTCTGATAAATGCCTCATTTCTCAAATATCAAGAGAACCGAGTCAAATTCATAACAACAGGAGCCATTCCCCAATTGATAGATGATCAAGGAAGATGTACAGGGAGTTTTCAGAAGAAGAAGAAATGAAAGCTATGTAGGCCTATGAGAAAAAAAAATGTTCTAAAGCATTGTGGATGAGAAAAAGGCAAGTTAAAACCATTCGGAGGTACCACCTCATACCCATCAGAAATGATAAATATTAGAGAGGTACATTAATGAACAGTTGGTAGAATAGTAAATTGGTTCAACCAATTCTGGCTGAAAATCTGGAACTACCCCAAGGGCTATAGAACTACATAGCCTTTGTTCTATGAATGCCACTACTAGGTCTGTGCCCCAAATCGATTAAAGGAAAATAAAAAGGATAAGTATGTACAGAAATATTCGTAGCAGCTCTTTTTGTAGCTAAAAGCCTCAGTATATTCCTGTTGGAAATGATGGGCCTGAACTAAATGGCTGCTCAAGCCCCTCCCCCCCATGCATCTTATCTAGATTCAAATTCAGTTAAGTCTACATTAAGTAATTGCTGTGTGCCAAGCACTGAGAGAAACAGTGTGGATACCGAAAGAGGCACAAGACAGAGTGTAAGCTCCCTGAAAGCAAAGAAGGGGGTGACAACTTGCGAACTAGTATATACAGAGCAAGCCATACACACAATCAATAGGAAGTAAAAGAGAAAAGACAGCGGAATCAAGAAGGGGTGAGGGAAGGTTTTCTATAGGAGGTGGAATTTCAATTGAGACTTCTTAAAGACGGCCAAAGATGTTAGTAGTTGGCATGAAGGAGGGAAAGCGTTCCAAGAATGAGGGGTGGCCAGAGAGAATGCTGGGAACAGAGAGATGGACAGTCTTGTTCATGAAACAGCCAGGAGGCCAGTGTCACTTAACCAAAATTACATATTGGGCAGTATATATTTCCAGAAGCCTGGAAAGGTGGGAGGGGATTAGGTGATGAAGAGCTCCCAAAGTCAAGCAAAGCATTTGGTACTTGCTCCTGGGGACAATAGGAGTCTCTTGAGAAGGGGTGGTGTGGTCGGGCCTGTGCTTTTAGGAAAATCATTTTTGTGGCTGAATGGAGGGTGGATTAGAGCTGGGAGAGACTGGAGGAGGGTGACCCCCTGTCCCCCAGCAGCATCTATTGGAATAATCGAAGCATGTCATGAGAAGGGCCGGCCCTAGAGTTGTGGAGAGCTGAGCTGAACTATTCAGATGGCCAGTACATATATGTAGGCCTGCTTTCAGGCATGCTAGCACTTTGATCCCTCATGATCACCTCAGCATTCTGGGCAGAATGTAGACGGCCTAACAGAGTGATTATATGTTGCTGTTTGATAAGGATACAGACCTGGGCCAAAACAAAACAAAACAAACAAAACAAAAAACAAGGTAGCATCTGAATCATGTGTTTGAAGACAGCATTTCTATCATCTTAACCATCTGCTTAATGGCCTCGTTGGAATATCTTGTGTTAATAATTTACCAATTTCTATAGGAACAGGATATAGAATGTGCTTTATCTCCCAACACACACACACTCGGATGCTGTAATATTCATCCTTTGGGCAGTAAGCACTTGTGGCTAAATTCCTTGGTTTCTACAGCATTTTGTGAGAGGGTTGTGGCCCTGGGGGAATTGCTCCAAGATTGTCTAGCTCAGACCTTTCCAACTGGGGGTTGATGGTCTAATCAATTGCCTGAGATGACACTCACTCCTGTCTCTCAGGGCACTATTTGGTTCTGGGTGCATTGTAAACGCTGCTCTCTTTGGTCTCTTCTTACGGTGGCCTCAGTTAATTCTTGGGAAAAGGACAGGAAAAAATGGCAAGAGAAGTTCAAATCCCAGGAAGTTAAGACACAGTGAAAAGCGGGTAAAAGGTAGAAAACATAAATACAGTCTTGCTAGGAAGGCAAAGAACTCAGGCTGCATGGACATAAGTCCGAGATCTGGATATGTTTGGAAGATTTGTCTAGCTGATTTTCTATAACTTTTTCTTTGTTATTTGGAAATGTTATGAACTAATTTTGATATGCATGTTTTAAATGTATCTATCAGGAAACCAGCTTATTCACCAAACACATTCACCCAGCAATAATCCAGTTTTGTGGCAAAGATGATTTGATTTAGACATTAAAATATCTTTCTGTCATTGAAAATACACTGGGCATTATTCAGGTGCATTGTTATAGTTATCATAAATTGCTTTTATTCAGTGCTCTTTAACACGAAACAATTGTGTTAGTTATTCAAGCTGTAAGAATGGCAGAATCCTTGAGTCTCGGGTCTACAGGAGAAGGAAAGAGGCAGTCCTCCTTCCTTTGATTAAGGGTATGTTCAAAACACCTTCAACAAAGGATTACCCTTCCCAATGTGAGAACTCACAGAAGAGCTGCATGTCATTGCTGCTGTTGTGGGTCATTTCATTCACTTCCCACTCTTTGTTTTCCTATTTGGAGGCAACTTGGCAAATAGCATAGTACAAGAAGCGAGCCATTTATTTTTTCCAGTTCCTTTTACAAATAAGGCAACTGAGGCAAAGAGTATTAAGTGACTTGCCTAAAGTCCCACAACCAGAAAGTGTCTAAAACCAGAAATCTGCTTTCTTCCTTTTTAAGCCAGCATTGCATAAACTGAACAAAACTTGGGCTTTGGGCATATCAGTTGTATTCATGTGCCTTTTCAAGAGAAATGATAACCGTTTTTGATAATAATAAGCCTTTGCATGGATATGATACCTCTAGCTTGTCTAAGTGCTTCCCTTCTCTTACTGTATCAGCGGTCCTTGGTACTATCCCAACTCCATACAACTAGTTGTAATGTGTAGCCAGGGCTGTTTGTGAATAAAGACTGCAGATATGCATTAAGCTCCTAGTAGCCCAATAACTCTCAGTAAGAGTATTTTGAAGTGGCTTTATATGGTAAAGCATTCCATTTTGCATGTAAAACATACTTATAATTCATTTGTGACAAATGGAGTTTTTTAATGTGGCAATGTATGGCAGTTTGATTAAGATGTCTAAGATCGTTCTCTAATAAACCAACAGAAATATGGCAAATGGCATTTTACCTCCAGGAGATGGAAAACAATTAGCCAAGGGATTAAGTTAAATTTCCACAGTGAACTTCAGGTCTCAGTTAATAGAATCGTGCATAGCACAGAAGTCAATTGCATTCTTTATTTCTGTTTGGAGGCTTAAACCTCTCGCTTAAATTAATGAATACCCCCAGAACTTGGAAAGCAGTAGGATCATTTAGCAACTGCATCTTTACTGGTCTAGCCTCTAAGTGATCAATTCATCTTTGAAATTCAATAAAATTTTGAAGAATTTATTCCAAGATGTTTGTAATCACTCGGTACCCAGAGTTTTGCCTGAGACTGGACAAATGCTGCCTGCCATTAAGGATTTTATGACTATCCCCTATCTGCAGCTCATTGCTCCTGGAGCATCATTACTGGCTTCCGAAGCAAGAGATGCACTTCCAGGTGAGGGAAAATCCCTACCGTATCTTGACTTGCCCGGGATCACACGGCTAGGAAGCTAAATGTCTGAGGCCTGATTTGAACTCAGGTCCTCCTGACTGCAGGGCTGGTGCTCTATCCACACTGCATCACTTAGCTGCCCCTACAAAGACTATTATTCCTATCTTACAGGTAAGGAAAATCTAGCTCAGATAAAGCTAGTGATTTTTCCCAAGATCAAATCTCCCAGCCAGTGTTTGAATGTGAATTTCTCTAGATTCCAGGGCCAGACTACTTCCCACTTTCTCAGCTTCCTTCACATCAGCCCCAGCTCCCTTTCACAGTCTGATGGGTAATCAGATTTGAGATTGATTTATGTTTCTCTTATCATTAATTAGTTGGAGCCTTCTTTCCTATAGTTAGAAAAACTTAGCAGTTCTTCCTTTGAGAATTGTTTGTTCATTGACTTTGACTAAATATTCATTGGTGAATGGTCATAAATCATATATTTGTTATTTCTGTTCTCAGCTAGAAGACCCTTCCATTAGTAGCAATGGCTGAAAAGGCCCTTCTCAGAAACATTTGACACCAAGATTTCACCACTCCCAAAGAACAACTTCTCTTTGTACCTGCCCATCCAGCTTCATTCTTTGGGGGAAATATACAGTCTTCCTCCTGATTGCCACTCTAATTTCTCCATAGCTCAAGAGTCCAAATGAAATGTACTGATGTCGTGAAAAATCTACTTAGACAGCTCAATTTGGCCCCAGCTCTTTCTAGAAAGAATTTTTAGATGAAGGAAAGGGATGAAGAAGGTGTAGAAAACATTTGATAGAAGCTCTTTTCCCTCTATTTTCCTTATTAAGGCCATGAAAGGGAATCTGACCTTTAGTCCAAACAATTCCTTCTGTCACATGGTGCTGATGACTCAAGTCTTATTGAAAGTGTGAGAAGTTCCAGAAAGGTCACACCCCTCTGTTTCAGGGCTACTGGTTTATCTTTTCCCCCTCTTCACTTCTAACAAAAGTATAGACATTGCACTTGCCTTTGGGCAGAGCGATGGAGATAAGCAGAGCAGCAAAGACCACCAAATGTTATATATCCTCTGACTCTGTCAATGAAAGGAAGACCAAGCTAGTTATAAAAGTGTCTTGTTCCTATTAAGGAAAGTCCAAAAACATTGGATTAAGGGAAAGCAGATATTCTAAAGCAGGGGGAAGATCTAGCCTATCAGCTTCAGGTTCAGTAGCAATAAAACTACTGGCTTGGCATTGGTTGTTAAAATAGCAGTTCTGAAGATTGTGGCTCTCTTCAACAATGAGACAATTCAGGCCAGTTCCATGATCTTGTGATGGAGAGAGCCATCTACACCCAGAGAGAGGATTGTGGGGGCTGAGCAATGGAGGCATTTTAATATTTGCTTGATTGTCACACGGTCATCCCAGGCCAAATCCTCATGGTCTCACCTCATTAATCTAAATGGTTTCTAACTCCAACTTTTCCCATCTCCAATCGATTTTTCGCATTGTTGCCAGAATAATCAGACTACTGCTCAAAAACTTCCAATGGTTCCTTATGGTCTCCTAAGCAAAATATAAACTTCTGAGCTTGGCAGTAAAACTCTTCCCTGGCCTGCCTCCAAACTAGTCCCGATCTCACGATGCCCTCTCTCGCCTCTCCATGCCTGCACATACCAACTCCCACACCTGGATTTAACTCCCCTTTGTTAAAAGACCCAACTGAGGTGTCTTGGCTCCCTCTTCCTCCATCCCTAAGAAATAGGGGGAAGAGCTTAGTATATGTCTGTTCCTAAGCTGAAGTCATCTACCCCGACTTTTTACAAGCGTGCCTAGAAATTAGTAGTCCCCCGTGTTTGGAAGCACAAGGCTGTGATCCAGTCACAGCATTCATCAGCTATTCTTCCCTGACCCCAAAGGCCCCTCTTGATGACTTTTGGTAATCCTCAACCACGGGCATGCGAGAATTGGCTTATTTGTCACCTCAGCTATTTCTAAAATTTCCTTCTACTACCATTGTTTCCATACTATACTACTGATGGTGGGTATCCCTCAAAGCTTTGTCCAGGGCCTTCTCTAGCTCCACCTTTTCTCAACAGCTAATTGTTTTCTTCCGTTTACTGACCATTTCTGCACAGATAGCTCACAAATCTATAGAGGTAGGTAGTGAGGAAGGGAAGGAGAGAGATAAGAGACAGAGGCAGAGAAAGAAATATGGATGGATGGATCCAACCCAGTCTCATATCACCAATTACCTATTAGACATTTCAATTTAATTGTCTCAAAACAACTTAATGGTTTTGAGATATCTCAAAATAAACATGTCTAAAACACAACTCATTATTGTTCCCCCCAAAAAACTATTCTTCCTCTGAACTTTCCAAATTTCTATAGGGAAGAAAATATATTAAGAGTTCATTTTTGGCATTTTCCCTAACAGTGGTCATAAGCTGGACCTTACTCTGCTTTCTTGTGTGTTTCTGCAACAGTTATTAGAAGACCAGGCTGCCCTGTGGTGTCTAAGCTCAGTTTGTCCCCCTCTTGTCCATATTTTCTCTAGGTTGCCAAAATCTAAGTTCATTGACACCTGCCATTTGTCTCTGAATAGGTTTCTTGCATTCTGTTCTGCTTGGATCCTGTTCACCTCCCACTAAATAGGAAGCATATGCTGCTGCTTGACTCCTCTGACTCCCAGTAGTTCCTCAGCGGTGGGCTCCTTAAATCTGCACCCTTCGTTCTAAGGGTAGCAGTGGAAGACATTGTGTGAATGGGGCAAGAACGCGGAAGGTGTTGTTCTCGCGCTCATTTTAACTAACTAGCACCCGGATGGTGTTTCCTGCTGTGATTATCAGTGGACATCAGGTTCCTTAAGCAGACTGATGAGCCCTTAGGGGTGTTTCCTAAGACGGTATAGAAAAGAATCATTGGTTACCAAACCCCCAGACAGGTTCTAGCTTAGCAGACATGATGTAAGGGGAATTTGTAATTCCTGGAAGTCCTTATTAAGACTTCACCTGGGGGTTTGGTGTCATTTCCCGCTAGATTCTATGTAGAGACTTGAGACTGCCTTTTCCATCCTCAAGGCAATACACATATTGCCATCAGATGTTCCCAGAATTCTCTTAGGACCAGGACAGCAATACAAAATCTTGCGACTCTTTTGTTTGAAGCCCTCTTCTGGCCAAGGGGCAGAAGAGATCAAGCCTGGATTGATTGGCTTTCCTACTCTTCCCTGCACTCCCCCCCACACCATCCCCACCCCTACCCCCCACCCACACATTCCAGTGATTGCTACCCTGGTAGTGCAATGTTCAAATCTCTAGTGTCCCCAGGAGCTTGCTCTTTTGTACCAAATCCAAAGGGAATGACTTGGGTTTCTTAATCAAGCTGAATATATTTATTGTAAAATATAACAAGGTCATTCTTTGTCCTTTAAGCACTTCTAAAGTGATGGTTAGCTTTTCATTCTTAATCTCAAACCTTTGATTGATTCAATAGATATGTTGTAGCCTTGCCCACATCTAGTTCCTGGACTCCATGGAAGTCCAGTGGCCCAATAAAAGTAACATGGTGAGGAGACAGGGTGATTAACACATTCAAGTTTTTAGCTTGATCTCTGTGTCTTAGGAATGTTAAATCTTGCCCGTGGTTTCCTGCTTTAGCCCTTGCCTGTACTACTGTAGATAGTCTAATACTGCAGCCTCTCATTTCTGGGACTTCCCCAAATCTGGCAGTTTCCAAGTCAGCTAGCATAGAGGATCAACATTGTGCCTGATTTTTTTAAGAGTCCCCATTTTTGGTAAAAAGGCCTCCTCTATCAGCACGCCCTGGGCTTCTGGAATGTCACTGAATGTCATGTGGTCATACACGTTAATAGGTCTGTGCCTCGCACTCTTTTGCTAGCTTCCTGCTTGTATGTAGCATATGCTCCAACTACAGATTCAATCTTTCAACTACAAGCTCTTAAAAGCCCAGGAGTGGAAGTGTGAAGGCTCCAACTCCTCTCTACCAGTTAAGGCCACTGATTGGGGACTCGGGTTTCGTGATGTGTCCGGATCACATATTGCCAGAACACTTACCAGGCTGCCCGATGGCTCAGTTCTCCACACGTCTCCTCCCTGGACCACCTCTGGATGGGCTCTCGGAAACACAGAATCAGAAGGAGCATGTAATACCTGGTATGATAGCGGGTAATGGAGCCATGCTGACACCATGAAGATCCTTTGAAGCCTGCACATCTATCCTGCTTTGCCCTCTCTAGGTGGTGCCCCCTAGGCCCAGATATGTGCGCCCTGAGTGAGATCTCCTGCAGGCTGCAGCTTTTTATCAATATACAAAAGGTTACTTTCATTTTGGGGTTCCCCTGCAGCATAAAGGGGAAGAGGAACATATTGGATGTTACCCGGGGGCATGCCCTAGTTAACCAAATGAAAGAACATAGCCCAGTTTTTGTTCAGAGATAGAAGTCTGTAACTGGTCTTCTTGTATCATAAAATAAACTGATTGGGAAATAATTCAGAGATTTCTACTGTCTTTATTTGCCATCAGCAGGAGATAGGGCTTTCTAAACATATTTAATGCTAGTTAGATCAAACGACCACGGCGCTAGGATTTGTAACTGTGTAAGAATAAGCTCACTGAGAAGGACTTGGTTTCCTTAGGTCCTTTGTGGTCCAAGTCTACCAATACATAGATGATGAGAGAGAGAACACAGGGAAAAAAGGTTTTCGATTTGTATGTTTTTTATGGAGAGATGCGGTGATTGTTAGAGACACATGAGATGTACAGAGAGAGGGAGACTTGTGCTCCTTAGACATGTAGTTGTAACACTACAGAGGAGGATGCATAGAATCTTTCAGATGTGAGAGAGATGTTTTGATAAAGAGATTAGATCAGCTAGAAAGAGAGAGCAAATGTGAAAGCAACTAGAGAGAGGTTCAGAGGCAAGGAAAAGATAGATCAGATTATGCTTGGGTGAAAGAGAAAGATGACATACAGTAAGATGTGTACAATGTGTAAAAAGCCCCAAGGTGCTACTATTCTGGCTCTGGGGTCCATGATTTCATCATCTTTTCATAGTTTCATTTTTGGGGACGTTTAAATTGCCACTTCTCACCTATTTCTGAAGCTTGCCACCTTTTGCACTATGCCCATTCTTCTCCTCTCCTTTCACCAAGTTTAGGATGGTTCCAGAGGATTTCTGCTGGACTGTGGATGCAGATGACATCTGGGCTTTAGTTTTTTGTTTTTTTTTTTAATTTGATCTTATTCCGAGTCATTGATGGCCACCATGCTCTCGTTATTTTAATTTTCCAACTGATTGTTTAGTGAGGCTGAATTTTTAGAAGTCATTGGATTTATTAAAGACTAAGGGGGAAAGCCCCAGCAGAGTAGAGATGACTTAAAATGAATAGCGAAGAAATGGAAAATTAACTAATAGAACAAATCAAAATAATCAGAATATGCAAAGCTAGATTAGATTATTTTAAAATGTCTTAATTCCTTATGAATTTTATCAGTTTATGATTTCCCAATATAATATGTCCTTTCTTATTACTTTTACTTCCTTTCTGTATGGAGAGTGGGGGGGGTGAGATCTTGTCCATAATATGCATAACCCTAGAAAGAACACGAAACAAATCTATGTATGGATGGATAATATATGTATAATTGATAGGCTTGTGTAATTTCAAATGTAAAAAGCTTTGCAAGAGGAGGTTTCTACCATCCTAAGGGAAGAAAATAGAAGAGAACACAATTGTTCTAGAAAGAAAAGACAAATGAATTAGCAAAAGCAATTTAAAACAAACTTTTCTCCACCAAGGATGATTAGAAATTTGTTTTAACTAATATGTTTCCTTCTGAAAGCAGGTATTATGTTACTACGTTCAAAATTCATTTAAGGACTTTTGAGATCAATAAGTTAGGCCTCAGTTTTCCTGAGGGAGAAAATGGCAAAAAGTCCAAACCCCACTTTTCTGTGTGAATGTTTTTGAGATTGGATAGGGGCAGTTGCATCTTTTCCATCTGAATTTTCTTGTTACAGTGGAGCAAGGATTTGAAGGGGGGTCTCTGAGTTTTCTGCACTACTTGATGGATCTGTATGAATTATCACCCATTGGCACCTGACTGTGATCTGGATTCTGAGTCTTGTTCTTGATCTGAGATCCACAAATAAAAAATCTCAGTGCAGATTCCTAGTCTGGTCAGCACAGCCATTCTCTTAGATCATTGCTATGGCTACAAAGCAGTCCATCAATAAAGAGTTATTAAGTACCTACTATGTGCCAGACGCTGCTAAGTGCTGAGAATACAAAAAAGAGGCAAAAGACATTTCCCCTCAAGGAGGAGACAGCAAGCAAACAAATATGCACAATCAAGCTGTATCCAAGAAAAGGAGAAAGGCATGGGCACTAAAAGGAATTGAGAAAGGCTTCCTCTAAGAAGGCAGGGAAAGAGCAGGGTCAAGAGAAGTACCCTTTTCCAATGTACTTTGATTTCTCTTTCGTTTCTCTAGCTTCCTTTTACCATGTGTCCTTTACTCCTTTGTCACGTTCAAAGAAGGAATGAAAAGGAGCCAGGGAGTGAGGGAAGAACTTAAAGGTGCTCAGTAACACACAGCAAACTCCATCCAGCAAGCATGATTGCATTTTTAAAGGAGTATCTTTTATTATTTTTTTGGTGGTTTTCTTTCTTAACACTTTAATTTATTGTTTATTTAATTTTAACCCTTTTTTCCTTTTGAACTTTTGAGTTCCCCATTTCCCTCCCTTCCATCCCTCCCCCACCCACTGAGAAGGCAAGCAACACCCATATTAATTACACATAAAGTCATGCAAAACACAGATCCACATTACAAAAACAAACAGGAAAGTTAAAGAAAGTGAGACAATTAAACAATTTGCACTCAGTAGCTCAATCGGTTCTCTCTCTCTGGAGGTGGATAGCGTTTTTTCATCTTGAGTCCTTTGGAACTGTCCACTGTATTGATCAGAGTAGCCAAGTCTTTCACAGCTGACCATCATTACAATCTTGCTGTTACTGTGCACAATGATCTTCCGGTTCTTTTCCCTTCACTTGGTAGCGTTCACTTAGGTTTTCCATGTTTTTCTGAAACCGTCTCCCTCGTCATTTCTTATAGCACAATAGTACTCCATCCAAATGATATGCCCTAACTTGTTCAGCCACTCCCCAAGTGATGAGCATCCCCTTGATATCCATTCTTTGCCGTCACAAAATGAGCCTGCACATATCCTTTTGCTTTTTCATCTCTTTGGGATACAGGAAGCAGTGGTATTGTCGGGTCAAAGGGTACGCACAGTTTCATCGCCTCGAGGGCCTAGTGTGGGATTGTTTTTCAGAATGGCTAGGTTGGTTCATTCCCTTCGCATATATATTTTCTCCTCATTCCCCTCCAGCATTTGTCAGTGTGGATAAGGGAAGAGGTGATCGCTCAGAACAGTTTTAATTTGTGCTTTTCCAATGAGTAGTGATCACAGAGCACCTTTTCAGGTGACTACTGATTTTTGTCTTCTGAAAACTGTGCGTGTCCTTTGCCCGTTTATCAACTGGGGAATGCTCTGATTTTTATAAATTTGACTCTGTTCTATTCTCAGTATTTATTTGAGAAACGAGGAGACACTTGCTGTAAACGACTTTTAGCATAATGTAATTTCCTTGATTCTCTCTTTTAGTTAGGGCTAGTTTTTGCTTTTGCTTTTGCTTTATCTGAGATAATGATTATTAGACCTGTCTTTTTAGAGCTGGATTATTTGGATTTCTATTCCAGTCCTTTATTTTAACTCTGTATGTATGTCCTTTCTGTTTCAAGTAAGCAATGTGTTGTTGGATTCTGGGTTTTATATACTGCTTTCTGATTGTATTTTATGGGTGAGCTCATTCTAGTTACATTATTCACAATTATGATTACTGTGTATTTCCCTCTATCCCATTTTCTTCTGTTTCTTCTTTTCTCTTTTTATCCTTTCCCCCCTCAAAAGTCTGTTTGGCTTCTAACCAATGCCTCTCCTAAATCCACCCTCCCTTTTATCCCCCCTTTCTTTTATCCCCTTCCCCTCCTAATTTTACTACTGGGTGAGTTACATTTCTATATACAACTGAGGAAAGGCTATATTCCTGCTTATTTGAACCAGTTCTGATGAGAGTGAGGGTTAAGCACTGCCCACCCCAATCCCCCATTTCCCCCTCCACAGTAAAAGCTCTTTCTTGTGAGAAAAATGTTCTCTATTCCATCTCTCCCTTTCCCCCTTATTCCAGTGTATCGCCTTTCTCACCCCTTCATTTTAATTTTTTTAGAGATCTTCCAAACATATAATCGACTCAAACCTGTGCCCTCTGTCTATGCAGAATCCTTCTATTCTAACTGTCCTAATAATGATAAAGTTCTTAGGAATTACATATATCACCTTCCCGTATAGGAATGTAAACAGCTTAACTTGAGTGAATCCCTTACTCTCTCATGTTTGCCCTTCTATGCCGCTTTGCATCCTGCTTGTGGAGGTCAAATTTTCTGTTCAGGTCCGGTCTTTTCATCAGGAAGGCATGAAATTCATCGGTGTCATTGTACGCCCATCTTTTCCCCTGGATGATGATGCTCAGTTTCGCCGGGTAGGTTATTCTTGGCTGCAATCCCAGCTCCTTTGCCCTCCTGAATATTATGTTCCAGGCCCTTCGCTCCTTTAAAGTGGAAGGGGCTAGATCCTGTGTGATCCTGACCGTGGCTCCACGATACTTGAATTGTCTCTTCCTGGCCGCTTGAAGTATTCTCTCTTTCATCAGGGGGTTCTGGAATTTGGCTATGACATCCCTGGCCCCTTTCACCTTGGGATCTTTCTCAGGAGGAGAGCGATGGATGCGTTCAATTTCAAGCTTGCCCTCCGGGTACAGAATGTTGGGGCAGTTTTCCTTGATGATTTCTTGAAATATGATTTCAAGACTCCTTTTCTGATCATGGCATTCGGGTAGTCCAATGATTCTCAAGTGATCTCTCCTCGATCGATTTTCCAGGTCGTTCGTTTTTCCAATGAGATATTTCACATTTTCTTCTATCCTTTCGTTCTTCCGACTCTGTCTCACGGTTTCTTGGTGGCGCGCATTGTCATTGGCTTCCACTTGTCCGATCCTCAGCTTTAAGGAATTTTTTTCTTCTGTCAGATTTTGTACCTCTTTTTCCATCTGGCCAATTTTGGTTCTTAAGAAGTTCTTTTCTTCACTGAATTTTTGCACATCCTTTTCCATCTGGCCAACTCTCGTTTTTAGGGAGTTCTTCTCTTCAGTGGATTTGCATGCTTCTTTGGCCATCTGGCCAATCTTGTTTTTTAAGGTGTTGTTTTCTTCAGTATTTTTTTGGGCCTGTTTTGCCAAGGTGGTAATTTTCTTTTCATAATTTTCTTGCATGACTCTCATTTCTCTTCCCAATTTTTCTTCTACCACCCTTATCTCTTTTTTTAGCTCATCCAGTATTTCCTGCTGGCCTTGGGACCAATTAGCACTTTTTTTGGATTTACCCGAAGCTTCTGAGCTGTCTGGGTCATCCCTGCCACTATAGTAGCCTTTTCCTGACATATTCTTTTTTTGTTTACTCATTTTCTCAGCCTATTTATTGACCGTGGACTTGATGGAAAAGTTAGGGTTCTGCTCTATGTCAGCTATGGGGCACTATGTCAACTTACTGCTGGCTTCTTCTCGTTGCTGTTTTCAGTTACTTCTGGGGGTCTGAGAGTTTTTGGTGCTTCCAAGGTGATATGACCCAGGTAGAAATGTGGTTGCTGCTCTCCTGTTCTAAACTCTAGTCTACCCTAGAAAGACCCCTAGCCCAGGGCCCCTGCTCCCTCCTGCTGATCACCAGTGCTCCTCTCTGACCTGAAAGTGCAACACAGAATTGATTATGGGCAACGGTGTCGCTGAGCAGCCCCGGCTGTACCTGTGCCAGCAAAGGCCTGTGATCTCTTTCAGAGCAGTTATCCAACCACCCTTACCGTGTCTGAGCTGAGAGCTCCCAAAATTGCCGCCGCTGCCGCACCAGCCGTGGACAGACCTCCACCCCCCCCCCGAGTTAGAGTCCTCTTGCTGACCTCTTAAGTTTTCTTAGGCCAGCAAAATGTCTCACCCCCTCCTTTTGTTGGTTCTGCTATTACAAAATCTGACCGCAGTTGTTCTTGTGAAGTTGTTTGCAAAGGTGTGTTGGGAGAGTTCTGCTGGATGGCTGCTCCTACTCCATCATCTTGGCTCCAACCAAATGTGTTGGTAGTTGCTCTCAGCAATCTTCTTCCACTTCCCCTGTAAAATAGACAGGGACCAAGTTGTACTAACTTCCTCGGAGTCATCAGATATCTGAGGCAGAGGGCAGGTGGAGAAAAGCAGGCATACCTGGGCAGTCAACCTCTGCAAATTGCATGTACCCTAATACAGACAAATGTATGTCTAAGCAAGATAAGGATTTTGAACAGGAGCCACAAAATATCTTTACCACATAGAGTGAATATAAAGAAATTCTCCCCTTCCAGAGGGGATCCAGAAATCTGCACGGATTTGATGAGGGAAAAGGAATTTCCCCCTTCAAATGCTCTTGGAGCCTAAATGCAATACCATAGTGCTTCCTTTCCATACATACTGATACACCCTCTACCCCTACAGCCTCCCTTTCATTTATGAGTCTTGTGAGCCCTACTTGTGGCTTCATCTGATGTTTCCTCTTCCAGGATAAGGGCCCAGCTGAGGAATTAGGATGGTAGGAAAGATGCCCATTCAATCTCTTTTTTTTTTTTTTTTTTTTTTTTAACTCATCCAGTATTTCCTGCTGGCCTTGGGACCAATTAGCACTTTTTTTTTTTTTTTTTTATTTACCGGAAGCTTCTGAGCTGTCTGGGTCATCCCTACCACTCTAGTAGCCTTTTCCTGACATATTCTTTTTTTGTTTGCTCATTTTCTCAGCCTGTTTATTGACCGTGGACTTGATATACTGCCTGTGTCCATTTGGGGACCCAAACTGCAGTTTGGCCACTCCGTCATTTCCCTAGTCAGATCATTCATGCTGCCAGTTCTACAAAAAGGACTGCTAAGGCCAAAGATGAAGTCACCAAAAGTAAGCTTCCTTTAAAAAAAAAAACAAAAAACCTGGCTGCTTCCTCCCTCTCCTATTTGAATAACACCCAGCATGTTATTCCTTTACTTATAAATACATATATAGATAGATAGGTACATATATAGGTATAGATACATGTATCTATACGTGTTGTTGTTATTTTTGAGATGTTGATCTGGGAATTTTTAAAAACTTTTTTTTTTAATGCAAGAGATAGCTAAGAGGGATCTAGACCATGGATGTGGAGGAAATAAAGGTAATGGGAAAACATATCAGTAATAATCTAGCTTTTGAAAAGGGAGCAAAGGTAAGAGATCATTCTGTTTTTCCTTTTTAAGTACTCAGTTCCTCCCTCCCAATAGCATTGGGTCATTTTTCTTTTGACCACAGAGGTCTCTGACAATAACATCTTGTCCAGTGTTTCTTTATATCATTTGAATGTTGTTAGCACATCAGCCATTAAAAAGCCTGGGCTTGGACTGGTTAGCTGATTCGTAGCCCATTTTGTTGTGACTAAATTTGATATTATTATTAGGACTCACCCCCTGACAAGAATTGCTAGGAACTGGGAGTCTGAGTATATTGCAAATATGCCCAATGGAATAGCTCAGCCTGTGTTTTCTATCACTTCTCTAGTAGGAAGCACGTGACGTGTTCATTGAGCAGAGCTCCCTCCACCCTACATCAACTCACAATTGAAAGTGTCCATTTTGTTATTCACCTCACAACTTTCAGTTCCTTTTCCATTTTAAATATGAGAAAATGCCTGTTACAAATATTTCCCCCTATTTAGGTTTCCCTCTTGATATAGCTGCACTTAAAATTCTTTTTTTTTTTTTTTTTTTTGTCCTCTGTGATGCTCTCTATTCTTCATTTAGTCATGAACTCTTCTTCTGTCCCCAGATCTGGCACACAATTCCTTTCTTGCTCCCATAATTGACTTAGGCAAGACTCTCCTTTAAAGAGAAAATCATCGAGTCTATTTGGATTTTGTCAGTGTATGGCCCGAGCTGTTACCCAATAGGTTATTTCTGCCATACTGCTGACCCCAATTATTGAAAACCTGAGGTTTGTCCAACTTTACGCTGCTGTGTTCTTCCAGATGTGTGCATCTGAGGTGTTTTCCTGATTGGCCTTTATTTTTTTTAAATCCAGTGCCAAATTGTTTTAATGATTACCAATTGGTAATATAGCTTGAGTTTAGGTACTAGCAACCCCCCTTTCTTCCCACTTTTTCCTTACTATCCTGAAGAATTTTGTTTCTACTTCTGTAATTGGCATTAAAGTGAATAACAAGGTACCATCATCATATTATTTATCTATGAGGAACTGCTGGTTTTGCAGTTATACAAATCTGTATTTCCACAGAGTGTTTTGTGGTTAGATTCATGGGATTTCTTGGTATGTCATCGCAGGAGCCCAAATAGTTGATACCACCTTATGTGTATTAAGATGTAGTTTGTGAAGTTATTTTAAAGATTTCTCTGACTCTTCCTGGCGATCTTCTGAGGTGGTATTTGCCCTATCTGCTATCATTTTATTACTGACCATTTTCTTTCTATGCTTGGTGTTTCCCTCGTTGGGGTATTGAAAGAGATCTTTTCGACAAAGTGCCAATTCAATTTTGCTTATTGACTATCATTTATGTTTGTGGTGATTGAATTGTTCCTTGGTTATCTGGAAGAATTGACTTTCAAATCCATCTAGTTCGTTTGGTTTTTTTGCTCTTTGAGATCACATATGGTTTAATGAGTTTCTTTTTTGTTGTTATCTAAGTAATTTTTATTTTTGTAAGTATGCAACTATTTTTCCCTATTAACAGTTTCACTAGAGTCTAATTGGGCAAAATAGTTTATGGCAATTCCCTGCCCTCAATTGTGAATCATCCTATTTCATTTCTTATGTAATAAGAAATCTCTTTTTAATCACATTAGGCATTTACTAACTTTTTTATAACCTCATTTGATTTAATAATTGGATTTTTATTTGTAAATTTATTGACCTCCTTAATTTGCTTAATTTTTAGTTTCTTGACTTGGGTTTGTGCTTTGTTATCCTATATTCTCTGTCTTTCATTGATTAAAGTGTAGATAGATAGAAATTTCCTCCAAAGCACTGCTTTAGCTATATCCCCCAAGTTTTAAACACTGCAAGATCTGTGACCCTCCTGCTTGTTCTCAGCAGAAAATAATATCGCGTACTCTATAAAATTAAGCTTTTATCATCAAGATGGGTCTTACTTAGTTTGCTCTATTTTATAGTTGGGTGAGCTGTTTTCTAAACTAAGCAGTCTACTTTCTACTTTGCTTCCCTATGGGAAGCATTTCTCGCCTCCTTAGTTGTGACTCACCCTAACTCACATTCGTTCGTAGGCAATTTCCTTGTTTAAATTTGGTACTGTCCCAATAGGAAGTTCTCGGAGGGCAGGGACTTTGTTTCTAAGTCGAGTTAAAGCTTTTCCTATCACAGATCTCTCCTGCTGTGCTATCTCTTTTAACAACAAAGTTAATGCTAAAAAATATCTCGGGTGTTCTATCCTGGCACTCACTTCTACTAAGAAGTTCCTTCTCTGATCTCTTATTCAAGGCAAGTTTGGGTCTCTCCACTTGTCAGCATTCACTTCCCATGGTGCTGGGCTCCCTGTGCTTCTCTGGATTCACAATTCCTCTACCCGACTGCCTTTGTTTCTGGTTATGAGCTACTACAAGATGCGCTCTCGCTATGTTGATGCTTGTGAGCCTTTCTTTTTGTCATTGATCTCCTGGCAGAGGAGAGAGAAGAGCAGTGAACTGAACATCTACTTTAACAACGGAACCTTAGCCAAACTTAGTATCCACTGATATAGATAGAGCACAGCCTTGTAAGAGGATCATTCTAATTTAGTGTGAAAGTTAAGCTTGGTTCTGACCTATCATATTCCCTTCATCCAGTGATTTAGGGGTGTAGAGTGATTTCAAGAGAAAAAAGGCTGGGAATTTAAGCAGCTATTACAATGAAGGGAGTAATGAGGGTCAGGTTTAAAGGATTAGCTGGATTCTCTAGTGCCTTGTCTTGTGAATATTGTGGTTTTCCTTTAGCGAGATAATATTTCAAATATCAGAGGTGTCCACATAATATGGGAAGAATGAACTTACTGGTAGTTTTTCATTCGTTAGAAAGTTTAATCCAATATGGTCGTGCGGTACAAGGGATCTCTCTGCCTTGACCCCATACCACAAGTTACTGCTGGCCACCCTTTAGAGAGAAAGCAGAACCCCTCTAATCCTATTTGCAGTATTTCCCAAAGAGTTCAAAGACTCCTACTCCCCACTCTCCAAACCCATTAACAATCCCAGAAGGTATAGACAACTCAGGCTTGCTCCCCTGGTGCATTTGGTTGCGAGTAGTTTGAAAACTCTGTTTTTGTTGTAGAGGATTCTAAAAGCTTCAAACTACACTAAGAATTTGGGGATAGCCTGAATAGATGCAAAGTTCTCTCACTTTTTTGGGTGACTTTTGCTCTGAGCCAGGGTTTTCTCCCCCTCAATGTCCTCGTGATTCGGTCACCTCCCCCTAAGTTATCTCCTGTGTAGAATCTGTTCTAGGCCCTCACTCCAAGCTTCACCATCAAGTGAAGATCCCCCTTTTTTGAAGCTCACATAGGACCATGATGTTCAATCCCACTTTCCTCTTGGGTGATATGTGTAGGTCATTACAAGCCTTCCAATTGTTTTCCATCTGTTTATTGACTGACCCGAAATTGCCTCAGCTTAAGTTGGCTTACATTTGTCTTAGGCCACCTTTCCCTTATGCCTGTTATTAGAATTGTACACTTTTTGCCCACTTGAGCTCTCCAGTGACCGCTCTCTCGCTCTCCTCTGGGCCAGGAAGCCAAGGAGCAGCTGAGGTGCCTTTCAGTGACAATTAGAGACAGAGAGTGCTCGATTTGCTAGGAGAGAAAAGGCAGGTTTCCACAGGGGACCCCATCTCTCTCTCTCTAGGATGGAAGAGAGGCCAATGTCATTCTGAAGGCCCCTTCTACTACCTAGAGTATGCTAGTGGGAGAAGGAATTGCTTTAAAGACACTTTATTTTGCAGATTCCCAATTTGGGTCAAATGGGCAAACAGCTTAGCAATTCTGTGTATTCCGATGGCTATCTTCTGTGCTTAGGCCAGACATTTTAATTAGCAGAGCTTAAGATCTGTTCAGTCACTAAAGTACTACTCAGGCCTCTTGGGTCACCCCTAGTGCATATAAAGCAGTCCCCTAAGCTACCTTGGCACCCCTAATATCCCAGAGCAGGCTATAACATCCCCTTTTCCACTTTTATTCTATGCAGGGAGTCTCCTGGGGGCCATGACGCATCGTGGAAGTAAGGGCGGCGTCTTTCTTTCCACTCAAGGTAAGTGAAAGCCAGTCCCATCTGCTGGAGAAGGCAGGATGGAATCGGTTTACTTGTGCAGGGTTGTAGGAAGGACTAAAATGATTCAAAGCTGAGGCTGAGGTGGAGCTGAAGCACCTCGGGAAGGGACAGGAGGTCCTCCTGTAGGTGAAAGAGGAGCTGGCCCAACAGCACACAATGGTTAAGTACCCAACATTCAGAGCTCAGGGAAGTGAAGGGGTTTGTGCTGATGTCATAAGGGAGCTCGCAGCAAAAAGCAGAGGTGAAGGGAGGATGAGAAAGCAAGTACTCCTTGAGTTCCTTCTCATTCCCTCAGTCTTTATGAAGAAGTGTAAGGGGAGGGAAGGAGGAGAAATTAAGCTTCTCCCCCTAGCAATCAGAGCTCATCTCCTCCCCAGAGGGAACCAGAAGTCAAGAATGTTGGAGACTATGTCTCCGTACCTTGAGGTTGAGTGGCAGGAGAGCTAAGCCTGGGAGCCAATGATTGAACTCACTGCAAAGAGAAAGGAGGTGTTCTGGAGGGCCGGAGACAGTAGCTGCCAAAAAAAAACCCCTAAGTGGGATGGGGGGAACCTTGGAAGAGGCAACAACTCCTGAGAAAGCACCCAGCAGAGGGAGGAAGGTAAAAAAGGGGCCAGAAGGCAGTGAAAGAGAACAGGGAGGGGGCTAGGAAGGGGCAGGAGGGAATTGATCCCTAAGGAAGAGCTTTGTTTTATTGTGCTGTTGATGTAATCTTGGTAACTGTCCTTCATGCTGGGCAAGAGACTGGGCTCAAGCCACCATGTGTATGGGAGTGGCCTTCTCTTTCCGGAGCAGACAGCGCGCCACAGCCCTCGTGCTGCTGGACTTAGACTAATTACGGGCCTCGGGTATGTGTAGGACTCGATGCAGGCCTGCAGCTGATCGAAGACTTGAAAGCAGGGTCTTGAGAAGTCTTCCACTGCATACTAGAGCGCCTTGATCCTGTGGGTGCCAGATTGGCACTGTGAGCACAGAGACACATTCAATGGAGCTCACCCAAGGAAGAAATGAGAAGTTAGAAAGGGCGGGGAGGCTGGAGAAGGTGGAGTTCTCTCAGGTTAAGAAGCACAAGCCCAGAGAGGATGAAATCCAGAGAGTGCCCAGGTAAGTATAAGAAAGTGCTGAGGCTGGGCCAGGAGGAGGACAGCAAAGCAAACCCGGACCCTCTCCAGAAAAAAGGGATCGGAGGGAAAATCCTCACCTTTGGTCACTTAGAGATGGAGATGGGTAAGTTTATATTTGATTCTGAAAGTGCTATACAGAGAGCCAGAGGCAGAATGGGCAGATCACTTTAGAGTAAGGAGAGATCTGTGATGGGAACCACAAGCTGAGAGGGCAGGGGACACCTGAGCGGCCTCCACAGGTTTGAAGGACCATACATAGCTGGCAGCCGGGGAGATTAGAAGGGGAAGGAGTGTAGAGGGGAAAAGTGGAAGAGAACCCAACTGAGAAGAGAGATCTGGCAGCTAAGAAAAAGTAAGGGACAGATCCAGGAGTGGAGGAACATGGGGGGGGGGGTTGTGCTGATGCAATAAGGGAGCTCACATCAAAAACAGAGGTGAGTCACGCAGGGGGGAAGGGAGGATGAGAAAGCAAGTACCGTGGGGGGGGGCAGTTCCTTCTCACTCCCTCAGTCTTTATGAGGGAGTTTAAGGGGAGGGAAGGAGGAAGACTTGAACTTCTCCCTCCAGCAATCAGCTTTCCTCCCCAGAAGCTGCTGAGAGCACTGGGTGGGACTCCAGCCAAAGAGCAGAGGGCCAGGCACAGAACAGCCAGAGAAGAAAACCAGGGGAGGGACAACTTACCAATGGGGACAAGTGGGCTCCAGATCTTGGATACCCCAACTGTCCAGGGCATATTTCGGTTTCTTACTGCAAACCGCCAGCTATGTAGTAGTCACTTCCTAACTCTTACCTAGAGATAGAAACTAAGACCTTTCCCCGTTAGAATTCTAAGAATAAAGTAGGGCTTAAAAGCATCCCAGTCTTAAGCTACTTAAAAACTCTGGCCAGAGGTGACCCCCGGCCCCAGATTATACTTACCTGTCCTCTAGTTGTAAAGGTGAGAGTGAGTGTCTCTGCAGGGATGTAGGAGCTGTTATCACCCTGAAAAGTGAAAGTAGTTGTCGCAGAACTTACCCGTCACAGTTCACTCCGATGGACAGTCCGGGGAAGCAGCTCGGGTGTCGAGGCGATGAAAAAGGATGGCGGCGGCAGGCCACCCCCTGTCAGCACCTAACAGCGTTCTTCGGCAGGAGGGGAGAGGGGATTGAAAGCCTGGTCAGGACCATTTACAGTAGGAGCAAGAGCAACTGCTCTTGCAGTCATTTGTAAAAAAAGTTATCTTCATTACTTCTCCCCTTTAGGTTTAGAAACCGAGGCTGGGAGTGCTTCTAACAGGAACAGAGTCAGCCAGCTCCCAGGATTACTAAAAGTGATGATTTTCCTACGCCTCAAAATCCAAGAAGACTACACTCTGTCAGCTACCGAAAAGCCCAAACTAGCAGCATCTGCAAGAGCCAAATGCCGGCTCTGGCAATAAGAAAAAAGGAAATTCCATTTAGCCCAAGCAAAGCTCATCCCAAAGGATCTGGGCCCAAGTTTTCAGTCAGCTGGCCCCTCTATCCCCTTCCAGCAGAGTAGCCAGGTCCCAGACATACCTAAGGAGCTGGTCTCCAACTTAAAAATCCCAGGTTCCTGACTGGTCCCTAAGATTGTGGAGGCTGCAATGGAGCTTGGACAGGAGGATCCTGGAAGATACAAATTACTTAAGAAAGAATTCCCTATATCATCCCCCCGAAGCTGAGAAAAGTAGACAGCAATCAGGCAGAAAATAGGTTTTGACATCCATAAACATTTCTGTCCCGTGTATATTTACACATACACAGTACTAATATGACCAAGAGCCATTCCCCAATTGATAGGGGATCACAATGTCACTACATGGTTCTCCAAAGAAGAATTTCCAACTATTACCATCTACATAAAAACAACCCAATCACTGAAAATTAAGAGAAATGCAAATCACTTTACATTGTCACTAAGACTGAATGGGTACAAGCGCTTGGAATTACGCAAATAAAATAAATTATCCTTACCCTTTGACCCAGAGATATAGGACTAGGCTTATATCTGAGGAAGCCACTGCTAAGAACACAGTCCCCATATCTATATGTGTGTGTGTGTGTACATACACACACATACACACCCCCGCAAAATATTTATACCAGCAGTTTTTGTGCTGTAAGTAAATAGTGGAAACTTAGTCGATGCCCACTAATTGGGGAATGGCTAAACAAGTGTTAGTAACATGAATGTGAGGTCATATCATTGTGATATAAGAAAGGATGAATGTGATTAACCAAGAGAAGCATTGAAAAGATCTACACGAAATGACAGAGAGTGAGGTAAGTAACACACACTATGAAAGCATCAATGAAAATGGAAAGAACCACCCAAACGTCCACAGTGAATGTGGCAAAAATAGAAAGAGCAAGCACAGCTGCAAAGAGTAGATGTGAGAGGATGCCCTCACCCTTTTACAGTTCTTACACATTTACACTGTGGGATGCATTTCATCACTTGTGCTGATCTTTCCTTTTATCTTTAAAGATAAAAAGATTTCTTCCACAGAAGGGGGAGAGGTTCCTGGGGAAACTCATGATATAAAAAGAAAAACCACCTAAAGGGACCCACTGGAGTGATGCAGTCCTTCCACTCAATGGAAGTGGCAGAAGATACAGCCTTTAATGTGCACTCCTACTTCAATATAACATGTCACCAGTGAAACCAGGAAGCCCTTGAGGGCTTTAGTTGAGTGCTAGATTCAATAATTAATACTATTTAATGGCATCTTTGTATTCTCAGGGCCTCACATACTGCTTACTGACAGGGTCTACCTTCACATTTTATTGTTTTGTTTTCTAAATGGGAAAAACACAGAACAGCTCCACAAAATGCGGGCCACCGCAGGAAAACAGATGTTAGAGGAGCCAGCTCCCTTTTAGCCAACAGCAGGTTCCAAAAGGGAGGAGTATAACAAACCTGATGAGTCCATGCCAGGAGAGTTGATAAATGACCAAACCACCAGGCTTGCAAATACTAAAGCTTTGCTCTGAGATCCAGGCTCGATGACAAATCAGTTGTACTTACTCATTGCCAAGGGGATGTGGGTTTTGGGAAAGTCAATCTGGACAGTCTGTATGAAGAGGGAGTCCCGGCAGCACCGTGCATTTAGGGCACAGTGGAAGATACTAGCTTTAGGAAATAAAGCAAAGGGGTAAATCAAGCTCAATGACACAGGGTGCAAATTAGCTTTCTAATGGCCTCTAAGTTATGATTATAACAAGGGAGCTTAGCGTGCAATGGGGCTTAGGTGACCTAAACTGGCATTGGGGGGAAAAAGTAAGCCGAAAGTACGGCTCTGATCCCCACCGATATATAGGAACGCGCCCACAAGGAATCCTTCACAGCTAACTCAAGAGGAAGACAGAGCAATGGCAACTGACCAATGGACGACATGACTGATGTGATGATAACATTCACACATTCTTAAGAAGCAAAACAGACAAGATGCTACCACCACGGTCATCTGCAATTAAAACAAAAGGGGAAAGAATGTGACCCAGAACTAGTAAGGGGAGGAAAGAGACGTTACCCTAAAAGGACATTACTCTGAAATTCTAAAGTCACTTATAAGACCCATTGTAGCATTGGCCCATTCCTGATCCTGCCTCTTCTCTCCTGCTAAGACACTTTGCTCTGTTCCTTACCTTCTAACTTGCTCATTGTAGCCTGCTTCCTAATTTCATCCTTTAAAAGGTCAAAAGGCAAACAGAGGAAGGTGCCAATCCAGCCCAGAATTTCATCCCCAAAGAAGGAACTTTGTGGGGAGTGACGATTTTATCTGAACTTGAGACATGGGAGTAGATGGCCAGCACATGCCTCTTCCATTTAGAGAGAGCACATTTTATTTTTTAATTTTTTTTGGCCATCCTAATCACTAAAAGGAATACTACTTTATTTTCATCATTTTTATAAAAATTATTTTCTTGTTTTAAAGGGCATTTTCATGTCATCGATCAGAATCGATCCATGCCCAAGACTTGCTTTGAAAAATGATATACTTGAAGATAATGCAGAGTAAAACTACCTGTAAAGGAATATAAGTGTAACAGTGCTTCTAACAATTCTATTAATCAAAATAATACCTTCTCCTTAGAAGGATTTATGGGGTTAAAATGATGCAATTTTGAGTACCCTAAACATTATTTTCATGTGAACACAAACTTTTGGTTTGTACTTATAATCAAATGTCTGGAAAGCTAAGCCCAAGGAGGATCTCGCGTGTCCCAGTCCTGAAGCTGATTTCTAATCCCAGGCCTAGCACCTACTCCTAAGGACCCTGGTCAACTTTGTTGCCACTTAGTTTTCTCACCCAACATAATGGTTCTGAAGAAGAAGTTTTCTAAAACCAAAGTCACACAGAAATTCCCCACATGATATACATTCACCTACCTTTTTTTTTTCCTCTTGGAGATCGGTAGGACAGTCTCTCTGGAATGGCTAGGGATTGTGCTGATAACTGAATCTGTTAGCGTAATGTCCTCTGTAAGCTAGACCATTGATTACTACCCAAGGAGGAAGAAATAAGGTCCCCATTTTAAAGCAAGCAAATCCCTTTTTTGACAAGTGTTCATCTTCCCAATAATGCCTTGATCAACAATAATAATTCTAAAATAATGGTACAAAGTAGTTTCTGTGATCACAGCTATTAAAGAATGTTTTGGGACATTAACATATGCCTGAGAATGACCTTATTGGACTCTTTAAGGCTGAATGTCACTCTAGCAAGTCAAACATTTTAATGCAATCAATAAACAAAGGATACCATGAAGGTTCTTGTCATTTTTAAACAATCAATTACATTCCTATAAAGATGTGACCTGCTACCTCTTTTCTCAGATTCTGAAGGCTACTTTCTATGTCACATAGTCCATTCTCATAGAAATCGGGTGACACTTGCTATGAAGCAATTATCCCAAATCTCCACCGGCCCGTTGAGGTGGGTCACTAGAGAACAGCTAGCTACATCTTCCCAAAGTGTAAACCAAAGGGCAGCCCCCGGGGAGACTGAGGCCTTTCCAATGCGGCACAACTCTTGAGCCCCCTTCTGTGTGATTCCTATCATGATTACAAACTGAAAGATATTTAATCAGTTTGCCTTCAGAAAGGGATTTACTGAAGCAGCATAACTGACATAAACCACTCAAAAGCATGTGATATATACTCTCTCAGAGTATCTATAGTACCCTATGTACATATAAAATCCCGAGGGAAAGTAGGATCAAACTTAAGAGACAAAAGCAAAACTTACAGGTCCTGATTGCTAGAAGTCCCTTTTTCTCCCTCTCACAAGGAATTTCTCTTGGGCAGATATTTGACTCTGTGCCAGCCTTCTGCCAAGTATCACAATCCGACCTTTCTTTGGTTCCCGGAGCAGAGACTGCTAGACAACTGCCAACCACAGGATGATGCTAGGATGCTGTTGAGAAAAAGATAAGTCCCAAAGCTTGCTGAGTCTTCCCCCAGCCAATTAGGACTGGAGATGGAGAAAGGATACCAAAGCCAAAGTACACACACTCTCTCTCTCTCTCTCTCTTCGCTGAGCAACTCTGTACCAGAGAGTGTAAATGCTCTCTTCTTATTCTCTACCCAGTAGACCTTAACTTGCTGATCCATACACAATTGTGAGGATACAGTTCACTAAGTAAATCAATCAGATTACCCCACCAAAAGTAAGTGTTCAAAAATGCCATGTCTTGGTACTTTGTCTAGAAAGAATTTCTCTCAGTTTTGCACTGGTCTGCCATTTCATAGAAGACCCATGAAGCAGGATCAAGTTTTGTAAGGCAAACATTGCTCCTGTGTATATCACTCTAGTTCCGACAATGATTCACCATTCAGTTGGAAGCGATTTATTTAGAAGTAATCATTGAACCTGTGAGAACAGATGAGATCACTAAAGGAGAGAAACGGTAAGAGAAGAGAGCCCAGGAGAGAGCCTTGAAGGACACACACGCTTAGGACTTAGAAGACAACATGGGTCCAATGGAATGGGCAGTGGAGGAAAAAATGGATTTGGGAGACCTTAAAAATGTCTTATCTTCCCATGTTGCCATCTTTAGCTATCAAATCCAGAATAGCTAACCACAACATAAGCAAACGGAAAGAAAAACAAAGAAAGATCTTTTCTTTTCCTATTTCTTTTCCTGATGTTGGCATTCCCTTCCACCTAAATTTCTGACAATTTTTTTTTGTTTTAAACAACAAACCTATTTCAAACTCTTTAACTCATCTCTCCTCACCTTGCTCCTCTTCCAGCAACTCCAATCTTGATCCAGCAGTGGTGGAAAATCTAAGAAATAAACACAGGCTATTAGGAAAAAAAAACAAAAAAAACAAAAAACAAAATAAAACAAAACCTAATACTTCTTAAAGATAATATGGCAGTCAATCCAGAAGACTCTAAAGAGTCAACCAACAAATGCTTTTCTTAGTTTCTCAATTTTGACAAACCTAGGAAAGCAGCATAAAGAGTAAACAAAAATGATAGGACAGCATCGGGCCCATTGGGGATTTTTATGTGCACCCTTCATATTCCACCCGTAGTAATATTTTCTTTTCATTTTCTGTTTTGGGTCTAAAAAATCTAAAAAGCTTCAAAAGGAGTTGTATTTTTAATTCTTTTATTAATAAGATTCTATACAGTGAAATTTATTCTAGAAAAAGAAATAAGACAGTTGAGAGATGAGGAGACAGAAAACAAGCTTCACATCTCTATATACCTGAATATTTTATTTAAAAAAAATAGTAATCCCTTGACATGAACACCAAATAGCATCAGAAGGAACCAAATACACTTTGTTTTAGCAGACAAGGAAAGCTTTTTGTTAGGACAGTAACCCCTGAATCTGCTGCCTGAGTATAAGCAGACCATTGATCTGTCAAAACCAAAAGTGTAACTAGTAAAAAAAATAAAAAGAGGAGCAAAGACTAATTATTTTAAAAATGGTATACCAGTAAAATTATAACCTGTGTTACACTTCCAAGAAGAAAAAAAACGAATATTGCGTAAACAGAAACAAAGTTAAAAGAACCCAGAAGTTTAGCCAATGTAGATTAAGGGCAAAACCAAGTACTTTAATCTGCAACCATCTAACTTCCTTGCCAGAAAGATGACTACCAATGATTACCAAAGGCACCACTCAGTTAGAACAAATGGATGAAAATGAAGGACTACAAATGGAAAAAAGTGGAAAAGACTGGCAGAAGACATTTCAACAAGCTCATGTCTGTCAAGAAGAGCGGAACCACCATGCTTCAACCATGGTGCTTACAAAGACAGTAGAAAGAAGACAAAAGAAAACAAGATAGATAAAGGATGGGATTCGACTCAAGAGAGATAGAGGAGCTGTGTACTGGAAGGAACTGAACTGTGAGGGTATCGGGGAAATAAAAGTATCTAGAGGAGACACAAAGTATGGGAAATATCTTCACAAATGGGGACTGAGAAAATATCAATGAATATGGATCTAAAGGCCTACTCTCCCATCTATACAAAATCTTTTAATAACAGTCATTTATTCAGAGAGTGAGGACTTCCTTGATGATGGTCTTAGTAGAGAACAAGTTGGCTTTCATAAGCGTGAGAAAATTGAGGGGATTAGAAAGCAAGTGGTTAAGTGTGGGAATTGAATGAACTAACTACACTGACTCCATCTTGTGACTCAATTCTGGAGCTAGCTCAGTTCTCTTTCTATTCAATTATGGGTCTAGTCCAATTTCTGTCTTTGTAAGAAAAGTTTATTCAATTCTGGGATTTGGGAGAAAACTTTATTGCATTCTTTGAACCTAGATCTGTGTGGCTGGGAAACTAGACCACCTCTCCCGCTGCTTAGAGACCCTTAACTGAGGACCTTGCTTATGCTGACCAAAAATTCAGATTCCAATCAGCAATGGTTTGCATGTTCCTGCAATTATTTACAGACACTTGGGGAGGAAGGGAGACCTCTTTTTCTGCATTCAGGAAATTGCACCTGTTCACTCTCTCTTCCTCTCAAGCTGGAGATTCCCTAATCTTCCTCCAATTAGTAATCAAAATTGCCTTTTGTCATATAGTTTCCTTTTAATTAATCGGCCTCATCTGGTGAACTGCTTTTAATTTATTAAAAGTCCATTTCCCCCTAAATTCAAGGTTCAGCCCTGAACTGAGGAGGAATTGGCATGCATTGCTTAATAAATCCATATGTTCAGAAGATCTAACCTTTGTTTCCTCATTCATTTCATCTTTTATCTACCACAAACCACATTCAAAAATGGACTGAACCTATACCATTTCACAGTTAACTCAAAAGAAGTTGAGAATATAAAACTCACTGAGCTATTTTTTTTAATCATAAAAACATATTTGATTACATAGAACACAATTCTTCCCTATGGACACTTTTGCACCAAGGTGTTTCCTATTCATGAAGATCATCCATTCAATATTCCTTTGGAACCTGTGACAATACAAATAACCGAATTTGTTGAATGAGGCTCTCCTATCAAGAATTGAGGGCAAGTTTTCTGCAAGCATATAAGGTCTGCAGTATCTGGTTGCAGAAGTTTCTGGGAGATATGGTCTTGAAGAGATAGTGTTGTTCCCTCCTGACAGGACAGACACGATTGGAAAGAAATACATGTGCATTAGGATACGGGTTGGAAGAAGACCAAGAGCACATGACTCTTTTGGGTATTGCGAGAACCAAAGAGAGAGGATGGCTTGAAGTCTGCAGCTACAGACTAGAGATGGGCAGAGTAGCTGCCATGACAAGCAATGACAATACAGAAAGACAATGCTCTATTGGGATTGAGAAGGTCCCAAATCCCTCAAAACAATATGGTATTACTTAAAAGAATATACTAAAGATACCAATGATAAAATCAATTATAAACTTCTCCATCCAGATCAGGGTCACCAAAAATAAATAAATAAATAAATAAGAGTCCCTGCAGAATTATAGAATGGGTAATCCAAAGCTAGGTTAGATATAAAGATTATAAAAATAAAGAGGTCTAGAGCATCATGTCCACACTGGTATGGGCAATCCAAGGACTCCACATTTGTAATAATACACAAGGCTTAACCCACACCTACATCAGGGAAAACAAAAACATAATTCAGAGAAAACCAGACTAGCACCAAAACTCCCTAGTAAGTGAAGCAAAAGGCCAGACCACACCAGAATAGCATGCAGTATATGGTAATCCATGGACTTTTATCCCCATCTACTCCCATGAAATTATTTCATAAGCTATTGGTAAAAATAGGTAATGAGGGGATCACTCTAAACTCTATGATACAAATAGAATCTTGATGCTTAAACCAAAGCGAGGCAAAAACCTGGAAGAAAATCATAGGTCAATATCCCTAATGGACATTAATACAAAAAATTAAATAAAATATTAAAAAATAGGGCAACTGTATGAACATATTAAAAAGATACCATGACCATACTGGATTATACCAGGAATACAAGGTTTATTCAATAAGAGGAAAGCTATAAATATAATAGACTATATTTGTAAAAATGAGAACAGTGATGTTGAAGAGGCTTTTAAAAAAATCCAACCCAAGGGCAACTAGGCCCTGGAGTTGGGAAAACAAGAGTTGAAATCCAGCCTCACACATACTACTTATGTGACCCTGGCCAAGTCATTTAACTACTTCTGTCTCCAAAAAGAAAAAAAAAAAAAAAGCAATCTAATATCAATTTCTACTGAAAAGAGAGGAAATCACATGAATAAATGGATATTTCCTTAATAGTCTATATACAGTATTTGCGAAAAATAAAGAATACTGTATTCAGTGTACAAAGAGAACTTTCCAAAATATCAAAGGTAAAATATGGATACCCATTATCATCTCTACTATATGCTACCTAGAGCTATAAGACAAGACAAAAATCAAAGGAATAAACACAGGCAATGAGGGGAAAATGTAGATTTAGAGTTCTATACAAATGGCTAAAGGACAAAAACAGGCAGATTTCAAAGTAAGAAATGAAAGCTATCAAGAAATAGAGGGAAAAAATGCTTCCAGTCACTAGTAATTAGAGAAATGTAAATCAATGAATCTCTGAGATTCTACTCTCACTCATCACACTGACAAAGAGACCAAAAGAGGGGCGGGGCTAAGGATAATGACAAATTTTGGAGTAGCTATGGAGTTGTGAAAGGGTCAAGCCATTCTAGAAATCCATTTTGAACTATGCATAGAATATTTCTTACCCATGCACCCCCTTTGACCCACTGATACCTACCTCTTCTCCAAGGAAATCAAATAAACAAAAGAGTCCAGGTGGATATTCCTCCTATGGCACAACACAACCGATAGCCTGAGGATTTAAAGAAATGAGAGCCCCTATTACTAAAATATATATATTTCAATAATCTCAAGTAGAAGCTAGTGAAGTTGTGGGCAAGCTCAAGAGGTCCTTGTCACAATTTTACAAACTTTTTGCCCTGACAGATGAGTCACAGGTGCCCCAGATCTGCATTATAACTTCCTTGCTTACAAGCATCACTCAATGTTATGAGAGAAAAGAGGCTACAATTCCTACCTTCCAAGTTCTACCAGCTTCCTGGCCCATAAGTCACTAAATTCTGTATAGTCTTTGACACAGCAATACCTAACTTCAAGGAAATCAAAAAGGAAAAGACCCTCTATGGTCAAAAATCTTTATTCCAGCTTCTTTGTGGCAGCAAAGAACTGGAAACTAGTAGAGGAGGGGAGGGGAGGGGAGAGGAAGGGGAGGGGAGAGGAAAGGGAGGGGAGAGGAAGGGGAGGGGAAAGGGAGAGGAAGGGGAGGGGAAAGGGAGGGGAAAGGGAGGGGAAAGGGAGAGGGAGGGGAGGGGAAGGGGAAAAGAAGGAGAAGGGGAGGGGGAAGGAGAAGGGGAGGGGGAAGGAGGAGGGGAGGGGGAAGGAGGAGGGGAGGGGGAAGGAGGAGGGGAGGGGAAGGAGGAGGGGAGGGGAGGGGAAGGAGGAGGGGAGGGGAAAGGAGGAGGGGAGGGGAAAGGAGGAGGGGAGGGGGAGGAGAGTGTCCCATCAACTAGAGAACTGTAGAACAAATTACACTACAATAATAAAATTGAATATTATCATGCCTTTAAAAAATGATGGCTTCAGAGAAACCTGGGAAGATTTGTATGTACTGATATCAAGTGAAGTAAGCAAAACCAGGAGAACATATACAACTTAAACATTAGAAATGCAATCAACTTTGAAAGAATATAAATGATTAAGAAAAAAGGTATAAAGGGATGCAGAATGAAAAATGTGGAAATATGTCTAGAAGAACTACACATGTTTAACTTACATTGGATTACTTGCTTTCTAGGAGAGGAGGTGAAGAGAAGGGAGAGAAAAGAATTCAAAACACAACCTTTTGCAAGGGTGAGTGTTAAACTATCTTTTGAAAATAAAAAAGCTATCATTTAAAAAGCAAAAAAAAAAAAGTTATTCAGAAAAAGGAAAAAAAAGCAAAACGAAAAGAACAAAATATACGATGCCAGAAACAACAGAACTTACACTGGCCAAATGTCAGTACAGAGTTAAAGAACGCAAATGTTTTGGGAGAATTTGGGGGGGGGGCGGCGTGTGGGAAGAAATAATCCAGAGGCTTCTTGGAAAGTATTAGTATGTGAAAATTTGCCAGCGCATTTTTGAAGTTTCAATAGTTTTTCTTACTTTGTGGGCTTCCTCATCTATAAAATGAAGGTCATGATACTCTTACATCACAGGATTTATTGGGAGGAAAGTATTCTGGAAACTCTAAAATGCTATATAAGTGTGGGCTGTTCTCATAATGCTTACTCCTCTTAATTGAGCATTCTTCATTTACTATCTAGGGACAGCCATCTGTGAGCTACTTTTCAAACAACAAATCTGGAGGAGGACACTGTTCTATTTTTTTTTTTTAAGTACATCTCTGAATATGGACCATATCTTGGATAACTTAATTATCAAAATTATCAAAAGCAGAAATATTCTCATTATTTTAACGCAGTAATTTTGAAGTCATTTTTGCACAGCTCTAGAGCAATTAATTTATTAATTATATTTTAATTACAGTAACCTTAAATGGAATTGGCTTTGTTCCTCCAATCACATAGCTTTTTGGAAAAGAATCTTAGCAAATAATTTTACAATTTTATTTTATTATTCACTTATTTCTGTGTGTTTGTGAATGCATCTGAGGAATCAAGACAATGCTGTTATATGAATTCAAATAATTTTCACCACTTTTTTCATTTATAGCTCTACCATTGTCTATTTTGGGAGATAAAGGCCTGGGATGAAAACTATTTCAAAATTGGACACCAGGCATTTTTTTTTAATCAAGCATACATTTTACAACTATGTCTCAAAAGTTATCAAACCGTGCATACACTATGACCCAGCTATATTGTTAATGGGCCTACATCCCTAAAGAAATCAAAGAAAGAGAAATAGCCTTTGAACAAGTTATCTCAGAACCACATCCTCAAAGAAATCAGCAAGAGAAAATGAGTGTATATGTGTGTAAACAAAAATATTTAAACAATCTTTTTTCATAGTTAGCAAAAATTGGAAACTACACAGGTGTCCTATTGGCATGACTCAACAAATTGTGGTAGGTGAACATAACAGACTTATTGTACCATAAACATTATAATGGCAATTCCGTAACTCTGTGGTGGATGAGAGCTGGAGGCCTGGAGGCAGGAAAACTCTTCTGGAGTTCAAATCTGCCTTCAAGACACATACTAGATGTGTGAGCCTGGGCAAGTCACTTAATCCTGTTTGACTCAGCTTGTTCATCTACAAAATGAGCTGGAGAAGGAAATGGCAAACCACTGAAACATCTTTTTGCCAAGAAAACTTTAAATGGGTTCACAAAGAGTCAGACATGAACAAAAAACAAGCAAACAACAAAGGCCAAAATAGTTTCAGAGGAAATTGCAAAGAAAATCAACAAACATTTAATTTAATTTAATAATTAAATTTAATTTAATAATTAATAATTTAATCTGTGCTGCGAGCTAAGCTATGCCCTTCACAAATATCTCAATGAATCCTCCAGATAATACTGGGAGCAGGAAATAGACAAGGAAGGTTAACTGACTTGTCCAAGGTCACAAAGCCAGGAAATGACTGAGGCTGCATTTGAACTCAGGTCTACCCGACTCCAAGTCAAGCAATATATCCACTGCACTATCTTTAAGTGGAGAGCTCTATGAACTGATGCAGAACAAATGAACAGAAGTAAAACCACACACACAAAATCATAAAGAAAAACAACTTTGAAAGAACTATGATCACTGTTAGGAAAACACCACTGGTCCAAAAGAATGAAATTAGAAACCCAGCGCTTATCTCCTTGATACAGAGATAAAGAACTCAAAATGGACACACATCCATTTTCAGACACAGCCAATGTGAGAATTTGTTCTGACAGTTGTAAGTTAAGCAGCTATTTATTATTTGCAAAAACTTCTTTTGCACAGCCAGACCATGCAGCTACGCGCAAATGAGAGCACAGTGCCTGGCCACAGTAGGGGCTACAGAAATAATTATCCCCTTCCCTTATTTCCGTATCCCCAGCACTAAATAAGCACAGTGCTGAAAATACTTCTGTATTTCCCTTATTTTTGTACCCCAGTGCTTGGCCCAGAGTGGGCTACAGTAGAACCTTGTGTAGGGCGTGGCATACAACAGGTTCTATAGAAATGCTTATTCCCTTCCTTTTTTTTTTTTTTTTTTTTTTTTTGCAACCCAGTGTTTGGCACAATGTCCTGCACATAGTAGATAGACACTATAACAGACTCTCTAGAAATGCTATCTCCTCCCCTAATTTTTATACCCCAGTGCTCTGCACAGTACCTTTTACACAGAAGGCTATGGAAAAAATGCAAATCTTCTTCCCTTAATTTTACATCCCCAGCAATTGACACAGCATCTGGCACATAGTAGGTTCTACAAGAAATGTTCATCCTCTTCCCTTTTCCTTATATCCCCAGCCCTTGGCACAGTGCCTGGCACACAGCAGATTTTACACAAATGCTGATCTTCCTTTATTTTCGTATGCCTGGTGCTTGGCACAGGGCGTGGTATGTAACAGTTTTTCTAGAATCACTCATCCCCTTCCTTTTTTGGTACCCCAGTGCTTGGCACTATGCCTGGCACATAGTAGACACTGTAGTACACACTTTAGCAATGCTTATCTCCTCCTCTAATTTTGGTACTCCAGCCTTTGGCACAGGATCATTCACACAGAAGGCTACACAAGAAATGCTTATCCTCTTCCTTTATTTTTATATCCCTACCACTTGGCACATCATCTGGCACATAGTAGGCTCTACAGAAATGCTTATCCACTTGCTTTATTTTTATACCCCAGCCCTTGGCAAAGAGCCTGTCACATAGTAGGTTCCACTAGAAACGCTCATCCTCTTCCCTCATTTTTGTATCCCCAGTCTTTGGCACAGTGCCTGGCACATAGAAGATGTTATAGAAATGCTGACCTTCTTCCCTTATTTTTATATCTTTGGTGCTTGGCACTGTGCCTGGCACATAGTACAAACCATAGTAGACTCTACAGAAATGCTGATCTTTCCTTATTTCTGCACCCTGATGCTTGGCACAGGCTATAGTACATAGTAAGTTTTACAGAAATGTTTATCCCAATTTCCCTATTTTGTACCCTCAGCACCTGACACAGTACTTGGCACTTAGTAGGCTCTATCCCATCCTCTCTCTCTTTTTTTTTTTTTAAACTGCAATACCTTTCACACAGTAGGCTTTATAGAAAACCTCATCATCTTCCCTTTTTTTTTTTCTGCCCCATGGCTTAGCCCTGTCTTTACATATGAAATGCTGCAGAAATGCTTTCTTTTCTTATTTTGGTACTCCAGCAGTTAGCACAGGGCCTTAAACAAAGTAAATCAGATGAGAAATGTTTATCCTTTTCCCTTATATTTGTACCCCAGCTCTTGCCACAAAGTCTGCCAATAGTACATGCTCTAGCAGACAACAGAAACGCTGATCTTTTCCCCTTATTTTGGTAGCCCAGCAGGTGGCACAGGGCGTGGTACAGAATAAGCTCTATAGAAATGGTTCTCTCTTTCCCTTTTTCTGGAGCCCCCAAACTTAACATGGCGCCTGGCACTTAGTAGGCTCTATAAGAAATGCTTTCCTCCTTTTTTTTTTTTTTTTTTTTTTTTTTTTTTTTTTTTAACCGCAGTGCGTTTCACACAGTAGGCTATATAGAAAAGCTGATTTCCTTCCCTTATTTTGTACCCCAGCAGGGGGCACTGGGCGTGGTACATAATAGGCTCTATAGAAATGCTTATCCCTTTCCCTTTTTTGTAACCCCAGATTTTAGCTCACTGCCTGGCACACAGTAAGCCGTACAAAAATGTTTCTCTCTTCCTCTTATTTTTGTGCGTCAGTGCTTGGCACATAAGAAGACAGTAAAATAAAATCTATAACAATGCTCATCTTCTTCCCTGATTTTGGAACCCCAACAGGTGGCACAGGGCGTGGCACTTAATAGGCTCCATTGAAATGCTTTTCCCTTTTTCTTGTTTGTAAACCCAGAACTGAGCACGCTGCCTGGCACATAGTAAGTTCTATAGAAACGTCTCTCTCTCTTTCCCTTAATTTTTGTACCCAGTGCTTGGCACATAAAAGACACTAAGATAAATTGGATAGAAATGCTGATCTTCTTCCTTTAGTTTTGTACCCCAGTGTCTGATATGGAGCCCGCCACATAGTAGGCCCTGTAACAAAGGCATCCCCTTTCGTTTTTTTTTTTTTTTTTTTTTTACACACTGCAGTGCCTTTCATGCAACAGGCTTAGCAGTGAACCCTTACATTTGAGATTATAGAAATGCTTATCCCCTCCCCCCCGCCTTTTTTTTTTTTTTTTTTTTTTTTTTGGCCCCAGTGCCTTTCACACAGTAGGCTTCATAGAAAAGTGTATCTCCTTCCCTTATTTTTGTGGCCCAAGGCTTAGCACTGAGCTTTTACATTTGAAACCATAGAAATGCTTATCCCCTCCTCCCCTCCCCCGCCTTTTTTTTTCCCCCAGTCCCTTTCATACAGTAGGTTCCATAGAAAAGCTTCTCTCTTATATTTGTAAACCCTGAAATAATGTTGATTGATCATTCCCCAATGTATTCAGACATTTTTTTTTTTAATTTGACGCAGTGGATGGAAATAAGGATTAATTTCTTTAAAAGACAAAGAAAAAAAAAATCCCATTACATTTATTGCAAGGATATGTCCCATTACTACAATCTAATTTGGCTCCAATCTAAGGTGTAGATTTTGCCAATCCGGGCCCAAATTCATGGCGCTTCTGCATAAAAGAAGCTGTTAAAGCAAACGGAGGGCCCTCCCTTTCTCCTGGGCGGCTCCCATTGTGCCCTGAGGCCGCCATCCGAGGGCCAGCCAACAAGGCCTGGGCAGGGCGGACCCCGGGGGTTCACTGTGACATCAAACCTGGCAAATACAACATTTACTGCCATAGAACTAAGACTATTTAAAAATGCACAAAGGAAAATAGGGATTGGGGTGGGGCCGCCCCCGAATCCCTCTCGCTCCCTCCCTCCCTCCATCCATCCAGCTGCAGGGCCGGCCACCGCCCCCCCACCTCCCCACCCCCCCCCCCCCCAGCGCATCCACACAGAGGATGGGCATCTTTAAGGTCTTACAATGTGGCCGGCCCGCAGCAGCCGCCGCCTGGGTCTCCTGTCGCCACCACACCCGCCCGCGCGCGGCCCTCTCCGCTCTCTTCCTCCGTGGTACCCCGAAAGTCCTGCCGCAGCACCCCGCAACAGTCCAAGAAGAATCTCCGCCCCCAGCTCGTAGGCTGATCTCACAGGAAAACCTCCGCCCCCGTCTGAGGGCTAATCTCGCGTTAGTTTCCCACAATTTCAATATAATTTATTCCTGTGCAGTGGCGTGATTCGGAATTAAATCCCTGGCAGTGAAGCATACTGCAAAGGGGGGATGGCTTGAAAAAAAAAAAAAAAAACAAAACAAACAAAAAACCCACGACATCATCCTTTTTTCTTTCTTTCTTTCTTTTTCTTTCTTTCTTTTCTTTTTTTTTTTTTTTTTAAAGGGGGGATGTATTTCAACCCACTACCTTGGTTGTGTAATACCTTAGATTTTGAAAAGGAAGAGATTATTGGTAATTTTGGAGAAGACAATTTGAATTGAATGGCGATTTCGGAAGCCATATTGCAAAGGGTTGAAAACAGAGGAAGGGAGGAAGTGGAATAACCAGTTTCAGGCAGTTTTCTCAGCAGGGATAGCTGGTTACAAAAAAAAAAAAAAAAATTTATGAAAAAATAAATACGTATATTCTCAAAAAATGAGAAAGAAGACATTTTACCAAATGCTTTTTAGGAGATCACAGAGAGAAAGAACAAAAACAGTATCATTAAATACTCATTCAAAATGTTAAAATAAAATTCTGGCCAAAAAGATCATAAAAAAGAATCCTCCAAAATCATTCATTATGATATATGTATATATATATATATATTTTTTTTTCCCCCTAGAGAAGCAAGGAAGATTCAACATTAAATGAAAAACAGCAAACATCATACAAAAAATTTTTTTAAATATCTCCTAATAAGAGATCACAAAAATGACTTTCACAAAGTATAACATTCATTAATGTCCAAAGTTCCCCCCAACAATTTCCCCTAAAATATAGGCATAAAGGGATCTTTTCTTAATTTGATATAAATTATCAAAACTCAAAAGCTAGAATGTTCAAGAAAGATGAATTCGAATCTTTCCTAGTCAATATAAGAAGGAAGTAAAGATGACCTCTTTCCCTATTACTTGACGCAGTTACAAAAATCCTACCAAGAAAAAGAGACCAGATTATTTTTGTGCATTAATGATATGATGTCATACTTGCACAACTCTAGGAAATCAAAGAAACTGAGATAATTAAAATTAAAAAGGCTACAAAGTAAACCCAGAAAAAATAACAGCATTATTATTTCTATATAGTAGTAACAAAATCCTGAAAGCAGTGATTAAAAGGAAGGTCCCATTCAAAATAAGATGCTAAAGCCTAACAATTCTTCATAAGCACATGAATGTGCGCATTAGTGTGTTTAAACATCCTCTTTAATGAAATGAAAAACACCTAAATTGTTGTAGAAATATTTAGCGCTCATGGTTGACCCATGCCAATATAATAAAAATGGCAATTCTATGGAAGTGATGTTATATACCAAAGTATAGAACTCACATTATAATATAAAGCACAAATTCTAAAAAAAATTATTTAGTCCTTGGTATTAAAAAAAAAACCTAAGTAGAGCAAGACAAGAAAGAAATTGGAAATCAGAGAATTCGATAACCCAATATTCAATAAGCCAGAAAATATAACTTTACCTAAGAAAGAACACCCTATTGGATTAGAAGCATTGAGGAAACTACAAAGTATTCTGGCCGAAATTACATCATGTTACATAATAACTTTGAAAACAGATATATGGCCAGAGAATAAAAGATCAAACCATAAAAAAATTGGAAGAGAAAGATCATATACCTTTCACAACTATGGGTAGGCAATTAATTCTTAATCAAACAAGGGATAGAGGAGAGTATAAGGAAAAAAATAGGTCATTTTGACTCCAAGAAATTGGAAAACTTTTGCAGAAAAATTTAATTCAGCTAGGAAAAAAAGGGAAACAATTAAACCAAAAAACTCCAAGCACCTTATTCAGAAAGAGGCTCCAGAGACTTCAGCAGACTGCACAACTAGAGGTTAAAATTCCCTAATTTACAATAAAGAATGCCAAAGGGGCAATATTGCTTCTGTCTGTCTTTCCAACTCTATCATTGTCTAGTTCTCTCTTTCTGTCTATCTTTGCACCTCTGTGTCTCTCTGTCTCTGTCTCTGTATTTTTATCTCTTTCTTTATTTTTCCATTTCTGTCCCTGTTTTTCTGTCTCTGCATTTTTGTCTATCTAGCTTTCTTCCTGTTTTTCCTTCTCCGTATGTCTTTCCATCTCTCTCTGTATGTCTTTCTCTGTTTTCCCTTCTCTGGCATTGTCCATTTCTCCCTTTTTTTGTCTTTCCATCTCTTTGTCTCTTTCTCTTTCTGTATTTTTGTCTGTCTCTCTCTTTCCATCTGTGTCTTTCTCTGGGTCTCTCTCTTTTTCTATCTCTTTCTCTGTTTTTCCATCTCTTTCTCTCTTTGTTTTTCCTTCCCTGTGTCTTTCTCCGTCTCCTTCTGTTTTTCCTTCCCTGTTTCTCTATCTCTTTTTGTTTGTCTTTCTCCATGTCTCTCTGTTTTTCCATCTCTGTCATTGTCTATTTCTCTATTTTTGTCTCTCTTTCTTTCTGTCTCTTTCTCTGGTTTTCTGTCTCTGTCTTTCCATTTTTCTTTTTGTCTGTCTCTCTTTCAATCTGTGTCTCTGTCTCTTTCTCTGTGACTGTCTCTGTCTTCCACCTCTGTGTCTGTCTCTTTCACTGGTTTTTCCTTCTCTGTATATCTCAATATCTAGCTCTGTTTCTTTCTGTCTTTTTTGTCTCTCCATCTCTCTGTCTCTTTTTCCTTCTCTGTTTTCCCATCTGTCACTCTCTTTTTGTCTGTCTTTCCATCTCTCTGTATCTCTGTCTCTATTTTTCCTTTTCTGTTTCTTTCTGTCTTCCTATCTGTGTCTCTGTCTCATTTTGTCTCTTTCCATCTCTGTGTTTTTCCTTCTGTCCATTTCTGTATCTCTGCCTTTCTGTTTATCTCTGTGTCTTTCTGTTTTTCCTTCTGTGTCTCTGTTTTACTATCACTGTCACCATTTTTCCATCTCTTTGTTTTTCCTTCAGTTTCTTTTTCTCCTTGTGTCTCTCTATGTCTCTGTCTCTCCATCTCCCTGTCTGAGTCTGTCTTTGTCTGTAGTCTCTTTCTGTCTTTTTGTCTCTGTTTTTCCTTCTCTATCTCTCTTCATGTCTTTTTGTCCGTCTTTCTCTGTCTCTCTCTGTTTTTCCTTCTGTCTGTTTCTCTGTCTTTCCATCTCTATCTTTTTCTGTGTCTTCGTCTCTTTCTCTTTGTTTTTCCTTCTCTGTCTCTATTTTTCTCCATTTCTCTCAATGCCTCTCTCATTCGCTTTCTTTTGGAGAGCTGGATGTAGACTGTGCTAATTGTTTCCTTTGTCTTTGAAGAGAATGAATGGACTCTGCGTCTCAAAAAGGCAGCCCACTGAGTTCAACTGCAGCCCAGGCCAACCTGTTTCTTTGAACCAGTTTCTAGCAGAGCCAACTTCCCCATTCAGAGCTTAACCAATAGATGGAGTGGGGAAATTCAGCCCAAGAGTGTGCCCTTTAGGAGTTCATTGTGTACCCCCAATCTCATTGTACCTGCTCATGGGAGGCCGTGCCTTCTCTGTACTCCATAATTCCAAGTCAGGAGTCTAGACAGAAAACCAAGTCCAAACTTGGTTTTTGTTTGCCCCTTCTCTTTAGAAAGGCTCCCCACCCAAATCCAGCCCAGTGGTTATCACCCAGGTTAGTCCCTCTTGGACTCTGGAAAATGGGATTACAAGAAAGGGGGCAAAGCTGGCTTTAATCCCTTAGTGTCAGAACATGCCATAGAACCGGAGCTGCCTTGCAGTGTCCAAGGGGAAGTTGGCTCAGTGATTTGTAACAGCCTTGATGCTGGCAGCCATTGTGTGCCCATCACATGCCCAGCAGGATGGCTGACAACAATGAACACCTGTCATACAGGAAATTAATTTTTTTTTTTGGTGCACAAAACTTTGAATGTGATTTGCTTGGCCCTCCCATCCTCCATCCTGCTGCATTTTTAATCCATCTCCTGATTGAGTTACTAAGCAATGGCTGCAGAAAAGGCCCCAATAGAAAAAGGCCCTGTGATCCTCCAAGGATCCAGAGCTAGACTTTCTTGTTCCAAAGGAAGCACCTGAGGCCCAGAGATCGGGTTCGAAAGAGACAGAGAAGGAAAAACAGAGAAATAGACATAGAAGGACAGAGATGAAAAGACAGAAAGAAAGAGACAAGCACAGAGATGGAGAGATACAGAGACACAGAGAAGTAAAAACACAGAGATGAAAGGAGACAGAAAGAAAGAGACACAGAGATGGAAAGACATAAAGACAGAGAGAAAGGGAAGGAAAAACAGAGACAGAGAAGACAGAGAAAGATAAAAAGAAAAAGAGACAGAGATAGAAACAAAAAGAGAAAAAGACAGAAAAAAAGAGAAAGAGCCAGTGACAGAGATGGAAAAACAGAGACAGAGAGAGATGGAAAGACAGAGAGACAAACAAAAAGACAGAAAGAAAGAGACAGAGAAGTGACTCTTCTCCCATTTAGCCTAACATTTCCATAGTGCTTTTGAGTTTGACTTAATGCTAACCCTTAGAGCCTGTTTTCACAACAGCTCCTAGGGAATTTTTTTTTCCTGAATTGAAAGGCTGTCTGGTTCAGCCCCTGTGTGAGCAATAGCCCTGCCACACTACCCTCCCACCTCTTTTTGACCAAGCCCTTTACTTTCCAAGGCCACCAGTTCCCCTTTAGGACAGCTTCCATTGGTGGGAAGTGACCTAGGAGAAGTGTCCTGAAGGCTGATCCCCAGCATGGAGAGCTAAATCTCTGTAGAGAAGAAAGGGTTATGCTAAGTGGCCTCCAAGGTCCCCTCTGCTGCTAAATAATCTCTGATCTTCCTAAGTTTATGTTCAAGGCCCTTCACCATGTTGGTTGTTTCTCTGGCTACTCGGTCTAATCAACATGCTTCTGAAAGCTCACCTGTTCTCCATAATTTCCAACTTCACTGGCAGCAACTCTACTGCTGCTTGTGCAGCAAGCAGATCTTTTTCCCAGATCTCCCCAGTTGTGATCACTAGAGGGACCTTCCATTGGTCAACAACCTCCACCTCCCAAAGAAGCACAGTCTTTTTTGGGGAAGTTCGAACTGCTAGGAAGACTTTCCTGATGTGTAACCTCAATTGGTCTTTTTGCAATTTCTAGCCATTACATTTGGTTCTGCCCAAGTTTAATCCCTCTGCCACAGCTAGGGCATTAAGGGCAGCTACTATATACCACTATCAGGAAGAGCCGAGTTCAAGTCTGCTTTTGTTTCCTCATCTGTAAAATGGGAGAAATAACAGCACTTACCCTTTCAGGTTATTGCACAGATCAAATGAAATAATATTTATAAAATACTTAGCATGGGTTGCTTGGCACATAGTGAGTATGTATACATGTTAGCTATTGTAGCCCTTCTTATTCCCCATGCGAGCCTTTTAAATCCCGTGGAGTAAATGGCCACTGAGCAGGCACAATGTAAGAGGTGCTGCCCAAGATTTCACCAAATGGGCATCTTTCCTTCAGTTGCGATCAATGTGCCTCAGTAGGAGGCAACGCTCCAGTCACATGTGAAGGTGCTTTATCAGATCCTTCCCAGAGAGTCTGGAGGGGGCCTGAGGCAGCCCCATGTGTCCCAATGCTTAGCCAGAGAGGGCAGAACCAGGAGCGATATATGAGGGCTGATTTAGGTCCCAGATCAGGGGCTTCCTATCCCAGAGAGCATTCCAAAAAAGGAATGGGCTGCTGAGGCAGGATAGGGGTTCTGCTCTCTCTGGTTTCCCTCACTGTAAAGCTTTGAGCAGCGGTTCTTCCTTCCAGCCCTGGAGCTCTAGAGGTGCAGTATGGGAGCCACGTGGGGCTGGCAGCAGTGCTAAAAGCCCCCACTGAGTGAACAATGACTGCTTTCCAGCCTCCTCCAGGGCCATGTCCTCCACCTGAGAGGACTTGAGAGCAGCAAGGCAGGAAAGGAGGAGCAGGGCTCAGATTGGTCAGAGGCCAAACGGACCCTAAGCTGAACTATGAGTGAACATTTTTAAGAGCCAAAGTAAGTCAAGCTTATCAATCTTTCAATCACCACACAATTATAAATCACCTACTGTATGCCAGGCACTGTTCCAGATACGAATACAAAAAAATGAAACAATCCCTGCTCTCAAGGAACTTAAATTCTAAATAAGTACAGCACAACATAACAAAATTAATGCAAATCTGAGTTTCAGTTGAGTTGGGGAGGGCCCAGTATGTTTTGATTTCAAGGTTTCTTTTCCCATAGTGAGGTGAGAAAAGGTTTTATCTGAAGTACAGAGACAGAAGGAAGGAGAGAGGGTATGCACTGAAGCAGTTGGATGGCCAACTTAAAGGGAATAGACCAGCTGCTCCCTAGGAGGGATAGCATTAGACCACCCCATTTCTTGCACCTTCAGAACGAGTAGACCGCAATGCTCCGTGTGTCTTTCAGGCTTTTTGAAACCCTTCGGTCACTTTTCTGGTCGGTGTATGGACTTCTGAATCTCTATGTCACCAAAGTCAAAGCTAGACATGAGTTCACTGAATTCGTGGGGATGACCATGTTTGGAACGTACAATGTCATCTCCCTGGTGGTACTGCTAAACATGCTCATCGCCATGATGAACAACTCCTACCAGCTCATTACCATGAGTTTCGTCCTCATCAAAGGCACCTTCATCTCTGGCTGCCTGACTGCTAAGGATCACCAAAAGGATTTGGGTTCCACTCGGTCTCTTCTTACCTGGGTGATTTTAGCCAAGTCTTTCTCCACCACACTATGTGGTCATAGTAGATTACCTCTCAGTTCTTTTCCAACTCCCAATCTCTGCTAGTCATCCAAATCTATTAACTGGGAAGTGGACTCCTAGACTGAGGAGCAACTGCCTTTGTTTTACATCAGCTAGTTTTGAATGTAGCCATGATTTTACTGTCTTTTCCCCAACAATGATGACAGAATTTGTTGCTGTACCAAACTGTTAGGTGAGCTATATTCAACGGCTATCTCTAGGACATTCAGCAGGCTTCCTTGATCTCCACTCTGTGTTCCTAAGCCACCGTGATGTCCTCCTATGCCAGTGAGAAGGACCCTCTTGTCCTACTTTGTCCTTCCTCTGCTTACCCTCAAGAGTTCACTGGGTCTTGTTGCCTGCTTTCCTTCGTGCCCTTTCCTCCTTCATTTTCACACTGAAAGCACAGCAGGCACTCTGAGAATAGATTGTGGGCATTTAGCCATGGCAGAGCCTCCTTACTCTATCTACTGCACCACCCAGCTGCCTTTCAAACCCTCTACCTCTCTGACTCTGTCTCAGAGCATTACTTCATCCAAGTAATGTCCACTGATTTTTGTTGTATACCTTCTCACTTGAAGCTCTGGATCAGCTATCATGTCTAGTTCCAGCTTTTCTGAGTGTCCTGCAGTTCTTCTCTGCCTCGGATCACTTGAAATTCTTCTCCCTGCTAACAATTTATTTCTTAACATAAAAATAATCCATTTTAAATAATGTACATCAAGTAAGTTATTTATAATAAAACATTTTCAACTTCTAGCAACTGAATACACTCTTAACGAAAATGCATGACTGTGAAAAAAGAGCTAGTTGCTTGGAGAACCTCAGGGTCTGCCAGAGACAGACAAACTGCCACGAGCCTTGCCAATGATGTATCCTGGATTCTTAAGTCCAAAGTCATCAACTTCTCTCACCCTGCCCTCGAATCCTTGTCTATGATTATCTTAACACCAAACATTCAGTAAGCTCTAAACAGTGAGAAGAACCTTTTTTCAAACATGCTAATAGAGTCAGTCTCACAGCAGAGAGTTAATTAGCCTTACTGCTCAGTTGTCTGATTCAAGAGTACCTTTTTCAGAGTTTCAGCCCTCTACAGATGACCACAAGCCATTTTTCTCTCAAGATCACCAACTATGTTGATATTGAGTTACTTAGGATATTCACTAATATACGTCTTTGCATCATTTGCCGAATCATTCCCACACCATCGTGAGAAACAGATCTCATGGCTAAATACTTAGCTGTTTAGATTATGGAATTCTTGTGATAAAGCAGCCACTGGCATAATGTAGAATATGCTATATGCAGAATTTAGAATACAGACAGACTACCTGTGACATCTTATTGTAGTATTTATAGTAGCCTATAAGATAAAGATTTAATATTATGTTCATAGTGATCCTTTGAAATGATTATAGAAATCTGCCATAAAAGAAGAAGGGGACATAAGCAAAATTGAGAAGAAATGTCACATTAAGTAAGTCTGGAGAATCCTTGATGATCGTACCTTTGGCGTCAGACTCAGAATGATATCCGTTAACCAGAGCTCAGGTGGCTTCATCTCTCAAGAATCACATATCCTAGATAACAAATATTGACTATATTTTCACAATGTACCTTGAAATCACGAGTACTCAAGCTGAGTCGATGCTCTTTCATCCCTGAGTTGAGTATTACCCAAATGATTTTGTTTTAAGAGGTTTAACAACAAACAACTAAAGACTTGGGATGGGATGTGCAAATATGATAATCTAAAATCGTATGCAGACAACTTATGTGAAAAATTGTCTACAGTAAAGCACGTTCAGTTATTAATCACACTCAAATGGGCATAAACATGGGCTCCTTTAAACAATGACAACATCTTTAAAGTAACTTCAATAGTTTGTAAACATTTCTACACACATTAAATAACAAACATAAGTAAAATCAGATTTCCTGTTAAGGGGACACAAGATAGCTCCTAAGTTATTTGTCTTCATTAACATCCTACTCCCTAAACCAAAAGAGATTTCTGACTTTAACCTCAACTTAATAGATGTACATCTTTGTAAATCTGATAACAGAAACATACTATGAGAGTTCTAAGTAGGGACATGTTTATAAGAGCATTAAAATGGATCCTCAAGCCCTATATCACTGTAAGTAGTCTAGCATATAGAACCAAGGAGATAGATGTTGTGTATGGAAAAATGAATTAAGAAGGGCAGTTCTTTAATTCTTTTGTGTTATGGATTTAAGTGTTAAGACACTGATGTAAAAGTAATAAAAATAACAGGTGGCACAGTGGATAGAACACCAGCCCTGAAGTCAGTTCAAACCTGGTCTCAGACACTTAACATTTCCTAGCTGGGCAAGTCATTTATGTTACTTAAAATGGAATTTATCAAAAGTTGGTGTAAATTGTCTTTATTTTTGTTTTAAGGGTGAATTAAGAGAGAGACAGTTTAAAGGTCTAACCTCAGGAGAGTTGAGTGATTATCCTTTATAACATCAGAATAAATTGTAAGCTGTTTTCAAAAAAGGGAAATACTTTTAGGAAGGTTTAAGTAAAAAATCTTCTGTGATTTTTAGAAGGACTGCTAAATGGTATTTGTAAGCTAATTAACTGTAATAATTTGATGGATATTAATAACAATTGTGTTCAAACCTAATGTGATTAGCTAAATTTTACTGTCTGAGGAGAAAACTTTTTTTGCACAACTGTGAATTTTCTTTCTGAGTTTCATTCTTAGGTTTCCTGTGAAGGAAAGATCAGTAGTTCATTGGAAGCAACACTTGAGCTCTATGGCTACTGAATCTGTTCATAGCTTTCTCCTGATATAGTAGCATCATAATAAATAATAAATTTTACTTAAAATGAGACCAGAATAAATTCAATTACATCTGGATCTATTTCCCAAATGTTATCATACAGAACCTCACTCTATAATTTCAATTATTCACTATTATATTTTACATGGGGGCTTTTAATTCCTAGTATTTCATATTATGAGATTTGCCATTTTCAGCTAATCTGCTACCAAAGATTTTTTAAATGGTAGTATTAGAATAGATTTTCATTATCATAAATTCTATCATACTTAGGAAAAAAGTTCTTATCAGATTCTTCCTTCCACCAGAAAAATTCCAAGAGGAACAAGAAGGCCTTAGAATTTGTGATGGCCTCCATTTTACTTATTAATAATTTTTATTAATTACTTATATAAACCTTTTTCAGAGTTCATTCTCAAAAGGACAGTCAGAGGAAATAAACCCACAGATATAACCTAAGAAGGTGGACATATATACTTCGGAGGACAGTTAGAACAAGTTCAGCAAGCAAATATTGCAAGGAATTTCTGATGTACCCAGCTTAGGGAAAGCTCTGTCTGTCTCCCACTTGGCTGATTCTGATTCCCAGGACAGTCTGGCGTCCTCTGAAGAGTGGGGGAACTCGAGCGAATCAAGATGGTTAGTAAAAATCATTAATTGCCTCAGCTTTACACTTTTCAAGAAAGCTTGACTGCCTCTTTGACAGAAACATGTTTCCAAATTCCAAGAAAACCCTAGATTCTAAACAGTGAAGAGAAATGATACAACAAGGACAGTGAGAATGTTGTATCGTTTCTCTTCACTGTTTAGAATCTGGAGTTAACAATTGGTAATTTACAGCTCAAGAGAACTGGATTTCTCTTACTATTTTTACCAACATTATTTATAAAAAACAAAACAAAAAAACCCACCTTTTACAATGTTAACATACATTTTTAACGAACTACTAAAATCCTAAAGTCATTGCATTTAAGGCATTGTAATAACCCTGATCAAAGTGTCTTTAAAACCTTCTCTAGTTCTCTAGATTTAATTTAAATGTGATCCAAGTGTTATTAGGTGGCTCATTAATTAACTTCAGTTGAGATGATAGGCTGTTCGGTGTGAGATGTTATCAAGCTTAGAGCTGCAGAAAAATAAGCTTGTCATTTTTTTCCGATTCCTCCCTCTCCCTGCTTTTCTTGTTCCCTTATTTAATAAGCTAATCTTAGCAAACCTCACACAGACAGACACAGAGATGAACCAAAATGAAAAGTAGAGATTAAAATTTTCTTGAGAACTTTCTACTCTGCTTTTTTGTTAATACTTACCTGTCTGCCTCCTATTTCTTTTCAGAAACTTTCTTTTTTCAGCTACACACTCCAATCCTACACTTAGTCCAATTCCTTCAACACTTCTTAGCCTGAAAAAAAAAAAACAACCTAAGAAAGCTTCTTAATTTAATTTGTAGTTTTTACAAGAGGTGGTACTTACAGCTTTCCTGTTTCATCCAGCCTTCTGATCCCACAAATTCCTCAGGCAACTTCCCACCTCTCTGTCAGCACACCCAGAAACTTAATTAAAACTGGGACTTCTTTTCAAAGTCTTCTTTGGAAAAGGCTTTCATTTGTAGACACTCAATCCCCACAAGCCTATTTGAGAGGACCCCATGCTGGTGAGAGTGAACATTAGAGAGCTACAGCATTTAAAACAGGTAAATAGACACAACACATAACGTTACCCAGATAAAATTTGGTTTCTGCTAAATGGGAGAGTCAGGGTAGAGGCTCCTATTTAAGAACCTAGAGGTCAAGGCTCTGTGACAATGAAAAAGGTTGGAGAGATATCAATAAAGGGATTAAAACATGCAGAAGTCAAGACAATCATGGTGGCAGCCTCACAGTAGACAAACTCTTCAAAGAGCAGAACATATCAGCTTTCGACCCTTAATCTTATTATCAGCAATATCCTTCAGGAGACTGATTTTTTAGAATCAGGACTTTAGAAGAAGAGGAGAGCTCTGATTCTCTCCAAATTATTGGTTACTGTAATTACATCTCTCACATTTTACCTAGGATGTTGTAGAAAATTTATTTTTAAACCAAAAAAAAAATTAAATCATGGCTGTCAGTCAAAACTTCTGAAAAGAAATACAAGGTATCCACCACCTTCTGAAAAAATTTAGAAATAACTCGTAATTAGAAAAAACGAAACAAACAACTTTGAAGTTTTAAGATGAAAAAGGAAAATTTTGGAGGGCAAATAGAAAAACAGTTACTCACAAATTCATGGTTGGTGAAGTTAAGTTGGTTCAGTCTTTCTGGAAAACATCTTGGATATCTTCCAATTTACAAAACTGTTTATCCTTTAATCCCAATAATACCACTAATTAACATATGCCCACAGGAAAGTAAAAGATAAGGAGCTGTCCAAGGTAGACAAAAATATTGATAGTAGCACTTTTTGTAATAGCAAGAAAGTAAATGCCCATCAACTGTTGAATATTTGAACAGATTGTGGAGAGAGAGTGTGCATGCATGAAAGATAAGAAATAGAAGATAAAGAGAGAGCATGTGCAAGATGAGAAGTAGATGAAGAGAGAGAGCACAAGAGTGAGAGTGAGAAAGAGACCGAGTAAGAGCAAAAGAGCGAGAGTGTGAGAGTGAAAGAGAGCAAATGAGAGAGGGAGACTGAGAGCAAGAGAGTGAGGGAGCCAGAGGAGAGAGACCCAGAGAGCAAGAGCAAGACCGAGCGCGCGAGAGAGACCAAGAGAAAGAGTGAGACCAAGAGAAAGAGCAAGACCGAGAGAGTGAGAGAGCAAGACTGAGTGCGAGAGAGACCAAAAGAGCGCAAAAGAGTGAGCAAGAGAGTGAGACTGAGCTTGAGAGAGAGAGCGAGACCGAGAGAGAAAGAGCAAGACCAAGTGCGAGAGAGAATGAGAGAAAAAGAGAGAGAGTGAGACCGAGAGCAAGAACGACACCGAGCAAAACCAATAGAGTGAGAAAGAGACCGAGAGAGTGAGAGCGAGAAAGAACACGAGAGAGAGACCAAGAGAGCGAGAATGAGAAAGAACGCGAGAACGAGGAAGAGAGCGAGACCGAGAGAGAGTGAGAACGCAAGAGCAAGAGCGCAAGAGAGTGAGAGAGAGAGAAAGACTGAAAAAGAGCAAGAGTGACACCGAGCAAGACCGAGAGTAAGAAAGAGACTGAGAATGAGACCGAGAAAGCGAGAAAGAGTGTGAGAACGAGAAAGAGAGTGAGAGCGAGAAAGAGAGTGAGAGCGAGAGAGTGTGAGAACGCAAGAGCGAGAGTGCAAGAGAGTGAGCGTGAGAGCGAGACAGAATGAGAGAGCAAGAAAGAGCACAAGAGTGAGACCGAGAGAGTGAGAAAGAGCGTGGAGTGCAAGACAAAGCATAAGAGCGAGAGTGAGACAGAGCATGAGAGCGAGACCAAGAGAGCAAGAGTGTGAGAGCGAGACTGAGAGAGCAAGAGAGTGGAGAATGAGAAAGAGCGTGATAGCGAGACCGACAGAGTGAAAGCGAGAAAGAGTACGAGAGTGAGAAAGAGAGCGTGAGAGCAAGACAGAGTGAGAATATAAGAGCGAGAGTGCAAGAGAGTGAGAGAGTGAGACTGAGTGCGAGAGAGAGTGAGAGAGAAAGAGAGCAAGACTGAAAAAGAGTGAGAGTGACAGCGAGCAAGACCGAGAGAGAGCGAGAGACCAAGAGAGTGAAAAAGAACGCGGGAGCGAGACCAAGAGAGTGAGAAAGAGCACGAGAGCGAGACCGAGAGAGCAAGACTGAGAGCAAGAGAGCATGAGAGCAAGACCGAGAGAGCTATAGTGCGTGAGAGCGAGACAGAGAGCAAGAAAGAGCATGAGAGCGAGACCAAGAGAGCGAGATCAAGAGAGCAAGAGGACAAGACAGAGGGAGCAAGAGAGCGATACCGACAGAATGAGAGCAAGTAAGAGCGCAAGAGCGAGAAAGAGCACGACAGCGAGATTGCGAAAGCAAGAGAGCGAGACAGAGCGAGAGTGTGAGAGCGAGACCAAGAGAGCAAGAACGAGAGAGCGAGAGCACGAGAGCGAGACCGAGAGCAAGAGAGCGATACCGACAGAGCAAGAGGGAGAAAGAGCACAAGAGCGAGAGAGTGAGACCGAGAGAGCGAGAAAGAGTGCGAGAGTGAGACCGAGAGAGTGAGAACACAAGAGCAAGAGCGCAAGAGAGTTAGTGAGAGAGTGAGACTGAGTGCAAGAGAGAATGAGAGAGAAAGAGAACAAGATTGAAAAAGAGTGAGAGTGAGAGTGACACTGAGCAAGACTGAGAGGGTGAGAGAGAGACCAAGAGAGTGAGAAAGAAAGCGGGAGCGAGACCAAGAGAGTAAGAAAGAGCACGAGAACAAGACCGAGAGAGCAAGACTGACAGAGCGAGAGAGCGTGAGGGCAAGACCGAGAGAGCGAGAGCGAGACCGAGAGAGCAAGAAAGAGCATGAGACCGAGAGAGCAAGAGAGCGATACCGACAGAGCGAGAGTGAGAAAGAGCGCAAGAGCGAGAAAGAGCACGAGAGCGAGGTTGCAAAAGCAAGAGAGCGAGACCGAGAGAGTGAGAAAGAGCATGAGAGCGAGAAAGAGCACGAGAGCGAGAAAGAGCACGAGACCGAGAGAGTGAGAAACAAGAGCAAGAGCGCAAGAGAGTGAGCGAGAGAGCGAGACTGAGTGCGAGAGAGAATGAGAAAGAGAACAAGACTAAAAAAGTGAGAGTGAGAGCGAGAGTGACACTGAGCAAGACCAAGAGAGAGACCAAGAGAGTGAGAAAGAACATGAGAGCAAGACAGCGCGAGAGAGTGAGCGAGAGTGTAATAGCGCGAGAGTGAGATCTGAGAGCAAGAGCGTGAGAGCGAGACCGAGAGAACAAGAGAGCGAGACCGAGAGAACGAGAGAGCAAGACCGAGAAAGCAAGAGAGTGAGAGCGAGAGCGAGACCAAGAGAGTGAGAAAAAGTGCGAGACAGAGCATGAGAGCAAGAGCGAGGCCAAGAGAGCAAGACCGAGAGAGCGAGAAAGAGAGCGAGAGCAAGATCAAGAGAGCGAGACCAAGAAAGCGAGAGAGAGACCAAGAGAGTGTGAGAGCGAGAAAGAGCATGAGAGCGAGAGAGCGAGCAAGACAGAGAGCGAGAAAGAGTGCGAGAGCGAGATCAAGAGAGCGATATCGACAGAGCAAGAGTGAGAAAGAGTGCAAGAACGAGATTGCAAGAGCGAGACCAAGAGAGCGAGAGTGCAACTGAGAGAGTGAGAGTGAGACTGACAAAGCGAGACCAAGAGAGCGAGAAAGAGCATGAGAGCGAGATCAAGAGAGCGATACCCACAGAGCAAGAGCGAGAAAGAGCACGAGATCGAGAAAGAGCGCAAGAACAAGATCACAAGAGCGAGACCGAGAGAGCGAGAGTGCGACAGAGAGCGAGAGTGAGACCGAGAGAGCGAGAGTGAGAAAGAGCGCAAGAACGAGATCGCAAGAGTGAGACCGAGAGAGCAAGAGTGCGAGAGCGAGACCAAGAGAGTGAGACCGAGAAAAAGCGCAAGAACGAGATCGCAAGAGCGAGACAGAGAGTGCGAGAGCGAGACCAAGAGAGCGAGAGTGAGAAAGAGCGCAAGAACAAGATCGCAAGAGCGAGACCGAGAATGCGAGAGTGAGAAAGAGCATGAGAGCGAGATTGCAAGAGCGAGACCGAGAGAGCGAGAGTGCGAGAGCGAGACCGAGAGAGTGAGACCGAGAGAGCGAGAGTGAGAAAGAGCGCGAGAACGAGATTGCAAGAGCAAGACCGAGAGTGCGAGAGCGAGAAAGAGCGTGAGAGTGAGATTGCAAGAGCGAGACTGAGAGTGCGAGAGCGAGACCAAGGGAGTGAGAGTGCGAGAGCAAGACCGAGAGAGCGAGACCGAGAGAGCGAGAGTGAGAAAGAGCGCAAGAACGAGATTGCAAGAGCAAGACCGAGAATGCGAGAGTGAGAAAGAGCATGAGAGCGAGATTGCAAGAGCGAGACCGAGAGAGCGAGAGTGCGAGAGCGAGACCGAGAGAGTGAGACCGAGAGAGCGAGAGTGAGAAAGAGCGCGAGAACGAGATTGCAAGAGCAAGACCGAGAGTGCGAGAGCGAGAAAGAGCGTGAGAGTGAGATTGCAAGAGCGAGACTGAGAGTGCGAGAGCGAGACCAAGGGAGTGAGAGTGCGAGAGCAAGACCGAGAGAGCGAGACCGAGAGAGCGAGAGTGAGAAAGAGCGCAAGAACGAGATTGCAAGAGCAAGACCGAGAGTGCGAGAGCGAGAGTGAGCTCAAGAACGAGATCCCAAGAGAAAGATCGAGAGAGCGAGAGTGCTAGAGCAAGACCGAGGGAGCAAAGGAGCGAGAGTGCTAGAGCGAGACCGAGGGAGCAAGGGAGCGAGAGTGCTAGAGCGAGACCGAGGGAGCAAGGGAGCGAGAGTGCTAGAGCGAGACCGCACGCGCGACAGGTAAGAAGTAGAAGATGAAGAGAGAGCGCATGCGAGAGAGAAAAAAAAAGCGCATGAGGCAAAAAGTAGGCTGCCTGCCGCCTGCCTCCGCCGCCACCTGCCTCCGCAGCCTGCCTCCGCCTGCCACCTGCCTCCGCCAGCCGCCTGCCACCTGCCTCCGCCTGCCGCCTCCGCCTGCCTCCGCCAGCCGCCTGCCGCCTGCCGCCTGCCTCCGCCAGCCGCCTGCCGCCTGCCTCTGCCTGCCTCCGCCTGCCGCCTCCGCCTGCCTCTGCCTGCCTCCGCCTCCGCCAGCCGCCTGCCGCCTGCCACCTGCCTCCGCCAGCCGCCTGCCACCTGCCTCCGCCTGCCGCCTCCGCCTGCCGCCGCCTCCGCCTGCCTCCGCCTCCGCCTGCCTCCGCCTCCGCCTGCCTCCGCCTGCCTCCGCCTGCCTCCGCCTGCCAATTTTAAACCCTTTCTTCTCTGGCTCAAGAAGAGCACAGCCCCAGAATATGTATGTATGTATGTATGTATGTGTGTGTGTGTGTGTGTGTGTGTGTGTGTGTATGTGTCCCCAGAAATGCAGTGTGCCGCAAACAGTCCCCAGCCAGAAGGCACGCGGGTCCAAATAATTGAGATGCAAACAGGAATGACAGGCTTCTGTTTTCAGCTTCTTTACACCAAAACACAGATACGCCGACACTATTTGTCTCCCATCAGAAAGGTCACCCCCAAACATACAAGTATCCTCAGACAAATTACCAGTCCTGCAAAGACACACAGAAAACTCACAGATGCTCCTCACCCTGATGCAGACTGTGGAGACTCCCCACTTTCTCTCTCCATGAGCTTGCTCTTGGTGAGTGTACATAAGACCCCCCCCACAGTGGGGACATCTGTGCTGGAGCTTTTGTTCCTTATGAGGCAGTTTTCCTCGAGATTCTGCTCCCTTCCGAGCTGTAGTCTTAGACAGCTGAGAATTGTGGAAGGGGACTTCACAATAAAAATGAAGTGTCCTCCATATGTGATCATCTCCTCCTCTTCCTCCTCCTCCTCCTCTCCAGAGATCCTTGAGAATCCCAACCCCATCATCTAGGTTGATACTTATGCCTCCTTACTATGTCATCAACCTAGCATATATACTTTCATCCAAATCCCTGCTCAAAATGGTTTTTCACTAAAAGCATCCTACAGTATCCTATGCTCTATGTCCTTCATACATGATCTATTTTCTCTTGCCTAAATCTGGCAGCGGGCACAGCTTTGTGGCTTCTCGGTGCCCAGACTGTTAGGGAACCCTGGATAAGTCCAGGATAAGTCGCTGTCCTTTCAGGTTGGCACTACAGGATTTCCGTGGAACTTTGAACCACATCTTTAACTCTTTGGGGCAACATTACTCAGCGATTGTGGTATAGAACTAGTGGGATCGGGCGCAAAGCCCATAGCTAGCCAGGGTTTGTGTTGGTACTTCTTCCCTCCTCCTCTCCTGTGTCTGAGTGGCGAGCTCTTCCCATTCAACTGTTTCTGTCTTGTGTATATGGATATTTCATGATGGAGCAGTTCATGGCAAGTACCAGCCATGTGTCATCAAATATACAATCACTGGAATTTTTCAATATAGACCTGCCACACTGATGCTGAACCATCAGCACATACTATTTTCAGAAGAGATCCTAGATCTAGAACCAAAGGGAACTTCTAGAGTTTCTGCAGGGCTCCATGTATAGCCAAAGCCAGACATCCAAAGTCTATTTCCTTCTGGTTATACATCGAGGAACTCTTCAAGAAGTAGAGTCTTTTCAAAATAGTGTGTATTGATCCCCATTCAGTGTCCATAATTCCCTCTCTGGATGGCAGATGGCATTTTTATTTTGCTTTCCCCCCACCCCGGGGCAATTGAGGTTAAGGAAGCTAGGCAGTGTTAAGTGTCTGAGGGCGGATTTGAACTCGGGTCCTCCTGACTTTAGGGCTGGTGCTCGATCCACTGTGCCACCTAGCTGCCCCACAGATGGCATTTTCTATGCTGTTTATTGGGATTGCCTTGGATTGTTGAACTGCTGAGGAAAAACTAAGTCCATCATAGTTGATCATTATATGATCTTGTTGCTGGCTACATACACCTCTTTTCTAAGAGAACCAGAATGATCCATCTTAGTATTGGTTAATGGTTCAGCATCAATGTGGTAGGAGGTCTTTAGTGAAAAACCATTTTGAGCAGGGATTTGGATGAAAGTATGTATGCTAGGTTGATGACATAGTAAGGAGGCATAAGTATCAACCTAGATGATGGGGTTGGGATTCTCAAGGATCTCTGGAGAGGAGGAGGAGGAGGAAGAGGAGGAGATGATCACATATGGAGGACACTTCATTTTTATTGTGAAGTCCCCTTCCACAATTCTCAGCTGTCTAAGACTACAGCTCGGAAGGGAGCAGAATCTCGAGGAAAACTGCCTCATAAGGAACAAAAGCTCCAGCACAGATGTCCCCACTGGGGGGGGTCTTATGTACACTCACCAAGAGCAAGCTCATGGAGAGAGAAAGTGGGGAGTCTCCACAGTCTGCTGCAGAGGGCAGCGAAGTGCATCAGGGTGAGGAGCATCTGTGAGTTTTCTGTGTGTCTTTGCAGGACTGGTAATTTGTCTGAGGATACTTGTGTGTTTGTGACCCATGTCACATTAAGTGTACAATTATTAGACATGGTCCTCCCTTCAGAATGCAAGAACTCACTGGGTCTGTCTGAATCAAATCTATTATTATAATATTATTATTATTCTTTATTATTATATACCATTGTCATAATTGAACCATTTATTAACCTCCTACTCTCTGCACCCCCAGTTTTGAAAGACCTATCAGAGATAGTTGACAGGGTCATTGTGAGGGTCAAGTGAGATAATGGGTGATGGTAAGTTCTTTGCAAACCGCTATCAATCTTAGCTACTCTGATGGTCCCTAACCCTGATTCCTAAAATCTTTGAGACTTTCTGAAGGAGGTGGAACTGGTTATGAATTTGAAATAAGAATGAAACTGACAGAAAATGGCTTTGATTTCTTCTTTCCCCATTCCATTCCCTTGCTATCTTATGGAGACAATGGTTCTTAGCCCGGGAGACAATTACAGTATGGATATTAGGCTGGGACAAATGCCCAGTAGAATACCAACACATGATGGGGACTGTCTACTTTTTGGAAATACACAAATACAATCTCCAACTAATGAGCTACTTGTCTCTTGACAAACCTAGCCATTACATATGCCCTATTAAATATGCCACTTTCTTGAAATATTGAAACACCCAAGAAACTAATTAAAATGGGTTTAGTCACAGAACTCTGTAAGATGAGACACACGGCAAATAGACTCGGTCAATTCAGGGATTGGGGGGAGGAAAGGGAGAGTCCTACTGCAGCCTCCCCCTTCTGCATCCAAGATTCTTAGAGATTTACCCTGGTCAGTCCCCAACTATAGAACACCAACCTGTTTCCTTTCACAAATCCCCCATGGGTCTCAGCACCTACGCTATTATAGTCAAAGAAGACGGCTGGCTTTGGAGTTAGCAGAGCCGTGTTCCAGTCCCAGCTATTCTCTCACTGCCTCAGATGACTCATCTACCTCCCTGAGGAGGACTACATAATGACCGAGGTCACCCTGTACTCCGAATCGATGGTCCTAGGATTCTGCGACAAGGCAGTTAGTCACACATGGCCTAGGACAAGAAAGTACAAAAAGGGAACTATTGTTCTTTGTGGTGTCATCTCCCTAATCCTTGGTCTTCTCTTTCATATACAGGACCATGCAGACATTGAGTGGAAATTTGCCCGAACCAAGCTCTGGATGAGTTACTTTGATGAAGGGGCCACCTTACCACCTCCCTTCAACATCATCCCAAGCCCCAAGTCCTTCTGCTACCTGGGCCAGTGGTTCCACAGGCACTTTTACGCCAACAGGGGCTCGGCAAATAACGGAAGGAAGCATGGCAACCTGAAAATGTTCACTGTAAGGCTGCCCCTTGGGGGAGAGGGGGACATTTCATAAAATCAGGCTCAATGGTAACCTCCCTGGTCCTAGGCAGCACCTGCTCTCTCTAGCCTGTAGCTCTGAGTGCATGACCTACTGCCTTCCTTGGCTATGGGGAGAAAGTGGCAATTTCCCAGGGCAGGGGCTGCCATTGTAACACCCGTGTTCCTTTGTGATTCTAGGAACGCCATGCTGACGGCTTGATTCAAAATCAAAACTACCAAGTAAGGCCTTACAACATCAGGCAGCAGCACAAGAGCTCCTGACCAGCTCCCACAGCCTGGAAGCAACATCTGCTCTGGTTGTATAATACCATTTCTGCCATGAGCAGGATACTCCAAGAGGCTGGGGGCTCATCTTGGGCTTAATTTTCCCCTCCACATAGACTGGTTGAGGGCTTTTTCTGGGGGGGAGAAAGGGGGGAGACAGACAGACAGAGTGCCAGACAGACAGACAGAGTGCGAGACAGACAGACAGAGTGCGAGACAAACAAAGAGATTAGATCCAGTGGAAGCCAGAAAATAAAATTAGAGACTTAGCTCACCCTCTGTGGCTATGCCAAAATGCAGATGTTAATTCAACAATTGGACAGTTTACCTTCAGATGCTCCAGCAACCCTGAGAACCCATTCCCATTTCCTCCCAGCAAAGAATAATCACACTCAAATGTCATACAGAGAGTGGGAGAATTGTCAGGAGACTCAGCAGTTCTTCTTCCTGTACAAGATTAGCTTTTACTTATTTTCCAGATGGCTCCATGTTATTGAGAATAAAGGGCAAATCTTGGAGTCAGGAAGCCCTGGGGGTTCAAGTTCCTGACACAGCCTAGCACATTACTTCATTTCTCATCTGATGTTCCCTATCTGCAGCAGTGGAAAGCTTTTCCACACCAAGAGTTCTCTCTAGGGATCCAAGGATCCAAACCAAGGGTAAAAATTAGGTCTGGCCCCCTGACCAAGAAAAGCAGAAAATACGTGATTTGGGAGGGGTTCCCCACCATTGTTTCCACAATTCCCTGGATAGTTTTAGGAAACAAGTATATCCCACAAGGGTTTCCTGACAGCTTCCATGGATTCAAATGGTGAGCCAGTGGCAGCAGCTGTGATTTCTTGATTCCCCCCGACTGTTCTGCAAGTATGAAGGATGGTCCCATTGGAATTAGCCTTAGACTGGACATCAGCAGTTACCCAGCCAGGGGATATTCATACCATGAGGGTTCCTCTGACAAGCTAATGGGAAGAAGCTCAACAGGACAAGACAGGTGAGCATCCAGCAAGAAGGCGAGGGATTCTTCTGGTCATCCAGCAGCATCATGGACAGGGAGAATGGGCTAAAAAAAATAAATAAATAAAAAATAAAAAAAAAAAAAAAAAGGAGGCAATAGCAAATTTAGATAAGGCATTGTCCCATTGCCCACATGAAAGATTTGTCTAGAAGGGGATAGGGACGGCTATCCTTAGTGTAAGAGGAGCTCTGAAATTCCACTCGGTGAATCTGGGTTCAAATGCCAGTTCTGCCACTTACTGAGCCAAGTCCCTTCTCTTCCCCTCTCCACGAATCAGTTTCTTCTAGGAAATAAGAGGACTGGACTAAAAGTCCCATAAATTCCAAATCCATGAATACACACCCATCTAATGCGATAAACATTCAAGTGCCCAATTTGTTCAAGGTACCCAAGGATATAAAAAACAAATTAAAAACAAAAACAAACAAACAAACAAAACCACTCCTCTCCGCCCTCCAGTAGCTGACATGGAATCTGCGGTCTGTGCCCCAGAGCCCTTCGCAGTCACCATTTGACCCAGAACTCACCTACCTCTCCTCCAGGGCCTGCTGCCCTTTATTGTGCCCAGAGTAGCTCTCCTGGTGACAGGCCCACCCCCAAGATTCAAAGACTAGGTAAGTCTCAGGACCCCTCCCAGACCTAATCAGCTCTACCTCAGGGACCCCTTTGGTCACACTTGAGAGGCCAAAGCCTGAAACTGCTAGGACTTAGTGTTCCTACCTCCAAACTCGAGTCCCTCTAGTCACAATATCACACTGCACATGCACTGGATGGCAACAGAGTTAATTGCCATGGGAAATACATTTGAGTTAAAAAGATGGACTTGGCAGGTAGCTTTAGGAGTCTTTGTCCAGGACCGGGTTTTCCAGACACAAACAAAAGCTCCACTGGTACAGCTGAGCTACAATCTAGTTCTACTGAATTCTTGGTCAACTACTATAGCAGAGAATCCCAGGATGAGAGCTAGCTAGGCAAGAGGAAGGGAGTGCACGTTCTGCTTTATGTTCCAGGAAGTGATACGGAATTTGGTAAAAAGATACGTCATAGCCATGATCAGAAACTCCAAAACAAATGATGGACTGACAGAAGAAAACTTTAAGGTAATTTGAGCTTGCCAATGATGTTCTTCACCACTGAGAGCCCAACTTATTTCTCTGTAGTCTGAGCTGTGGGAGATGACCTATCTGTACATAAGGAGACAGTTAGAATTCATAGCCTCCCTCAGAGAGCTCCACAGTTCAGCACTGAGTAGATATTTGGGCAATACGAATCTCACACCATTCTGCTTCCAAAAACATCACTTTACCACCTGTTATATAGGCTACCATTATTGAGTCATTCCTTTGAGCCTTAAATGCATTTGTTTCTGTCTTCATGAGTCCTGGTTGAAATACAGACACCGCTAGGAAGGGATTGCAGACCGAGGGTAGAGCTGGACCAAGAAGGGGCAAAAGAAAGGCCAGTAAGGGACGTAGAAAGATGCCAAAAGCCAATTTTCCAATTTGAGAACCAGCCCTGTTCTGAGAATGACCAAGTTCAAAATAATATTCAGTTTTACATTTTTAGCATCAGGAAGTGTATCTCTAACATTTCTTAGGCTAGCTATTATACCTCCCAGATCTTCTCTTCCTCTGTAAAATGGAGGTACTGTCTACCAAAGGTCTCAACAAACATCACCTATTCTTACCATTCTAGGAGTTAAGCAGGAAATCTCCAGGTTTCATTACGAGGTGCTTGACCTCTTGGGCAATTGCAAACCGCAACGAAGGAGCTTTTCCACGAGCAGCACTGAAATCTCCCAGAAGGATGATGCTAATGATGGGGGGGGGGGGGGGGAAAGGCCAAATCCAAGGTCTCTTTCAACCTAAGTGGCAAAAAAAAGGGATCATAGCTCCTCAGCCCCAGCCAAGTCGGTTACCAAGACGAGTAGCGGGGGTGCGACCGTTGCCCCCACTCCTCAGGTTAAGCCCAAAACTGGTGGGTCAAGTAAGCGCTCCTTTATGAGTAACCCACTTCAGAAACTGTCAAGCTCCAAGAAAGAGTCTTTCAAGAGACTGGGTCTCTTGTTCTCCAAAATGAACGGGCATCTGGCTGAGCCCAGTGCAGAGCCCATGTACACGATTTCTGATGAAATCATTCAGCCCCGCTACACATGGCAAGAGAGCAGATATTCCCATATGGATCCAGAGAGGGGAGAAGCGAGAGCAACCTGTCAGAGGCGGACTTTGGTGGGGGTGCGTGTGCCCCCAGGACCAGCACAAGGACCTCTGGGCAGAGCAGTGAATGCCCTCTCGCATCCTCCAGTTCTCTCTACTGTGCCTCCAGCATCTGCACATCCAACTCCAAACTGATCGACTCCACTGAGGATGTGTTTGACTCGTGGGGGGAGGCTTGCGACTTGCTTATGAACCGATGGAAGGATGGACAGGAAGAACATGTTCAGTATCAGTAGCAAAGTTTCCAACATCCTAGACATGGTGCTCTGATGGGCAAATGTATTCTAAGCAACAGATCTCAGGCTTTTTTTTTTTCCTACTCTCTAACATTTTGGCTCCTCAGTCCCTTTCCCTGATCGCTGAGGTTTTTGGAGGAGAGAGGCAAGAAAGGAAGAATGACCTTCCTCTGGAAAGAAGCAGCTTCAAAGTCCTTCTCACCAAAATGGGTACATGCAGTGGAGTGGAGTTTGTTGTGACTATTATGAACTTTAGATCTATCAAGGTTGGAAATTGTTGGCTTTATGAAAGAAAGAAAGCACTCGGGTTAGAAGCAAAGGATCTTACCTGTAAAAAAGATATCTGCTAACTTTCAACAACATGTTCATGGATAACCCGAGTATGAATCATGCAGCTGTACCTGCCTACTTGAGACATGACTGTGTGTACTAGCCTAGGATCGCTGCAATGCAGAATGTTGCAAAGGGAGGAATTCATCCCCAGCCAGAACCCTGAGCTCCGCTTCCAGTTTAATTCCTGCCTCCTCCCAACAGTTTGGAGTCTTTGCCCTTCTGTATTCTCTCCGCCTCAGTTCTTATTCCACTTTCTTCTCCTAACAGTATAGTGTGTACACTTGTATGTGTGTGTATGTGTTAACTGATAATGTAATCCTTTCTGCCATCTGATTGCTGTTTTGTCATCTGATTACATCAGAGTCCTGAACTTCTAAAGGTGTAACCTCAGCTGCCATTATGCCCCACCAGTTTTTTGTTCGAGGTAGTGGACCTTGGCTCTGCCTCTCATTCCCCTGGATCAATCTACATTCTTAGGCCCAGTGGAAGCCTCAATTGCATTTGGGACATAGGTTTTGGGGTCTTATTTTCTCATCTGTCCTCTCACTCTATCTCTATATCTACACTGAGCTTTCAGATGCCCATTTTTTCCACATTGAAAGCATCGACAAGTCTCTCCAGAAGTTCCTTGTCAAGAAGGACCCTGTCTTCCCATGTTCATCATAGTCTGGGTATAATAAGCATTTCTGCCCACTGTGGCACAGCATCTTATGATCTCCTCTAAGGGAACATTCTTGTGTAGTCCTCATATAATTCTTCTGCAAACCTCATTAGCATTTTCCTTAGCCAGTCGTCTTATAATTTCTGTAGCTCCATTTTCTCCAATAGTTCTTGTGACAGCTATCTACAAACGTCCCACCAAATCAGCAAAAGGTTCATTGGGACCTTGCTCTAATTTTTGTGAAGGCTTTACCTCCATTTTTCTCTGGGAGGGAATTCCAAGCTTTTATAGCAGCAGTAGCTATCTGTTCAAAAGTTGTTGTTGGGTAATTAATCGGTTCTGAATTCTCTCCATACTGACCTTCACCTGCTAGTCACTCAAAAGTAACTTGTACATTAACTCCTGTGTGCCTATCGTGGCTTGCTTCAATTCTATATAATTCATGCTAATTCATGATACTCCGAAAGCCACAAGTTTTGTCCAGCTTCTAAACATGTCTTTGCTATGGATTTCCAATCACTGGGGATTAGGATTTCATAAGCCAAATTATCTAGTAACATCTTAACATAAGATTATATAGCCCCATAAAGAGTGCAACCTTTTTTCAAATCCTAAATTTTTTCCAGATCAAAAGAAGTGTATGTCTTTTCCTTTTTTGACAATCACAGAGCATGCATTTATTTTTAAATCAGATATATCCTGTCCTTTTTTCTTAGCCTTGACCAATGCCTTTTCTAATCTTGTCATAAGCTGCTTAATAGGTGATTCTGTTTGTGTCACTGCCTCTCCCCCTCCTCCTTCTCCCTATACCCATGAAGGGTTAATTGAGTGAAGTAGGTCAGGGGATGTGGAATGACCTAATTTCTCCTGCTGTGAAGTATCACACTCAAAATTGTACTTAACTCCATTTTTATCTGATTCTTCACCTTTTTCACCTAGTTTAGTTGGCACCTCCCCCTCCTGCTCTTTCTTCTTTTCCCTTATTCTATAACTTATATAATGTCTTAAAGCCAGTTTTATTAAATTATATGTATTAAGTGTGTCTTTGGAAATTAAGTCGGGTCCATTTTCATTGTAGAATTGACATAGTTGCTCTCCTACTAATTTTCATTCATCTAGATTCAATTCTTTTTCGTTAGAAAACCAAGCAGATATATACTGTACAGTTGGTAAAAGATCAATGATCTGCTCCCAAGTTATAATTAAACCTTGATTTTTTTTATAAGTCTGGCAATGCTCTCTACACATTTTCCTTGAAGAGGAAAAGCAGACTGTGTTCTAAACATCTGTCCCATTTTAGCTGAAATACTATTTTAGCCCTTTAACAAAGTTTCCTTGTACTCACCCTAATTTCTGGGTCACAGATGAAGATTCTTGGTCCCACATTCAGGCGCCAAAATGTAATGTTCTTCTCTAAAATATAATCTTTTCTGGGAGCAGTCTTAGTTTCAATTCAGTGTAATCACCCCAAATGCAGCCAGAAGTTAAAGTCCAGATCCTTTATTGTCTCCTTCACTTGGGACTCGGCTAGTTTTCTGGAGGCCTTCCAGATCTTGGTTTCAGTGTTCTCCACAGGACAGTCTGCCACCACTTCTCTGTTTTCCTTCATCCTGCCCGACTGCCGCCTCTGGCCTCCTCCTGGACTGAATCCTGGCTTATGAATCTCCTGCAGCGCATCCTGGTTGAGGATATATGCTCTCTTAAAGGTGTGAATCTTGTGAAAATGTAGTAAGTACTAAGTACATCTAGAGAACTGTTGATCACCCTGCTAAACAACCATTGTCTCTATCAATTCCACTGACTTAGCACCTTGTAAGAATTCTAACCACTGGTAACTTGGGAAAGGGCAGTTTCAGTCCAGTGACTTAAGTCTGAAGCCACCTTGCAGAGAATGAATGAGATGAAAAGAAGTGGAGGAACTAACTGTACATAACTTTAAGGGAATTTATTTATGAAAAAAGATATATAGAGGGTGACTACTATCTGGAGTTGGACTAATCAAGTAATGGTTTGTTTTTTGATTAGATCAGGGAAGCCTTAGATATATCCGTAGGTAGCAAGGAAGCAGTCACACAATATCCATAACAGAGTAGAAATGGCAGAGGGAATAATCTGCTGGAGGAGACATGACCATATTTGAATAAAAGTCTAAAAAATAAGACCTCTGTTTAATGTTTAATTTTGATATCATTACAAGCAACTAAGCAATTTCCCAAGCCAATGTAGGCTCCTCTCCTCCTCCTGTTAAATTTTGGTCTAAGCTAACTGTCCTTTTGCATATATCCAAGATCTATATGCACACACATAAACACAAAATGGATAGCTCTATAGCTTATTCATCCAACTGCATGTCATATTCTTAACAATAGTTATTCATCTAGAAAATGTGTTCTTGAAGATATTTCTTCATGAACAAGTCATTTGAACAGAAAATAGAAAAAGATTTTTATTTGTATTTTCCTCACCAATTTATCCTTCTGTGACCAAAGCACTGCAGCAGGTAGGGAGACAGTCCTCAATGTCATGGTCCATAAAGCAAGTAAGTCCTATTGATTTTCCCCACTTTAGTCAAGATAAAACATTTCTCATCAGCTGGCAAGAGGAGCAGATGGGCTTTAACATGGTATCCTAATAATCTAGAAGGAAAAGATAACAGGAAATGCAAAGGAAATTATTTATCTGAATAATTGTTAGGTCACCATTATTATCCCCACTATCTCTCTCATTCCCAGATACCACTAGAGAAGAACTAGCAAACATAGCATGTGTCCTTTTCATAGAGATAACCTAGTCAGTGGGTACTTTGGGATTCAGCCTCCTGTATTTAGTACTTTGCCACTTTGCTTTAGAAGTAGCTTAACAATGGATGTGGCCCTCTTCAACAAATGAGATGAACCAAATCAGCTCCAATAGAGCAGTAATGAACTGAACCAGCTACACCCAGCGAAAGAACTCTGGGAGTTGACTATGAACCACTACATAGAATTCCCAATCCCTCTATTTTTGTCCGCCTGCATTTTTTATTTCCTTCACAGGCTAATTGTACACTGTTTCAAAGTCCGATTCTTTTTGTACAGCAAAATAACTGTTCGGACATATATGCATATGTTGTATTTAATTTATACTTTAACATATTTAACATGTCTTGGTCAACCTGCCATCTAGGGGAGGGGGTGGGGGGAAGGAGGGGAAAAGTTGGAACAAAAGGTTTTACAATTGTCAAGGCTGAAAAATTACCTGTGCATATTTTTTTTTGCAAAAAAATTAATTATTTTTTTTAAAAAAGAAGTAGCTTAACATTCTTTCTTAAAATAAAACACTACATTTGCCCTGGCTATTCTATGGTACAGTCTGGTCCTAATTTATGGCATAATTAAGACTGAAACCATATGATAACTAGTCAATGAATCAGGTCTAGCCTGCAATGATTTCCTCTCCCCTAAGCTTATGTTCTTTTCAAAGGTGGGGAGCATGTTATTTTTTGCTTTTGTCGCTGTATATTTGATCATTCTTTCAAAGGGTTATGGAATTGTTTCATTTTGTTTTGCTATCTTTTTATTTAAGTTTTTTTTTCTTTCTACAGAACTACTTATGTTATGTTTAATGCATCCTCAATGTCAGAGCTGTCCTGTAATGGCCCTCAGACCATTTATTTAAAGGACCATATGGCCATTTGATAGATTTTAGAACCTTTCCAAAAAAGTATGGGACATGGTAGAAGCAAAAACATAAGCACTCACTCTATGCAAGTTAGGTTAGATTTTTCTTTATAACACATTGAAACTGCCCCAGGAATTTAAGTAGCTCCAGGGATTAAAGAATAGGTTGATGAAACAGCATCCTTGTTATTACCGAAGAATAAAAGGCAAAAGATGACCAACATCAGAACACGAAAGGACAATCAACTTGGTAACCTCATTGAATATCCTGGTTGTGTATCCTTTTTCTTCCATAGCTAAGTAAACCTCCTTTTATTAACTGGCAGATGGCCAAACTGAATGAATAAAAAGCTGGAATTAGGGTTGCTGGAAGAAAATATCAATAATTTCAAATATGCAAATGATATCTCTCTGATGGCAGAAAGTAAAAAAAATTAAGAAGCCTCTTGGTTAAGGTGAGGAGAGTAATAAAAGTAAAAAATAAAAAAAGGAGAGTAATAAAAGCTAAGGAAACTTAATATCAATAAGTAATAAATCAGTAATATAATAATAAATAAATAACAAATTAGTAATAAAAGTTAAGGAAACAACATCAAGCTTAACATCAAAAAAAAAATTAAGATCTTGGCAACTAGTCCCATACCTTCTTAGCAAACAGAGGGAGAAGAAATGGAAGCGGTGCCAAATTTTATATTCTCAGGCTCAAATACTACTGTAGATAATGGCTGCAGCCATGAAAATAAAAGAAGCTTCCTCCATCTGGACAGTGTACTAAAAAGCAGAGACATCATCTTTGCAGACAAAGGTTAAAACAGTCAAATCTATGGTTTTGCTAGTAGCAATGTACGGCTGTGAGAGATGGACTATAAAGAAAGCTGAGTACCACAGAATCAATGCTTTTGAATTGTGGGGCCAGAGAAGACTTTTGAGAGTCCTTTGGCCAGCAAAGAAATCAGAATCAGCCAATACTTACAGAAATTAATTCAAGTTTTTCACAGGAAGGTTAGATACCAAAGATGATACTCAAATACTCTTGGCCACATCATGAAAAGAGAGGACTCATTGGAAACTCTCTGATTGAAGGCACAAGGAGAAAAGTATGGCAGAGGATGAAATGTACATATAACATCATGGTATCAATGAACAGGAGCTTGAACAGATTTCTAGAGAGAGTGAATGAAAGAAGGGCCTAGTGTGCTGTCGTTCATGGGATCACAACAAATTGGACGCAACAGAATAACAACGACAAAAGATGGACTATCTTATATTGCTACAATATTGAGCTTAAAATATTAGGAAACTGATCCAAGTCAGGTCTTTCCTTTCTGAAAAGCAAAAGTTTAAATTATTTACAATGGAGATATGTTAGAGACCTTCCCAATAAGCTCAGTGGTAAAGCAAAGATGTCTTGTCCATTGTCATTAGTATTGTTTGATTTACTTTAGAAAAACTGTGAAGGCAGTAACACTACAAAAGGAAATTGAGGGAATAAGCAAAACCAAAGAATAAAAGTATCACTTTTTATAAATCATATGATATTTGGGGAAGCCTATAAGTTCAACTAAAACAAAGTGAAATAATAACTTCAATAATGAAGCAAGGTACAAAACAAGCCCACAAAAATCATCAGTCTTTCTGTACAATATATTACCAATAATCCCAAGCAGAATAAGAAAATAAGTTTCATTCAAAATAACAGAATTCTGCGAAGTTACTTACCAAGATTCATAAAGTATATGAATATGAGCATAAAACATTCATTACAGAAAGACTGAAATAACTAAAGTGATATTTCCTCATCTACCTAAATTTATTCACAAATGTAGTGCCATACCAAAGTATCCAAGTTTACTTTGTAAAACTTGACAAAGGAGTAAGAAAAACCACCTGAAAGAAAACTGGATCAAAGTTCTGAGCTGCAGCGAGTTAAGTCTAAATAGAGTCCAAAGTTAAGTTAGACATTACTACCTGCCATTTGGTATGCATACATATATTTTTTGCTGAGTTAAAATTGATTTATGAAATTTCATAAATATCAATCAAATATTCCAGATAAATTGAATTTCCATATTGAATATTTTCTGGGGGAGGGTGTGGAGGGAAGAAGGGGAAAAATTGGAACAAAAGATTTTGCAATTGTCAATGCTGAAAAATTACCCATGCACATATTTTGTAAATAAAAAGCTGTAGTAAAAAAAAAAAAAAGTTAGACATTAATATGGGTCCCAGTAATGGGGAGGGAGGGAGGGAGGGAAAGGAGGACTGGGCAAAGCAGCTCAGATGGAAAAAGGAACTATTTAAATCTGTTATGACAATCAAGAGTAGGATCAGGTCTATGAAGAGCCTCTGCATTTCTAGCATAGCTTTAAAAAAAAAAGAGCCAGAGTGAAAAAGCTTTTGGTTTTTCATGCCTGGTCTCTCTCAGTCCACAAGGCTGTCTATCTATTTCCCCCTATTTCCTTTTCCCACATACATTATTCACCTTATTCCTCCTTTCTGTCCCGGCCTTTCTCTAGAATACCTTGTTTATGATATCTTCTATTTTGAGCTAGAAACTTTAGTTCCTCTGTGATTTCAGTGAAAAACCAAACCAGTTCCCTGTCACAGGAATCTGTTCATTCCATATAAGCCATTGTATCTACCCTTATTCTAAGGCTGCCATGATCAAGCCTCTCTGTAGCATGGTCTCAGGAGTCCCTAACCATACTGGCTCCCCTTTTCCTGCTGTGGAATGAAGAATATTGTGCCGAAGGCTCTGTGAGGGCAACCTTATCTCTACTTCTGCCCAAGTAGAAGCTCTTTGGAATGCCCTAGGTTCCTTTACTTACTATTCCTGCCTCCTGTTCCACTGGATGTTTACAGTGAACCTTTCCCTTTAGTCTTCACTTTAAACAAGCCAATGGCTTTCAGCATTAACTAGCTCATTAAATTCAAAGCTTCTTAAATTGAGTTGCAAACCCTTATGGACTTGGAAAACTGAATATGAGGGGCTGAAAATTATGATTTATTCTCAGTAAATGTTTGATTTGTATACCTTTTATATATATAGTATACTTTATATATATGTGTGTGTACGTGTATACACACATACTATACATATTCTATACCTATACACACACACACACACACACCTACCTAGTTATATATCCAGGGTCATGTAAAAATTTCTTGGGCAAAAAGGCAAGAATGTAAACAGTTTAATAAGTCCTGATTTAATTCTTCTGTGAAGCCCATTTAGTCCCAAAGGATATATGCCATTAGTACAAATACATAGAGAAAGATATAAATGGAATTCTATACTAAAACCCAGTAAGATATTGTTTTCACCATTTTGACATGATGTTGTGTTCAGGTTCATTGTCATTAAGAGAACAGACATGATTCTGGATTTCAGTGCCTGGTGTTGCCAACATAGATGGACAAGTCTACAAGACAGTCCTTACAAAAGGAGAAGTCCTGCTTCTATTTCATATAGTTGTGTTTTCCCACTACATGTATTCCTGGCAAATTCAAACACAAGTAGAGCAAGACAATGAAAGGTGAAGCTGCCGACGGATATAGATACAAAAAGCTTTGCAAATTTGAAATTCAATGAAACAGGTAATAGAGATTATGGAACATCTGTTCTTAAGTATTTGACTCTGCAATCATTATGTAGAAAAGACTGGGGGGCTCATTACTCTGGCATGCTAACAAATGTATGCATTACATCACTTTTATTCTTGTAGATTCTCTTTTAAATGTCTAGTTGAAACGCAAATTGCTTGTGTTTCTTAAGTAGCTCAGAATCCAATTTCCCTTTTTAATATGCAGTTCCACTGATCATGCTCTCACAAAACAGACTCAAGCCATAAATAAACAAAACATGTGACACTTTTTCCTGATGGGGAACCATGAAATCATAATTTAAGTACTTTAAAAAAAATTTACAGCTGTCAGAAGTTTGCATAAAACGGTCTATATGAAAGAGCAGCTGTTCCATAATTTGAAATAAGCCAATTTATCTGAACATTTACAGCAAAGAAGATAACTGTATCTTTCATTTCCTTGTGTATTGGTCGAATCCAAGGAATTATAGTTTATGCATCATTATAATACCACAATGCACATTTTCTCTTCTATCCCACTGCATCATAATATTACATCTATATGTTAATTACAGCCCACATGCTAAAGGAAGCCTTCTAGCAGCAGAAATCTGATATCACTAGCTCTAGCTCCAAGGGTTATAGAGACTCTTTGATTTAGAAGTGAGAGATCTCTTCAACTAAGAGGTCATCTCATCCAGCTCCCTCATTTCAGAGGAAGAAAGGAACACAGAGAAGAGATGATTTATTAACCAACACAAGCACCAAGGTGAAGAATATTTCTAAATGGGGCCTTCCCTGTTCTTAGTTGGTAACTCTCTCTACTTTTATGTTTTCTTTGTGTTAATGACCAAAATGTTTATATC